>NC_134292.1:10600000-11200000 GCF_949628215.1 Phalacrocorax aristotelis
GCTATTTTCAGTTCCACCCTGTCATCCCACAGGAATCGGGATGCAAGACTGTTTCCCAGATTTGATCCTTTGCGTTGTCACAAAATCCTTTATTTACTTGCTCTTGAATTATGCTTTTGACAAGTGACACGATTTTTTTCTGAAGGCTTTAACAGTTTAAAAATGATCGCGCAAAGGAAACCGTCACTATAGAGGGAAGTAAATATAAGCCTGATGGAGCCAACTGCAGAGTCAGTTTTAGGGTACCCATGTGGCTTACCGCCACGCATCACGGGGGTGATGTTGGATAAACCACTAGCCTAGTAAATGCTTCCACCTTCCTCTGTAAAGAGGGAATAGCACATGCTGCCTTTTGTAAAACCCAGATCTCACCAGACGAACAGCATCATGTGCAGCTCAGTAATGCTGTCACAGCACAAGACAATGACTAATTTAGCAAGGTGGGTGTACAATTATCTGATCGCATACAGCTGTGGTACCTGCATGTGTAACCTTTTTTAACAGCCAGGATGTTAATAAGATTCGGCAATGAAATTGCGGAAGAGGAAAATGTCAGTTTTACTGAAGTTATTTTTAAGGCTTCCAGTTTAAATGTCAACATCCACCTATGTGAGTGGGAAGACTTTTCCTACTAATGCTTACAGAATCACATGTAGCATCTCTTAATTTCCACTTCCTTCTCTCCACCTTTCTGTGCTATAAATGCATTTGTAGATGCTCGAAGTGCAGAGTCATCGGGGCCATGTATTAGCTAAAGTTAAAAGTCTGTGGGGAAAGTGTGATACGGTCTTAGTAGTCCTTATGGCCCGAAACATCTGCTTTCATCGGAATAGGGTTGTTAAAATTCACGGCAAGTTAATCTGGCACAGGCAGTGTCTGCCAGGATATGAGTTAGTTTCTGAAAAAGTTTTTTAAATATGTCTGGATGTGGCTTTTCAAGCTTTCAGAATATAAAGAGGTGTAAGTTAATAATTTCGGAAAAATCAGTGTTGCAGCAGTGGGTCAATTTCTGTTTCGGGATGAAGGGGTACCTCCAGGCCTCCTTTCTGTGCTGTTAGCTTGCTCCTTTTCTTTTGCTTTGAGACTTCTCGAAAGTATTACACCTCTGTCTTAAAAGGTGCTGAATTACACAAAGAAACTAAAGATAAGTTTTTGGTACTTTCCAAACTAGAGATATTTCCTCTGTTAAATTTCCCCCATATGAGATCAGTTAACCGAAAACAGGATGTGGCTCAGAGAGAGATTAAAATTTGAAGCTTAACTTTATTGTAGAGCCATTCCACCAATGCTTAGCATTGCAGGGCACTCTGTTACTATTTAAGGTGAATGATCATTTTCTACATTCAAGAAAAAAAGCTCATAGGGAATATATTTAACAGGAGTGTTATCTTTTTCAAATAAACCAAGGGCCTGAGATTTTTAATGAAACAGATTTCTTAGTACATTTAAAAATGGAATTTAGGCTCAGAGGCTAAGTGTTTTAAAGACTGTAGTCAAAGTGCAAATAGTATTTCCAGGGCTGAGAACATCATTTCAGAGGGATGCTTGAAATAGGGATGCCTCAGTCTATGAAAACATAATTTTCAATTAATGTAAATTATCTGGAAGTGTGCACATGTTCTCGGAAACCCTGAAAAATTGGTAAAACACAGGAAGGAAAACTTGTTAGTAAAAGAAGATCCAGTCCCCAGGAGATGCAGTACTTCTAGGAACTGGACCTGAGGACTCCAAGATTCCTGCCTGCTCATAGCTCTGATATTAAGTAGTTCTTTAACTTCTACGATATTGCTTCTTTTCTGACTTAAGCGACCCATGAAATAGGAGTACAACAGAGTAGCCATGAGGCTTCATCAATTCATCTTCAAGATAAAAAAAACCCCAAACATGAAAACTCATGCGATTTGATATATTGTTATCCTCAGCAAACTTGTCAGCTTTGCCACAATTCAATCTCTTCTCTACAAGAAAATCTTTTAAAATGTTTTTGTAATACCTGCCCATGCCTACTACCAGTTGTAGCTCTGCTTTGTTATGGTGATACCCTGAAGACCCAGCCCAACTCATAGCACAGGAGGTGGCAAGTTTCCCACTAACTTCCATAAGAGTTGGACTGTAATCCTCAAAGAGACATCACGAATCAGTTTTTTTTTCTTTATCCTCACTCTGCCTCAGGATTTTTTCCAGATCATATTCCCTGTAACATAGTATTATCCTCAGCTTCCTAGTAGTTTTGGTTTTTTTATTTTCAAATAATAGGTGTTCTGGAGAACCTGTTCAGCATTTGTCAGGGAAAAAAGCACCCATAAAATGGACACTATATACCATTTAGCTTATTTCAGTCATTCACTAAAGCAGTTTCCACAATAACAGCTGAGGAATCACCCTTAAGAGAAGGGACTAGAGAAAATTAAGGTGCTTCTTTCTGTCACGGTGGCCTTGATAGTTTCCTATAAGTGATACTACCTCAGAATAAAACATGATTAAGAGATTACTGAGCATGCCTCTGGTTTTAGGCAACCTGACCAGGCAGACCTTCTTCCCATTAAGAAGCCCCTTGGTGGTATACCTGTCCCAGTCACCATGCCTCCGTACCAGGAGAAACGCGGCACGCAGCCGTGTGAAGCCAGCATGGACCAGTTTATGAGTTTCACCAGATTAAACTCTGCTTTCTGCTGCAGCCCGGCTATATTAAGGGCTTATGCTGGCACTTGTGGTTATGCTTCTGTTTCTCTTAACGTACACAGAGCCTGATCTAAACTGGAAAATTCTTAGCTGCTTATTTCCATTCTTAATGCTTTGGAGAGAACTCTGGGAAAGGGAGCTGTGCCCACCGGGAAGCCTGCCAAAACACTCTTCCAAAGCTCTGGATGTAACATGAAAGACCAAGTTAAGATTCAACGTCTTTTGACTATAAAACAGCTGGCAAAATATGGATGTTCTATCGATAGCTCAGGTCACTTGTATGGTGTGCTACAGAAACCTATACAATTATCAGAAAAGTCAGTGTATTTGAGTAGGGCTAATTAGTGGAGACAGAAAAAGGAAACAACAGGTTTCTTTAGTAATGTCTCCATTAATTCTCATTAACGACAAGAATTGAGGGGAGAGTGAAGCCTATGGTAAATCTCCCCATACCCTTTCAGAAGTTACTCATTTTTCTAAGAAGAGCAAAAAGAGGAGATGTTTAGAAGATGATCTTTTTACATGTGACAGAAGCAGAAACAGACTGACTACGCACTGACTTGCATCTCTCTTCCACTGAGACCATAATTCACTTGGTTATTGTAGAGTGACTAATAGTGCTGGGCTTATCTTTCCAACAGGATTTTTCAGCATGGTTCATAAACCTGAGTAATTTCCACAATACCACTGACAACGTCAATTTGTGCCTGTATCTTATGGGGAAGAAACCCAGGGAACACAGAAATTCCAAGCGTTACCCAAAGTTTCACAGGAGGCAAATGATACTGTAAAGAGAACCCAAACTCTTGAGTGTTCACAAACCAAGATGTTTTGAAGGAGAAAGGAAAATATATTTTAAACATAGGAGAAGCCTGAATGAAAGAATAAAGTTGGAAGCGGGAGAAAGCAGGCATAGAAAAAGACAGGTCTATATTCTGAACAGAGGCAAGCAGACTTAGTGTTTAAATTCCTGGATAGAAAGAGTCCTCTTATGAAGCCAAGTATCTTGGCAGCTTTGCCAGCGATGGGACTCCAAAAGCACATCATCACATACAAGTTCCCAGCAGCGTCCTTGGAATCCAGCCAAGAAAACAAACCTTGTAACTCCACGTCGAACACCTGCATCACAAATCGGATGTCGAAAGCCCAAAGCAAGTGAGTGGGGCACCAAGTGCTTAGGAAATGAAAGCTCCCATCTGTTCAGGTTCAGTAACAGTGGGTCATCCTGGAAAAAAAGTCAAAATACAGATTGGCTTCATAGCACAACAGTTCAGAATTGTGGCAATTTTTCACCAGCTAAGGTTGTATTTTCTTTGTGGCAAGGTATGTGCAGGAAGGAAATTCAGCATTTTTTAATCTGGTTATCTAAAATCACATCTAACGCTTTCCCTTATCATGAATATTTTGCTTCAAAGCCCAAGACTGGCTTGAAGGGCCCTGGGCAGTGTTTCTGGGCTGGCCTGCCCTCTGCTGGGCCCGGAGATCAGCAGGACCACCGTGGCCATCAGGCCAGTGGACACAGATGGAATACGCAGGAGCATGGCTTTCTAAGAATTTGCTTTGAACTCATGTGGGTTTAGATACTTTCCCCCGATTCCTGCTATGAATTCATGGAATCCTGTTAAATTACGTCCTACATCAATTTGGCCCCTCTTGTTTCCATGGGACATTTTTGATCCTAGCTTGTTTTTGAGATTCCTGCCCAAAACAGAAGCTTAGCTGATCCTGCCAGGCTTCTTCAGCATCATATGGAAACTGTGAAATGGTGAAGTTATTTAGCTTTGATAAAGGAAGCCACAAATGACACTGGGGACAGAAAGAAGATTCCCCCATCAGCCTGAGTTGAGCAATTGTGCATAACCACAAGCTGGGCAAGTTTCATGGAGTCTGAAGTTTTAGCATGAAAATACATCTCTGACGGTACGTAGGTACTTGGTGCAGAAAATAAATGTGCTGCCTTTTCAGTCACTATGTACAAGGAGATTCATCCCAGGAATTGAAATCTCTACCCCAAATACATCTCCAGACTTCTCTTGTCAAAGGGAGTACGCGCCTTTACAAGAATCCTTGCACCCTGTCCTAAATTTCATCAAGTTAATGCTTTTTCTTGGCAGCTTTGAAAGATCTCATCTCGCAGCAAACACGAACTCTGGGAATTAACCCTGTGTTTATCACCCAAGGTGGTTCTCCCAAAACCACTGTTGAACATAGCATGAAGGACGTGTGGTGAAAGTTTAGTGAAGATCAGGACCCAAACAGACCTCCTGACTTCCAGTTCTGTTTTATAACCCTATCTCTGGATCCCCCTCCTTGCAGCAAAAGCAACTGCAAACATTACTTGAAATAATTATTCAGCACATACTATTCTAACCTGCCCCAACCAACTGGGGCTAGAAACAAAACACCTTTCAATAGTGCACAGACCTGTGACTCCTAACTTTTGGAATTATGCTAGTTGTGGAAACTAATACCTATTTCTACCTAGCTGTCAGAGCCTGGGGCTGAATATTCCCTAAGACCTTACAGCAGTAGGCTTTTATGGAAAATTTTATGATTTGGACAGTGAAAATGACATTTTTATGGCATATTGCTTTTTATAAATAATGAAGGAAAACTGGCTAATCAGACCCTGGCAGGGACAGACAATGCAGGCACGTAGTAGTAAGCGGGTCTTCAGTTCCAGCTGTGGTTTATGCCCAGTCTGTCCCCAACATCAGCATTTATGTCTGTATATTGCAAAGCACATTTCAGCAGGTATAAACTGGCACAGTGAAATGTGAATCTCCTTGTGTGTGGATGCACGAGACGCTTCTAAAATATTTTCTCTTTGGAAAGAAGTTTTCACGTTTACTTTTTGTGATTTGATTAAAGAAATACTGTACCTACAGGTCTAGATATCAAGTATAAAAAGTATAGCTCCTCTACAATAATTGCAAGAACACTGATTTGCATTAGATGAGGATGTGCTCCACAGCCTCACAGTACAAATTGCAGAGAACATGTAATAGCCAGTGGAAAGAATGCACTGTTGAGGTTACTCTCGTAAAGCCAAATTAGACAATGCAAGTCCATGACAGTGCTCCTTGAAACCAGCTTCCAGTGTACTAAACCCAGACTCTGAACCTCTCTCTGTTTCTTTTGGAGTACTTTTAACCGGCGCCAGTGGGGCTGCTGTCATTAAGAGAAAATTGGTTTTCCATTGTACACCCCAATGTTTGTGGTTTAATATCTCAGTTGATTCAAAAGTGCATCAAATATAACTTTTTGTTTGCTTTACTTGCGAAAGAAATTGCCATTTGAGTTGTCAAGTAGCAAATAAATAAAGGAAATACAGTCTGAACTGCGGCACCCTAGGAGTAATCTGCATTTCATGACTTCTAGCTATGAACGTGGGTAAATATAGCTATTTTATAAATAACCACCTGTGTGTAACAAATATTCCTTGGGTTAGAAAAGAGAGGGTTGAATATAGCAATCTTTACTCAAGATTTCTCTGCTATTGTTTTCTAAACTTGAATGTTCTTTTTATGACAGTTGCGGCATTTAATTCAGTTTAGTATTTTCCAGGAAATCAGTTGCTGCTTAAACATGTATCCAAATTCCAAGTTCATTCAGAACTTGAAAAGCAAAACCTAACACAAGGAATGGAATTTTGTAATGACCCAGCAATTGGCAAAACCAAACTCTTAGTTCTCAGGAGAATGAAAGAGCCAAACCCAGATATTTCTCCTAATTAGAGGTGAAAACATTATTAAATATCTTAAAAATTGAAAGCATATGTAACTCCTATAAGGTGGTTTTTTTACTGGAAAATAACTGATGGCCATGCCAAATTTCAGTGTGTTCTGATGTAAGAATTCAGCAGGAGATTAAGAACACATTTTGCTAGGAGACATGCATAAACATTAACATTTACACAGACTGAAAATAAGCCTCGGTAGGTAGGGTCAAGTGAGACGACTCACGATGGATGAACACCAAACTGGCAGCCCTCAGAAGGAGAGCGATTTTTTTTTAAATCACAAAATAATATTCACTCAAAAGAAAAAATGGATTTCCATAGTATGTTTTCACTCATCTCTTCCACACTGCTACTATAGGTGGATCTACTGACCCCTGTCAGTAGATTCCACAACTCTTTCTTTGTGGAAAAGGGAGTTTGAGATTAGTTTTGATAGAAGAGTTTTGAACTTGAAAGAAATCTCACTCAGGATTCAATTCTAGGATTCCATATTGCTCCACCCTACGCAAGATCCCACCTGCTGACTCAGAAGACTGGCTTTATGTATATGGAACATTTTCATCACTATAGAAAGACAGAAAATAATTTCTGTGTGATATCCTGGCTTTACGTTGCCTAAATACACTGAACAAACAATGAGGTGTGGTGAAGTGAGTATTTCTCCACTTCTAGATGATTTCAGACTCTGAGTGTACCATCATAACAAAATAAAAATTATGTGGTAGCTTATGTGGCAATTTTCTCTTTCACCTGGTATTTAATGTGGTAAGTTTTCAGGTCAGCCAAGAAAGAATTATGACACTCCATAAAGGTATGGAGGTATTAAAGAGCAAGAATTTTAACCTGCTACAGGGCTTTAGCATTTCTCTTCAAAATTGTAGGGTATTCCTAATTAAAAAAAAAAAAAATTGACAAAGCACTCATCTGGCTAAGGCTACTTAGAGCTTGTGGCACCTCCTGAAAGATTATATACAGAAACTCAGGTCTGCACTGCTAGTAAAGCACTGGCCAGAGAATGGCACCATTTGGCTCTCTTCCTAAATTAGTCACAGCAGTTGGACCAGCACAGCGGCTTTCATGACGAGACCAAAAGAGTGCGAGTTTCATGTGTCACTACGCATAATAGGGTGGAATTCGGTCTATTCAAGTCACTTACTAGCTTGGATCAGTAGATTAATTTCTGGTTGCTATGAAGTGAAGAGAAAAATCAGTTCATTTGGTGACACTTAGCTATGTAAAAATCAGTAAAATGTAAATTGAAACTTAGGAAAATATATATTTTTTTAAGAGAACTAAAAGGCTTACATAGAGTTAACCCTTTGAATTATTATCTCAAGAATTCAACCAATTCAGGTCTTACGTATCTGCCAAGAGTATTCAGCGAGAATCACATTAGAATGGCATCTGGTGCATTTTCGTATTCAAAGGCTGATCTGGGAAGTTTATTAAAACGGAATAAAAGTATAATGACCAAACTCATTTCAGTGACTTTAGTGAGTCCTGCTTTCAGAGATTATCTGTGCGTATCACCAGGAGCAACTCTGAAGTTCACTTTGGAGGCTAGGTTGTCTAAGATGTGCTATTATGCCAATAAATGCTGATAAAACTCCTGTTTATGCCTGACCCTTGGCACCTTGCCAGGACTGACAGACGAGGCCAGTCATCTCTGTTCGAGGAGATGTGAGAACAAATTTGGACGAAAGTACACGGCTTTCTGGGCAAGTGCATTAATATGTAGGCAGACCAGTAATCCCACACTCAGAGGCTGGCTGGCCTTTGGGTAGACGACAGAAGCGTAGCAGTCGAATGCAGATTTTTCTGGAACCACTAAAGCTATTAGCTGGTGACTCAAAGCCTGGAACATTTGGAGACTTGCACACTATGTATATAAACAACCAAGGAGTAGAAAAACACTGTGTACCATTCAGATATAAAAGGACCTTTCTGATGTCCAGGATCCCCAGTAAGCATGGAAGGACAGAATGTGTTTTGAAAGAATTTCCATTTCATAGTACAGATGAGTCATCTAAACAGTGATTATCCCGAGAATTTCCATTTTTGCTGGGATTAATCCTGTGAATTGCTTAGTATCTCGGAACTCTCCAACTACAAGTCACCAAGGTTAGCATGGTAGTAGATTCTAAAATTAATCCCATGTCATTTCCATCTTCTCTTGTCTTACTAACTAGAGCCGATGGAAATCTGCCAACATAATTTGCATGTGTGAAAGAGATCAAGACATAGGTATGCCCCATGTGGTTTTCTTATGAAAGTCATGCCATGCCACACGAGGAAGGGAAATCTTCCTGCACTGGTGTATGTACACACCGCCATGCCACACATGGCTAAATATCTATTAAAATATGCACATATAAAATACATATATTTAAAATATTTTAATTATCTCAGTGATGTATTGGGTAGATAATTCTGGATGGAAACAGACAAAACAAGTAAGATTAAAGACATTTTTTAAACTAATGACTGCCCATTTGATACAGAAATGCAGCGTTTTTATACATAACTTTAAAATTAGGTTCCTAGGTTGTCAGGAGCGATACAGCCTTTTTGCAGCCTGCCTCACTAAAAATCAATAGAACCTAAATTTCACAAGTCACCTGTGAAAATAAGACACGCTCCTTGTCATGTAAAGTTTTAAAAGTGCTATTTACATTTCAAAAATTACACTTCTGAATAAGCTCATGGGCCCCAAGGTTTGTTTCGCACAACCCATGAAGACCATATCTGTGTCTGTGACTTCATCTATTTTAAGTCTGCTTGATAAAGTCCACATTCTTTCAGATGCCTTTGTTTTGCCATTAGCAGTTAATGGGAAAATGTGTTTTGGTGCTTGATCTTAAAATATAACTCGACGCTCATTTAAGCCTCTTTGACACAGAGAGGAAACAGCAGGACACATTTGTTTTTCTCACGTAGCCATCTCCTCTGTTGTATTCTCTTTCTTTTCTCTCCGGGTCACTGCAGCCTGATAAACTCACACTGAATGCCAGGACACTGCAGTCAGTGTTCCAGTTCTGCAACTGGCCTTATCTGGAGCCTTGAGAAAATCATTTGACTGCTCTTGGTAGTACAGTTTCCTCATCTGTAATTCACTGCTTTGAGGCCATAACATAAATCCACTGCAAGTTCTTTTTAGTTTTTTTTTTTGTTCTAGTTTTATATTTCTGAGTACTATATGCATCACAGTACTGACAACTCTCCTTTAGTCTGTGTAAAGCCCTTTGAGATTTACAGATGTTGACAAAACCAGACATTCCAATATTGGAATATTTTATCGTTTTTTTCAGGTCAAACATTGCTTATTAAAAAAAAAAATCCAACCCTTCTGTGTCAAAGACAGAGATAAAACACTGTCCTTTTACCCAGTGTTATACTGTGTACCAGTTTGATATTCAGCATATGTGATATTCAGGGTGCTCGAGTGTGTTGGCTGGAGGAGGCAAAGAAAATCCTTGAACCCTTAAAGTTGCAACAGAAACCATCAACAGCCTTGGGGGACGGTTTAGTCCCACCGGTCTTAGGAAGTTCTCCCACGCAACGCAGAATCGGCCCTGCTATACATATATTGTTTAAGGTTAAGGGATACGGCTGTAACAGTTATTTCCCTTGAAATTAATTACTTATAACCCATACGTATTAAATATTATTTCTTACACTGTCCTTTTCAATGTTAACTATGACTTACCTTATATGGGTCTGATTGATCCGAGTGAAGAAAATTCTTGTTCGTGCCCTTGGCTGTAATTCCTTCAATCTCCTTCCTCTTGGTTTCATCTGGTTTTACCTGGCACAGAGCATGAATACAAAATTGCTAAACAGATTGATACAAATCTCGTAACCGCAAGCTAGAGCAAAGGTATATTAGTGATATAGGCAGAGTTTAAATTAAAGCTCTTGAAGGCCATCTTAGCTATTCCATGCAATAAGAATGGGAATCGTTTTAACTGATATCTTAGTAGTGGGACCCACGGCTATGACGGCTGAATATAAATTGATCTTTTTCATACAACGACACCATTGTGCTTTAAAGAAATCTCCAGCTTCCACCTTAGCAGGGATAGTTGAGCCAATATCTCTGTGTTTATAATCAGATGCAAGAAACAGGAGTCTACGAGAAGATGTATTGCTCTTGAGAGGTAATCGGGTCTCGTAATACAGTTACCCTCGCAAGAGTAATGTGCAGTTCGGAAGTAGAAGTGTTTACAGGTGGGCTGCCTAAACAACCTCTCTAGGCATTTAAGTGTACTTCTCTCTGCAGCTTAAGTTTATATCCAGTGATTGTTGGATACAGTGTTATTTCTTCTGCTTCTTAGAAAAGTCTGGAGGATTAAAAAAAAATAAAATACTCACAGAGTCAAAATTAAAAATTGCATCATCTGTGACTATCTTCTTTCCACATATTAAACACTCTGGATCAAGGATATTCCTAAGAGAGAGGGAAAACAGTAATTTTAAAGTTCTTGGATGTGCTGCTTTTGGGCGGCCATTCAATAAAAATAAAAATGTGTGCAACTGCACTTCGTATCAAACTCTCTGCTCAGTTTTAGTGGGAACCAAGCTGGTTTGTGCCGGGAGCTGAGAGAAGGACATTTGGCCCCTTCCTCTGCCACTTTCCTGGAGGCGAGGCAAGTTTGTCAGCTGTCAAATTCAGTCGTCAAATGCCAAAGTAACATTTGTTGTAAATCTGCCTAAGTTACAGTAGACATTGATTCAAGCTACTGCGTCTTAAAATACAAATAATAAACGCATGCACGTTATTTAGGAATTTTTTTTTTTTTAAACAAGAAAGTAGAACATAAAAATAGCACCAGTTAGTGTCAGGAATGGGACCGCAGGAGTTCAGAAAAAGAGTACAAAAGGAAAACTTAGGGAATAAAATAGTTTCTTTCACAGAGAGCGTACGAAGTGGCTGCACGTATTTACAAAGCTGTACAAACATAATTTTATACCAGCGGGCAAGGATTATCCGCAAAAGCAGAAGAGCGAGACACTCTTCACAGCTGTTGAACCTTCAGCTCCTCCACCAGGACTGAGCGTGGAAGGTGGCCGCTGCAGCACAGGCGCAGGAGAGCCCCTGGCCACGAGGTCAGAGCCCCGTCAGCAACGCGGGTTTTACAAACACTGCGTTAGCGTCCCATCCAGCACAGAACGGTCTTGTCCGCAGTGACTGACGGATACTGAAAATAGTTAGTGGCGTTGTTTTGTACGATGGAATTACCTTAATAACCAGATGACACAGGGCATACAGTAACTGTGCCCGCAGGGTATCTGTGCTGGATTCTGCAGAAACGTTTTGCACAGGGGACAAACGCGTGTGGAAGAAGCATTATTCGTGTACTTTCCCAGAGGTTCTTCAGAAGCACGTGAGCTACTCATGGCTTATGCTTGACACCAGATCTTCCTAACACAGAGGTGCTGTAGTGTGTTCTCTTATGAAGAGGAATGGAAAACTTCAGTCTAAAGCCATCACTGGGTTTGGTGTTATACTTGTAGCTGAACTGCAGACGTTAAGGTAATGCTGAAGAAGAAAATAAATAAATATTTAGCATTGGGACTGTACTAAAATAAACTGCGAGTCGATCAACACGCAGTAACAGTGTATGCAAATGCAGATCAAAAATTTAAGGACTGCAGTAAGATTTTACATAACCAAACCAATGAGAAGGCGGGAAAAATAATGGCTTGTTCATTCCCAACCCATATCAATTTGAATGGTGAAGACACCAAATGAAGAGGGAAGAGGAAAAAAGCAATAATGGGTATCCTCAGATAGGTATCAGTCCGTATGTTACCCCAAAAACAGAGCCTCAGGGAAGCTGCCTCAGAAATCTTGTTCTCGTAAATCCTCCTGCGGCGCTGGAGGTTTACAGACGTAGAGATTTCAAGGCAGAAGAAACAGGCTGAAGGAGCGCAGGAGTGAGGAGAGCGTTGCACACCGACGGCCGCTATGGTTTGCCCTTATGAATTTAGAAACAGGTTGCCCTTCTATGGTTCTAGATTTTGGTTTATTGTTTTTCATTTCCCTAATTTCTGTTCCTCATATCTATTTCATACAGGTTTTATTAGTTTACATGTTGTTCCTCTGGGCCGCTACTGCATGTATTTTGCTACCAATACTTTTTAGCACTGCAAGATTTCTTCATGCAAACGAATTACATCAAGCATTCCTGCTTGCGCTTCTAGATCAATGCCTTTTACTGCAGGACTAACAGTTTTGAGAAACTCACAACGTCATGATCAGCACAACGTACGCAGCGGTAAGAAGTTTTTGAAGGGAGCTGATTGGATAAAATGAAACCATCAAGTATCCTAGGCTGCTGAAATATCATCAGGTGTCTGTGCTAAAATCACAGACTCCAGGAAATTCTAAACCAAAAACGTCTTCTGTTTCACATAGCATTTTTTAACTTGTAGCTTAAGTGTCACTCACTACGTGCTGCCGGGTACACAATGCACTTACCAGCAAATGCCCAGGTTAATTCAAGAAAAGGAGGACTTTGTTAGGCTGAATTTCCTTATTTCTGTGGTTTTAAGCTGCATTTAGACTACACTATCTCGGTAAAAGGCAGGAAGCAGCACTGAAGTACATTTCCCATGCTGAGTTCTCAAATATCACATTTCTCCATGGGGAAAAATGGGGTGATTATGCGATTCTTAAAACGAGTACTGCACCCTGACCTACTGGTTGTATCACTGCTTGCAGGCTCTCTTACGCTCAGAAAAGATGTTGCGCTCTCTGACCGTGCTTTATGACAGTCCTGACTATGGTATCACCTCTGACAAATCTAAAATTTCTCCAAGAGTCTCAGAGGTTGTGGGGTGGTTACTGTCTTGCAGTTGATTTTTTTTTTTCATAGATAATTTGGGTGATTTGAAGAAAAAAGTGTTGCCAGCAGACATGAAATTAATGTTATGGCTCTACACAGGAAAATACATATATTTTCCATGCACTGAGTGCAGCATTTGCAGTAGCTGAATGTTTGAAAAATATCTTTTAAAAGTTGGTTTGTTTGGGTTTTGGGTTTTTTTTGGGGGGGGAAGGGGGGAGTAAAGTACAAATATTTATAGGACCTATATGAAAATGATGTTCTTGTGCTCCCTCTGCTGTTTCTGTCACAGTGGAAAACCGGGAGTGTTTCAAGAGCTGTGTATAGTCCTTCATATGCAGTAAGAAATACACATGCTGAATAAAAAGGGGAGTAATTTCTGCTGGCAAAAGAATTTTCAAAACCTAAGCAGCATGGTGTTAAAATTAAGGATAAAACGCATTATCTATCTGGAAAGCAAGCTTTTATGCACAATACGACACCACGGACACACCTGGGCTTTCTTTAAATTAACATTAAAGTCTGTTCCATTAAGAATTATAACAAAATATAATTCCACATGAGTTCTGAATATTATTGTAATTTAAGTCACGCTATTGTCATTTACTATTGCAATTGTTCAAGCCATTTTTACCAGGACTGCGGGGCTAATTCCCAAAACACAGTCTTTCTAAAATACCAGCAGTGAGAAACCAACGATTAGTTTTAACCATCCATTTTCTCCACACAGATGATGACACAAACACACTATCGATCAGGAGAAACGCCAAATGCAAGAACATCAAAAGTATATCAAATTGGTTGAAATATCTCGTATAACAAATAATAATTAACAACAGCTGGAAAGAGGACTTACCAAACTGGTTAACGACTGAAATTCTTTGCACATCAGCAGAAAGGGGAAACATTAGATTTAATCTCTCAGAGTGGGATTCCCCTGTATCACATGCTTGTTTTTTCATTGTAGTAACATGACTAGGTTCTTTTAAATACTTGGTTTAACGCTGCCTTCTTTTAACCTTAGACTAACAACATTTACATTAGCGTAAGGGGATTTTTCTCATATTATTAAGAGGCTGAATCAGCTGCAAGAGGGAGGGTGTAATTTCTACTTCTGAAATCTAAAAATCAAGGAAAAATGA
Organism: Phalacrocorax aristotelis; assembly: GCF_949628215.1. Lineage (NCBI taxonomy): Eukaryota > Metazoa > Chordata > Aves > Suliformes > Phalacrocoracidae > Phalacrocorax > Phalacrocorax aristotelis. The sequence goes on from NC_134292.1 coordinate 10,614,415, forward strand.
AATTTTCTTGATAGTGGTTCTGCAGAGAAATACATCACAGGCAGTTCCACCTTTGTGAACAAGCAAATTACAGAACAGTTACTATATTCTGAATGTGGGTATTAATTAAAAAAATACATATTATAAAGCAGGAGCACAATTTTTTTTTTTCATAAGAGGCCTGATTTGAAGATGACATATAAGCAAAACAATTAGCGCTCGCCCGTCTAACATAAGCAAGGAGGACAGGGTAGCAAACTGCCCAACTTTTTTTAATATACTTAAAAGACACTGGAAAAAAAATCTTAAGTAAACTAACACACCCCTTAAGATCTTCCTAAGACGAGTGTAAAGTTACTTTGTTGCTTCACTATTTGTAGAATATCGAGATTTTTTAATGAAAAATAGCTTTGCTTTTGCAGCATACCTATGCAGCACTTCAGAAAAAAGCTTTTTCTCTCATCAGAGAGACTGTCATGGCGTGGCCAAAACATTCCATTGGCTCTTCTCAAAAAAAGTCCATAGAAAACAGTATTAATCCTCTGAATATACTGCTGCCACTTCACAAATAGCTGCCTGTGCAGATTCAACAAACTTGTAATGAAAGTTCTCTCCTTTATACACAAATAAGATTTAAAAAAGCTTCTTATTGAATGTTTTACTTATCTGGAGAAGCTTCCATGCCAAACTGCTCTGCAAATGAGAGTACCTTCAACACATAGAAGCATCACTTCATAACCAAAATGACACCAGGTAGGGTTAAGGCCTTCCTGAGTGTTTTTAACATCATAAATTCAGTTTATTTATTTATAAAAAGTAAAGAGTTAAGTTGCTCACAGCAGTTTCAACCTACAGAATACGAACCCTAAGTCTCATTTCCATTGCAGGGGCTGGGGGTCGTTTGTTTGAGGCACGTTGCAGTGTTTCAGTACACTGTTCAAGTAAGTTTTTCCATTTCAGACATGGACTGGAAGAAATTAATTTATTAAATCCTCAGGACTGTTTAATTTAATAATTTATTACCCCAACCACATGTTGAATGAAAAATGTCACTCGGCCTGTTGGGATAAATGCCTAGACACTAGCCTAGGTATAAAGAGCAAGATTTTGTCGTCTGCATGTCTAAGGGAACTAAAAAAGCACAATGGGGTGAGGAGTACCTGGCTTCAGTATGGCTCCTGGCAGGATCAAAAATAGCTTTAGGAGTTGTCTTCCCTCGTTCCTACACTAGTACTTCAGCAAAGTTGGAAACTGAACATTTAAAATAGTCACTATGAAGGAACTGGGGCTGCAGTAACAGCTTTGACCTAAACACCTGGATGCTATTGTGTTAGGTTAGATTTTTTTTTTCTTTAAATTTGGTTGGAAATTAAAGCTGTAACAGAATTATTTGACAAACCATTTTATTTTTCCTTTTATTTTTTTTTTTTATGAAGGAAGAGTTATGTTTTAATAAGACATCAGATTTTAATGCTTCCAAGTGTTATTCTGGCAAAAGACGGTACTTTCTGTGTTTGTTTTCACAGTCAACCCCCTTCACTTCATCTGACTTCAAATGTCCTTGCAGTATTCTGCATTATTCTCCCACCCAAGCTTAAAATCATACTTTGAACAGTACTATATTATAAGAACGTGGCTATGAAATACAAGCAAAGCCCATTTTCCAAGATGAACTATTAATGAATGTCAAGTTTGGAGAAGAGTTACTAAACAGCTGAGGATTTTTTTTTTAAATGAGATTCGGTCTATATTTTTAACTTAAAAATTCTCCAAGTAAATCAACAGCCACTGATGATGAGATCTTCGGCAAAATCTTCCATTGTATTTAAAAAATCCTGACAAAATGTACATGCCGTATTTGAAGGCCACCACTCAATCCAAGTGCTGGAGTCCAAAGGGTACTGGAATCTGAGAAGACAAAAGAAAATGATCATTTGCTGCCAAGATTGGGGGAGAAAAATGTCAAACAGGAAAAAAAAAATCACAATATGAAATTGCTTTGTGTTCATAATCCTGTTTTAAATGTGCACACCTGAAAACACATTGTGCAACTATTGGCCGAACTAATACTTAAATCAATTATATGTTACATCAGAATTATCACATACAAACGCTTGCCACTTCACAGCACGCTTTACCATTAAATCACTGCATATTCTGATAGTAAGTCACTTACTTGAAATTGTAACCAACGCTTATCTTTAAGGCTTCTTTTCCCATGATCAGATACTGCTCTCCTGGACTCAGTTCAACATCTGTACAGGTCTTCTTTTTAACAAAGGTTATTTCATTATTTTTTTGAGCAAAAGCCTGCCCTGAAGTAGAATGTCAAGAATTAGAAAATTTCAGAGAATTCCCAGTCACTCATATGTCAGACAGAAAACACCAAAATGTTCTACAGTACAGCACAGCCAAGGGATCTACTTGCCACTAGTCATAGAACAGGAAAAATTGATGATATAAAACAAGTTTCTTGTAAAAGATTTTTTAAATTAAACCTGAACAGTAAATAAGCTTCATGCACATTAAATAATTTTATAGTATAGTAATTATAACGGTGTATTGGGTGCTTGAACTCAGAGGAAAAATGAGCGCGTATCAGCTTCAGTTCCGCAGGACCTACAAGCAGCTTCCTCTGCCAAAGGTAAGACAGGGAGTGCCCAAGAACATTCTAAAGTCCTTTCTCCCAGAAGCGGAAACATGCCCAAACTACGAAATTCTGGGAGAAGTCAAGCCGTGGCATATCCTTGCATACCACCCCACCTCCATCGCTGTATATACAGTAAGGGAGGGCATTGGGTGGAATGAACGAGACATTTAAACAACGGCTCACAACTGTATGAATTGATTGTGGAATATGTTCACCTTGTTTTGACACATAAAAGACATTCAACTGATTACAGTTTAGGCTTGTTAATGACAGCTGTAATACAGAAAAGCTATTTAAAAACAACAAAGACTGCCCTTCTCAGGGCACAAAAGAATTCTCAAAGGCTGTATTTGGGTCTACGGTTTGCTACACTCATCAAATGACTAGGTTTGACTGCTGATTTTTGTCAGCTGCTTCAGTGGTCTCAAGCAGGCAGCTTTTACTCTAAATAAATTGTTAAATGGATTAAGAACAGAACACTCACCTCTTTTATAGACATCCAGAAGAACTGCAGAATACTTTACAAAATAACCTTCTTCACTGCGAGATAAGATGTTCACTTTATAAACTGCAGAACAAGACAAAACAACCTTTTTGTCATTCCTTGTTCCTGCAGTGCATACGAAATGCCTCACAGATGCTCAGAGGGAGAATGTAACGTCCCTTTACAATGCTGATTTTTGGGGAAATGATGACTGTAGGTACACACTGTATGACTAAGAAACATTAGCAAGCTCTACCTGTACTCTAATCTGACGGAAGGTCTACCCATGCTCTCACCTGATGCCCCGCAATTCCCTTTGACCCCAAAGCCACATGATCACGTTAGAGCAGTACCAAGCAAAAGAAACGCAGTGATTATTAGCAAAATTAATCAGATCAGGCTCACTGATGCACTAACCCTGGTTACGTGACTTTTATTCAGCAGAGGGTGTGGGCAGCACTTACTTGTCTCTGCTCCAATGTGTCACCTTCCTTTACTGTATGCCACTGTCAAGCCTACTGAATTTTAATCACTAAAGATCTAATTGAAACAAAATGTTTTGCAGCAGTAGTAAACAAGTAAACATTTCAGTCAGAGCACGTGAAGGAGGTAATGACAATTCAAATATTACCATATGCAATATCATCCTGGCACGCAGCTTCTCTCCTGGTATCAGCACTTATTGACAGATTTAGTCTCTCTTGTAGTTTACTACACTCAGCTACAACGAGAGACAAAAAAGCCAGTGTTAAGACAATGTCATCACATGTCCTCATGTATCTCCACCTGTTTGGGATAATTTACTGTAACTGAGAAACACCGGAATGATGGGATTACGTGCTGGAACAATGAATATCTAAAGGACAAAATAACACCCTCAATCACCTGAACTTAATCTGGTCAGACATCCATGATCATAACGCACACGCTTTTTTTTGAAATTTTTTAAATGTAAAATTTGGAGAGGACAAGAGGTGTGCTCTTACGAGGATTTTTCTCCCTGTCTTTAGTGTGGTTTTGTCCAAAGCACTACACTGCATTTTCCCACCAAGTGAAACGGGAAAACATCTTTAAAAAAGTTTACCTTCCATGCATTTGCATTCATCTCCTTCACACAATCTCACAAGCTTTTCAATTCCATAGGGGTTATAAAATATAGTGCACCTTTTATCTAGAAGATTCAAAAAGCAATAATAAATACATATAGAAGATTGAAGTCCAAGAAGTCAGCACTGAAACTTTGTGGGTCAAAAGTTATCTGAGCTTAAAATAACACGGATTAACAAGCTGTTGAAGAAGGAAAAGGTAGTCTTTAAGGAAGAATAAAGAGTTAAAAGACAAACATGAATTTGAAGACATGGGACACGTACCTGGTGCATGATATTCATATACAGTAAATGTGGCAGGATTTAGCATTCCAACCTGGAAAAGCTCACTTATTCGGAATCCAACGCAGAGAAAATTATTAGCTGGCACCTATTTGGAAGACACATGAGTTAAAGAGCTCTAAAGGAAACAGAATTATTCCAAAGGGTTAAATTACTGCTTACAGTTATGAAAAGGGTAACATACAGAGTCTATCTGCAGAATAACATGTCCATCTCTTATCTCATAATCTTCAATCAACTGATCAACTCCACTTGCGAGCTGTAGGGGAGAAAACCAGAAAAAAACTTTTATACAAATTAAACATTTCTGGATGACCTCAAAAGTTTTGTAATCAGCAGGTTTAGCACAATTCTGAGACGTAAAAATATAAAAAGTTTTAGGGTTGCCTCTTCATAATGCTCATACTCTCACTTGTTTTTTTTGGTTTTCTTTTAAGGAAATTATCCTCTTACTCAATACATGAAGATAATGAAGAATTAAACAGCTAATTATCCTTAAAAGAATACTTGAGTCCACGTATAGTATCCTATTTAAATCTTATAACTCTGACTGCCTTTAACTAAAACTCGCATACTTGTCGACAGGAGCTGGATGAACACGAGCACTAGAGTTAAGAATCAGTTCACAGACTTTAGCCAACTAACAGTGAGGTGCATACGCTAACAGTGTTCCCTTTACAGTTAGCAGATACAGCACCTCCAGACATTGATTCACACTACCCTAACGCGGACGAGAACCACTCTCTATCCGCTCTTGTCTTTCCGCTAACAAGAGGGAGCCTAGATGTCAAACTTTAACTACATGTCTAGCTTCTGACTCTATGAAAAATCCATAATCTAGACTTAGGTAGATTATTCTCATCAGTATTAGAAGTGTTTAGAAGCAATGAGGATACAATGCTATAAATCTGCACTACTATTCTAACAGAAAAAGATGAAGAACAGTAAATGTTATAGTTATGCCAAAAAAAACTTCAATAAAAGAAAAAAGTTCTCTAAGACTCACAGTGGATAAGTCTTCTGTATTTGCTTCCAATCCGCTAACCAAACCTATGTCCATCACAGCATGAGCAGACCCTGACTGTGGCTCTCTTGCTCTGGGCCTGTACCTAAAATAGATTGAAAATATATTAAACAAACATAACTGAAATTAAAAAGAAATCTTCAAATGTGTATCCAGAAAAACCTAAAGAAAATTCAACCAACATTTAGACCACAGTAAATCCATAACAAAGCAAAATAGTCCAGATGAATCATTTCAGATTTAGGCCAATAAAATGCAAAAAAAGCTTTTCTTAATACTTATGTTCCAGCAGAACCCATATATAAATTAAAGAAAAACTCCCTCCCAAAGAGATCATGACCTTTGGCTCTAATTCTGTTTATGCACATACATAAAAGCGAAGAAACAGGAAGAAAAGGCGATCAGAAGACCAGGTGCAATTATTAACAAATAAAAACATTTTAATCTCTGTAAAAAAAAAGAAATTTAATATAAATATGTCAATTAATGCAATATTAAAACAATAACTAAGAAAAACCAAAAGACTAGAAAGCCTTAGTAATGGTCTTAGATTCATTTCTTAATGCATACATCGATGCACAGTGCAGTTGCCTTGCACTGCTCCAATTCCTTAACACGTCAGATGGGAATTCCACCTCCGTGAGGAGTGTTGAATGTTAGGAAATCCAGGGCATTTAGAACCAGCATTTAGTTAAATGAAACCTTTAAATGCAAAACATTGGCTCAGTCACCAGGGAAATAAAAACACCAACCACCAACCAAAAACCCCATCAGCTGTACTTACTTTGCACAAGCCTCTAAGCGCCCAAGTGGCTCACCGTCTTCTCTTCTGTAACCTTTTCATAACGAGTCAAGTCAAACAAGTAATTTTATAACTCTACAGAAGCAGCAATGCATAATTCTCATAAAGCATTTTCATAATTGAAAGATAATATTTAAATTGTTTTGGTGGCTATTTTTATAGGAACTCACTGTCTAGCCACAAACGAGTAACATTGTACCTCTTTTATAATTCAGGTGAAATGACAGCTTTAATGCTTAATGTACGTTATTGTGTACTTACATTATTAAAACTACTTCATGGCAAAAACGAGAATGTGGTTATGTACCCTGTTGTAACTGGACTATAACTCTCAGCACCTTGTAGAACTCACTGGAACCACCCCACCCTGCACCGTATTTATTTCTTCTGCTGGAAGTTTGTATTCCTCACTCCCTCAACTGCAAAAACTCTTCCATAAATAAGTAAAAATACACCTAACAGAAATAAATTAAAAATTAATTCTATTCACAAAAAACCAATAGTTTCATGAAGGGCTAAAAAAGGCTTCTAGCAATTTCTTTTCCAGTTTTGCATTTAGAAAGTGACAGAATTTGTTACAGTTTCATTCTTAATAAGAAACACTTTGTTTAACAAAGTTTTTTTTTCCCTCCCTCCCACTCCTTGCACTGACTTGAGCAGTAATATTTAAAACCATATTAACCCTTTACCATCATCTCTCTTTGGAACAATCTTCAAATCAAAGTTACATGACTCTTCTGAAGTACCGATTGTATTATATACTGTCCTCACCTACACAAGTACAAACAAATTAGACAAAACAGAAGCAGTAAACAATCCTCAACATTGGCATAAAACTGAAAACTCATAATATGGAGAATATGACACCAGTAAAAACAAGTCTGTACAGCATGATTAGTTTTGATGAACACAAAGCGGAGTCAATAAATGATCAGCACAGAAAGAAACGGGGAATTCTTCAGCAAAACCACGCCATTCTTGCTGGTCATGTTTACAAGACTAAAAATATTATCCAACTCCTGAGATTTTATGAATATCAATAGCAGTACACAAGAATATGCACATTTCAGATGTTGTTGAGTTTGATGCTAGAAAAGGCTATAAAAGATTAGGAGAAAATCTATCATGGCAACAGCTTAATATTTAGGCACACAAAAATGATTCCTTTAAACATTGCAAGAAAACAGTTCCTCAGTGACATTGCTTAATAAACTAAGAGTAAGCACCAGAATAGCAGAGAATTGAGAAATTGCTCAAAATTGATCACTAAGGTGGTTCTTCCCTGTTTGGCTGTCTAGGCAGAGACAGTAACAACTGGTGAGCGTTAAAACTGAGTCGATCATCTATTTAGATTTATGGAACAGAAAACCTCTGATGAAAAGGAAGAAACTTCACAACTTCTCTCTCATTAGCCATAAATCACACAATGGCTTGTATTTAATCTGAAATACAGCCATGATGATATCCTCACTTCAGTGTAAAGGTAAGGGCAACAAATGGCATAGTTTGAGAAATTCCAGTTTCTTTTTCAATGTTGATGTTAATAAACCAGAGATTCCATTTAAAACAATTGGTTGCATGCTTACATTTACGGTAGCTATGCCAGTGCTGCTTCCAGTGCTCACATATATGTCATCATCGAAAGGTACCTAAAGGATTGACATTAAACAAAAGGTACAAATTAATAACAAAGATAGCGCGATTAGCAACAATTCAGGTCAGATGATCTGCTTGTCTTTTCTGCGTTTTAAATACATATTAAGGCTTGACGCTACAAACAGATTCTACATAAAAAACTTCAAAGGAACAAGCAGAGATACTAAATTTAAGTTAATATTCAAATGCATTAAATTTACCAGATAATCAAAGTCCTTAAAACAGTTGCTATACCAAATTTCTACTAGTTTATTAAAAGAAAAAGCTACTTTAGTAGTAATTTCAATGTTCAAATAATTGCTTAACAAATGGCTAAGAATCCTGCTTTCCCTTTTCGAAAGATACTGTTCACTCACTGTCATAGTTCTTCCCACGAAGTTATCTTCTGTCAGTTTAAACAGATCAACGTCTCCATGGTTTTTGTATGCTACCTTAACATTCATGTCCAAATGAAGCCGTTTGACAAGAAGGGAATATTCAGTCAAGGCCTCAAGGGCATTAATTGTGTCCTGCCAGAAATCAATTATAAAGAATTGATTTCAGAAATTAAAAAGAAGTGAAAATGTATTACAAAGCAATTTATTTTCTGCCACTCAAGCATGATTACAGATAATGGTAACCGTCACTAGCTAAACAGCTTAGCAGTGTCTCAGCAGGACACTTAACATGGTGGTAACATATGTAATGCTCTACTCATAGACATATTTGTGCAATTTAAAGAGGTGCATGCAAGTACTAAACAGGAAGCAAGAAAACAGCAATAAACACAGCACTCAGTTTCTTCATAGATTTTTAATCATTTACAGAATCACAGAATCACAGGGGGGTTGCATGAATTGGAATATTCTGTATAGTATGACTAGTTGATGCTATATTAGAAATCTTGCAACTTACACTTGACTTTCAGTCTATTCATGCACACTAACACAGTTCTTGCAATGAAAAAATGCATACCTTGCTACACTGCATTCCATTTTTGTGCAAAACAAGAACATCATGTCATGAAATGAAATATTCTGTTTTATAAAAAACTTGGGCAAACAGTTTGCCTCCTATGATCCTTTTCATTCAGCAGATCTGAAGTCAGTGGAATCAGCTTGCAAATTTCTGTTTATATTAGACTTCATGAAAAGAAGTCGTACTTCCCAGAAACAAAGAATATCACAGCAACAGAGTCGTTTGACAGTAATCCCATACATTGGACATGGAACTTGTCAATGTGGTCATCTGGTGACATTACCCTCTTAAGACGTCTCAGATTTTGGTACTCAAAGAATGAGAACAAAATATTTAAAAGCTCACCTGAGTTGAATAAAATCCTCCACCATGTCTTTGTTCTTCAGACAACCATTTGATGATTGGATTAGCATAGTTTTTGTCCCCTCTTAGCAAGGTAGTAAGCAAGGCGTATGCTGTAGTTTCCACCGTTTGTGCAGTAACAGAGCTGGGAGTGTGCTGGTCAGCTGTTTTGAAAGTATCTTTCCAAAAACGATAAAGAGGAGGGTCACCTACAAAGGATAAAAGGAAGGTTTCAGATTGAAACGTAGAACAGCTGTCTCCAGACTACACAAGGTGAACTATTTCCTACTCAGGTCAAGGAGAAAAAGAAGAACTCACTCTGCATTTAACAGGAGATGAAGATATACTTCCCTTACACTGCTAAGTCTGATGTTTATACTATAAACTGATGACAGACAGACCCAAAGAAAAGCACCTGATGCATATCCAAATATTGCTGGTCCCGAACAATGATAGAGTGGCAAAACAAACAACATACAGATTTTATTTATTTTTTTTCTGAAGCCACTTTCAACAGACAGAATAAAGCTTTTCTATTCCAGTAGAAATCGTTACTTGGCAGATAACAGTCTGAGTCCCTTGCCTGTGAAAAAACACGCTAAAAGGAACAGCATTCACAGGAGACAACAAATTCCCTCATCAACCAGTGAGAAATTAAGAAGAAAACTCAATGCAACAAAAGCGAGGGCAGTGGCAGATATTGTGAAAAATTCCGCTCTGAGCTAAGGAAGAGCGGACACATCATAAGGACGAGGAGGCAGACAAACGTAATCCACTACGGACACCTGCACAAACGCAAAGCCTACAGATAGAACAAGCGTGGCCCAATGGGGAACAGCAGATGCCTAGCTGACTTGCGTACTGCTAATGAAATGGCACTGTTGAAAGCTGAAAGCAGGATTCAGTCTAGCAAATACACTAGGCCACACACCATTAAACGTTCCCTTATGCCAAAGCAAGCATCACTGAAATTCACTCCGAGTAGTGCCATCACATTAGAGAATTTAAAAGTACTGAGAGACTGACTACAGTATACACTCTGAGGGAATATAATAATACCTATGACAGATGCTTCCTTCTTCAGTGCAGAGAACGCTGATCGTGCAGAGTGATGGTTCAAGTCCACGAGAGCTAAAGCATACGAAGTTATTGCCATAGTGAAGGGGCTTTGAGCAGACCCCACATTTTTCATCAAATAATCTCCTGCTTTATTTTTAGCGTCATGGATTTTCTGAAAGGATGAACAGGCTACAGCTTACATCTATTAGGCTTATTTTTACAGAAACACATCTACCCAGACAATATAGGTGTATATATAGTATCTTCTACAATATATCTTATAATAAAGTGATCCAGAATTTCATTATTATTCTTCTACTGATTTTGAAAGACAAAGACTAACAAAGCAAATACATCTTAGTGTCTGAAACTGAAAAAAAGCCTCTTGATTTATTTGAACAAATGTTAAAGAAAATGGAAGAAAGCAGAATCCTAGAACATGACTGCTGGCAGAATAAAAACATTATTTACCTGAGTAGAACACATTTTAATTGACTTTTCAATTCCAATAACAGAAAATGCTGTGAGATACAAAGATTTTTCTTCAGCTTCTCTAGGTAATGTACCCTACAAAATAAAATATGTAAATATACATATATTATGTGTATATATGTAAATATAAACATCATCATATATTTATAACAATATAGATACTATATAGAAATATAAATGATAAACGTAGTTATGAATATTTATGTATGTATATATTATAAACCTATAAAGTATTTATATAAATATAAATAATAGAAACAACAGTTAATTTAAATAAATAGAACTTTTTTACAGTTTAGGTAAGGAAGCAAATAGAAATTCCTGTACGAAATATCAGTTTGGTTTAACCTGAAAATAGGTTGACTCTTTTGAAGGTACTAGCTGATCTGTAAAAATGAGACAAAATTATATAGTTATTGGCAAGCCAGGACTATTATACTGTAAAACCAACCTACCTAATTTTTTTCTAATAGTAAGAAGTGGTAAGCAGCTACTTGTAGTGGGAAAACAGAAAGGTTTGCACGATTGTGCTGTTCTTTAAAAGCAAATTTAGCAAAATTGTCCTAAATAGGTGTTCTGGTGATATGCAGCCTAAAATATCTTGCATTCCTAACACACATTACCTCCTGGTGGCTTCAGCTTTTACTGTACATGCACAGAAAACATTTGGTTTTCATACCTGTAGTTTCACTGGTTGGTAATTTGAAAATTCACTGAATGACCCATCTGGCATTTGACAGTTATCAATCAACCAGAGAAGTGAATTACAAACAGAAATTTGATCAAGATTTATATATTGATTAACTTCTCCGAGAATCCTTAAAGCAAAAGCTGTCAACCTGCCAAGGAAATCAAACAGATCATATTTGTTGCAGATATGACCACACAGCTAGAGGCTAGGCACAAATTAGCACTATTTATGATGTAGGTATGCCACCCATTCACACAGAGGAGTATTGTTTTAAGACTTGATTGCAGATTAATTTTGATTTTAACTTAACAAATGGGTAATGATTACTCAGTTTTAAACTAAGATCGAGTTCCATGTTTCAGGATATGATCTCATTACATCCCGGAAAGATTACTTTTTCTTATGCACAGAACTTAAGATGCTTTTGACTTGTCTTATTCTATAAGCCAAGTGCATTTGCCATTGAGAAAGGCAAGACAGCGACTATACATTTTGCCTAACTTGCAATGGCAAATTCTATTTTCCATGAACAGTACTACCCCTCCTGATTGATAGCCTTTAAATATCATATTTGTGTGAACAAAAGCTATGACTTCTTTGCCCTTGCTCACGTCCCTGTATGTAGCTTTCCTTCTTCAAAGCTGGGGCGCAACCTTTGCCTGAGCTTATGATTCTGTAGGGAACCAAGGTCTGCACAGTCCTGCTATAAAATTCCAGGTCCGAAGAAGAGGTTTCAGAACTGAGCAAAAACCTACAAACTCTCTCAGCTGTGTCTGCTCCTAACCATTAGCCCAGCTTGGTTGTAATGATGTGAACTATGGACACAAATAAAAGATTTAGCAAGCAAAAACAAGGAATCAAGGTATTATTCAAAGTTGTAAGTACCGTTTCAATCTGCCATCAAGCTCACCTCTCACGTTTACTGGAAAGTATCACCCTTTAAAAGTTAGTTATAATATGAAAGCAAAGGAGTGAATCAAGCCTTGTCCATCCATTGTAATCAAAAGACCTTTTTAACTCACCACGTGCTAGCTTGTCCATTCTTCCACATGCTATATGAGAAGTCAGGATTTCTGAATGACAAGATGCTTACAATTCCTAAGGAATAGATCAGGCAGAAAATCAGTTATGAAAAGAGATCTACATTAAAATTGCATTTGCTCTCTCTGATGTATTATCTTTCCAATGCAACAAAGTTTATGCACCTCTACAACTCTGAAGCAAGAGAAGCAGCTATATTTTTCTACCTTCTTTCATCTTCCTCCTCATCTGAGTTCTTGAAGTTAAGATTTCAGGACCCAGTAACTGCCAGTTATTTGACTCTTCCAAGTAGCGAAACACATAAAATACTGGGGCAATACTCATCAGCTCTGCCTCTGCACTGCCCTTGGGCAGATTGGTGAGAACATCAACACCACTAGGACTGAGGACTGTGGCAATCACTTCACCCATAAGATGTCCTGTGAAAAGAAGAAAATTGCTTATAAAGCAATCATTCTATATGACTTATTTAAAATTCTACACAAAAAGTGATCTGCAAAGCCTTTTCTCAAAAGCAGGAGAACCTGGGAATAAATTCAGATTTAAACAAAGGAATAAAAAATAGGAGAAAAAGAACATGTGTACAGAAAGTATGTGCGCAGTGGACTAAAAGTTTAAATTCAATTTACCTTTTACACTGACACTTCTATCAATTTTTGTTTTAGGGACCAGATTTAGTGGGATTTTATATCGAAATTCTTGTCGTCTCTTCATTGAACCTATAATTGAAAATGTACATATTTATATATCATACTGCACAATCCAAATCAGGAGATGATTCAGATATAATAGCCAGATTTAAAGGTCACAACTCTCTGAGAATCAGCAACAAAAATATCTATGATAACACGAAAACTGGAACTATTCCCAAACACACAAGCAAACAGTATCAGCCTTTGAAAAAGAACGGATGCAAACACTTTAACCTTTCACTTGCCTTTTCTGTTAGGAAAAAAAGTTTGATCTGGACCTAAACTTTGTGGTTTCAGATTCGATTCTGGTTAAATGAGAACATATTCTGTTTTCATTAAGAAAGCACCTGCTAACTGGTTTTCAAGCACACTGAGAAAAACTTAGTATTATATCACAAGAAAAGGTACATATAAATGTTCCTTTAAGAAATTAATCCAAGTTTGGTGGTGTGTTTTTTTTTTTTGAAAGACTAGCTATTTTAAGATGCATTGGCTAGTGAACGGACAGGAAATCCTTGGAAGGAACAAAGGAAGAATACTTCAGGAAGGAGAAATGGCAATTCTTTCACATTACAGAAAACTTGATCATCATGAATCAAGAAAATGAAAAAATAAACCAAGTAAAGACATACATGATCAATTCTCTTACCATAAACCCCCTGTGGATCCAAAGTGAAACCTGCATGAAGCTCTTTCTTAATGCCTTCTGGCTGAAATCATTTAGAGGAAAGAATAGAAAATGAAGACACTTTTCCTTAATCAAATATATTAGCTGAAACAACAGTTTAAAGCCATAGTATTTTTGCCTTCTATATCCTTCTCTGTAGTTGTTTTACTTCACTGTTCTACATCTATTATACATATATTTAAGCTAGTATTCTGTATTCTATCTCCCCAAAGTCTTGAGAAAAGTTAACAAAAAAGAACAACTTAAGAAAGTATGAAATTACAAAAAAAAGTCTTTCAGTGAAGCACACTTAAGCAGTCCAACCCAAATAACTTAGGATACAGTATTCTCCTTGCTTACTAAGTTATAATCTATGTAGTTATACAGATAAACTTTCTGACAATTCTTATAATCAAGGTTTTAAAATGCGCATACTCAAATCCTCAGTCATGCATTTTTCCGCTGCATAAACCTCAGTGAATTCAATGGTATCATGTGATATTTTGCATTCTGATAATATTAAAATAAATCAATATTTGTATATTGATTTAATATATTTTTATTTCTTGTGACTTAATCTGAAATCCAAAACCACTACAAACAGCTTGGGTTTTTTTCTTACCATTACACGTAAAGTTTTAACTACGGTTTCACTGTTCCTGGCTGTCAGCAACGTAAAGTTGATAGTGTGAAGACCTAATTCCAAAGGAAGTATTCTGAATGTAAGTGGTGATGAAGAACCGCCACCTAGGTTCTTAAAATTACAATGGCGTATCCCAGATCCAGTAGTTGCAGAACCTCCAAAGGAACAGATTCCATTTCCAGCTGCTAGTTTAACACAGAACTGAAATGTTGAAGGGTTTTAAATGTTTCAATTACATGACAGGCACAACACCAGAGAACTACTAAAGCCCCTGAAATACTATAATGAGCATTCTGTTACTGTAATACCACTTTTCTGTTTACAACGAGCAAGTGTTACTAACTTTGGAATTACAAGCATTTGCACTAGAGACACACTAACAAATGCTCATTAGCAGCACCAGGGAACCGCTATACTAGGCTCTGTACGCATGCCTTTGCGTACTATACTCTAAATTTTTCCAATAACAGTTTTGTACTTCTGTTTGATCATATCACCTTAAAAACAGTCCTTTTATATTAAATCCTTAAACAACGTAATCTCTGAGCTCTGGAGCGGGTAATTCAAACAGTCTCATCACTTTTTGACACTGTGTCCAAACAACTGGAATTGATTAACTTTCAGGAGGAAAGTTGCTAGGCAAGAGTATGACAACATTGTAATCAGTGGAGTGGCTGGAAGTGAAACACAATGATTAGATTTAATTGTTACATAGTTAGGTAGAACATATATAACACTAGCTGGAGGACTGGAAAAATCTGATCCAAGGATGTGTTTATACTGGAGATCCGCAGGGGAAATGCTTTTTTTGTTTATTATGTTAATCTTTCCATAGAACTCACCAAGACCACAAATTACCTTAATTGGAGAAGCTTTATGGTTATAAACCGATCCTTTTAACTCAATCTGTTCTCCTCGCACCACAGAATATGGAACATAAATGCTCAGGAAGATATCTTTTACAACTTGCAGTTCCAACGGAGCAGCAACACATATGCCTAAGAAAATTAAAAACGCGAAGGCAGCATATCTTATTCACCCTTCTGATAAACAAGTTTCAAAACATCTTTGCATACTTGCCAGCTTTACTCATGACTTATCAGTTTTCCAATATGTACTTTGAAATTGTCCAAGTTTTTTTAAAAGTCACCAGGATCTTGCTGCCTCTTCTGAGCTGCCATCTCCTACTCTTCACACATACTTGCTGACATATCAGTCCTTTGGGCTTCTCCTTCTTCCCAAAGTGAGAAACAAATTTTCTGTTTGGATTACCGTAACTATTGGAAAATTTGTTTCTTCCTCTCCTCAAGTCCCTGAGCTATTGATAGCAGGACGCTGTAAAGCTGTGCCAGGGAAGAGTCACTCACTATTTGTTCTTATACTCTTCTTAGTCATTTATTAGAGGCCACTGCCAAACACAAGATAGGCTAGACAGACCTTTGTGTTCCCAGCCACCTACATTTATAAAAAGAAACAAAGTAATTTCCTTTCCTTAAAATATATATTTTGATGTTTTCTTTTCCTGTTTATCAACCAGAAAATAAACATTTCCGAACATATGTGTCAAGTGCAATGGGAGGTTCTGCAAAATCTAAACGGAAAAGCTCCCTAGCTCTTTAGCTACGACCTAATTAGGCTGTGGTACCTACCTTTATCGGAAATGCCAACACCTTGTATTTCCCAAGTAGTCAGCGAATCAGGCAAGGTGACAGACAGAGTCTTAGACCTGTGTTTGGAAGTGTTAGTACATTTACACATTATCAATAGCCATCCATTAGCACCAGCAGCTAATCAACACAGAGACAGTACATGCCCAGAGCAACTCCTGTATCCAAGAGAGACTTAGGT
Organism: Phalacrocorax aristotelis; assembly: GCF_949628215.1. NCBI lineage: Eukaryota > Metazoa > Chordata > Aves > Suliformes > Phalacrocoracidae > Phalacrocorax > Phalacrocorax aristotelis. The sequence continues at coordinate 10,630,830 of NC_134292.1, forward strand.
AAGACAAGGTACAATAGCGTATTTAGAAAACAGGACTTCTCGGTTTTTGTTTGAATAAACTTGGTTTTAGCCAGCTTTACAGAAGCTGGTGTTTAACAAGGCTGAAAGTGAAAGGAAAAATTACTCAAGGATCTGGGCACTAGACAGCATATCCTGCACGGAGGAAAACATGGCAGGAAGAGTTTGTCAGATAAGACTGCACTTTAGCACATATCCTGGGTACAACTAAGGCTACCCGGCTTACATCCATTTTAGCATTTCCCTTCTATAAAACTGATCACTAAGTCAAATGTTGGTAACTGATTTAAGAAAAGTAGTACCTTGGAGAAACTTGGTGAACTTCCCATAACCAGCTTTCAGGGAAGTAGCTACGAACTTCTGCCTCATCCAGTTCCAAGACAGCCTCAAAATCTGAAGAACATAAATAAAGCAAGGAAAAATAAAATCCCCAACCACCTGCCAACAGCCTTCCACCAAAGGCTTAAAAGAAAAAAGATAATGATTTTGTTGTGATACTGCGCTCTGCTTACTTGTCTCACGTTAGTCCTGATACAAGCACAATGGTATTAGAATACCCTCAATCAAAAGCCTGTGTTAATCCCACCTCATCTATTTACACATGTGAACACCCGTCTGATATCCAGACAGATTAACTTGTTAACAAGTGATTATAGGAGGAGAATGAGTGACAAGGAATTTCATACTCCCACCAATCTTTCCTGAGACGTTACCCTTTGGCTCTTTTGGACCTGGGCAAAGGATTCAAATTTAGCATTCAACTTAGCATTGCCTTCGCAGGCACTGATGCTCTCCTATTGCAGTTCCATTTGTTCTAAATACGGGTGAATAGAACATAGCTCTTAACAGAATAAGGAACTTCTCTCCTACCCCTCTTTAGGGGTATACAACCAAGGTCTTTGGAGACTGGTAAAATTCTCTCTGAAATAACCCTGACAGGTAACAGGGAGGGGTTAATAGCTAACAAAGCTATCACCTCTATATTTACTCATATTCTGCTGGAAGTGTTTCACCACACATCCACAGGAGAGGTAAAGCTCTTGTACTTACGCATCCTTGCCAATATTAGAATCTTATTAGGCTCTTCCTCCCGCAGCCTATTTGCAAATTCACAGCAGTTTTTGAATGCAGAAATGCACTTTGCGCTACGCCGAATTCGCTGAGCTCTGTCACTGCAAGTCTCAGTGACTGGATATGCTTTCACTCCAGCCATGCAGCATTTTCGAATTTCTTGATGTGCATATTTGGATACTGAAATAATAATAAAATAATTCCTTTCCTTGAGATGAAGTTTTTATTTTCAAATGCATCTTAAGTCATTTTACTAAATCTGGTTTTAAAACTTGCAGAATTTCAATGACGGTACAGGTTTGAGGATTAACATAAAGTTGCCATTTTTCAAAAGCTAGTGACACACTTAATCACTACTCTTCTGAATTACAAATATAAATTAGATAAGAAAAGTTTTATTACATTTTAAGATTTAACAGTCAAAGGTGGTTCTGGCAGGTGGTCCCTGGGAAAGATTACCATATGGCAGTACTGTGAGTTTTCAGGCTACGTCTCTTCAGAAAAAGAAGAGATCTTAAACATAACCTGTATTTTCAATGTGCACTTCAATTTTGCTGACTTCAAATTCAGCATATAGCTATGACGCTTTATAAATGGGCTCCTCTCTAATCGTCCATATTTGCCTGTCTCTCTCCACTACATTAAGTTAATAACAATAATTAAAAGTAGTAAGCAAACACTCAGATTCTTCATTTCTAATGGATGTGATTTTTTTCTTTCCCAAAATTATATCTTTTAAGAGATTTTTTTTACCACCTTCTTTGTGTATCCGCTCCTCAAATTCAGACCGTTTGGTTCTTAAAACTTCACTGCAAGTTTCATCTGTTCAAAAAATAAATAAGTAAGTACAAATGACATGACTTTTTTGGTAATAGCATAGCACACTTAAAAATAATTCCATAAAATAGCATGCAAAATTTGGGGCACTTTTTCTGTTTACTATTTTAATTACATAAAAGTACTTTCATTTAAATTACAATAATTGATCCACAAGTCATAATGTTTTCCTCTCTCAAAAATCATTAGTATATGCGTTCTCTATTAATTTAATGAAGTTCCAACATAATAACTGAGAGTCACAATAGAATATTTCAGAAAAGAAGATCCACAATTTCAAGTTTTAAATGAAGGAATATACCTGCTTCATTTGAATCATCAGCATTTGCATTAGTTAAAAACGTAAGCCCAGCTATTCGGAATACATCAATGTTGTTCCGTCCTCCTCCAGCACCACACCCACGGTCACTCTTTTCTAACTGTAGCATTATCTGAGGAAAAAACCCACACAGACAGCTAACTAAAATGTGGAATATATCATACGATGAATGAGAGAGTAAGACTTACGCTTTAGTCTGGAAGACACACTGAAGAATACAGTTTAGCGGTATTTGAGTCAATTCAAGCACCAGCACCAACACAGCCACTCCCTTGTAGCCCACATCAGAGTTAGAGTCACGCAGCTAAATCAAGGAATGCTTCACTAAGGTTTTTAGAACAATTCTGATACTCAGACTAGCTTGTTTAAAACCAATTCAACAGTGCTATAAAACAGATTCAATGATTCAAGGTTGGTGCAAAAGTATTCTATTCTTCTCCTATGTATTTTGTATCTGACTGTTCTGAAGTATTAAAAAACCACCATATCTGTCATAGGAATGGAATGCTTTCAGTAAGGGATGATATATAGGTTTTACTTCCACACACACGTATCTAAAATTCCTCAAGGACTGAAAACGTCTACAACCCACTGAACATAACAGCATTTGCCATATCATTCTGCCAGTATGCCTTAAAAATGTAAAAAATTACAGGAAGAACTAAGTAGGAGAATGTAGCCTCCACGCCTCTTTGATCGAGGAGCTCTCTAACACTGCAACCTATTTTTGGCCAAGTCTGAAGCATCCTGATGAGACAGTTCAGATCTGCCTTTAAAACCACAGTTTACATTTACTGGAAATCAAATTATTGTAAACTACTTCTTTTTATAATTTTGAGCAGCCAGATTCTGGATCGAATTGCTCTTCTGCATATTTTCAGGCTTACTGAATGCATGACACATAATAACTACCTGAATATGAACATTAAACAAATAGCAACTTGTTTTTCTTTTGTGGCCACTACTTAACTTTTTCCATTGGTCTTTTTCCTCTTCCTGTGACTCCATATATTGCCTTGTCAATAGATGACAAAGCAACAAAGGAATTGAATTGTGTTTTCATGTTAAGCGATACAACTCCTGCCGGATTCAGTATCTCTTTGCTCGATTGCAGCTTAACCTATAAATTGGAAACAAATATTGGTAATTTTCAAAGCACATTGTTCCCAAACAAATGCACCTGAAGGCAGACACTTTAATTAAAGTCGAGGAAGTGTTAAAGAACTTGTGTAAGTCCAAGTTAAAATCTGACCATAAAATGAATGCACATCCACAAATATTAGTGCCTGTTTTGCTACTCACATCAAGACTATTCCCACATTTCTGTTCCACATTCAGCCAGACAGAATCAGCTACTAACTCAGCAGTTTGTTCTCCCGTGACTATGTAGTAGACAACAAGACGTGCTGAAGGAACCATTTCTTGGGTTATCTGAAAAGTCAGATGCTCGTATTCCAAATCCTTAATTCTCTTCTGAGTTCCAAAGCTTACTATCTTCCCTTTTGACATGATCTATAATAGGAAAATGATGGAGAATAAAAAAGTCAAATTTTATATGCAATATGTTTCTTACATGTAATAATTACTAGCATTTAGATGTAATCCAACACACGCAAAAATGGATTTGGGACCAGCAAGTCTAGTTCATTCTCCCTCATCCTTTCAAAAGAAGTGCTGTTTCTGTGCATCTTTCTCTTCCCCCCGTTTCAACTCCCAAAATACCTCTTGCGACTAGCACTACTTGTTCTTCATCCCAGTCTACATCAGATGAGAATTCAAAACAATGGAGACTTAATATATAATTTAAACAGGAGACTGTTAACAATTTTTTACTATCAGACTGACAGATTATATATGGCAGGAGCAGTTCTCTGAGCGCACGTATTCTGTGCTGAGGATAGTTCTTGACTGTTGAGGTTTTTCATCTACGACCACACATTAAATCACAATACAATACGTTATGTGGAAACATCTGTTACTTACCAAATAGCTGTAGTGATCTATTTTATCAATATACTGACTATGTGGATATACATTAATACTTAGGAAATCTCCTACTTCTAGTACTTTGTGGTTTGAAGCCCAGTCAATATATAGATAACTCTGACTTAATGATGAATAAGCTCTTGCTTCATAGGTTCTACTTGCTTGGTTTTCATCTGAAAGGCGTGGATCTGCAGTTTTTACCTGAAAAAATAATAAAATGTCTGAAAATTTTTTTAGTAAAGAAGGAACAAAAACGGTATATCCTGACTTCTGAATACCTTAAGTACAGAATTATACTTAAGAAGACAAATAATTACAATATTAAAAGCATTCTGCAACATATTAATCACAGGTATTAGTAAAAGTAACCTCAAGACTTTAATGTTTTGTTTAATAAAAAGATCTATAAATATCAAGTCAAATACAAAACAATAGTGTAGAAGCATGTACATAAATAGAACAGAAAAGGTTAATGATATGCCTCCCTACACAGTGAGGGAGCATCTCAGAGATTTGTTTTCATACAATTAATTTAAATTTTTTACATAATTATTACAAAATAAATGTGACAAATTAGGATATTTTGCTTCAGAATGATACAGAATTTAACAGAGAAGTAATGTTTTGTTATAGCACTTGCATTTCATAACTGATCATTCGTAACAGTCTCTAGGTTTCTAAACTCTCAACTTTCGAGTGTAAAATCTTCCCATTAGTGTTGTGTATTCACAAAAGTGCAGAATTAAACCCTTGAAGAAATAAATTAAAGAACAATTTAACTCACTTCAAACTCCAACATTTTGCTATCAGCTGGGATATTAACAACAAACAAAGCAGTTCCATCATTCATGCTTGTTTTGCTTCTCCCAGATTCTGAACCCTCTGATATCAGCTGAGTCTCATCCATTTGCTCACTAAGTGATTTTGCAGTGACAGTTATAGGGATGTTTCCAACAGAGTGATCTACTGTATCTTTAACCTGCACCTGTTCATCAAAATAAATTACAGTTCTTATATGAATGGTGACATTTTTCAAGGAAAAAACTTTCAAGCTGCTAAGCTTCTACAATAGCAAATTTAAAAAAATGGAAAAGGTCAATGGAAAGTAAAAGCCTATAAAGTAAAATATACAAAAAACAATAAGGCTTCTGCATTATGGGTTTTACGTTGTAAGGTGCAACAATACTGCATATGTTAACTAACCTTAATGAAGAACGGAAGACCGGGCTTCACAAAGAGAGGAGTAGCAATCAAACTCAATTTGTAAGGAGATATAGCAAATCTGACTCCAGCAAATTCTGCTTCACCACTGAGGCCACCTAATAAAATAGTACGCCCCTTTCAATGATCACATCCTACAGCCTCTGTTTTCTCCACTTGCCTTCAAAGGGCAGCACAACCTGCCTGTTACAGTGAAGTCCTTGCACCTAAAGAGTCAACTCCTAGTGCTGTTGTGAAAACAAATAGCCAAAAACAAAAAAAAAGTTTAATCTCTAAACATTTTTACAGTGACGGATGGGCTGTTCTTTCTTACAAGTTTTTGGAAGAAGGACTTCTGAATACTAAGGAAAGTCTGATACTAGGGAAGTTATCCATATGATTTTGTTTTCTAGGTCTGTTTACATTTGCAGATACATTTAAAAAACCCAAACAATTAAAAAGCAACTTACCCATAGATTCCAACACTGATGCCACAACATATAAATATGACCCATCCAATTCTTCTAGACTTTGAAACCCTATAAAACTCACTGCTTTCTTACTGTTGAAATTGATCTCAGCAACTCCATTTTCAATCTAGAAATGAAATATTAATCACTACTTTATAGCCAATAATTTAGAAATAATATATAGATACACTACATGCAAATTCTAACTTCAACATGTTTCTGTTCATTGTCTATTTTTAGAGGAAATCAAAGGTGGAGATGCTTCAATGAAGAAAAATTCTTTATTCCCTAAAATTATTGATAACTAATCAACCAATGGCAAATATTGCAAAGTCTGCATGCAGGCCCAACAAGAGGTAGGAATGACACAGAGATATCTTCCCTAAATGAGGAAAGATAATGCCTTTTATCATTCTTCAATGACTAAATCAAAAAGGCCAGACTAAATGAGGGAGAGATAAATGGTGGAGAACAGGCTCCCCATAATACAACACTATAATTTTGATCTGTTTGTCTCCTATCGTGATTCGGATCATGATTACTCTCATATTACTACATCGCTCCTATACCTGATTTCTTTCGTTTATTCTGTAATAGATAGCAGAAAAGTTATTTCATAGATTTCAACTGCACAGTTTTCTCAAGTGAGTAACTGAACCAGATTGAAATTACATTGTCTCAGATGCTGCCTCTGAGTTTCATTTTGAAGTGCATTTCTATGACCCCAATGATAGGATTACATAGGAAAAGTTGGCACTGAAGAGCTGTTGATGCAAACTAGGAGTTGGATCCCGTTCTCATCAAATTTAATGGGAAAACTTCAGTGGAATTGGATCAGTCCTGAACTAAGCATATGAAATCTACACAAACTAGGCCTGCTGCTTCTTACCCTAGTTACATGCATTGCCTGAGGCATCATTCTTTTTCCAGTTTCTTCAATTATTCCAAAACGAAGAAAAACATCAGCACTTGCAAGCCTTTTATTATAAAAATAGCTGTGAACAAAACAACAATATAAATGTTTTTAAGATTACTTTAATGGCTGCAACAAAGCATTTGTTTTTGAAGAGTAATTTCCTAGGCAAGAGATAGAAAACAAATGTCTGTGTAGCTTTAAATACTTCTGTTGAAAAATAATCGCTTTGTTAGAATTTTAAAAAGGGTCACTTAGTTCTCTTAGAGAACAGAAACGATTGAGGAAGTGTAAGACGAAACTTCTGGACACAGGACAATCATTCCTCAGGTAGAAGACGAGGAGATACATATATATTTAGGGAAAAAAAAAAAGCCAAATTTCCTTACCTAGCTTTCACAACAATCCTGAAGCTCTCAAATTTATCAAAACTAATAAAGTTGCTTTCTGGCTCTATGACGATGGAAAAACTTGGCATTGCTGAAAATTGAGCAGAAAAGAAAGCCACTTAGATGTGGTTTTATACAGCAAGCCACAGGTACTCGGAAAGATGCCTCTGTAAAGCCATCAAAGAACCACGTCGGTTTCAAGTGATTTGAATTACAGTATTATTGCCCCACAATATTGCTGTCATCTTGCCCACAGTGAAGCACAAGTTATAACGCCCTAAGTTATCTGCAGTTGCCCTGGCTCCACATTTTGCATCAGTGCAACTACGCCAAGATGGCCCAGCATGCTAAAGAACTCTATTTGGAGGCAAGTTGTATCAATACACTCTTACACCGACATGACTAGCTTGAACTGATGTTGCCACCTGACATTACGCTGCAAGCCATTGCCATGTATAAGCAGGCCAACGTCACCTCAGGCATTTCTGCATTTTATTCCTCTGAGTCCTATAGCTGGCCTCTGTAAGCGTCACTGACAAAACAAATAAAAATGAAGGTTCACAGTACGGGCACACCTTACCGTATTCCTTCACTTCAAACTTGGCAACAGCTGAGGTTACAAAATTCTTCTTATACTTGGCTTCAATTTTCCAAATTCCATACCTACAAAGTATCAACAATCAAACATTTTTTAAGATGAGAATTAGTGCCAAAGACAAAAATTACTAACACCAATATTTTATGTTAAGATTTATTTAGTGAGAAAAATTCTGCACCAAGTTTTTGCACATGCCTACTTTGAGAAGATTCTGCTTTGATATTTTAATAATTATTTTAAACTTATTTTAAAGCATTGAAATAAATTGGAAAAGAATATGCCATTATTCATACTGTGATTATCATCAGAATTTTTTCTTTTATATTTACAAGCAGAGACATATTTTGAAGACTGCGGAGGTAACCAGGGTCATTAAGACATTATTTGATACCTTCTTTCACTTGCCAGCTAACACCCCGAGGTCAGACAAATGCCTGTTTGTGGCTATGAGCCTGTTCCAACGCAGTCAGCAGGTCAGTGTGCATCACCGACCTGATTTACTGTAATTTGGATGATTTTTCTTTGCAACTAGACACACTCAAAAGGCATTTGCTTCATTTCAAATTGCTTAAACCCACAGAACTTCTAAGTGTAGAGCATATCTAAAGGTATATACCTTCCTATCTCACCGTTCAAAGAAATTTGATCCAGTTTGCTTTAATTTACATACTACATCCAATTCATCTTTCCCAGTTTTGTACCGTAGCTAAATTCCCTCAATGTAAGTGAAAAATGCAGTCTTTTCCCTAATAGAAACATGGCTGGAGGGTATGACCAATTATCAACTCTCTCAGTAAATAAAGTCAAACTCAATATACTTAGCCCATTCATAAGGTTACAAAGCACAGTAATAAGGAATTCAGAAATTCCACCAAAAAAGCAAATAAGTTTGTTATAAGGAAATATTTAAAGGTCAAGTTGGATCAAGGGATGAATTATTTGACAAATACATACTATAAAAAAGAATTAAGAATGTTAGTTAACTCCTTGCATAGACAGTCTAAGTTGTAGTTCTTCCATGCAGTATCTTGTACTTCAATAAAAAAAAAAAAGTCACCACCTTCAACGATGCCAAACAAACCAACAAACCTGTACTAACAAAACTTTGTACTATGGCCAAAAGCGAATGGTTCACAGCCATTGGATCTATCAGAAAGGTCATTCTGAATGAAGAATGAAGTTAGTACAAGCAATCAGATCATGACTGAGAATAGGTACATGTATCTACACTGAAAAATGTATTTGTAAGATGTATGGGCCAAGAAAATGCTCCAAAGGACTCACACAGACTTCGGTTAAGGTCCTTCTCTCTCTGACTACAGCACTGAGGCACAGCTGCAACTTAACGTAATAATTTATAGAAAATCAGTTCCTACAATCTTTCGGCTGTAGAGCACCGTGATAAAAATTATGCAGATCTACTGTTAACAGATACTCAGTTTAAAGAAGGATACAAAATTAACTTTTACTCAGACTGAAATTATTGCTAATTGCCTAATGAAAAGTAAATCAGTCAAAAATCAATTTTTCAAGCACCTGCTAACATCCTGCTGCCAACTCAGTGAATCTTCAGCACCCTCTCAAGACTAAGCGGAGAACTGAAGAGACATTTCCTTTGTATGCTGCTGTTACTGGAAAAATGCTGGTGATTTGAATGAATATATGAAATACGAATGTTTCCCCAACTTGAAATCAATATATCTTTGACACTGCTTCTATCTCTGCAGTAGAAACCTTTAGTTTTTATTAATCTTTTTAACGGAGCGTGACAAACCTACCACCAACTGTTCTTTTATTTCAGTTTTATCACCAGTATTTTCACTCACTACCCCTCCTCACTCTCTCTCATCACAGTGAGTATACGCCATCTGTTTGAAAATGCAGAGTAAGCTTCCCACTTGGCTTCATCAGACAAATTCTAGTTTGGAAGTCAACTGAAAAGGAGAACACTTGGTCATAAGGTCCTCATTTACACCATGGTTACACACTATGTGAAGTGTTAGAAATCTCCAGGTTTCAAGTCATGCACACTCTATCAAGCAAAAGACTCTGTGACAGTCTTTAAGAAAAGGCAGTATTATGTTAATAATTCTCAAAAAGTATTAAATAAATCTACTTAGGATTAGGAGGAATCTTGAAGTCAGGAAAAGAAACTATTCCAGTAAAATCTTCTTCTTCTATAATATCCACTTTTACTCCTTCAGGATCCTTGAAATTACAATAGGAAAGAACCAGCAGTCACAGACCATTCTTATCAAAGGGAAAATCTTAATTCAGCAATTTCAGTGGGAGCCTGGCCATAATATATTTTTCTAAGAGTTTTGCTCATTTCACAGCATGAAAATAGAAATGTTCTAGAAACAACCCAGGCTGAAATTCTGATCAAACATTTTACTGTGGTTCCAACAATTAAAAGCTGCTACTACACAATGCTTAGAATTGCTAAAAAGTTATTAGACTAACAACTTCATTGTTAAAGGCTAAAAATATAGTATAGTAGATACTGATTATTTTTATATCTTAAATGAAATATCAGTATGAAAACTGTATATTACTAAAATTCCTCAAAAATCCTTTCCCCAGATATTAAAGGTAATTAATATTTTTTTCTTTCTTTCCATTCTGTAAAAACTTCAGATCTAGGACTTGAAAACCTCTATCTAACTGTGCAAAGTCATTTTTAGATTTTTTAAAAGATGTCTGGCTACCTGCAAACACGCCTAACAGTTTTATTAAATACTGATTCTGATGCTGATTTACCATCAAACTACATTGTCTTTGTGATCTACAGAATAATAATATCAAATTCAGTTACAACTTACCACAAATGTTAGGACAGTTGCTCGCCGAGCTGGCTGCAGTTCTTCATTCAGAGAGTAAACCCTGACTTTCACTGTAAGAGTTATTACAGTAAATCTCAAAGTCATACCATTATAGAGGCTTAAAAACACCCCAAACCCCAACTTTTTATCCCTACTAATCTTTTACGTTTTCAGTATTTCTAGAATGCTCTTGACCTTTTGTCAGTATGGTGTCCAAACAGTATTTATTCATGCTAGCAACAAGAGACCCTGCACCACCATTCATGTTGAATTATCACAGTGCAAGGTAATTTTTTGCCGCCACAATCCTAGCGTACCGCTTTTGTAGGAAGAGAGCTCAATCTACATGAAACCAGTGATTCAGTCACCATTTTTCACAAATATTTTTAGCATATTCCCAGGAAAATCTTTAACCCTTTGTGCCACAGATTAGTCATTTAGAGCGTAGAGGGCAGGGACTGAGAGGATATTGGCAGAAGTGATTAATTTCTACAGTATGATCAAGTAGTTAAAAATATTATTTGTTGATTAAAAAATTAAGTAGCAGCCAATGGCAATACAACCGGACCAAGAGCTTGAAGGACATTTAATCCTAATTCCCTGGCAAACTCAACAGACTTTAAAAATTAAATAACAGCCAAGAGAAATAAGCATTATTTACCTGACTGATCAGGAGTATAAACTGGTTTGTCTGTATGAATAAAAAGAAACCCATTCTCATAGGAAACAGGAATTTTTTTAAATCTTGTAAAATATGGAGAAACAGCTTCCAAATACACATAGTTGACTGAATTCTCTGTTCTTGGTAAGTCTGCTGGTTGAAGCTGGGGGAGGTAAAATAAAGATTTTTAAAGAATATTAAAATATTTTTCAAGTTTTTTTTTCTACAGTATTTTTTGTTGAGAAGAGTATCTGAATAGCAATTACTATCCTGTTTATTATTATTATTATTATTATTATTATTAAATAAAAACATCAACACCCACAAGGGCTTGTTCTTGCTTACGTCATAGATGAGTCTGGAGTATTAAGCTACAAACAGATATTTTGAAATTGTATATTTTATTTATATCCAACACTAGAACAGCAAAGTGCAACGACCAGTTATGAGGTTACGAGAGTACAAACGGTCAGACTTCCACTGATACACACAATGAATCCTGGCCACACCAAGGCTGCTGTTGCGGCCGGTAGTTTGGTGAAACAGCTACTTCGGCTGAAAACTGGGTGAGAAGCATCTCCTGGGAGGCATCACCCCAAGTAAAACTTTCTTGGTCATGGGCTTTCAGTAAAAATCTATTTAGCTTCCTGCACTCTTTGCCTCAAGAAAATTAGTAAAATAAAGCTTTATGGTGAAATCTGGGCCCCTTTGGAGCTTGTCACTGACAAACAGGACCAAGTCTTGAACCTTGGCTTAGTTACCATTTTGGCTCACTCCGAACAGTCAGTTGGCATATCTTGTCCACATTCAAAACTTCTCCCTTTCCTCCCTTTTCATTTTTTTAAAGTTATGCAACTACGATAATGTTTCTGGAATAGTTTGACTGTATGTTTAACTTTAGTGTCACTCCTTTATGCTCATTTTATCCAATGTAATTTCAATTTCAGACAAACTAAAATGAAATAAACTACATGTGGCAAGCTGAGAAATGGGGGTGCTAGGCTTCCCTTCCCAGTTTAAAAAACTGAAAACATATCATAATCTTTTCTAGCACTTATAACTAAATGTGACAGTAAAACCACTGCAAGAAAAGTCTGAATTCCTTACTGTTAAAGTTACAGCATCTTGGAATTTGTTGGCTGGAGTTAAAGAAATACGGCCAGAAGAATAAACAGCAAGCTTATCTGGAAAGCTTCTTATGGCAATATCGACTGGAAATTCCTTCTCATAACCAAAAGCTTGAACTACAACTTTCTCAGATGCCCCAGCTCGGAAGATCTTTGGTGCTGTAAGGACATATCTGTATACAGAATATAAAAGAATAAAAGGGTAATGGAACTGTACCTCTTTCGGATTTCTTAATTCTGTTTGTAATTCACTTACGTACACACCGTTAAAGCAAACAAGACAATCAGGCTGAATTATTCTAAGACACTCATTAAGAACAGTAGAGCCCCAGTCAGAATGATTTTTACGAGAACTGTAATGCAACATTACTGGGTAACAGCTTAGGTAGAGTAACGTTTATGGATTTGATTTTGCAGCTGCACAAAAGCATGTCTACTAAACCCAGCTATTTACATGGTAATACTTAATCCCTTTTGCCAAAATAAACCCTGAAACACTAATCTTCCAAAGAGTGCACTCGTGTAGTTTTCCCACCAGTAAAGTTCTTACTGAAGTAAGTGGGGCAACTTACAGTAAAGGCAACGTGAATAAATTTTTGCAGGATTACTCTAATTTCTTCAGTGCTTTATAAACTGAAGCGTGCACCATTCCACAAAAGCACCAGCCAGGCTTTAGTACCTGACCACAAAATGTATCTAAAATACATATGAAGAGCTGTTGAACAAACCATTTTATATATGTGCATCTTCTTTCCCTGAAATGCCAAAAGCACTTAGGCTGGCTCCTTTCTACACATCGTTGTTAACAGGTATAAGAATCAAAAAGGCACCGCTAAGTACAATTGTAATATACACATTTAAGTCAGCTTTCATCAAAGCTGTAGCAAAGTGTCTGTCTTCAGAATAGAAGAAATATAGAAAAGCTAATGAGCACCAGCTTTATTTCTTAACTTCTTTGCATGTCTATCTTGTGGCATGTAAGGAGATGACTCTACCTCTTTCTTTGGCAGCAAATGCAGTAATTCCAGAACCATCAGTCCTTTTTCTAGCATTAGTCCCACATACACTAGTGAGGATTTTGATTGTGAAAACACATTCGTTTGGATAGTACCTTTTGTATTAGCTCTACTTAAATTCTGTATCTATTTACCTAAAATAGCGGATAACAATCAAGCAACATTTCCAGTAAATTCTATATTTGCTTTACTTACGTTTTTGTTTGGCCAAAAGTCGTTCCAGAAAACATCAAGACAAAAAAATATATTAAAATATTCATAGCGTCCATGACAACAAACAGCAAACCATAGATGCTAATGATTCTGGATTGAACTGTTTGGTTCCTGCTGAAGATGAACAGAAATACCACTAACACATTTCACTTATAGTTAATTATTAATTGCAGATGATGTTTTACTAAAACATTACCGCCCCCTCCCAAGGAAGCCAGAACAGCTGAACTTAGGAATTTTTAAATTTAGGATTTCATTTTTTTAATATGTCCAGAGCAACCCTGTGTCAGTCCTAACTTTCCCTCTGTTTGATAGCTACAAACCCACAAAAAAAATTGCTTTCAGAGGTACCAAAAACCTCCCCAACAAACAAAAAATTAGATTTGTTTGTCCTTCAGGAAATAATTTTTATTTAAATCAAAGTTTTAAAATTTGCATCTGAAGAAAAAAAGCATCTGAATTCTCTAACATAACACACTGATATGTTTAGAGCAGAAATCTCAATCTTTTTTGTTTTGAAATAACTCTTCACTTGCAAATTTCTTGTAGTCATTTGCATTCCTGATTATGTCGACTTTCTGAGTGCTTCCACTACAAATAAAACTGCAATGTGAAAATATTAGGGCATGACATATCTATGACATGTACTATTTTAAACAGCATTTGCAGAAAAAACATTGGTGGCAAAACCTTTGCATGCCTGATATCTAAGCGTAGGACCTCAGCAAATAGGTTTATGAAAAGTTAAACTAAAGTTGTGCAAGACTTCTCAAGTTCAAACAAATACTGTAGCCAAGCTTTACGGGAAAGACATTTACAAAACTATGCCCGATCAATAGAAAATTAAATTACAAGAAGGCCAGCTTGGGCTTCTCAACATATGTAATAAACTACAAGGGAAGCAACAATGTATAGAATAAAATCTTACAAAATATAAGATGCTTAATACTACTAAAAATAATGGCTCAAATACCTCTTAGTAAACACCAAATAATGATAACTCATACAGTAAGTTTACCCATGTGGTATGTAAACAATAAGGAGCAAACAGCAAAGAACACTGGAAAGCACTTCAAAAGTCTAAAAATATTCTGAAATAATGTTTTTTAAATCTAATTATGTCCCTTCCCTATGTTCTTTTTCAGATATGGCCTACTGATTTTTCTACTCTGCATTTCACACCTAGTTGTGTAGACTCCAAACTAACATGGCCCAAAACCATTACAAGAGATTTATTTAAACACCTCTGTGAAAATGGTGGCAATTTAGGCCTTATACATTGAATCATAGAATCGTTTAAGTTGGAACAGACCCTTAAGATCATTGAGTCCAACCATTACCCCAGCACTGCCAAGCCCACCAATAAACCATGCCCCTGAGCACCACATCTACATATCCTTTAAGTACCTCCAGGGATGGTGACTCCACCACTTCCCTGGGCAGCCTGTTCCAGTGCCTGACAACCCTTTCGATAAAGAATGCTTTACTAGTATCCGATCTAAACCTCCCCTGGCACAACTTGAGGCCATTTCCTCTCACCCTATCACATTGAGTTTATTGTGATCAAAGGTAGTATGTATTTCAAATGTTACATACAATGTTCCAGAGTAAAACCCATCTACATACCATTTTACACTGATCTGTGATACATAATGTGTGATATGACACATACATATACAAAGCACATATGGAAAAAAACCCCAACCACCAAACAAAAAAAAAAACCCAAACAAAAAATGCAACAACTACCACCAGAGCAAGCTTTGTTATTTACGCAGTGACTTGGGCTTTAATTAGAACAAAACCCCTCAGAATCCACCCTTTCACAGCTGCTGGACGCTGAAGCAAAACGCCAGTGGCGGGAAGACACAACAGCGCACGCGCCGAAGAACCCATCACCGGCGGGAAAACGGCCTGGGCCGGGGGCGAGGCTTCGCGAGGGCCTGCCCCGCCCCTTCCCCGCGCCCGTCCGCCCGCCGCCGACCTACAACCAGACAAAATGGCGTCTTAAAGGAGCCGCAGCAGCTCGGGCCTGGCGGCCGGTGGAGACGACGAACGGTTGCCGGAGGAACGGAGGCGCGCGGGAGGCGCGTTGAGAGCCGGTGCCTTCTCTCGGGGTCGTACGGAGGCCGCCCTGCCCGTTAACGCCCCGCCGGCGAGCGGGAAGTGGTGAAACGGCGTTACCATGTCAACGCAGGTAATCAAAGCGGAGGCCTGAGGGGAACCGCCCTCGGCGGGCACAGGGATCACCCTTCAGCGAACATCGCCGCTCCCCGGCCGCCTCACCGCGGGTTGGGGGTGCGGCGCGGTCCCGTAGCCCGGCCCCGCGGAGGGGAGCGCTGCCCGGTGCTCAGCCGGCAGCACCGCGCCAGGCTGGGCGGCCGCCATCCCGTCAGGTGCGGGCCGGCCGCGGCGGGGGCACGGGGAGAGGCCCGGCGCTCAGCTGTGGCGCCCGCGGGCGGAGCGGCCGTGGCGGGTGCGGAGCCGTGAGGCGGGGAGGGGAGGAGGGAGCCTGCAGCACCGGGGCCCGTCTGCTCCCCGCCTGGGCGCGGGCTATCCCAGGGCACACCCCCGCGGCCAGGTCAGCCCAGCGCTCCCCCTTCCCCCGCTCCGACGTTTGAGTTCTGGCGTGGCTTTCTTTGCAAAAGCGCAATCTGTTCTCGAGAAACCGCATTAAAATGTCTAATTGCTCTCCTTAAAACATGAAGAAACTTCCCAAAGAGCTTTTTACTACCTCACCAACATCTTTTCCCCCTCTCTTGCCCCTTCCAGTCTCAGTTTCCTGCCCCGAATGAGCTGTGCCTCCAATTATTGAAGGAGAGTTCGTTCTTTCTTTAATCCATTTTAATGAAGAAAATTCTCTTAATTTAAGCCACAGTGTAATCACTCATATAGCTCAAAGTTCCCTTAAAAACATATGTTTCTATCTTAAAGAATATTTTAAAATGTGCTTTTTGTTTACTGGGTCTAGGTTTTAGTAAAAACCCATCCCTTGAAGATGGTTGCTACAAGGGCTTTCACGCACAGAATGCTTACAGCGCTGCCTCTACACTTACCCTTAGGAAAATATATTCATCACTGGGGCAAGTTTCTGTTCATTTTCTCTGGAATTTCCCAGGCAGTCATGGAATAACTTATTTGCAGAAAGGGGAACGCTGAAGGAATGCCAGTGCTAGACTGATTTTTGTTTTTCCTCTGCTGCCTTTTTTTTTTTTTTTTTTTGGCTTGTATTTGGTCTTCTAGCTGCAAAGCAGGTGATTTCTAGCTTTTGTAAAAATAATTGGGGTGCTAGTCCTCTTTTCCTGGCCTCTGCCAACTATGTGAGGCTGAGTGAGAGGACTTCCAGACCTGACAGACTTCGTGTAAGCTGTAAAATGCAGGACAGTTACCAAGATGAATTGCAAAACAGAAAGCAGCTCAGCTAGTTCCTGGTGTTGTGCTGTAGAATGGTGTAAGTGAACAGTTATACTATTCCTCCAAATATGTGTTAGCCTATGAAAACTGGAAGCTGTCACCCATTGGAGAATTGGGTTAGATGTGGGTTTTTTTTGGCATCATATTGCTGGAAGTATTTTCTTTTGCTGAAAAGAGAATTTTGTTGTCATGCAAACCCTTGAGATTTATGCTTATGTGCGGACTGATGTTTATTTCTGTTCTTCCAGATATTGGTCATATGATATATTGTATTTCTGGCAATGAAGAAGGGCTCGGTAAGAAAAGCATTATGTAGAAAAACACAGATGTCAGCTTCTCGGACACCTAGTCCAATGTCTCCTGTCAGTTCAAGTACCAGATCGCCATCTCCTCTTAGCCGACAAACATCTCCATCTCCTTGCAAAAGCACAGAGGGGAGGCACCAACAGCTTGATATTACGGCAGAAAACATAGAAGCTGCTTTTAAATACAAGTTCCATAAAGGTATTGTATAAATAACTGCTGGTTAAAAGTACATATTAAAAGCATAAAAAACCCAATGTTCTGTGAACCGTATGACTGAAGATGTATGATCTGTTGGAAAGAACCGTGGAAAACTTGCTTTCATCTTTTGGTACTCAAATGTGGAAATGATAGTAATGAAAGCTGTATAGAATAATGAGATTCTTACTCCTTACATTATGTGCCGGGGGAAGACTGGCAAAGAGATATGCATATTGTGCCTTTTTCAAAAGGTTATACCCGCTTACTCTTAACATGTCATTTCCTGTAAATGTTTCTGGTGTGCTGTTTCTTCTCATCCCTTGTAGGGAGGAATGACTTTCAATGTTTTCCCAGTATTCAGTGTGAAGTAAAAGACTGATAAAAAAATTACCAGTTCTTTCACTACTGAAACTAGTTTCTCTGTTTAATTTCAGGTGAAAATGGTGTTAGTCCAGGAGTTAGATACATTACTGAACCCCTTATAAAAGGTCTGTCAAAACAGGAAAACTTGGCATGTATAAGCTCACTGAATCTTTCTTCCCCAAAGGATGGGGACAAGAAATTTAAGGTAAGTTATCGAAAATAACTGGTAACTAAACGAAGTTAAAAATTTTGTTTTATTTTTTACTAAAGGTCTGACTTTAAGTGGATGTAAGCAGCTATATTCTAATTATGTTAGCCTATTTCTATGATCAGCTGCTGTTTAAAAAAAAACTGAGTGGAGACTTGTGCAAAAGAAAAACTTTTGGATCAGTGAGAACAAAGTTTAGAACTCCATCGCTTTGTCTACTTTTTAGCTTTTGGATTGTGTGGGTTTTGTTTGTTTGTTGTCAGAGTGTTTTTAATGGCAATTTCCCTTTATGTAGATGAGACAGGTCCAGTGTAAATTTAGAATCTAGTTTTCCTCTTCCAATAGTATAGAAGAGTGTACCTAAAGCAGGGTTTTAGAATTCAACAGTGAAACTATGATTAATAAAGTGTTAGAATGCTTTGTATTTTTCAATGAATAGGTGGTTGTTAAGAATAGAAATCTTTCTCATTAAAAAACAACTAAGCAAATTATTAAAGCTGCAGTGCTAATGGATTAATTTTCTGTTCTATAGTACATAGAAAACTTGGAAAAGTGCTTTAAACTAGAGACACTAAATCTGAGTAACAACCAAATAGAGAAGATTGAGAAGTTGGATAAACTGATGAAGTTGCGTGAACTCAATTTGTCTTGCAATAAAATCAGGTAAGCAGAAACACTGATGGCTTTGGTAAGCCCAGACAAATAAAGCTGACATTCTTTTGTGGTTTAAGTGAGTTCTCTCACAGGTGTGAACAGTTAAGGTGAATTTCCCATCACTTGTACATCAAGGCTAACAGGCTTTGGTGAGATCTTCTTAAAAAGATCATCTTAGGTATTAGAAGGATAAGTAGTTCTAGGAGATGCTGTTAGCATACCATGGCTGCAGCTAAACTTGTTTTCCTAGGAAGCCAAGCCAGAAATGCAAGTTTCCAGATACTATAATAAAGAATGTACAATAACCCAATTAAATGCATTAAAAAATTAATTAAACTCTTACTGCATATTATTATACGTAAATACAAGGACTTTGCTTTTAGGAGAAGAATCGGGCAGGCTGTAAACTCACTAAATGGCTTTTTCACTTTCACTGTTTTGACAGTAGTACCTCTTCTGAGTGGCATAAAAATGTTGAAGGGTAATGGCTCAGGCAATAGCAAAATTCTTTGTTGCCTTTAATTTTTCTGTTAGTGAATTCTGATCTTTACGTGAGACTGAGTTTGCAGCAGAGAATCTGAGATTTCAGTAGAGAAGTTAACAATAGGAAGTAAGCAAGACACTAGCGTTTCTACACATTGCATTCGCCCAACTTCCTCTCTCAACAGGAATTAAAAAGGTCAGAGTAGCTTTTAGCTACTGCTGTATCTTTTTGGACTTTAGTTATATACAGTTGGTTCCTACTCAAAAAATAGTACAGTCACAAAAGCGGATGCTAATGTACTTTTTTGTAATGCTCATATCTTTAGATGAATGCCCAAGTAAACTAAAAGCTAGTATGTTTTCCTCATTAGCTATATACTGTTTTAATGAAAACACTAAAAAATGCAGTTCTGCACACTATCACTTTACAGCTGATCCTTCCTTTGTATGGAAACACGTATGCAGACATGGCACTTATGGACATGGTTTAGTGGTGGACTTGGTTGTGCTGAGTTAACGATTGGACTCAAAGATCTTAAGGGTCTCCTCCAACCTAAAAGATTCTATGGTTTTGTAAAAAAAAACCCAAACCAACAAAACCCCACCTTTATTTGGTTCATCTGTGTCCCATAACATCGTCAGGAGAAAACAAAGAAAATTTCTGTATTAAAAAGGAATGACCACACATTAAAATAATTTTACTATTAAAATTAAGAGATTTAAAAGTAAAGGTTTTGCCACAGTGAGCAACAAAGTCTTGCTATGATTTTTGTTTTGTCTTCATGTAGTATTTGGAAGTAAGGTGGTGTAATTTAATTAGAATTGGGAGTCCATGGCAGTAAGCCACTGGTTTTGCTTATTTCTTGGATGATAATTATTTGAGACAGATTTTGCTGTGGTCTATCCATAATGCCTCAGTTACACTGTAAATTTGCTATGCTTCATGATAAGTTATGTTTTTCTTCTTATTTTCAGTAAAATTGAAGGTATAGAACATATGCAGAATCTACAAAAGCTGAACCTCTCAGGGAACGAGATTGAGCATATTCCTGTGTGGGTGGGGAAGAAACTCAGATCCCTGCGCATCCTTAATTTGAAACAGAATAAAGTATCATCAGTAAGTGATTACAGTTAGGAACAATAATCATTCAGAATCTTTTAATGAAGTGGACCGGTACATTTACATTGATTGACTTACCCTGAATAACTGCTTGTTCACAAAGTCTGTTGTGAAGTACAGCCATTGTGAGCCTAAGAAAGTTGTTTATCAGAAAAACACTCCATGCCAGGTATTCAGAACAGAAACTTAGATTGCATTGTTCAGGAAATCGTAAGTTTTTGGAAAGTTAAGAAAAACTTGGTGAGAAGGTGAAGGCTCTTGGCGTGTTATTGGTGGTGTCCCTTATGATAAGTTAATAGTATAGTTTTGGAGACCTGTAAATAATCTATTTGCTTATATTTTGCATGTAGGACATTACTAGATTTACTTCCGTGGTCCAGGTTAATTTCTTTTTTCTGTGGCTACAAAAGG
This sequence comes from Phalacrocorax aristotelis, assembly GCF_949628215.1. NCBI lineage: Eukaryota > Metazoa > Chordata > Aves > Suliformes > Phalacrocoracidae > Phalacrocorax > Phalacrocorax aristotelis. The sequence continues at coordinate 10,651,627 of NC_134292.1, forward strand.
GTGTCTATGAAATGAAGTCACTAATACAATTCCTGAAGGAGTCACGCTACTTAGGAGGAGAGATGACCCAGCTTTGTTTGAGTGCTCCTCATGATAAAAGCTCCCTTATGAATAAGTCTGGGGGAACGGAAGGTTATATATATTCACAGGCCTTGTTACCTTGAAATTTCTGAGCCCGAGCTTGATGAAATTTGCCCTCTTTGCAGGGGTATTTTTTCATAGAAGAAACAATTGGATTGTAGGAAGTTACTTTAGTCATAGTACTGTGTATTTTGGTAGGTCTTTAGAGGTTCCACATTAGCATAAACATTATCCTTTGAGATGGACCTAACATAAAACATTCTGTACAATCAGAAATTCAGTGATGAGGGCTTAATTGTTCCTGGAAGGATGTCTAATCATTTCTCCCTTTGTCTTTGATTTAGCTCCATGATATAGCTAAACTAAAGCCTCTACAAGATCTGACTTATCTATTCCTTGCTGATAATCCAGTTGTAAGTCTGCCTCACTACCGCTTGTACACCATATTCCACTTGCGAGCACTGGAAAACTTGGATGGATGGCCAGTGACAAATCATGACAGGCAGGAAGCTCTAGAGAGGTTCAATTTAGGTAACAGTAATGTGTTAGAACTAAAGTGAATGACACCAAATTTAAGTTTGGAAGGAAAAGATTTTTATATTTGAATTTTCTGTTTTGCTTTTCAGAAGAGATAGAAAAATTGGAGAGAGAGTTGGAAAACACAGTGAAGGAGATGGAGAACCTTAAACTTCACCAGTCCAAAGTGCTTGAGCAACTTCACCGTCAAGATGAGGTCAACAAATCATTAAAAGAAAAGACTTTGCGACAGAAACAAAGCTATGAGGACCTGCAAAGGGACCTGGACACCAAAAATGAATTGGTAAGATAATCACTTGCACTAAATAAACATTTGGAATAGTTTTGTTGTCAGAAACAGAGTTGTCAATGTGAGAGGTCAAATAGCTGGAGATTTATGTTTAAAATAAAGAGAAAAAAACTTAGGCACTTTAACTTTTTAGAGATTGATTATTCCTTGACCAGTAGTTCTTCGGTATTCTTTCTGTGGAAGAAAGTAAGTATTTTGAACCAGCAATCAGTATCACTCTCACAATTTATGGTTTATAGTAACTTATTTGTCTCTAGTAATTTTTTTGTTTGTTTAAAATTTTGTCAGTTGATGAAAGGTTAAGTATCCCCTCGCTGCTAAATTGCCGATGTACTGAATCTCCTGCCTTGTCTGGGCTCTAAAGTGCTGCTGCAATAAGGGAAAAGATTAAATGCTTTTACAAAAACAAGGTGTACGTACAAGTTGTATGCCAGTAATACCCCTTGGTTATTATTTTGGGTAATGTCCGTTAGTTTACTTGTACCTTATTCACACCATCCTAAAATCTTAATGCTTGACAAGTGTGTCTCATTGTTAGCTGTAAAATGCAAGATTTGTGTGGTGGTCCTGGAAAAAGTCCTACTGACTTGAGAGTGCTCGGCTGTGAATGACCTGATGGGAACTTCATATATCGGTTTTATTTTACTTGTTAGACTTGTCCCCTAAAATTTTATCCCTCAGAATCTCTATAGCTAATATTTCTATAGCTGTTTCTTCTGTGAACACACACATTAACCAGCAGCCTATTTCTGAAATGTAGTTTTCAGTATAGTGAGATTTAGCAGCATATATTTTGCAGCTTAACCCACTCTTATCCTTTGGATGACAGACTTTGCTTGCTTCTTTCTTCCTTTAGCTGGTGTATTGGTTTGTCACAGTTCCCTTTCCGCAGAGCCTTTATTCCTCACTAAAGGTAGCCCTGCTGTGCTCCTGGGTTGCATGGTTATTTTTATTTCTAGGATTCATTTGCACGTTTACTGAAGTGGAAACATTTGTATAAAGTGTTCCAGTGAGACTTTATATTCACTGTGGTTTTGGATACAGTTTTCTTAATTATGATTTCTTTTTTCCTTTCTCTGAAGCACAGTTAATTTTTGCATGACTATATATGTTTTTAAAATCTTTCTGTAAGCCTTTCCTTCATGCCAGTTTGTCGTGTTTCTTTTCCTCCATTAGTCCTGCTTTCCACTGTCTATTGGAGTTTTGCTGCATGTTCTCCCTCAGGTATTCAGCATGAAAAGTTGATTTAAAAAGAAATCACATGATGGACCTTTATTTTAAAAACCCTCTCAAAACCTAACTAGCACAAGGGTAAGCTAAAATGAAATGCATAGGCTCTGTACACTCAACAATTGAGGTACTTTGTTTATTTTACAGACAATGAATATTAATAACTCTCACTGCTCATTAGTAGCAGTAAATACATTTATTAGTTGGTGCAGACTTTGCTAAAAGGTTGTACCCAAATTATTTTTTTTTCTTAAGTTAGTGACAAATCTATTTTCAAACCTTTGTTGCGTCTTATCTGAAAAGGCCTTTCATGTGATCATTTGTGTTGTGTTAATTGTAAGGTTCTTGTCTACCCTTAGTCGTCATGCTGTATCTTGTAATAAAGTTGCACTTTGTGATAGTCTCGATCCAAAATACACCATCTTTAACTTCTGATGTGAGCTTTGTTTCAAAGTTAATGTCGTCGCCCTGTTCTGCTGAATTGAAATGTATGTGATGATGATGACACTTGAACGAACGCAGCTTACCTTGTTTGCTGGTTTATTAGTTAAAGCAGAAGACAATGGAGCTAACCCGAGCCTGCCAGAAGCAGTATGAATTGGAGCAGGAACTGGCATTTTATAAGATTGATGCAAAATTTGAGCCGTTAAATTATTTTCCGTCAGAGGTAATAATTTTAAAATAATGGATCTATTAATTGCTGTTTCTCTTGCTTTTCAACTTGGAAGAGAGAAAACTCAATAGTTTATCTATAATTCTAATAGATACTGCTTTATTAAGAGTTATTAGTTATGGAATATAAAAATTTCATGTTGAAGTCATAAGTAACAAGATTTGAACTAAGCTGAATCTGAGTGAATGTGTTGAATATTAGTGTACATACCTGTAGGCATATGTTTAACTAAGTAGAGTGAGCAAACAAACATTTAATTCTTAATATTAACCAAATAAATGATAGTCCTTTCTTCTCGCTTAATTTTGGAGGCCCTTCCACTTGGGGAAATTCCACAAGCCAGAATGTTCTTGAGTTAGATGGTATTAGAATTTCTATCCTTTTTCTGTTGTTTTCTTCTCCTAGTAGTGCTAACCTCTGTCATACTTGCAGAAAAAAACGAGAGATGCCTGAATGACAGGAGTTTGCGTGAGAAATGTAAAGATCAGTAATCATTAACTACAATTGATTTTTTTAAGAGATGTTTGAGTGAAGTTTAAGTGTAACAATGTAATGGACTAAGTAGAATCTATATTACTATTAAGACTAAAATATTAAGAAAAATTCCTCCAGTTAAATATCCACTTGCGTTACCCATTTGCAACAAACTGGTCATTCCCCTATTGGGTTTGTTTGTTTTCAATTCCATTATAAAATAACAAGAATGTTCAAGGCGAAGCAAGTCAGGTGTAGTCTGTTTTCTTCTAATGATTCTAATTTCAAACTGTTTTTTCTTTATATGCTTAAGAGAGTTAAATGTATATTATGAGTTGACTGCAACCATACTTCTGAGATAGGTCTAAAGACATACTGCTTCATACGTTTCAGGATGTTGAACTTGATAACATACCTGGTGAAAGCCCGTACATTGGTAAGGCCAGATATAAAAGAAATATGTTTATAAGAGAAGGCTACATTGCTAACAAAGCTCAGCAGATGGAGATTGGAAAAATGCAGCTAGATGAAGGCGACTTTTATAGGAAACCCCAGCTGAAATTGCAGCTCCAAACTCTGGATGAACTGCTAGAGGGTAAAGAAAAAAAGATTCATTCAGGTAAAAACTTAATTTTTATCAAATAAAAATTAAAATGTGTATATCAGTGTGGTTTATTCCACTGATTAAATGCTTGACACATATTTGACATAAAAATTGCAATAGTGTGTCAAAGGCTGTAAGTACTGTAATTTCTAAACACCGTACTTGATGCATTTTGGGTCAAAACTGTCACAATTTCTTCTTGCTATTATTTTAAGATAACTCAGGGTGAAAGAGAATTATTGAAAAGAGAATGCTAGGGAGGTTTCATATTTGATGCATTAATTTAATTATATAAAACTCATTCAAAAAACTTCAGACATACTTTTTGAGAAACCAGATTGTATTAGCTTTGACTACCACTGTTTTAAGAAAATGCATTCCAGTTAACACGTTGACAGAAAACACATATATCAGTGTTATACAGAATATTATAATGTATTTTGTACAATGGGTTTTATTTGGTTGTTGGTTTTTTTTTTGTCTGCAGCACAAAGAAGATTAGAAGAACTGCAAAATGCAGTGGGAAATGCAGAGCAACAGGTTTTGAAAGTAACGGGGGAACTGCAACAACTGGAGGATGCTCTGGCTCAGAAAAAGGTATGCAAAGAAGTTGCTACATGAATAGCCCGGGAAAGCGCTTGAAGCAGTGTTGATGTAGAAAATACAGCTGGTTTTCTCCCCGTTCTTTTTTTAAAGGGCCCATTGTACACACGTAAATCCATTTGTCGTGCATCAGAAGAATCTTACAGGTTTTAGATAGCTTGTTTATAGATGCAGTTAATTGCACGACAACTCTTGACAGCTTATTTAATCATGTTCCATGTGATGCTGATGGCGGTTGTTAACTTTCCCCAGAACGCTTTGGAAGAACATAAATACAGGTTTGGGTACCGCAGTAAGCGGACACTTAGGGGTCACTGCACTACGCGGCAGGAGAAGCTTGGCTTTGAATTTGAATGTGTCGTCTCGGGTCCAATAACGATAACCTTATAGCTCCTTAAAGGTTTAGTGGGCAGAGCAGAAAGTAACAGAGTAATGGCACAACGTGGTAAGCAGTGCTGGTGACATGACGTTCCTGAGAAAGGAAGGTTTACCTGAACCTCTTGGTATAATCGTATGGACTTGAATATATTCTGATTTATCAGAAAAGGCCTTTCAGGAAGGACTGTAACTGTGTAGGTTTAGTTGTGCAGCCAGTAATAAGCAACATATAATTGGCAGCAAGAATTAATTTTAAAACATGTATCAGCATTAAACTTAAATTGTATCTTCCATTTCTTCAACAACTGTCATAAATTATTGCTATTTTTAGTCTTCAAACTTCCCTTAAAATCAATGACCAGGATCTTCTGTATTTTAACTTCAGAAGCCATAACTGTGGGAGAGGAAAAAAAACCATTCCAGATAGCCTTCTTAAGACTGCAAGAAAGAATTACACATGAGACTTTTGAAGTCTTGTTTGAAAACCAAGTGCTTTAGGGTGATGGCAAAATGAGGGTTCTGGAGTTTCCTGGTATGGTAGACTAACATTATGAAATCGCTAGTTACCATAAGCAAACTGTCTTTATTTTCTCTTTCTGAGAAAAGCCTGTGTTTGTTATCTGTCTGCTAACAAAATAACTCAGAGTCCTAGTTCATTTTTATCAGTTTTAACTTTTAAAAATGTTCTTGCTCAGCCATGTGTTTCCAATTCAGCTATTTTACCCAACCTCCTAATGCTGTCTCCAGATATCACAAGCCAACAAGGAAGGCCTTGAGCAGCAATTGAGCGAAAAGATAGAAATCCTGCATCGGCTCCACAGGGGAGCTTTAGAACTGGAAAAACAAATGGAGAAACAGAAAAGAGAAATAGGGACAAAACAGAAAGAGCTTGAAGACTTGCAGAGTTCTGTTGCTTCTGTAGATCCTGAAGATCCAAGACATGTAAGTCAAACTGAAATCTTAAGTGATGTACAGCATGTATTCACATACCGAGAAAGGTAGGAAAGGCTACCCTAACAGATTACAGTTGTGCCTATTTCATGAACTACATGTTCTTTTGCTATTTATCAATTTCTTTAGCTGTTATCATTTGAAAAACATAAACATACAACTCCTCACAGGTTAAAACAAACCAAACAAAAAAACAACTTCGGTAAAAGGCTTGGGCAACTCATTTTCCGTGCAGTTGCTGTACAGCATGGTAAGAACTATATCTTTATGCTTTGTGAAAACATGCTGTGCAGAGCCCTGGGGACACTTTCTGTTTAAGAAATCCTTAATGCATCTTTTTGTAGACTCTGGCCTTAAAGATTTTTTTAAAGGTCTGTGTAACTGCTACAGGCCTATAGCTGGAGTCCCGCTTTGTCAGAGAGCTCTTGCATTGGCACAAAAGTCCATTTGCAAGAGGTTGGCCTAGAAAAACTGCCTGGAGTAGCAGATGCAGCTGACCTGGCCGGAGCTGATATTAATATGCCAGCCCCTGAACTGCAGACAGCTGAAGGCAGCAGCAGCTTTGGTTTTACACTGTAGACCAGCATCCTGCAACTAGAACCAATTTTCAATAAATAGTTGACATTCTGAAAAGATTTATCTTGCCTTTTTGGTGGGGACTAGTGCCCTTTCTCTGCTGTCTCCTACAGTCCTGTCGTTACTGATGGATTCAGGGGCTGGGAGGTGCGTGGTACCGGGTTGGGGCAAAGGTGGGTGCCCCAAGAAGAGCTCTAGCTTGATAGTCTCTGGGTTTTAATCTCCAGGGAAGCAGGACTTTTGTTTTCTGAGTTCTTAACTGTGTTCAGGTACAGCAAGCGTTTCTAGAAACGTTAAATTAAAATGAAATGGAAGTACTTTTTTTAAATAGTGTTTTTAAAAAACCATGTAGCTTTTTAAACGAGAGCTTTTCAGGCCGGCTGGATGCTTTTCAGTACGCAAAGGAAGGCTGTTTCTGCTCGGTTCCTGTTTCCAGCCGAGGCCTGCAAGCGCTTTTGAAAAATGCGGGTTATTATAATATTTTTTTTTAAATTTCTTTTCCCCCGATCGGCAGTTAGCGGCAGAAGGGCAGCGTGCCTTTCAGGCCGGAGCCCAGCAGGAAGCGCCGGGCCCCTTGCAGGGGCGGCGCGGGGCGCGGAGCGGGGCGGCGCGGGGCGCGGTGCGGGGCGCGGTGCGGAGCTCGGCCCCGCGCTCCCCCGGGGCTCCGGGCAGGCAGCAGCAGCAGCGCCCGGAGGAGGTGGGAGACTCCGCTTAACTGCTTGCGGTGCCGAAGATACCGGCTCTTAAGTCAAATGAGTTCTGGGTCAGGGGTGGGGCGTTTTGTAAATGGTGCGGAAGGAAGAAAAGACAAAGGCAAAGCTGTAAGTGTGGGGTTTTTTTTCAAACGGCGCTCTGGTGACATTCAGCAGCTGCGGCGAAATGACTCAGCAGCGGCGCCTCGGCTGGGGTTTTACTTGTTGAAATTTCGCTTTTGAAAGGCGAGTGGTAGTTTGTCTTTATCAAGGTGACAAGTTGAATTGTACTAATGTGAATGTTAAAAATAACTTCCGGTGTAATCCGTTTAAAATCCAGAAAGCTGTGGTTTTACCCATTACTCTTGTTATAGAAGCAACTTTATAAGTGATTTTTCTAAGAACTTGTATTTTAAAATTTCTCCTGCTAGCTCGATTTTTTTTTGAGTAGTAAGAGAAAGGTGCTGTTTATCATGACAGTAGGATTCTGTGTTTTTCTAAGTTTTCTCGCATTTGAGTTGTTTGTGAGGAATTTCATACCAGTGAGAAACAGCACTGTAGTGTGTTGATAACCCAGTTTTGCATACAGCTGAAACAATAATCTAAATTCATACAAAATGCATGCAGTCCTGTCCAAAGTCCATGTGAGCTGCAGGTACTGTGTATTTCCCAGAAATCTTTTTTTTAAAATCTGCTTTAAGTAAATCTTAGCTATAAAGTTGGCCTGACTTTCTGGTTGTTCAGAGTATTTTCCTTCGGGCGGTGACCTGACATGTTCCAAAGCATCATCTGCTGTGAAGGCAGTGCAGGATTAATGCTTTTGGAGGAAATCATGTTTGTTCTTGACTGAAAGAGGAAATGGTATAACAAAAAGTAAAGGCAGGCAGAAAGGTAGAGCCATGAGTAATAATTTATAAATGCAGGCCTTATTCATCATGCCTGGGCAAGGGGGAGACGACTGACAACGCTGTTAGTCACACAGATTGCTTGCCTACCTGGGATTCTTTGTGGGGCAATAGTGAAGAAAAAAAAATATATATATTAAAAAACCCAACCCAATTAAAAAAAAAAAAACAAAACACCAACCCCTAAACAACCAAGAATCCCAACATATGCTGCACTTGTGACTTTTACTGCTGGTAGTGAGACACTGCAAAACCGAGCTAAAATATTGATTTAACTTTTTTTAATCTGTATTGGTGTTTTCCGGCTTTACCTTTCCAACTGTTCATTTACAGGCTCACATGAAAGCTCAAAAAGCAAGTAAAGAGCAGCAGTTTGATGTGATGAACAAGCATTACAAACAGCTCGAGGGTCGCCTGGATGAGATGCTCTCTAGGATTGTTAAGGAGACTGAGGAGATCAAGGACTTGGAGCAACAGCTCACTGATGGTAAGTTTTTTCTTTTTGTCTTACAGTATTTCTTGTATCTAGGATAACATGACAGTTGAATTGAGGATTCATTTTTGTTCATCTCTGCTTAAATTAAATACAGAATATATAGGAAGAGGTTGAAAACTAATCTTAACTGGTCTAAAAGGGGACTTCATGTACTTTTTTTTTTTTTTTTTTTTTAAATTTAGTCACCTCACTTGTACATGGTTGGGGGAGGGTAGTCTGCCAGATTTCCCTCCCCCCCCCCCCCCCCCCCTTTTTTTTTTTTCCCTTGAGGTGAGGAGGAAGCAAACAACTGCTTTGATTAAGTGACTGATTTATTGCACTGGGGTTCAGGATCAAAGCACCAAGGCAGGAAGGCCCTTGATCAAGTCTGAGCAGAGTGGTTCATTGTTTACTTAACATAACCTTGTGATCTGCAATTTTGTTGTTATGGCAGAATAAAGGATTACTCTACTTTTAATTGTATGAGTTGAAGTACTGATAATTCAATACCTTTATGAAGTTGGCTATTCATTTCTAGTTCAGATAATAATCTAGAATATTAAAAGCTGTTATGTAGCTAGTACTCGAGCTGACTGAGGTTCACTCATATGATTGTAGTCTCTATAGAAGTGTCTTTTACAGTCTGTGCATCAATTTGATCCTCTGAGTTTTGAAACTGACTTTATTAAGTCAATGAACTAAAATTACGTGTACGTTTACTATAAAACTAGTCTATGTAGAAGTAAATATCCCAGAAAAGAACAAAAATGGAAACAAAATTGATTAGGTATAAAGGTAGTAAATTCCATTTTAGGTGGGGGGTGGGAACGCACAAAGAACTGAATATTTTCTTTAACCCTTCCAGTGGTCAGAATAATGTGGTAATATGGGAACTCCTAGCCTATAAAATACAGCACAGGCGTTTTCTGGTTGAGTTCACGTTACTTGTTATTCACCTACAGAAATACATAGTAACATCTTAAAGAAGATTAGGAAAGCCAGTTTTGTTTGTTTCATAAATAAGCGTGGTTTCTTAACTCTTTCAAATTTGTTTTTGCATTTCTGCAGGTCAAATAGCAACAAACGAAGCACTGAAAAGGGATTTAGAAAGTATTATCATTGGATTACAGGAATATCTCGAGGGTGTTAAGCGTCAGGCAAAACAGGCCAATGATGAATGTAAGGAGTTGCAGAAGGACAAAGAATCTTTGCTACAAAGATTGGCAGATCTGGAGGAAGAAAGGAACAACCTGGAAATAGTTGCCATGGATGCAGAAAATATGAGAAAAGTAAGGCTTAATGCTGTGTTTCTTCCCAAATTCAGATACCTAAGAATAAACTTGAAAAAAAAAAAAAGCAAATGACCAAATCAGGAATAGCAAAGCACAGTTCCTTGGACAAAACAATTTTTTGATACGGTAACTGCAATTAGACGTGCCCACGCACGTTAAGAACAGAACTCTGCCTTTAAAACCAGTTGCAAGAGAGATACGGTAAATCTGTACGTTATGGAAGAGGTCTCAGAAATGCAAGCGTTACCTTTCAGGCGTTACTAAAAATGGATTTTCAGTCAACATCATACTGAACTGCGTTAGTGAAAACTGTCTGCACAGTAGCTGAGGAGGTGCATGTTACACGCCTGAGTCTGTCCTGTCAGCCAGTTGCTTAGAGAGCTGTCCTAGTGTCCTGATAACACTTATGTAAATCTTAATACCAGGGACAAATGCGTATCACTTTAAGATACACCTTTCTAACTTGAGTGTAGATTTTTGTATGGTCTGTCACAGTAGCATCATTGACCTGACCTTTGTATGTAGTAGTGCCACCTAGCTTTAAGTTCAGTGATTAGGGTTAGTGCCCCTATTTTGATCTATTTCTTGTCACATTGATGAGGTAACAGAGGAAGAGGGGCAACTTGCTTTAGAAATCCTTGCTCTCCTGTGTACATATTTCTAAAATGAATGTAAAATTCCAGGAAATCACAATGCTAGAGAGTGCGCTCCAAGAGCAGCGAGAAATAAATGAATCGCTTCGAGATGCACAGGGGGACATCAGTGCCTACGAGGCTGAACTGGAAGCCCAGCTAAGAGACAGAGATGCTGAAGCCAATCAGCAAAAAGAAGAATTGGAAAGACTGAAACAACTTAGCCAGGTAAGAACAGAGCCGTAACGGTGCCAAAGGGATAATGTAACCCAGGACAAGGGACGACCAAACTTTCCTCCATACCACATCTCCAGTGTTGACTTGCAAGTAACTGTTGGTTTAGGTGTGCCCCAAATGGAAGGTAGTAGCAGTTCGCTGGGATTTATAACTCTCCACTGAAGCAAGGTACAGATCGTCTGGGGACCCTGTAGAGAATATTCACCATATTTAAAGGGGAAATAATAATCTGCATCTTTCTGGAAAGAGAAAACTGTGCACACATCAAAGAAATTACACTAAAGCAGTCCTGTGAAAAGCAGTAGGTGAAAGACAAAGTTTGCCTTTTGCAAAGGCGATTCTTTTTTTTTTTAATCTTGTAATATATTATGAGGCCGTAGCTTTCTGCTGGGAAAGAACAATGTATGTTTTAATTTGTATGGTCCCATTTTATCTTACTTTTGGGGATCCTCATTTGGATTCATGTATGATGAGGTACATCAACTACTATCTTGGTTCAGTTTCCATCCATCAGAGATAAACATGGTGGGTTATTTGTGGTTTTGTTTTTTTATTTTTCCAAGATGTATTCCAACTGCACATTCCAGATTGCAGGCACAAATGAAAATGCAAAACAGTGAAACGTACTGTTCTGTCCCCAACCTCTCCAAGTCTTTTAGTTTTGATGTTTCAGGAAGAACTTGAAAGCTCTCTGTAGAACACTGATGAAATGTAAACCTGCTGGTTACCTGGTGGGTAGCACATGCTCGTGCGAGGTCTAGGTTAGAATTTACACTACAAGTTATGATGAGGTTTTAGGAAATACACCTGTTATGTATACATGGTGATGGATTGATTTGGGATGGTTGGGGTTTTTTAGAAGGTGAGGTCATGTTGTTATTGTTTTAAGACATACAGCTGTTGTGTATTTGGGTGACAGGTTGGGGTTGGGAGTGGGGATATTAATCGGAGGGTTTTCTGTGTTTGTAGATGGAACTGTCAGCCCTGCAAGCTGAACTTGAAAAAGAAAAGCAAGCGTTAGAGAATGCTCTGACCAAAGCACAACTAGCAGAAGAGAAGGAACTGCAAAATTATAAGCTCCTTTCTCAGTTCAAACAATTGCAGGTGAGGTATTTGTTGCCTGTAAAAGTTACCTGATACACAGTATGTTTCCCTGCTCCATCAAGGGGAGAGTGATAAGAAGACTCATACAGAATCCTTTAAAATTGTTTTGAAGTTCAGTAGTATTTATAACTTTTTCTGACTTGACTTTTCTTGTCCAGAGACCCTATACCATAGTCTCTTTTTGTCTATTTTAGATATTTAGATTGACCTTTGAAATAATTTCAGAGCTGCCCAGTTATATTGCAGGGGGATTGATAAATTGTTATATGTAGCTGAATTTCCCACAAGGTTCACCCAGTACATGTCAGTAAGAAAACTATTTGGATGCAGAAGAAAAAACTGATCCAATACCTAAAGAATTTATCACCTCTGTAAACAGAGTGGTGATCCTGAGGGCGCTTGTTTAATTGCCACAAAGCAGTAATGGCATCCAAGAGTAATAGGTGACAGAGCTTGTGATCCTTGAACTCACAGGCATTTCATGAACTGCACAGGTGTACAGAAACACCTCCACTTTAATGTAGTGTCACAGATCCGTGCCTCATCCTGACTGAGATCAGAAACTGAGTGTTCCGTTTCCTGAAGTTGCTGAAAGGCTCAATTAACAGGATTTCTCTAGGCAAGTGTAATACACTGGGTTCAAAATCTTCAAAATATGGCTGTAAAAGAACCTCCCTTCATTTATTTAAGTGCTGTGTGATTAAAGCAGTTTCCCTCGTTGTGGGAAGGCAGGGTTCAGCCCTTTGTATATCCATCAGATCCCTTTTTGCTTTTGCACATGCTCCTCGGAGGATACAGTGACCACCAGAACACAATAGAATTACTTGGACCTACAATGAACATCTAGTCCAACTGCCTGACCACTTAAGAAAGAGTTTATAAGGGATCCTCCCCAGACATTATCGCTAACATTTTTGCTGAAGCTTGCCAGTGTGCAGAGAGGAGTTCAAGACCAGTGGGGCCAGGGCAACTGTGACTCCTTGGTCTAGTGGCTGGGACAATGTCTGCAATTGTTCCATCCTCTGTTAGGGATTAGGTAGTGTGACAGGCCTCTGTATGCTGCTGGGCTTTGCTTATGTACAGACAGTGCTTCCTTAGTTTAAGAAAAGGATAAGATCGGTTTTGAACTGGGATTTAAATACTTACAAACATAAAGGAAACTGAAAGGCAAAGACTGTTTGGGGTGTTCTTGTCTTGTTGTTGATATTGGTTTGGGCCATGCTGAAAAAAAGTTTGGATTCTTTATTTTAAAAACAGAAAAAAACAACCCAAAAAAACCCCAACCCCCTAAAAAACCACCACCACCAAAACCCCCCAAACAGATCTAGGTATTAAAAATTCTAACTCTTGTTGTTTATTTGTTTTCTGTCTGTTTTTTCTAGGGAGACAATAATCACCTGAAACAACAGCTTAAAGATCTTCAGAATCAGCTAAACCATGTGGTTGGTAACTTAATTCATCCTGAGGAAGTCTTAGCTCGTATAAATGAACTCAAGCAAAAGCTTCAGACAGGAGATGGAGAGATTAAGTGAGTAAAATAAAAGTACAGTGTTAGATTTGTGCATGTGAGTGTGGTAGGTACATGAGAGCAACAATGTACCTGTGCTGCATCCTACTGAGGGCAACTTGAGGCAGCTCAAACGTGAATTTCGGCACCCTGTGGTTGTTAAGAGAGCATCACCTGAGCTCAGTAATTATATTACTGGGGGAAATATGCAGTCCTCCTGGGTTTCACTGCAAGGGGCAGGGCAAAATGCCCCTGCCTTTTGCCCCAGCAACAAAGAATGGTAACAAACAAAGACAGAATGGTATAAATAGAGCCAGAGTGGAGATCTGTCTGTGCAGTATAATGTGTTCAGTGCTGCACCTGAATTAATTTACATTGGATGTCTTAAACTTGCACTGTTGTATTAGGCTTCATTATTTCAGTATCTGGTATCATGATTTTAAATCATAATTTTCTGTCTTGGAACCTGGATTGTTTCTCTTTCAGATGTCAGAATTCAGCCGATGCTTTAGGGAAAAGCCTTGCAAACCTGCAGGAAGAATTCAATGCCATCCTTGCTGATGCTCAGAGGGAAAAAGAGAAAGCATGGGCTAGACAGAGACAATTGCAGGAAGAAGTGGTATACCAGCAGGAAAAACTGGAAGAAGTACAGGAGAAATATAGACAGGCACGTATGAAAACAACAAAAGCAAGAGTAAGACAATTTCAGCTTAGTCTAAAAAAAGGTAACTTGCAGCTGAAGGATCAAGTTGCACTGCGGATGTAGCTTTGCTACCCTCTGTCTTTCAGAGAAGTTCAGTTGTACTGAAGGTAGACAAATGGAATGCATTTGCCTGTCAGAAACACGTTGGCAACTCGTATCAGAGCAGGATGCTGTCACCTGTGATTAGAACAGGAGTACTAACCAGTGTTAGGGTTTTGATTTCCCTGTTGTGTACAAATGTGTGTCATGTAGTAATTTTCATGATGAAGAAACTGTATAAGCAGGCAAAGGCTTCTGAAGAGGGAAAACAAATAATTGACCACTTCCGTAAGTGTTAAATGGGGTATTTGATAGGACACGTGGTCCTTTGCAAACTTTTGTTGGCTTTTAGTATATAAAGCTTGCAAAGATGTTGCGTGGAGGAGAAGGGTTTAATGTGCATTAAAACTTCCACAAGCAATCTCTAATTTTAGCTGTATGGTGACAGGAGAGGCCCATGTTTTGGTGTTCATGTAACTGCAGGGTCTGATTTAAAAAAAAAAAACCAACTTTTTTGTTTTGTTAATAGTCTTTGATTTTTGCCTGATTATGTGGTGAATTGGAGTTTAGACTCTGTGATATGTTTCAGAGGCAGAGTGTTTTAATTACAGGTAGAAAAATATGGCCAGTAACCTCCTCAAAAGATCACTGTACATACTACTACTAAAATAACTTGAGCACTTTTAAAATGTAATAGTTAGAGTGACAAAGCAGTTCTTTCTCCTTTCTCTTCTGGTACAAAGCATGCTGGTAACTGCACTTCCCAAAGAGTTATTTCTATAAATCATTAAAATAGGGTGGCTTTTGGTTGAAAAATTTCTGGCTACTCATTCTAACTTTTTTCACTTACAGGTTAAATCTGAAAACAGGCAGAACAAGAACAAGGTCCGTCAGTTAGAGAATGAAATTCAACATTTACATGAAAAAATAAAGAGCATGGAAGAAATTCAGGGCCTTGCTGATCAACAGCTCCAAGAGGCAGATGAAGAGAAAGAGAATATTCTTGCTCAACTGGAAGATTTAGAGAAAAGGGTAGGAATGAGTAGGAACAAGTCCATGCACTGTGTTTGCTTATGAAAAGAAGATTTAAAAAATCCTGAACTATTTTGCTTTCTGAGGTAGATCAAAGGCAGGAACACAGAGGTTAAACATAACATCTTCCTTTTCCTTACATTTTATTGGTTGTCCTTGCTTTAGGTTTTTTTGTTACTTCTATGCACATAATACAGAATGGGATATCTGTGGGGAAAAAAGTCATACCAACAGAAAGCCTTTCTTCCATGGTGCTTTTTACTCAAAACTTACAAAACCTATTGTTTTCCTGGTTTCAGAAAAAAATAGAAGATGCCAGGGCACAAATGCAATTTGTCAGTCTAGATAAAGAACTGAAGGAACTGAAGAGAGCAATCATCACTTCAGATAAACTGGCAGCCACAGAGCTCTCCATTGCCAAAAATCAGCTAAAAGCTCTTCATGGGACTGTTCTCAGAATTAATCAGGAGCGAGCTGAGGTAAATCAACATTGATAATGAATTGCTTGTATATAAGTAGTGCTTTCTAATGCCGTCATAATGGGAGCAGTCCTGGTGTTCTTTAAATTCAGCTTCAAAGCATTATTCTGAATTGTCCTGCTGTACAAGAGCTCTTGCTTCAGACAGCCTCATCTTGAAATACAGCAGGTGAATGCCTGAGTAAACTTGGGTATGGGCAGGCGTTCTTGCTGTGCCTTAGAAGGCGAGGGAGAGGCAAGTTTAATCTCTCATTATTTAAAAGTCAAACAATAGATAATACATTGTTACATAAGATGGAAAAGTAAAAGAAGGGACTGTGGAAGTTTTTGTTCTTGGGCCTCTAGTTTTTAAAACTTCTGGCTACATACGTACCAGCATCTCCTCTGTTGAAATACTGTGAAGTTAAGGGAGAAACGTTATTTTACATAAACTTTGCCTGTTTCTGGAATTTCAGAACAGACAAGTGCTGATGTTTCTTTAGTCAGCTTTTCACAAAACTGCGTGAGACATCTGCAAGCTTGTGAAGTATTCTTGCAAACCAAAGCTCCAACTAAAATTTCAATTTTAGGAGATTGAGGAAGCTGAAGAGTTCTGTGCTGAGGCAGCTCGTGCGGCTCGGGATCTTGCTAGAGCAGAAGCAGAAATAGAATTATTACAACAGCTCCTCAAGGAGAAGGAAGAACAAGTAGGTTGCAGTGATGTTTGTTCTGGATTATATGAGGAGGATAAAATATGTAGAGACAGTGGTTCGGAGAGTTTCTGAAAATGCCGTATTTAGAGGTGTCTGCCCTGTCCTTTTTCCACAAGTTTTCCCAAGTCACAACCTTCTTCCCTCTCCTGACATCTGCCAAAGAACAAAATGGAAACCTCACCGGCTAGAGTAGCTGACTTGAGGAAGAACAATCACCTGTTCACTTAAACGCCGTGATGTGGCTACGTCTGTCAGCCGTGGTCGTATGAGGGACGGGAAGAATAATCTTGTTGCATCAAAGTAGTACATGTGTTTTGCTGAGTGAGCATTTTTGTAGGGGTGGATGGGCATGTTTGAAAAAGTTCTAGCACGGTCTAATTTAAACTGAAGTGCTTTGATTTGATTTAAACTCACTTTAAATAGTTTCAGCATGAAATGGAGAAAGCTGGTGAGAAGGCTGATGCGTCAAGCTCTCAGAAGTTGGAAATTGATAAATTAAATGAAGCTATGGAGCAACAAAAAGCAGAAATTGACCGTTTAAGATGGTTGCTGAATAACATCGGGACAGGTAATCTCTCTTTTCTCTCCATTTCTTGCCGATAAACATGGATGCAGAAGACTTCACTTCTCCATATTTCTCACGGTTTGATCTGAGAACCTGTTCAGAGGTCTCGAAGCTTATTTTAGGAGAATAAACTGTTCAGGATACCTTCCTGTACAGTTCCTATACAGGACACTTTCAGTCCTTCAATCACTGTGCTTCTGTGGATTCTCTGGATTTATATATATGAAGCAAATAGTGAGATGTAACTCTTCTGAAGTAACAGTGTTTCACAGTGCATTTGAAATGCACAAAGTGCAGTTACAGAATCCTAGAATCACTAAGGTTGGAAAAGACCTCTAAGATCAAGTCCAACCACCAACCCAGCACCCCCAGCCCTCCTAAACTGTGCCCTGAAGTGCCGCATCTACATGGTTTTTGAACACCCCCGGGGATGGTGACTCCCCCACCTCTCTGGGCAGCCTGTGCCAGCGCCTGACCGCTCTTGCAGTGAAGACATTTTCTTTTCCCTCATACCTAATCTAAACCTCCTCTGACGCAGCTTGAGGCCGTTTTCTCTCATCCTATCTCTAGTGACTTGGGAGAAGAGACCAACCCCCCCTCACTCCAGCCCCTCTCAGGCAGCTGCAGAGAGCGAGAAGGGCTCCCCTCAGCCCCCTCTTCTCCAGGCTAAACCCCTCCCAGCTCCCTCAGCCACCCCCCAGCACACTTGTGCTCCAGCCCCTGCCCCAGCCCCGCTGCCCTTCTCTGGACACGCTCCAGCCCCTCAAGGCCCTTCTTGTCCCGAGGGGCCCAAACCTGAGCCCAGCATTCGAGGTGGGGCCTCCCCAGGGCCGAGCACAGGGGCCCCATCCCTGCCCGGCTCCTGCTGGCCACACCAGTGCTGACACAAGCCCGGGGGCTGGTGGCCTCCTTGGCTACCTGGGCTCTGCTGGCTCATGCCCAGCCGGCTGTCAGCCAGCACCCCCGGGGCCTTCTCTGCTGGGCATTTTCCAGCCCCTCTGCCCCAGGCCTGGAATGTTGCCTGGGGTTGGTGTGACCCAAGTGCCCATGTTGTGACCCAAGTGCCCTTGGCCTTGTTAAACCTTGTACAATTGGCCTGGGCCCATGGATCCAGTCTGTCCGGGTCCCTCTGCAGAGCCATCCTACCCTTGAGCAGATTGATACTCCTGCCCAATTTGGCATCATCCACAAACTCACTGAGGGCGCACTCAATCCCCTCATATTTGCTTCTTCAGAGATGAAAAACAGAGGAAATGGATGGTTAAGGACCAGCGGTGGCTCTTCTAGGTTTCTAGCTTTGCCCGTTCACATGCTGTGGCACCTTTGGAAATTAGTTAAGTTCTGCTTTGGTTTGAAAATCAGAATGACAGTGTGTTAGTTTCCATTTGTAGTAACAATACTTTTTACAACTATTTGGGAAACACTAATTGTGTTATGCATTCAGTTTATACTGCTCTAGAACATTGTCAGAGTTCTCTGTATAAGGAAAAATGAGCACTGGTTACCTGTATATGAACTTGCATTTCTACAATCTTAAAATGACAGAGTTGCAAGGGCCAGCCTATATCTACATCACTATATAGTAATGTTTAGTTTGTATCGTCTGGCAATTTCTCTTTTCATTATTGTTTCAGATTAATAGGATAACAATGAGGGAAAAGCTGAATGCAGTACGTATGACTTAATTACTTGCCTTATATGCCTATAAAACTGCTTAATTCACAGGTAACAAAGATGAAATTGACAACTTACAAGATGAAATTGCAGCACTCAGAAACGTGCTTTCATACCAGAATGATTACATCACCAGTATAGCAGATCCATTGAAAAGAAGGGGATACTGGTATTACATGCCATCATCTCAGGTCAGAAATTAAAATCCTGTTATGTGGAAAGCCATTTGATATGGGGAAGTCCATTATAAACTTGCTAGGTCAGGGAGAAACTTCAGAAAAAATACTGGTTGGCATATAGGAGAAATACTGAAACAACCCATACACAATCGTTCCCTGACAGAGCCTGTTACCGTGTAGTAATGCGGATCTGGTATATGGGAAGTTTGGAGACAGCTATTCAAAATGCAGTGTTGTAAATTCATTTAGGTGAAGGTTAAAAGGGGACACTACAGACAAACATTTCTTGCAAAACAGCATTTGTCTGACTTCAAGAGACTTAAAATATCTTTAATGCTCTCTTTTAAAGCAACATCGTGCTTGGAAGTGAGAGAAAGCAGAGTATGTATAGCCTGTCCTTGAAAAATCAGTGCTTTAGAATGTCTGCAACAAATAATTTATTTGACAAGATTTGTTACTTCTAGATGAAAATGTATTCTTTTTTTTTCCTTTAGGCTTCAACTCCTGCTTCCCGCAGCACAAAAGATTCTGGCGTTTGTTTACTCTGTTACGGCACATCCACACCCAGACGAGGGTATGGGCAGGACAGGCAGTGCAGGAAGGAAGGCTTGCCCAATCAAGGAGGATGTTGGGTTTATTCACCAGTCAGAAATAGGTCGTACAAAACAAATTCTGGTAAAGGTAAGTCAGTCTCATGGTCTCAGAAGGTTCCGGAGCATACCAGCGATGGACTTGCTTAGAGTTCATAGTGAATTTTTTTGCTGTGCATGAGCAAACTATAAACGTTCATTCCTGTTGAACTCCTTATTCAGTTTAAGCAGTGTTTTATGTTTTTGTACATTACACAGAATGTGCGTTATTTTAAAATGTGGTTTGAAGAATATCTTTTACTGAAAAAGTGATTAAAAATAACTTTTTCTTTCTTTCGGTAAAGACAAAAGAGCAAAAGAAGATAGTGAAGGACATGAAGAAACGCATGTTCCCAAAGATGCTCCTTTTGTACCACCACCTGGTACAGTTATTTACACAGTCCTTCCAGATGGTGCCCCTGTACCTCAGGGAACTGTGGTTTATGGCCCTCCTCCTGCGGCAGCAAGTGGAGGTTCAGTTGCTCCTGGATCTGTTATCTATGGCCCACCTCCTGTGGGAGCCCAGGTTGTTTATGGCCCTCTTCCTCCAAACTTCACCGTCCCACTCATTCCTGTTGGAGTGCTTCACTGCAATGTGCCTGAACATCATGATTTGGTAAGATACAGAGCTGTAAGCTGCAGGTTTAACCATAGGCAACTGACTTATGAATGGATTAGGGACATTTTATAACATGCTTTCTCAAAAAAAAGCACAAAGACCAAAATCTCATTTTCACAGATTAGATTAGTCCAGTTTTTCAGAAAAAGAAAAAAGTCTCTGCTGGGAAGGTTCTGGATCTGGGAGAGCTGGCTGATAAGAATGCTCAGTGCTAATGCTCTGGTCTGTGCTATCTGCAGCTGCTCCTGTGTCTCAGGAGGACTGAAATAGAAAATAGGTCTTGATTTTGTTGTTCTGTTTCCTGTATGCAGGAGAGTGAAGTCTCAAGGCTAGAAGACACCGTGTATTACTTAAAGTCTCGGAAATATAAAGATAAATGGTCAGAGGCAGCTCAGCATAAATGCAAAAAAGAGGTGGAAAAATTGCATCAAAACATTGAAGAACTTCTGCATGAAAGAGAAGAGCTGGAACATGAAGTAGCAGAGCTACAAAGAGCAGCTCAACATAACAAACGCAAGTAAGAATATTGTGCTGGAATGCATTTAAAGTAAGCGTGTAGGAAATACTTAAACTTTCTTCCAATAAAAGTTAATTTTGTTTTGTTTACAATTCACCAACTTCAATGTTCTTGTCTGTCTGGTGGTACGTGTAATGGACTAGAACTTCAAGGGGCATTTTGTAATTTAATTCCGTGTCTTTCTTCCTGACATTTTAGGGACTTTATTGAAGGGTATACTGACAACCTTATTGCAGAACTGCAGTTAGAAAAGTCTCTTAAACATCATGAAGATATTGCAGATGAAATTGAATGTATAGAGAAGACTCTTCTGAAACGACGAGCAGAGCTTAGAGAGGCAGATAGGCTACTTACAGAAGCTGAAGTGGAACTTGACAGCACACGAGGGAAAGTAAGTAAAGCCGTAACACAAAGTGCAGAAGAATTTGCGCGTTGCGTTGATTGTTTTAAGCAGAGGATTTTTGTTTGTCTAAGCCTCTTTTGTTTGGAAGCCTCTTAAAATGCCTCTATTTGAAAATAAGTCATGGGATAACGTGTGCTAAAGAAAATGTTTCAGTCCTTGCCCAAGAAGAGGAAGCTTTTCTGCTCTGGTCAAGAGAGGAGAAAAGGTTCTGCTTCGTGGTATACGAAGGGAGAAAGCTCAGGTGGGATATTCATGCTAGGAAGAGGTCATCTTTAGACAGGTAACCTGCAGGTTATGGATATGGAAACATAAGATGGGAATGTATTGTCTCAATAATCTTCAATTTTTGCTCTAGACTAAAGACATTATTCAAAAGTACAGTCATGCCAAACAGCATTTGTCCCGTACTGAAACTGAGGCAGAGGAGCTAGAGCGAAGGGCTCAGGAAATGGCCATTAAACTTGTGAAGGCAGATCAGCAATTAAGGTACACTGCTCTTGTGAATTTGTATCAAATGGGGATGAGGAGAAGGACAAGATGCTTTTAAATATCAAGATAGTGCTTTTGGAGAGGGAGAGCTGTTAAAATGTTAATATGAAAAGGCATAAATGCTTCTTTAGGTCATTACAGACAGATACAAGGGATTTAGAACAGCATAAGAGGGAACAAGAAGGTGTTTTGAAGGAAATGAACAAAATGGTGGCTGCAAGGGACTCTGAGTTCCAGTCGCTAAACCAGAAGATAGAAATGCTAACTGAAAGGTAAATATTTTTAATATACCATAACCTGTATTAGGTAAAGATGTCCTCCTCCAATAAGTAACTGCCTAAGGCATTCTGGTTTCTTCTGAGTCACGTTTTTGTCCTCACTGTCAGTCTTCAGAAGCTTCAAGGAGATATCAAAGTTGCAGAAGGCAATGAAGAACATCACCTCCAAATCCTCAGAGAAGGAGAGAACCTTCTTCAAGGCAAGAAAACCGAACTGGAAAGATTAAAAGATGAGGTAAGGCTTATCTTCTTAACTCTGGGCTATCAGTTTTGTTGGTTTTGAGGTAACTGAAAGCTGGGAAGAGTCTTAAGTTCTGAACTGCCTTGTCTGAAGAATTTAATTCTGAAGTTTATTTTAATGTTGGTAATTTGAATTCTCCTTGTTTTGTCTCATATATGATCCCAATCTCGCTGGTGTTTCTGCATAATGTTACTGCAGAGTTCTCTAAGACAATTCAGACACTGCATTTCAGAACAAGAAACTTAACTCTCCATGGTACAGGACTGCACTGCACAGATCAGAACTTAGTCTTTAGTATTGGCTATGTTATACAGGTGTAAGAAATAAAGCTCATGGCTCTGGTGGGATCCTCACGTGTTCTGCAATTCAGAGAAATCTCTGGCAGGGAGCAGTGTACTGCACTTGTTCTTGTGCATGTTGTAGCTACAAAAATAAAAGCCTTCAGTTGCTTCTTCTGTTAAACTTGTGCATTGTAGATCACTGCTCAGCAACAAGAGCTCTTGTTTCTGGAGCAACAGTTAAATCAAAGAAAAGAAGAGCTCCATGTCCTTCAAGACTGTATTTCTCAAAAGAAAGGTGACCTCAAAGAAGCTCTTCGAGATGGAGAGACTGAAGCACAAGAAAAACTACGCCAAATAAGAGTAACTTTTCCACATGAGTTTTCAGTTCATCATATCTCTGAAGAACAGTAAAAGAAGTATTAAAAATCCCATAAAGCTTGGACAAAAGCAGTTTTGCTTTCTATGCCCTCCCAAAACCCACTGAAAAATAGAACAAGCAAGTTTACAGCTTTGTGGGGCTAGGAGTCTGGTCCAGGTGCACAGATAAGAAGTAGTACTCCCGAGTTCCAGTAACACTTAGAGAATTGGTCCCTTGAGAACTAAATTACATTAAATAGAAGTCTGTGAATGACTCACTATTGCTGAGACGAGCAGCTTCTAAAGCGAATCAGTCTGATCAGCATGTGTAAAACACAACAAAGCTGGCGTAAGTCAGCTCTCTGTCTCCATCCCCATTTACTTGGAAAGAATTCTGTGCTTCCCTTCTTTCTGAAATAAAAACAAAGTATCACAGTTAATTACATTTTGTGGGGTTTTTGGTGGGGGGACTTTTTGTCTCACTTCCCGTCAGACCGAGGCCTCTGAGGCCTGCCTGTTGTTCACTTGAATGACACTGTTCTGGTCAGACTTGTGGATCAGAGTCTTTGCAAGATTACTACTTTAAATTGTCAACAACAAAGACTTTAACCTAAATATTCTGTACTTTTTGTCAGTTTACACCATTAACGGTAACTATAAACTCTGGAATTAAATTGACCAGAATATTGGTGACAGACTTTTTTAGTTTTATAAATATTTAGAGCTTCTATTTAAAGGAAAAATTTATTGAAAATGGCAAGTAATGGCATTCCTTGTAACACTGATATATTTCCACAGGAAATAAAACTACTTCTGGAAGAGCTTGATGTTGAGAGGAAAGAACTGGATGTCCAGATTAACGAGAAAAGAGCGCAGCTTTCATTCATACGGAAGGATATTGGAGAAGAGGAAGAAAATCTTCAAGGAATACTTGGGCAAATCAGCAGGCACAAGATGGGTACGTACCTGGCTTTACAAGATAGTATTTTGTGCGCATTGGAAAGAAATACAGCCCGAGCTCTTGGTTGCACATCGCTGCAGTCGTCTGTCCCTTGCTCCTTTTTAAATACTGCGAACGCCTGCGGAGAAAGAGCTCCCCGTAATTCTTGTAGTTCACACAGAGCTGACGACCACTCTTTGCTTAAGCTGAGGCAGTGCTTCATGCTGCTTTGTGTTTGGGATGGGTATTTTTCAAGCCAGCGAGAAATGTAGACAGATCTGCTGTCAGGACTGATCGGTTAAGCTCACACTCGAGCAGTGCGTGGTTAGGGGGCATTAGCTAGTTGTGCCGTGTGCACAGAAGAAGAATTAAACGTTGGGATGTGGGGGGGAATGGAGGAATCTTTCCAAGCAGCTACAGCCTGTCAGATTGTGGGAAGTATAACCAGCGGCAGTTTGCAGCTTCTGTACTTTATCTGAAATATTTTATTTCATTGTTTATCAGTCAGATAGTCTGTCCCAGAACAACTCCCTGGGGAGCAGGAAGAGCGGGAGGCCTAGGGACCTGCAGCCTGCTGGCAGAACAGCATCAGATATAGTAAATACCTGGTGTGTCTGACACAGCAACTGAAAACATGAGGAGTGTTTACAGGGGTGATATCAGTGTAGTGTCTCTTAGTTTTTCCTTGGTGCCTACCGCCCCCCCCCCCCCCAAATAGAATGCATTTAATGTGCTTGTAATAACCTTCGATTTCTTTCATCTTGCTAGAACTGAAAAATGTTCTGGAAATGCTGGAGCTTGAAAATAATGAACTTCAAGGTTTGAAACTACAACATGACCAAAAGGTCAATGAGCTAGAAAAGACTCAGGTTGCAATTCTAGAAGTAAGTATTTCTTCTATAGCTAATACAGTAACTGGAAGGAGAGATCTGCATATTCGGTGGTTCTGTTAAGATCTGGGTAACACAGTCCCTACACTTTCAAATCAATCAGTTTCTAGTCTGATTTCAGCTCATCACAGAGAAGTCTTAAGTCTGCTTAGGCACTTTAAATTAATGGCATTTTTTGGGTGCATATGAGGGGGAGAGGGCAAAAAGACAGAAGGCTCTCCTGTGGCTGTAGAATGATGAATACTGTTTTCTTAGCGTTAGCTTCCAGTCTTCTTAACTGGATTTTATCTGTGTCCTCACTTGCAAAGAGTAAGTATGGAAGCCAGTTTACTAACTCGGATGATTTCTGTACCGTTAGAAGGGTATTTTACCTCAGCTAGTCTCTCCTCTTTTTGACGAATAAAGACGAGACGTTCAACTTTGCTACTGGCAGGCATGGAGATCAGCGGCATCCCTTTGGCAGTCTCACAGTAGCTACAGGATTGTTAGGTCAGAGTCAAGGATGACCCTGCTTTGCTCAGTTGTGTAATTCCAGGAAATCTAACGTGCATTTGCTAGGAGAGCATTTATAAGCTCTTACTTTTTAAAACACGCTACCTCTTTTCCCTTCACCGAAAGAGTACAGAGAGAAGGGACTCGTCGATACGCTTGGTACCTTTCTATTACCACGTTTAAAGCGGTCACTGTCCTGCATTACCTGAGCATCTCTCAGCCCTTACAGTGGTCATTCTCTCAAAATCCCTGTGATGAAGGGATGATACTCATGGATAGGGAGAAAATGGTGGTTAAACTATGATGGAACAAAGAATTGCACTGCTGTCTTCCAGTCCTCGTGCTCGTAGCACCTCCCTCATACATACACCCAAATTAAGCTGGCACTTCAAGCAGTTAGAGGGTACTCTAGCCTGCACGTCATCTGTGAATGAAAGCTTTTTAAACTGCTGCATAACTTGTTCTACTCCTTGACCGTGTAAATGTGTTGTTCTTGATGCCTTCTTTTGTAGGAGAAGTTAAAATTGGAGAATATTCAGCGATTATTTCAGTGTCAGCAAGGGGAAGTGGATTGGCAGGAACAACTGCTTGAGAAAAACCGTCAGGAAAATGAACATCTGGTTTCTCAAATGCACACTCTGCAGAATAATATTGAGTCTTTGAATAAAGAAAAGGAAAAGCTTGAAGATGACTGTCAGAGTCTGGAGAAGAAGTTGTCACAAACCAGAAGGTGAGAGGGAATCTTTTTTTTTTTTCTGCAAAGATCAGAAGGGATGGGAAGTGCCTTGAATGTCTGTTATCGTAATGAAAAATACAGCCATAACTTTGAGGTGCCCAGTTATACAGAAGACGCCACTTCTTATATCCTGCGGAGGTTTTATTTTTAAGCATGTCTACAGCAAACTTACAGAA
The DNA here is from genome assembly GCF_949628215.1 of Phalacrocorax aristotelis. Classification (NCBI taxonomy): domain Eukaryota; kingdom Metazoa; phylum Chordata; class Aves; order Suliformes; family Phalacrocoracidae; genus Phalacrocorax; species Phalacrocorax aristotelis. The sequence goes on from NC_134292.1 coordinate 10,677,277, forward strand.
AATATTCATCGATAAAGGTGATGAACGCAACAGCATTTGTTATATCCTGGCAATGCAATGAGAAATGTTACAAAAAGCAAAATGTTAGGTCTTGGAACAGGGCAGCTGTCTTGCTCTCGTGGCTACCTGGTAGCATCTCCTTGAGCTGAGAGAACTTTTACTGAAAGCTTTTAGTCCTCACCAAGTACTTCCAACAAACCGAGAACACGTATTCACATTTTACAGAGGCTTAACTGCTGCTGAAGACAGCAGCAGAACTGCACTGGCCAACGTAGAAAAAATGGAACTGGACGTTAAAAACCTGCATCAGGAGGTAGATCTACTGAACAAACAAAAAACCTCACTGAATGGGGAGATTATTGTTGTACAGAGGGATCTTCAAGGTAAAGATCAATTTTTGGTTTTAAGCTGTAATATATTTTAAGAGAAATTGTGTTACAAGGCACACTGTGACTGTACTGTACGATAGCAAATAGCCGACATACTCAAATATCTACAGGCAGAAAGTATTTAATGTGTCAAAAAGATGGAAATTTTAGAAACTGTTTATCTATTGTTAATTCTTCTTTTATGAAAAGAGAGGATTTATTTGTAAAGGTAGTTCAGACTGCTGATTGAAAAATCTATGTCACCAAATGTTTTTCTAGGGAAAAAGGAAGAACTAGAAACACTGAAAGGAGAATTAAATGCTTCCAGGCAACAGCTTCAACTGGTGGAACAGGTTAGTTTTGGGGAAATATATGTACTTACCTTCACGCAGTGAGTAGGTTGTTGCACAGAACCGAGGGGCGCCACTTACCACAATTGACAGCCCATCATCTGTTTTTCATCTGGGTGCCCGAGCTCAAAATCTGGCACTTGCAGAGCTAATAAATAATGGCTAGTTTATTGCCTTGTTCTTGCTGAGCGTGGAGTGGTTTGGACCTAGAGTAGAGATTTCTGCTTTGGGTTTCTGTTTAAGTGGCGACTGATGACTCTCCTAGTCAGGCTGTTATTACCAAGTTGGAGTGTGAGGCTTTTTTTTGGTTTTATTTTTGGGTTGTTCTGTTTGATGGGGGTTTGGGGCTGGGTTTTTTTGTTTGGGTTTTTTTTGTGTATTTGGTTTTGAATTTTGCTTGTTTCTGGAAAACAATCCAGGTACAGAGGCAAAATCGCCCTGGTTTATTGTTTATTAGGATGAAGACACTTTTTTTAAAACTTTTGTTGTGTGGTTGTTTTTTTTTAAAGCAGCATCTTCTAGCTCTTTATCTGGTGGTTCCTATTGTGTTAATTCACTCAGTGACTGGTTTAAATTGAATGTTTAAATTTCATTGTGATTAGGGGTGATCTGTTATGTTCTTTCAAATGCAAGCCTTTAGGTGGAGAGCTGTTACCCTCACCAGCTAGTTAACTCACTTGATTTTATCTTCTATATTGCAGGATTTGAAAAATAATACAAGGCATCAGGATGAGTTGCTTAGAGAACGGGCAACCCTGAAAGAAGATATCCTACAGTATTTAAGGAAACGGAAGGATTGCCAAGAGAGACTGAAAAAGAGGGAGAACCAATTGCAGCAGCTCCAGAAAGAGATTGAAGAGAAGGAAACAGAACTAGCCAAGCAAGAAGCGGTAATGAGCCTGCCTGCTTGCCTCGCTTTCGCCTGACCTCTAAAACTAACGCAGGCTAAAAAGCTTTGGTGCAAGTTTACTAATAATATACCAGTGCCTTAAGAAACATGAAGCCTCATTTTTAGAGGAATAATGGTAAACAAAAAGCTTCAACATTGTTAGGTTTTAGTGAAAATTAGTGTGTCACAACAAAGGACTGTGTATTCCTTCTTGGCAGGGTCATCTTATGCTGAACTGATAACAAAACTGCTGTAAAATCAGTGCTGCTCACAGAGTGCAGGAAGGGCTGGCGTAGCAGAAGGCACTGTGCAGGGTGTTATGTTGGGTGTAGCTGATACCAACAGGAGATGGACTAGTACTGATTGCTTGTATCAGGAACAGTGTGGCCAGCAGGAGCCGGGCAGGGATGGGGCCCCTGTGCTCGGCACTGGGGAGGCCTCACCTCGAATGCTGGGCTCAGGTTTGGGCCCCTCGGGACAAGAAGGGCCTGGAGGGGCTGGAGCGTGTCCAGAGAAGGGCGGCGGGGCTGAGGCAGGGTCTGGAGCACAAGTGTGCTGGGGGGCGGCTGAGGGGGCTGGGGGGGTTTAGCCTGGAGAAGAGGGGGCTGAGGGGAGCCCTTCTCGCTCTCTGCAGCTGCCTGAGAGGGGCTGGAGTGAGGGGGGGTTGGTCTCTTCTCCCAAGTCACTAGAGATAGGATGAGAGGAAACTCAAGCTGCATCAGAGGAGGTTTAAATTGGGTATGAGGGAAAAGAAAAAGCCTTCACTGCAAGAGTGGTCAGGCCCTGGCACAGGCTGCCCAGAGAGGTGGGGGAGTCACCATCCCCGGGGGTGTTCAAAAACCATGTAGATGCGGCACTTCAGGGCACAGTTTAGGAGGGCTGGGGGTGCTGGGTTGGTGGTTGGACTTGATCTTAGAGGTCTTTTCCAACCTTAGTGATTCTAGGATTATTCTCTATAGTTCTGTTTTGTCAGCTGCCAGGATAGAACTTCTTCCTGTGCTGTTGGTTTCTCTTGGCAGATGAGCAGACTTGTAGAGTACCTGAAATAATACAATGGATTTCACGTGCAACTAATCACAAGTTACCTCCAGCTGCATTCCATAATTCCAAAACTAAGCAGGAAAAATTCCAGGGTGCTTTTATCCTGAAGTTTCCTTTTGATTTTGAGTGGATCACTATTTGCAGCTAGCTTTTGTTCTTCTCTTCCACAGTAATTCTGTGCAAAGCGTATCAGCTGTTCATGAAAGTTAGGGCTTGATCATATATTCCTGTAGTAAAATTAACTTAGGTTGGCTGAGCAGTTTCCACAAAGCGTTCACAAAAACTGAGGGAGCTGGACTGAAAATAAGAGAGGCAAGAAAAATTGGTAAGCTTTTTTTGTCAGTAGGGAGTATCAGATTGTTCCTTCCAATTTATGCTGCTTTAACTTCTGTAATGTCTTCTGGTGACGGTATTTGTTCTCACTGAGCTGGTACCTGTTAAAGCTTGAAGCGGTGGTGTCTTTGGCAGATTCTTCATCGCCTCAAGCAAACTTCAGAGCGCGAAGGAAAAAAACTGGAAGAATGTACTGCTAAAGTGAAAGATCAGAAAATACTATTGGAAAAGGAACTAACAGATCAACAGAAGAAACTGGAGCAGGCAACAGCGAAAGTAAGGCTGGCGGAAGAAAACCTCAGGAAGCTGCAAAAGGAGGAGTCGCGATGTGCAGCACTTGAAACTGTCAGAAAAAGCAGTAAGATTCATTGCACGAATAACTCGTTCCCATCTGTGGGTTAAGTCTAATGAAACCAACAAATATTTCTGTTACTCTCGCTTGGTTTCTAATGCAGCACCTGGATTGACTCTCAATCCTTTGACTTGCCCGAAGAACAGAAATCCTAAAGCCAGCTGGTGTCCCGTCCCCTCTCACCTTGTGTCAGTGTTTTTACAGACCACTGCTCAGCACGTTACTGTGTTTGAAAAATATCTAATATGAATGAAATGTGCCAAGATACTTATATTTCTGCTAATCAGGTTTGTTTTAAAAACCGTTAATTACAGAACATCAGCTCTCAGAAAAAGAATTACAACAAAAAAATAGAGAAATACAGTCTCTTCTAAAAGAACTGGAAGCCTCCAAGTGTGAGGTAAACAGTCTCCAGGATCAGATAGCAGCAGAGAGGAGAAAAGCAGAAAAACAAATCTGGAGTCTGAAAGAAGCGATGAAAAAGCAAAGGATGCAGCTGGAAAGAAAACTGCAGGTAAGTCTTGGCTGAGGGGAGAATGTTTGAGCATTTGGGTTCTTCTTAAACAGCAAAATGACAGAATACCCATTTTTGTCGTAGGAGGAACAAAGTAATGCATTAACTTCATGACTAGACAGAACTTGAGGCAACCAAACTCTGGTATTTCTAGACTGTGCTGCAGGACACCTCTCGAGTTATTTGTATTTAATGCTGCTTCTGCATTTTGACTTAAAGAAATTGTGTTATGTGGGTTCTCTTGATTCCTTGTGGATGCTCACAGTAAAAGGTGATTTTCCTACATTTTCCTAGGAACAAAAGCACCAAAATAACTGTTTGCAGAGCGATATAGCGACTGCTGAACAAGCAGCACGCAACAACCATGAACGAGCCGAGTGCCTTATTAAGGACCTTGGCCATATCCAAGAGGACTACATGGATCTCCAGAGCCAGGTACAGCTGAGCGGCCAAACACAGGCGGGTTTGAGGGTCTGCCAGGCAAGTTTATATTGTCTTGGTTTTGAATCTCCTCCTGTCCCGTGTCACGGTTAAAAATAGACCTACTTAAAATCGCCGTGCGATTTTCCCAAATCTGGGAGAAGTTAAGCTTTGTTACAACCAGTAGGATCAGGCAACTCAGTAATCCCGGTTTAAAAATGAACAAACCAACTCCAGCCAGTCAATCATGTGCGGAGTTCGCAGTGTAGGGCTGCCAAGCTCTGAAGCAGGATTTCATTCTTCCCATCTCAAAGGCTGTGGCAGAGCGGCACAACTGTGTGGTTGCCTTCCCAGAACACGGTGTGAATTAAGGGCACTGTTTAGGCCAGTTCAAATGGATCAACCCCTCTTGCCCAGTAAAATGGTGCCTGAAAAAGAGACTGTGTCCTTTGGAGGTGGGCGGAGGGGGCCGGTCCTACCTCTTCATTATGAGCAGTCGACTGGAGTGCTCCCAAGACACATAGCAAACCCTCAAACCCTCCGTAACACGTGCTGTCAGCTCAGTTTAAGCAATGCTTCAGTCAAGAACTAGGGCTCAGGCTCCTGTTAACATTAACGTTTGGTAATAGGAACTCGGCATAACTGGAGTCACAATTTATGCAAATCACTAAGTGTTATCAAAGTTCAGAGCTAGCCATTAGGCACTTCGCAGCTTGTTGGAGCTAACCCGGGCCAGCATGTTCTTCTTCTGCTATTCACTTTACATTACGAGGTGATTCCACGTTGTCCAACTCCTTCTAGTCCTTTAATAAATCCTTTAGAAACAATTTATAAGTCCTTCAAATATAGGGTCCTTCAGAGAAGGATGTTGTTAGCAACTAGAAAGTGTTCAAGGAAGACTGGGCAAGACCAGAGTATGAACAGGTTTAAGTTAAAAAGTTGTGTCTTGGGAACTTTAGGTGCCCCTGTTACCATCCGAGGGGCTTCACAGGCAAAGTTAACGTCAGAATTCGGCCTGCTGCTGTTCAGAGGCTTTGGGATTTCTGATTGCAGTCGTGATAACTGTTTCAGAAATAAGCCTTGTTCAGTTACGCAGGAAAATCCCTCTGGACTGATGTGTTTGTAATGTGACAGCAAAATGGTGAGACTGTTCTGTGATGCAGGTTAAAACTCGAGAAGGCCTGGAAGAGAGACAAAGGGAAATACAGGACGCAGCAGCGTTGCTTAAGCTGGAGGTTGAAGATGAAATTAGGACGGGGTTTAAATGTTCAAGCCCGTCTTCTCTGGAGCCGGTGGAAGATTTGGAAGCGTCTTCTGAAGTAAAGGGAATTCTGCAGTGTGAATCTGACAGCTTCGAGGAGAGTGGTCTGTTTGCCGCTGACAAGAGACTCCTCTCGTTGGAAGAAAAGTTGAATTTCTCTAAAGTCGTCTTAATGGTAAAAAGCTTTCACAACGTAGCTGCCACTCGTGCTACGGCACGGTCGGCGCCGGTACCTTCAGCTGTAACGCTGCGTGGCTGAATGCGCTGCTTTTGTTTCCAGAAGGACGAACAATGGCGTGGGGAGGCTCTCCGAGAAAAACTGCAGCACCTTGAAGATCGGCTGAAGGTGGCACATCTCTTCCAGCCACGCTAATAAGTCCATTGGGTCCCTTCTAAAAATAACCCCAAACCACCCAGGAGCGCGGGGGATCCTTCTCCAGCTCTGGCATATCCGCTCTGTGCATAATGACTAGCTACGGAGTATCTTTGGGTGGGAAGAGTGAAAGAAAGCCTAGCAACTGCATGCTGTATCAAGATGAATAGTTTTAATTAACAGTTAATTGGATTGTTGAGCCTTCCAACAAGATTCCCTCATTTACTATAGGGTGACATAAATTGGCAACCTGACAAATTACAGTTCGGGAGCGCTCACCCTGAGTACAGGTGGTGGCCAGGCTTAGTGAGAACATACCTGCTGCTCCCTCTTCACCCAGTTCGTGATAAAGGCCATAAAACCAGCTCATTTCTGACTTGGGAGGAGGCAAACTACTTAAAAATAATTCACAAACCCATTGCCTTCTGCTTGTGGTTTGAGACTCTAACGTTACGTCCCCTATGGCTCGGCTTTAAGGTCGTCAGACTTTATAAATACAGTCTTAAAAATTACTCTAGCTGGCTATAAATAGAACTAATGATGTATTTAGGTTCAGCTCCGGCAGTGCATGTCCAAGCAAGTAGAAGTATTAATCAGAGGAAAACAGCAAACGGAAGGCACCCTTCACAGCTTGAAGCGACAGGTTGATGCGCTGGATGACCTGGTCAGCAGCACGTCTTCCGATTCCCAGTTTCTAGCCCAAAGCTCAAGCCTGGCATCTCTTCACGATGCTGTGAATTTAACAAAAACACAGGTAATGCTCCACTGCGCACGGGAGCTCTGGGTTTGGTGCTTTAATAATTGTTTAGCTCACTGGTACTCTGCTACAGCCGAGCGGCGAGCAGGGGTTTTCCGAGGGCGGGGTGATGGTACTGTACGCGTAGGTACTCCAGCAGCCGCTACCTTGTTTGGCAAGGGTAAGTTTTCCTCAAAGTTGTTTGGTTTGGTGGAGATTTTTGGTTTTCTTTCACTTTGTCTTACCTCTTTAAAATCTGGATTTTTCTTTTTCTAAAGATTAATACGACACTGCCCATTGAAGAAGGCGTTAATTTATTACTCAGACTTCCTTGTACTGCTTTTCCTAGGCTGCTCTGACAAGGCTCGGGCACTGCCGCAGCAGGCCGGCAGGAATTCCGGCGGGGTCTCGGGCACTGCATTCCTGCCCGCGAGGAATCGCTCCGTAAAGCCCAGAGGTGAGACGCGACTCTGGCCCAGCTCGAGCTTCGCACCGCGTCGGGAGCGGCTCGAAGGCCGAGGCCTGTGGGGCGCGGGCGGCAGTAGCCCAGGGGCAGGTGCAGGCCTGTCCCTTTCGAGGGACAGCATTCCCGTGGCTGGTATCTAGCGCTTGGTGCTTGGTGTGGCTCTTAGATGGGTATTTTCAAGTAAACCGTGGCTGAGAACTGCTTGTAAACTCTCAGACAACACAGAGAAACCACTACTGTGTTAAGCTACTGCCACACCTGATCTTCCAGTAATGCTTTCCTGGTTTTAATACATGTTTTTTTTAAATGCATAGCCTACGCCTGCATTTCAGTTACAGCCAGTTACTGTACCGGCCTGGTCCTTAAGCGTTCTTCTGTGATGATTTAAGTAATATTTTTTAAGAGCTGCCACGCATCAGAAGAAAAGCTTTAGGCACATCTACAGCGGCTCCAGGACGCTGCCGCAGCTCAGTCCGGCAGGACGGGCAGCGCCTAGGCGCGCGGGGCAGAGCCCCTCACACCAGCTCTCTTCCAGGCAGCGCCCGGTCTGCGCCCGCGGCTCCTCAGATGCGTGCTGCCGGCTACTACCTTTGAAGACTTCTACCTCACTGTTTTGGGAGCCTTTTGTAAAAAAAACATTTTCCACCACTAACGAACAGCTGGCTGCGGGGCCTGCTCTGCACTGTGAAGTTTTTGTACGTTTAACTGAGCTTTATGTATATAAGTTTGGTTTTTTTTAAAAAAATGTATTTTAAAATGGTGATTTACATGTGTCCAAAACACCTACTTCTATTTAAGTGTCAGTTTCTACTTTAAAAATAACTTGTTACAAGGCCAGAGTTCTCTGTTTACCTGTTGTCAAATGCATGGATGTTTTAAGACAATTATTTTTTAGTACTTCCTTAAAATAAATGTCGGTGATGTCTACTTTTATCCATGGTTGGTTTTGGTGTTTGTTTGGTTTTTTTAAAAAAACAAACCAAAAAGTCCGTCTCAAGGCTGTGCTGCCCTGGATGACGGTGGCGGCAGCACCCTCGGACCCTGTGGCTCTTGCAGAAAGCAAGACTTGGCCAAGATGGGTATTTATGTAGCCGTGACTGTCCCTGGCTGCCGTCTGAGGCGGCAGCTGCCCTGCCTCCCCTCGAGGCTGAGCTCTGTTGCCTTTCCGAAGGCTGTGGCTGTGGTTAATGGCTCTGTAACAAAGTTCCAAGCACCTTGCTCTTAATTAGTAGGGGGAAAAAAACCACTTTGTAAAGCCTTCAGGCAGCAGGAACCAGGCACAGTGAAGCACAGGACATGTTACCACACATAAGGTAAGAAGAGCATCTCTGCACCCTGCAGCAGGAGTCATGCTCGGAGGGACTCTGTTTTCCCAACCCTCCCCTCTGGACAGGCTTTGAAGCCATCCTCACTCTCACCCCTCTCTCATCCACATTATTACTACAAATCTCTTCTACACCGCAAGTGTCACCTACCCCCCCTTTCACTGGGGATGAATGACGCTACTCCCTGGCCTGTTCTGGCCCAGCCGGAGCCTGTTACATCCTACAGCAGTTTTGGGCACTGGCAGAGACAAGTGGTGAAAACCTCCCCCAAGAGCCTGCTTAAGGTCAGTCATAAACAGAAGCAGAGTTAGAACACAAGCACCTGCCAGACCTGGCCCAGCACCACATTCCTCTGCCACCAGTTCAGTGAGGTGTTTCTCTCAAGCAGCCAAGGCCTGGCCGCCGGCCGGGAGAAGCGCTGCCTCAGCAGCTTTTGCAGGGGATAGAAAATAGCCTCAGAGCTGGGGAGCAGGAACAGCCCCTCGTGAAGAGCTCCGAGGCCCCAAAGCCCCCCCGGCAGTCACACATCCTGCGGAGAGGGCCAGAGCAAATAACACACATCACTGCGGTTTATCTAGATACAGGTACTTTATTTACAAATATTTAGATTAATAGCATCGTTACATCAAATGAGGAGTACAGCAGTCTGAACAACTCCTTCCTGTGACAGAAACAGTAAGACCCACTGTGACTTACTCTGGGAGTACAGGTATTGCACCTCACAAGCTGTAGTCATTAGAACATTTACTTCGCGTCAGCAGCAGGTCGTGGTCCCTGGGCAAACCCTTTGTGGCGCAACCTCGGTTTAAGCAAGATGCATGAGCTGTAGATCTTGAACACACCCATCTACTTAAGATTATTAGTTAAAAAAAGGACTAACCAGACAAAACAAAGGGACAGTGCACAAGTTACCCAAATCCTATTGTCTGCACATTCCAGTTTTGGCTTTTATTTAACATTGACTGTACAATACTCTGGTACCACTTACAAGTCTGAACATCGTCTAGTTTTAGTGTCTAGAGCGGGATTTTAAGACTACTTTGTATTTTCAATACCACGGTAAGACTGAAGCGGGACATTTACTGTGGTTCAGCACTTGCTCCCTTCCATTTTTAAACCACGTGCGGTGCTTTCCGGGTGACCCTTGCCGTGAAACACAGCAGAGCTGCACGCGGAGCCACACGTCCAGCGACACCGCAGCAAACCCCGCGTGTAGCTCAGCGACACCCACACGTGCGCTGTCACCACCTGACACCCTTCACACAAGCGTTACAGGTTGTGCCCCCCCACGAAGGACACGCTCCAAGGCTTGGCGAAAAAGCCCAGGTCTTAAAAGAACCCTCACATGGGATTGGTTAAAAGAAAAATACAACAGTAGTTAAAAATCCCTAGAGAGCACACGCGTTGTTCCGACTGTCCAGTTCGGCCTCTGACCATTCAAAAAGTTAAAGGTATAAAAGTGTAAGATGTGCAAGAGAACCAGCCTTCGTATACGATGCAAGGCGGGTGACGAAGCCCAATAACGCAAAACGCTTACAGAAGAGAAAAGCGGGTTAGCACACTGCTGATTGCACGGAACGGGATTAATAAAATGGCGTAGGTATAACCACAGTGCAAAGATGAGAGACAGATTCCACTAGTGTTAGCTTCTGCATCGGGGCGAGACTCCCCCAGCACGATGGCCCCCGCCGACACAAGGAGTTAAGCCTGCGGTAGCGAACCGCGGTCACATCTACTTCGGTGCTACGGGGCGATGCGGCCACGCGTAGGCCGTACTGTACAAACTGGTTCTAACGCCAGTAATCATTTTCTTCATTAAAATCATATACACAGGATGTATTTAACCGTTAGCTCAGTTCCTTCAAATTTTATACATATTTACGTTCTGTTAACAAATGTAAAAGATAAAAGTGGCAAAAAAACCCCCAAACCATGACGTAAAGCTATGAGCACAAGAATGAACGGGTTGTTTCCCTGTGCGGGCTGTACCTCCGGCGCCAGCCCACCCCTACCCCAATACACACCACAGGGAATTCTTTCAACAGAAGCACATTGTTACAGAGCCCCTTCGCTACCATCCGAAGTCATTTCACAGCAAAAACTTATCGGTTACTATGGACAGCTCTAAACAGTTAGAGGTGGGGGAGAAAGGCCAAAGATCCGTAAAATTAAACCGTACAAGACAAAGCCCTGCAAAAGTGTAAAATCATGAGTCCAGCATCAGTGCTCAGTTTAAATTATGTATCGGTGACACTATCACAAGGACAATCAAGGAAAAAAAAAAAAACTTCTAGATTTACCATGCAGGAGAGGTTTTATTACTCTACTTGCCTTTGATAACCTGATTACATCTAAAGTTGTTTAGCAGTTTAGTACTGTGTTAAACTTGTCTCAGAGTTTTAATTAAACCCAATAAGATGTACAGAAGACAGGGAAGCGGTCAAAAGCACCGCTTCTGACAGACAGAGGTGAAAGGTCAGAAATGGAGCCATGAAACAGAGGTCACTAGCAGCCACAGCCTTCTCTCTGGGGCTGGGGTTCACTGGTTAGTCGCCCCCCCTGTGGAGCTGACGGTTTGTGCTGTACGCCCGACTCTGCAGCGTTCAGATCCAGGCTTCCGTCTTGGATATTCTGGTAGATTTTCTTGGCAGCCTCCAGGAACGCATCCTCAACGTTCTCTCCGCTACAAAGAAAGCGGCACAACTTGCTTAGGTTACACTTGAGTAAAGCGGGGCAGGTTATGGAGGCAGCAGCCAGACACCCTCGCTGGGATTTGACAGGTCACCAAGTAGAGGCAGTTGCTACCCTGCCCTCTTCTACATGAGGAGCTCACAGTGCTTAAAGCGGACGTACCACAGAGTTCGACCACTATCCCTGGGACAGCCTTCGGGAAGGCAATGCACTCCCGAGCCGTTAGATCTATTAGGACTAGCCAGGAATAAAAAAAAAAAAACCAACAAAAAAACCCATGGCAAAACCCTGAGTAGCAAAGATAAGGTAAGGCACCGAGCCACCTGCACAGAGCAGTTCTGGGAGAGGCTTAAAGGCAGGGGAGCTACTATTAATCAAAACAGGTGCCAGCTGCAACCACACTTACTGAAGGTCTGATCCCTCACATCCGACAGGCTGCCCAGCCGCCCACCAGTATGGCGTGGCGATGCCCCACCGGCCGGAGGGGCTGGCTGGTCACTACAGAACCCGCTTACAGCTCGGACCACCGAGGGAAGGGACGCCTCATCGGGAACCACTCTTACCCGCACGTACACATTCTACACTCAAATGTCTTAAAACCAACTCACTTCATTTGAATTCAACAGGTCTTGGCCTGAAACGCAGCAAGAGGTCTGATTTCCAGGTTATCTAGAAGTTGGAGCTGACACGACTGAAACTGCTATACGGACCTTACCCTCTAAGAGAACTCAAAAATGGGGTTTTTTTTGCATTTGTAAAACCCTGCTATACCTGAACTCTATGGCTGTACTTAGTCATAACCAATATATTCCTCTTAAACAGATCATATTTAAATCATGACTCTAGACAAAAGTAACTTACGTTTTTGCACTTGCTTCAAGGAACAATAAACCTGTTTGGAAACAGAGCTTTAAGTCAGTGCACAATAGACTTCAAATAGCCCTACGTCAGTCACATTATAACGTTCAGATTACACGCAAGACACTAGTACTAAACGGTATTTTATGACTAAGTAAAGGCATCAACACACAAGCTGATTTCTAGAACTCAGCATGGTTAGAGTTAAGCCAGACTATCCGATGCTCAGTAGAAGTTTGCACATACAATTACATTATTCTGGAAGTGTAAGCTTGCGGCTATCAATGCTGAGGATTCACTTTAACATCACTATCTTGTAGGAAACGTAACAGCTCAAGAGAAGAAACACACCGTTTTCTTCAGCAAATTGTTTGGCTTCTTCATATGTAACATCCCTCTGTGCTTCCAGATCTGCTTTATTTCCTATGAGGATTATCACCTAGTTCAGAAGAGAGAAAATTAGTCTGGGAAAAAGCTTATTAGCTTTTCCACTGCCACCCTCATTATTAATGAGACAAAACCAAAAGGAAATATGCAGAAAAGTTTAACTGCAAAAGCCACGCATCTTCAGGAAAGCGCTGCTCTAGCAGTGCCCCCGATGTAAAGTCAGGAACAGCATCCCCAGCTCCCTCTTTGAAATGCTTTAGGCTGTTCTCATGAGACGAGGTCCTAAAAAGCAGTAGTCCTACTCTTTATTCATGAGCTGTGTACTCTGAACCACTTCCGATATTTGCTTAATCACTCACTAAGCCAACCAGACCCTTTCAAAGTTTTCTTTCATCGCAGCAGAGTCTTCCCACGAGCTTGGTGCTAAAGTACTTCAGGGGCATGCAGAAATACTGAAGGACAACAGTTTTGTGGTACAGAGAGACACACAGAACTTTCTTCCCCCATCCCTCCAGAAGACCTAGTCAGCTTTTCCTGAAGATCCAATTCATACTCCAATCTAAGACGAGATAGACTTCACCTCATTACTACCACAAAGCAAGAAGAAGTAGTAACAGATGTTAAGGTTTGTCCAGAGTTAATGACAATTTTGTCTCCAACTGCTGAAAACAGGCCCCCAAAAGGCGAGTAGCACAACAAGACTTCTAGAAGACACCATGGCTTTCCTGCACAGGAGCCTACGCTTCTGCTCCTGCTGCAGTAAGGGAAGAGAGTCACCGGTAAATGGTAAAATAGGGACAGTGAGATAACTTGGAGCTAAGCAGTTGAGAAAACACAGGCAGTTTTATTTAAGAGAACACTGCTACCACCGCAGATGCTTTGGCCTAAGCCTTCCACCTCTTGCTCAGAGATAAGCAACCTTGCTTTCAAGCTAAATAAAGTCCAACTTACAGTATTTGGATTGGTGAGGTTCCTTGCATCTGTCAGCCAGCTGCTTAAGTGATTATACGTACTTCTTCTGCAAAGAACCAAGTGAGTACAGTTTTAGCCACGGTATTTTTTTTAAATACAGAAGTGCCAACAGCACAGTAAGCATCCCTTAAACACAGTAATGTCTGTCAGCCCTGTTCTCCCCAACCTCGAGACAGACAAAGCAGCAGCATCTTCTTTTGACTCAGACCAAGGTTTCAACAAGTCAACTTTAAACCCACAGAACAACTCTTACAACACAGGTGGACAGACAGACCAACTCACACTTCTAGGATGCGGTAGTCTTACCGTCTTCACAAGGACAACATTTATATTGTTTTGTACAGAACATATTACAGGATTTCCTGTCAAGTACCCTTACAGAACACTGTACAGTATAATAGCGTTTTGGTAACAAACAGTGTAAAAGATTAATGTTTTACTCAAGATTTAAGCAAACACGAGACATGCCTACATACGGGGGCGGGGGGGGAAGAGGTGCTTCAGAATCTCAAGAACAGCCCCAGAGGAAGGTGGGAGACACATGAAAAAGTATTTCACGTTGCACATCTGATAGATTTTTCTTTTAGCAGCATCTTTAGTTTTCATCTCTAAAAGGAAGATAGGATAGCTTCTGTGCAGTCTCATTTTGTTGGAGGACTAGCCCGTGAAGAGGCCCAGAAGTCAGACTCCTCCAGCGCTCCCTTCTACACGCAGCCTGTTAAGCATGTCTACAGAGCCCAGTGCGACAGAGGCAGTATTCCATCCTCTGCCTACTCTAAGAATATTCCTGCCAGGTAAGCAGCAGCAAGAGGAAAAATCCATGTGCTGAAGAGTAATTTTAAGGGCAAAGCCAGTTCCTTAAATAATTTCAACACAGGCAGTCAAGGCCTGAAATAGCAAGATCTTCAGGTCTGTCAGCTGTCAAGTTTTCCAAGAAAACAGCTCACATCATTCCCTATATTTCATTTTCAGCTCTTTAAGTATTTAGATAAAGTGTGGTAAGCTTCACACAACAGGATACAAATCCAGACGGAGACAGAGTCCTTCAAATCAAAGTCAAGGGGACAGATATGACAGTACACATAAGGCTGTGGCACCCTATGAGCTTGTCAAGCACGAGATGCACCTTACCTGGTAATGTCGTAGACCATGAGAGCTCCTGCTGCTCCTCTGTAGTAACTTCGTGTGACAGCCCTGAATCTCTCTTGTCCTGCTGTATCCCAGATCTGTAGTTTTATTTTTTGGCCACTAACTTCAATTATTCTCGTGCCAAATTCAACACCAATTGTGTGGGGACAGTCTGCCATAACTGCCGTGAAAAATAAGAGCAAAGACCAGATCTTTCTAGTACAAGGTCTCCTTGCTACAGAGGTATTACTATCACCAGTTTTCAGTTATCTTTACTCGATTTTCAGTCTCTAAGAACACATTTTTACAGCTACAGTCCCCAAACTGTATCACTTAGCCATAAATAAAATTATGTGTTTCCTGAACTGCTGGTAGTTTTAGAGAGTTATAAAATTCCTTGCCTTCTCTGATGGATGTACATGATGCTGTTTGGCCATAGATACCAGAAGGTATCAAGTCAGTTGATTCTTAGTCTATCCCTGCAGAAACACTTAACTATTTAATGCAGTAGGAAAAGATAACTTTTAGGGAATTGCCAAGATACAGTTAAAAGTCCATAAAACAGCTTCAAAAAACAAACATCCAAGTTGTTTCAGACAGGGTAACAGCATGACTGTGCACAGGAAAAGCCAGTTTCTTTAAAAGCTATCGACACAGCAAATCAAGACCAAAAAGGTATCTTTCTAGTTATAATAAATTCATCTTAATAAGCTTATCTTTAAAAATTATCAATAAAACACAGAAAGGGTAAGTACCTATCTATAGGCTATCTACAGCTAGTGACAGTCTCGTGGTAGAGGTGGTCGGTGCGTTAGTTTGTTCAGCAGTACTGCTTCGTCTTAACACTGACCAACTAAGAACAAGACATAGCCCTGTCAAGCATTTGACCGTATGCAAAGTAGCATTTAAACAACTGGCTGATACTGGACTTTAATTAGAAAACAGTTAAAAAATTCTATTTCTACTAGAACACAGGAATAGTTTAAACTGTAGCTCCTACCCACCTACTGCCACATCTCGAGCAGCACACGGTAAAGACTAACTCTGTACTAATAAATACCTACAGACTTATCCATTGAGTGTGAGCTTCGTGGAAAGTCGTAAGAGCTAATAGCTGCTGCAAACTCCAACACAACATACGTTATTAAGAAGAATTAAAGCTAATTCTTAATTAGTCATGATAGCATACATGAAAAAACATCACAGTTGAGACAGACTGCAGTAAGCCTTAAACACCATCACAAAGGGCAGTCCAAGTGTCATGAGTCACAGCAGCTGCAGAGAATGACAGTGCTACTTAAGTCAAAGAAAAATGAACCCGTTTTTTCTTTTTGAAGTGCTTAAAAGCACTAATCTCCCACTGCTTGTGTTCAAGCTACACCAGTACTGAAAACATGCAAGGTTCAGGCAAGAAATTTCATTTTGTTCCATATCAGAATTCCCTGAAAAAGAAGTAGAGAGACACGGTCTTCCCACTCATAAGTAGGGACTGACTGAAACAGTGATTTTGCCATTACTGCATCAACATTTTGTTTCTCCATCCACAGGAGTCAAAACAAAAGTCAGTCCAGGGGCAACACAAACCCATCAGATTAAGAGAGACACAACATCAAGCTCATGCATGATGGAAGCAAAAAGGCAGGAAAGAAGGATGAAGCAGTTAGAGTACTTAGAGTAAGTTAAAGTAAATATTGTGAATTGAAATACTCACACTTCTTTTCTGTAAATTGATGAAGCAAACAGGACTTTCCTACACCCATGTCCCCTGTTACAGAAAAAACAGTTAAGGCTGACACCACATCATTGTTGCAACAAGCACATTTTCTTCATCCCACACAACAACTGGTTCAGAGACAGGCAGCCATTCCTTTCTCAGGTCTAGCGGGCAATGTTCCATACCTGGTCACAGCCCTTAAATTCATCAACTTTTGCATTATAGTTTTGGTAGCAGGGTTGCAAGCAAGAGCAGAGAAGAAAACTCAAGAGAAGTTAATCTGTATTACTGGTTTAACAATGGTATTTCACAGGGTTATGAAACGCAGACATGTAAGAAACCGAAATGTAAAATATACCTTCTGAGTGTTTGTCCTGCTCCCATCACACTTGCAATTACTGCTAAGGACATCAAAAATACTGACAACCAACAAGAACACAGCAAGAAATTGCTTTGCTTCCAGTGATCCACTTACACAATGCCAAGAGCAAGAAATAGCAAGATCTTTTAAGAACCAACTTTTCCACAGGCTGCCTGGCTTACAAACCATTACAATAAGAATGCAGACCACTTACACCTACACAAGATCATTAAGAATTAAACAATTAACAGCAAGACCAGTTCTTCCAGGATAGTAATAAATGCAATCAAGTCCCTGACTCTAAACAGCCAAGGAAGCTGCAGCTGAAAGCAACATTTAAACACAAAACTATCACCTGACAGAAGTTTATAACCCTGTCGAAAGCAATGGATTCCAATTAGTACTTTTATCTTCAACATAGGTTCTAAAACCTTTCAGACTAACGATGCAGAGGCAGTCAGAGCACTATAGTAAATCTGAGTCAATGCAGCATCCCAGTTGCAGTAATTCCCATTAAAATTTTTCCCTATTTCCAATGGATTTAGCAGTTCTTCTAAACAAACTTGATTTAGGGAGAAAGAGGCCAGATGCACAAGTTTTTAGAATGCCTTTTTTCCTAGTGCTGTGCAGAGGGCTAAGCATCACAGCCCTAACAGTGAAGATATTCACAAATACTGAAGTACGTATGTCAAGAACAGTTATTTTCAACAGTAACTCAGCAATAAAGTGAACATGGTACAGGCACTGGTACTGGCCCTCGCTCCCAGTTCACCCACCACCAATCGCACAGCTCTAATTTTATGGCACACAAAAGCATTTGCCTTTGTACTCTCAGCTGCTAAAGCTTTAGAGCACGTGTGGTGATCTGTGAGGGACTGGGGTTGGACAAGTAAATACTTGAAGAATCACTTCTATATAGCAAGTAGCACACAGCAGAGGTCAACACTTGTACAGGCAGAGGGTTTGTGGGTAGGCTGTCATGCATATACACATTGGCATAAACAGGCACATGCCCAGTGATACTTACCAATAATGATGTACTTAAAGATGTAGGAGTAGTTGTAAGGTGCGGTTGCCATTGTGGCACTGAAACAAAAAACAGAACAGATCAGGAGTGCTACTTGTTGACCAAACAATCCAATTCATCCAATTCAGTTCATATAAACTAAGAAAAACCCCCTTCTTCCCACCCCACCAGCTACCCTTTCATTCACAGTTCAAGTTTCTGTGTACTTCCCCACAGCCACCGAATTAGCGCCAGAGACATTCAGCAAAACTCCCACATCATTTGCTCTGAACCCATCAGTAAGGCCTCTAAGTAGAAACATGCTCTGCGTAGTATTGATACTCCTTCAATTTTTTTCAGAGAAGACTTAAAGCTGTTGAAAAGCTCCAGTAGCTTCTTGTGTTGTAAAGAGTCACCGAGCGGACCTGCACTCGCTAGCCAAATAGCTGATACGTCAACTGAAAATAAAATCTGAAGAGGTTTAACAAAACGAGCCATTTTGGACCTATTACCTCACACTTTTGAGACTTGCTACAGGAACAAAGGAAACAGTGCAGCTTGCATCAAACAGATAATTAGAAAGACAGCACAAGAATGCTGTAGTAGCCGTAACTGGGGTCTGGACTGCTACATGTCTGTTAGAAAAGCAGTACAAGCCACGAATCAGATGTTCAGGAAGTTAGTAACATCTCTGTGGCTCAGTCAGCAGAGTAGCATTACAGCAAGGTTTAGCAGTTTCTTTCCTTTTTTTGCTCCCTCCTTAAATACACTTCACTGATCTTGTAAGATTTAAGTGATAGTCAAAATTCTATTGGGGTAAGTACTTCCAGTATACCAGAGTTTTCCTATGCTTTCCTAAGTGTAGAACACGCATCAGCTGTTTAAACCTGCAAAGGGTAACAGCTGACTTACCAAGCAATACATCAGTTAACTGGGATTACAAGTCTGCACAGCCCTGATCTTGCCAGCTAACATGAAGGATCCAAGATACCTGCTTTTGTCCCAGGTTTTAATTTAAACTAGACACAGTGTGATCAGTTAAGCAAGTGGAAAGTTTCTACTAGGAATTTGCCATTTGCTTTCCTGCCATTAGAAAAACATGGTACTTTTTATAAACAACATTGCTTTAGCCTAGCAAGATTTTCATTCAGTCATGTGTCATCCACATGACAAAGGAAAGCAGTACTGCAAAGAAATAAAAATGTAGGAAAGCTTACAAGCCTGTAACTTTTTCAAAAGCAAATTATTGTTTCCCCAACCACAATTAATCCATAACAGTGAACTGCAGTCATAAGAAAGGTGACTGACAACAAATCTCATTCACAGTACACAGCCACTGGCCACCACTTCACACAGCAGAGGTTTAAAGCAAGCGCTCTTATCTAGACCTTGGAGGGGGAACAACTCCAACTGGCAGTTAAGAAGGGTTTACTGTGTGCCAGTCGCTGATCTGCACCTTGCCTTTCCTTCATGCTTGGCTCGTGATATGGAAACTCTTGAGTCCTTCTATCCCAAGCAGTATGCAAAGCATCTACCCTGAGTCCTATATATACACACTCACTGTTCTATTAAACAGTTTAAGCAGTTAAAAGTTTAATCCAAGATAGTAAACAAAAGATGATTTTGGACAGTAATTCTTGTATGTGCTGGCAAGACAGAGCTCCACACCATGTGCTGCAGAGGTTCAAAGAAGAGTAATTTCAATGAAGAAAATTTTAGATGAAGCTCTTCTGCCGTAGCAGAGGGAAAAATCACGTAGCCATCCAACACCTCCTTTGTCCTCCTCAGTCTCTGGCAAACACCCGTGCAGGGGACAGACCACTTCTTGTCACTGTACTGGGTAAGAATTCAGATCCATGACTGAGAAACGCACTGCCCCTTTCCAGACAAGCCAGCAACCTTACTGCTTTGTTTCCTGGAAGTAGATGATTCCAGAGTTATTGTATCAGCTTCAATACATGCACTGGTTATTTTCAATACCAGCAAATAAAATGAAGTAACTGCTCCATATAAAGTTCAAAATTAATGTGTCATTGTGGAAATATCCAATACTTCAAATCTTCTGAATAGGTCTTCATGCATTATGTTCTTCCCCTTCTCCAGCATGCTCCAACAGCTGTAACATTCAAACTAGCATCTTCTGATCCAATCCACTTGTTCTTACAGGATACTTAACTCGCCACTTGCTTCCTAAGTAAAGCTAGGAGGACTATATTCATGTCTCAATTCAGTTTGATAGCAGACAAAGTTAAACTGGAGGATTATGAGGTATGTAAGGAAATAAAAAAAGCTTGAAAAGGCCAATGTCTATGTGCAAGTGCTTCAGGAGGATAGCATGAACTGTACTATTTTCCACAGAAAACTGGTGGATGCTACAGCCACAACAGAGAAAGACGAAGATACCAAGAGCACTAATACACACCTAGTTTGAAAGAACTACAGTGTGTTCTGAGGATGGTTGTGTCTAGTAACTTACACTGGTTTTAAAAAAATTCAGCATCATAAACTCACAGATAGGAAATCACTCACGTGGCTATGAAATCTGTCCTGCAAAAACTTCACAGTACTAGCTGGCTAAGCAATGCAAAGTACTCAGGAACACTCAAAGGAGTTTCATGTTGCTGAGCACATGACTTTACATTATTCCTGCATTTAAGAAGTGAGGGGAACACAACTTAGTACCCAAGCTTGTATGTAGCATCACTGGAAGGTGAGGAAAACTTTTTTTTTTTTTAAAGGAACAGACAAACTGGGAACTCTGTGCAGGCTATATCACAATCTGAATTTGAAATGAGTCTTTTAACTAGAATCTTTACGGCTAAATATACATCTCTGTTTGACAGACTATTTTTGCTTGCTAAGATACGTCCATTTTCATTATACTCCACGTAAAAAAGTCTAACTATGATATTTCAATATAAAAGAAACTGTCACTGCTTTACAACATATGCATCAAAATCAGTTCCCGCTTCAAAGTGACAGTGAGAAAATCAAGTTCTGTGCTTGGCGACAAAGTCTGCTAAGAAACAGGTGGGAAGGGAGGACTAACCCCAAGCCATGTCTCCTTATTAAAACTTCACCCTCATTCTTACAGTGACCTTAGGCCCCGAAAGGAGGCAAGAGATACCACACCCCACTGTGTACAGCCAGGCCTAGCACGCTCTCCCCATAGCTTAAAGGAATTGATTATTAATAGCAATATCGATAGATACATTCATTCAGAGTCTAGACCTTCCCTTGAGTCCCAGAGAGTTGTTGGAGAAGTTATTGTGTCTGACAGACATACATACTGAGTGCTGGCAGAAACACAGACTCTAAGGGTTTAAACACAATTTCTGGAGTTGAACTGGAAAAAAAAGAGCAACACTTTGGTATTACATTTATTCCAAGGGTCATATTACAGAAGAGATTCTGAAATATTCCAAATTATTAATAAAGGTCAGGAATCTTTTCTGGAGAACAGATGACTTTAAAAAAAATACAAAACACCAAATAACAAAGTTTTAAACACTCAAATTCCAGTAAGGATAAGCACGAATCCAAATTGCACTCAGATCTTGGAATAATAATATTTCAGAAGGACTCTGATGAAGGGGAAAAATAAATGCAACTAACTAAACACAGAAGCTGTAATGAAAATTCAGCCTTAGAAAACTTACAATCTCAGCACTTCCTATAGATGAAAGAAGGAAGTCTAGACAAGAATAGTGCACAGCAGGATTCAGTAAACACAAAAACCATTAGCCACATGCTAATGCAAGGGGTTAATATATGTTGATAGCACCAGCCACCTGTAGAAACTGGAGTTCCACCTCCACCTCACAGGCCTCTGGTTCCAGGCACATAAATCTTAATAATCCCTATATGGGGGTTTGGGGTTTTGCTCTTGGGAGAGCAAGGCGTCAAGGACTGCAGGACTGAGAAAGCTGCATGTAAATATATGCAACTTACCTTCACCCACTGCTGACATTAAACAATATGACATCAAAGTTAATCAACTGTGAATTTACTGTTAACAGAAAGTAAAAAGTTTAGCCTGGAAGCTTGGTCTACGCGCCATCTTTCTTCCGGGAAAATCTGCCAACTCAGAACAAGTGTTAGCTCCCTTTTCAGAGGTAACACTTCCCCAGAGTTTAGAGCATTCTTTCAGGATGGCAACTAGCCAGAGGATCATACTTCACTATACACAGATTGCTGTTAGTTTCAAGGCCTTTACAGTTAATTACTGTATTAGTTAGGACTAGAAGTTTTACAGTGAACAGTGTCATCATGATCCATATTCCATATCTCAACTTCTCCCTTAGAGGCTGCTTTTATTTATAAAAAGGTAAGATGACCTTAATGAGATAGCAGTGACACCTACATTTCCTCCTCTAATCAACAAGCAGTGCACAGGTATTTTGACACCTCACTGAAGCCTTATTTCAAGTATCAGCATACGGCTGCTCCAGGAGTATTGCCCGTGACGTTCTTTATCAGAGTAACATAACTGTAAATATCATAACCATACCAGCTTTTGTGAGACCCATGCAGTTCCTTCTAGCTCAACTCAAGGACAGAGTCAATTTTAACTCTTTATGGGATATCATTTGCATTGAGATATTTCAGAGGTTTGTGCTCAGCAAGAAGCAGGTATGTTATAAGAGACTAGAACCTATAGCACAGGTTTTATTAGACACTGCATGTGGTTCATACCATCAGCTGGCCAATCCGCACAGAGATTACACCTCTGAAAACAGCCATCAGCTTCAAACTCAGGACTGTATGTATTACAAGTTACCCTTAAAAACATACCACTCTGCAGCCAGAGGACCACTGTTTAGTTAGTCTGAAGCAAGAGGCATTTTGTATTTCATCTGGCCATCCAGGTGTTCTTTCGGTCATTCCTCAAGGACATGCAACAGGCAAGGATCTCACAGCTGAAGTCCAGTTCCCTTCGATAAAAGGTAATGCCATCATATTCTTTTCATAAATTGAAACAAGTTTTACAGAGCTGTTGCGTTTTTCATTTGGAAGAAGTATTAGTTACATACAAGGGGAACTGTATGCAGCCATTAATTATTATTTAGAATCGCTTCTAAATCTCTACACAAAATGAATAGGTAGTTATCTTCCTTCCCAGGGCACAATCTTCCTTCTCTTCCCTGCATATTTACTTAGATGTTAATTAACAGTGAACCCTGAGAAGAGATCAATAAGGGGGGGAAGAACTGGGGAGACAGAATTGTTTCAATTCACAATCGCACTCTTCCCCGACAAAGACTTTTGTCAAGCACACAAAACAATGTGGTCTAACTGGTACCTTACTTTAGAAGGCTGCTAGAAATACAGTCAGTAATTGCTTCAATTGTGGTCTTCTGTAAAATCACACCATACTGGAAGGTAATAACAGTTTTGTTATCAATTAATACACCCAAGCAGTGAGTTCCCATCAGTCTGTTGTCCACAGCAAGCTACCAGGTCTATTAGAATTCAATTTCATTGTGGTTCTATGACTTCCACACACCAAGGACATTTATGTCTTCCTAAACACATAAACATCTCTGCCCTCTTTAAGACGATTGCCCCACAACCTCCCTGGTCTGTTTGTTTATCTATTTTTGCATGCTTGTCTTTAAAAAAAGCCCTCTTCTGGGACCAGACCCTGAGGATTCTCATTAGCAGCCTGCTAGCAGCCCGGTACTTTCTCTTCCACGTCTACCTGATGACATTAATTCTTGCTGGCCAGCTCTCACTCATTCTTCAGCTCTTCTAGAGCCATCTTCCCTAGCTTTCCCCATCTGGATTTCATTAAGGCATCTGCTTAGCACAAGACAGTACGTTTGGTTGAACTGATCTTTGATCAGACAGCAACCCAGCAAGCTTCTTAAGATGTGTTGTTTGAGACCACTTTGCATTTCCTTATTATTTCCACGTCCAGTTATTCTTTCTGTGAAAGCACGCAAGGCCTGCATGCTGCTGGGCTCACACTAACAGGCTTGCAGCTGCGCAGAACCCCATTTCAAGCTGTTCTTGAAGAAATGCATTTGCTACATTCTTTAATTGTGTAGACACTTTAACTCAGCCTGAAGCCTACTAAGTGTTTCTGAAGACTTCACAGGCCTTCACTTCTCTTATACGAGAACTTTTACTTTATTTTTAGATCAAGACTACCTATCATACTACCTTTACTTTTTGATCTTGCTCAACAGCTATCCAGTCATACACACATTGTATTGGATGTTCTTTTAATGGTTTCACATCCTGCTCCATCAAGTTCCTCCATTTTGTTTCCAAAACTTCCTGCATGTATATGCACACACCTCACTTCTTACTAACCACACCCTAGCACCACAGCTAAATTAAATATTGCATACCTGTCCTCATCAGTAAGAGCCCTTTCTCCGATGTCCATTCTCTCACCCATAGGTCTTTATCCATTTCAATATCCTCACTTACTCTATTTTTCCTCCTCCTATAAGAGAGTCTAACCTGTAGCACATGCCTGTGCTTGTAGCAGGAGAATCAAGTTCCGGAGACATCAGGTAAGTTTAGGGACAGCATATACAGAAACCAGAAGAACTTTGTTGCCAGTCTAACGAATTAGAACAACACACAACCGTCTGGAGTCATTGCCTTGGAAAACACAAGAAGTCACAGACACATTTTAGAACAATGTTAAGTAAGGTTCACCTCCTTTGCTGCAGAAAGGTACAGCAACATGAGAAGCAATCATAAGCAAGTTCCATTAGATGCA
Organism: Phalacrocorax aristotelis; assembly: GCF_949628215.1. NCBI lineage: Eukaryota > Metazoa > Chordata > Aves > Suliformes > Phalacrocoracidae > Phalacrocorax > Phalacrocorax aristotelis. The sequence continues at coordinate 10,701,558 of NC_134292.1, forward strand.
CAGAAGCAAGCAAGTAACTTCAGAAGATCTATTTACATTTTAAATCCTAGTACCTCTCGTACAACAGGTTTGTTTCAAACTTCTGTCCTTCACAATAGCTTTCTTTTTTTATTCATAAAATGGAAGACAGGATCTTCTTCTTTCCACTCAGATTTATGACATTTTCAAATCCCTACAGGAAGCTAGCAAGTTCCTTTTAATCCACATTAAACTATGTGATATTTAGTTACTAAGTCCCTCAGGGTTGAGATTTTCTTCCCATTCCTGAGCAATGCCCTAGCACAAGAGGCCCTCAATCCAAACCATGACAGAAGTCAATGCCAAAACCAACGCATTCCATATGATAACACCTGGCTACTGGAAAAGTTAGACTTCTGACTTGCAATCTGAAATGATTTAGGATACAGACCACCTGAGTAAGTCTTACTCATAAAGGGGTACTTTCACCTCTGTGAAAAAGTGTCATACAACAACATAGAACCACTGTTTCAGAGGCCTAGAAAGCAAAGTCCTCATCAAGTAATCTCCAGAGCAACAGATCCAGTGCCAGAGAGACCCCAATGCTGACAGATGCCTTTTCCTGGCTTTACTAAAAGGATAATTCAGTACAATTTTAAATCAAGACAAAGCTGTCCACAGATTTTATAGAAGCCTTAAGAGCATACTGCAAACAGGCAACGGACAACTAGGTGAAAGAAGAGAACTTCGTTCTTCTGTTTAGCCCAAACGAGCACTGACAAAAGAAAACAGAGAACAAGTGTAGCACACTTTTGTCGCCTCTCGAATAGGAAGCAGCATTCCCCTCGGACCTCATGAGAGTTATTTTTCTGTCAAAGTTCATGACAGCGCAGGTCAACATAAGAATCAGAAGTGCAGATAACACCTCACATCGGCCACATACACGGTGTGATAGATACATGCAGTAAACACCCTACGTGCAGTTGCAGCAATTAGTGAGGGGCACACGTATGTGCCGCATGTACACGGGTGTTGCACAGGGAGTGTGCAGCGCAGGGGAGGAACGAGAGGCGGTGGCGACAAGCAGTGCAGCAGCGGCCTAGCTCCTGCCCGGCCAGCCACCCTCCTCGGCCCCACACGGACAAGCTGCTCCCTCCCCTGCCGGCCCGCCGCCGGGAGCGAGGCCGGCCCGGACCTGCCGCGGCGGGGGAGCGGCCCCCGCCGCCCTCGGAGGTGGGCAGCGGCACGCCGCCGGGGCGCGCGGCCCGACTAGGCCCCAGCTCCGGGGAACAGCATGAGGAAGTGCCGCCAGCCGGCCTGGGCGGCGGCTGGGAGGGAGGCAGCCCCGGCCTGCCGGCGGGAGAGCGGCCCGCCCGCCTGAGGGGAGCCAGCCGGGCACCGGCGCCGGGCCTAGCGCTGCGGGCCCGGGCGGAACGGCGCCCCTCCCCGCCTCCCTCCTACCTTGGCTCGGGGAGCGGGCGGCTGTACAACGCGGCTGGTCGGCGACAGCCCGGTTCCCCCCCGCTGCGGGCGCGGTAACGCTCTGCTTCGGGCTGGGCTGGGCTGGGCTGGGCAGCGGCCGGGCCGGGTCTCCGCCTCTCCGCGGGGCTCCCTCAGGATCGGCGCGGCTGACTCCACTGCGCCCCCATCACCCCCCGCAGCCAAGATGGCGGCGCCCCTCGCACGGGGTTTCCCCTCCCACTCTCGACGGGCGCCGAGGCTGCACAAAGGTGGGCGCGAGAGGCCGCGCTGCAACCAATCATGGAGGCCGCGAGTCGCAATGGTCCCGCCTACCCCGCCGGCGTGCGGGGCGGGGCCGGGAAGGGCCGGGCCGGGCTGGGGCGGTCGCGCGCGCGCCGAGGGGCTGGGCGGGAAGGCGGCGGGCGCGCGCCCCGTGAGGCGGTAGTCCCTCTTCAGGGCGGCCGGGCCCGGTCCGGGGCGGGGGGACACGTAGGCGAGTGAACGCCTCAGCGTTGAAGAAAATCCCGGATTTCCTAGCTTTTTGTGGTGGAAAAGTGAAGTGATCCTCCCAGCATCCGCAGCCTGCCAGAAAATCGTACTTCCCCCTTGGCCGTCGGTGTACCCACTTCAGAAGTCGCTACAGTTGCCTCCGAAGTGTTACAAGTGTCTTCCAGTTTCTATTTTTATATAATCTGTAGAACAACAAACATTAATAAAGTATAAAGACAAAGACTCCCAGATATTTCACACGCTATCTAGAAGGAGTACGTCCATGTTTCCTGTCATGCCACGGGATCCCTCCAAAACCAGTCTGGTTTGAACAACAAGATTTCTCGTCGTCACTGAGGCACCGTTATTTGTTCTGCAGAAGATACTGACAGGAACAGCCCGGCAAAGTACAGGTACACAGGGCATTTATGCTCCAGCATAGTCCAATATCCAAAATCTCTAAGGAACTGTAGAGATCTCTGTTTTCAACTCCAGTTTCCAGTAAAATCAATATGATATATAATTTCTTTTACAATGTCCTGTGAAACGCTCTAACCAGTTTGTTAATTTTGGCTTTGATTTTTTAAAATATGCTTTTTAAACACTTGTGGCAGGCAATACTAAAAACTTAAAAATGCAAGATCCTGCACAAATCTCACACCTTATGGAATTAAAAAAAGTTCAGTGGTTCAGGAGGTGAAAAACATGTAATAAAAGTAACATTATGAAGGGTTCTATGTATCTCCAATTCAATAAATTCACCCAGATTCTCAGCTCAACAAACTAACTTTCATTATAAGAACACAGAAATTACAGAAACATTTAATGAGTTCAGACATTCTAAATTAAGACTCCTGGTATTGCAGATTAATATTCGGATTTTCTGGTTTTGGACAAGATATTGCATTTAACCAAAACTCTTTTGTGATGGGTTTTTTGGAAAGCTTTAGGGCCTACAAAACTATTAATGGTAGTTACATCTCTATGTAAAGAGGAATTACCACAAGAGCTGCTAGAGGGCAGCCACACAGCGCCTTTTCAGTGAATGATTTATGCTTTTAGAGTGAACAGGATGCTTCGTCAGCTTTAGTGCCACAAAAGCCAAGAGCTTCAATTAAAGCAAGTGGAGGGATTCTACTTATTTTAGAATTGAGAGTTGATTAGGGCTTAAGTGTGACTGAAAAGAGCTAATGGTTCTTCCTGCCCAAATACGTATTAGACATTGAATCTAAATAATGTGATTTCCTCTCCTAACAGACTGCTCAAGGACAATAAGGATTTTATTATTTCAGTCCCACACATTATGGAAAGCATCAAATTCTGTTGTGTAGCAGTGTCCAAGATTCAAATTGCCCCTTCCCCTAAGGCAGCAGGCCACTGATATTAACATTCCTATGGAAATTTCTTTCCAGAATGGGCATTACTATGACTTCACTAATTCCATTTTCTTAGCATAGCAACATACAGGGAATCCTCTGCTTTCCACAGTGACTGCTTTCCATGAATCACCCACTCCCTAATTATTACTCAGCCCTTACCAGGGAGGCACAGGATGCTGCACTCCATGTCATCTGGGCAGAAGCCTCTCACATGGGGTGAAAAACACAGACGAAAAACAATCAGATTTTTTTTTCATCTACATAATAAATAGATAAATAAATCTCTTGAGTAACAAAAAGCAAGGACTGAGTAGAAAGATGTAAAATCTGCTAGCAACCTACTACAGTTGTACGACCACTGCCAGTTATTGCCAAGGTCCTAACTTTTAAACAGATAACACTGTGCAACAGAATGGTTTTCAAGTTTTGCAATACCTTATATGGAGTGACTTTTACTAGAAAAATAGGGCAAAACAAGTCAGTATGAATGACTTCCACAAGAGGGAGTCTTTAAACGGAAAATGATCTGACTATTTTGACCCAGTTACAGTCTATTTTACTGTCTTTAAAAAAATGCAGTTCCTATAAGCACTCGGTATTTCCCCAAATATTATTCTCTTAACACAGACACTATATATAACATTTTCTTAGCAGGTTTTAAAATTAAAAATTGTGAAAATATCACACAAAAATCCATCGACTACTTTTCTATTTATGGTTCAGTCTTGGTAGAGTTAGTCAAACAGTGTTAGCTTTCCTGTTTTTATAAGATGGAATCTGTGACAGGTAATCATCTCAGTTCTCTGTGATGCCCTGGGAAAGGATGGCCAACTGCAGGGCCTGGAGAGGGCTGAAGCAGCTGATTTGAGGGGTATCTTCTTTTCCTGTGAAAATTCCAGGCAGTCCTGGCCCTTTCACTCCCCAGGCACCCGCTCTGCAGCTGGCTTTCCTACAGGGTTTAGCACCCCACCACCCTGTTCAGAACTGCTTCCCTAATAGAGAAGCAGAACATTGGACCTCTTCAGTGATGCTAACGGGACTAGCACTTCTCCCCTCCAGAGGCCATGCATACATCTTCAGGATTACTCAACAATTTTCATCATCACTTAATGGTTGTGGAGAACGTATTTTAGTCCTAACAGAAATGAAAAGCAGTTTTGGAATATAATTACTGTTATTTCTTACCTACAACAAAGAAAATTAGAAGCCATTACCTAACCATGAGTAAGATCAGTTAATCCGAAACTCCTGTTTCCGTGACCTACTCCCAAACACAGTTTATATCATAGAATCATAGAATTATCAAAGTTGGAAAAGACCTCTAGGAAACTGTCTTCATTTGCCAGATGAGGTAAAAGTTAACACAGATTTGCTTTAAAGGTTCTGGTTTTGAATCGTTTTGTACGCTTTTATCAAGTATTCCTATAAAGTTTAAAGTACACAAAAGATGTGAGCAAGACAGAAGACTGGGTAACGGCATCTGTATTTCTTTGATTCTTTCATTCTTGTGAGTGCTTGAAAGCCTGCAGCAGTTTTTCAACAACAGTTATTGAGAAAAGGCTGACTTCAGCCTATTCATTCTGAACATCTGGACAGAACCTAACAACAGTAATTAAAACCCGCTAAATTGGTAACAATACCAAATTGCTAGAGATGGAATGCTGCCTATCGTCCCACCCTTCTTTGTGGATTTCTGCTAGGTCAATACAGCCTGCTTTTGAAAGCCTTTTCTATGTGTCTCTTTCTGAAGTCTCTGTCAAGAAAGAATGGCATCCAAATCTTCTGGTCACATGAGCATTGCTCTTGGATTTATTTTTTTACCACAAACCCCAGGAAAAGTAAAGAGTCAGAGTTAATACAGTTGATAGAAGGTTTGGGGATTCTGTTCTTTTCAAATAAATTACATACAATGATCTATAATATCTGCTTCCTTGTTTTAGAATGCATCCTTGTAAAATACTTTTTAAATAATGATTAAATTACATGTCAGCATTTGTGAAGAACGTGGAATTGAATGGTACTGAAAGTTATAGTCATTTTTCATCCAAACCGCTTTCTTTTTACTAAGGATAGCAGTAAGAAGGATTGCTTTAACCATTCCACTTGGACAGAGACAACTCCGGGCTGGGGAGTTTTACTCCTCACCCAATCTATTCAATCCTTGCCAAAGTCTGCTGTCGGTGACCTCAGTATGATCCTGCTACCCCCAAAGTCACGGGGGGTAAAAGACAGCTCTCTGGATGCCTGGCCCCAGGAGCTGCAGAGCGGAGGTGTGTTGCATAGCTTGCTTAACACCCTGAGACTGGAGGAAAAGAGTCACTGTGCCTTTCTGCTGGCCTCTCACACTCCTGTTTAACACAGCTCACGAAACATGAAGAAAGCATGTTATAGGCTTTCAGAGCAGGAGGGGACCAACACCTGCGTTACAGCTATTCTAAGAGAAACAGGTGGTGACCCCTTTGCAACAAGCTGCTTTAAAATACTCTAAACCACCAATTCATTTTTGCAAGACTCTTTGCGTTTCATGTATTAATTTATCATGATGCAATCGCAAGTACTGGTAAAAAATGTCAACACTATAATATTTTAATCCTACAGTAGATTCCTTTCCCAGTATTGTTCCAGATGCTCTCTGAAAACATAATATTACTTCTATTTTCAAAATTCTCTACCCTCGATATAATAAAGTGTATTAGATCTACCAATTACACTATAATTAACAGTTTTGCCAGTAATAGTTTTTATTGTTATGTAACTCCAAGTTACCACTTTCAAAACAGAACATAATCCTCACAACATTCCTCTGAAGGGAAGTATTCTAATTCCCGTGCTACAAATACAGAAACTGAGGATCAGTGTGATCGAGGGCCTTGCCCTAGGACACAAGTACACCAAAAAGAGAGAGTAGGAGCCAGGTTTTCTGACTCTCAACTCCCTGTCTCAACCACGGCTACGCTCCCACTTCAGTGGGACTGTTGCTTTAAACAAATCATTGCAGCTCAGTCGATTTTTAGTTTCCCTATTATTCCTTTCACACAAAAAAACAGCAAAACATCCCCACAAATTAAGAACAATATCACAAACATTTATAACATTGTTCACACAAGAAACTTGGGAAATTCCACGATGAAGATCTTTTAATGCCCCTGTGTGGTGGTTAATTTATGGAGTTACTTTGTTGATCTCCAGGCCTACAATTATTCACGTCTCAAAGTGCACATGCACAGACGTAACAGCGAGGCTTCTATTAAACTAGTGAGCATTTGTCTTTCCATTGCAACCCAGAAATTTTCACCTGCTCATCAGCACTTGAGAATATTAAGAGGTGACATCACCACAGAAATGTAGAAAAAAGAGTAGAAAAATACATTTGAAATCACAGGGGAAGTAGGCTTCCCACTGTTCTGTATGTGTGGAAAAGCTAGGGAGGGTTGTGCGTGGCAGAGGAGCTCAGCAACTTAGGAGTAAAAGCAAATGTTGAACGATTGGTCACTAGTCCCTGCTTTGCAGTCACAACAGTGCTGTGAAGTCATAGCACAGGTACTCAACATTGCTATCACTGACACAAGTTTGCTTATCCTACAAGAAATATTATTTCCTACAGTGCAGCAGAAACCTTATTATAATAGAAATGATCCATGAAGTAGAGAAAACAGCCACTGCTGGCACTGACAGGGCAACACAGAAGCAGTAATTAGCAACAGTTTGGAAAATCTGTGACCCAGCAGCAACAAAGACCAGATTGTCAGAATTTAAACTGTCCCATCACAAACACAGTCGACAAAAATTTGCCCCTCTACTCCACTCTCGTGAGACCCCCTGCAGTGCTGTGTCCAGTTCTGGAGCCCTCAGCACAAGAAGGACATGGACCTGTTGGAGCGGGTCCAGAGGAGGGTCACAAAAGTGATCAGAGGCCTAGAGCACCTCTCCTACAAGGACAGGCTGAGAGAGTTGAGGTTGTTCAGCCTGGAGAAGAGAAGGCTGCGGGGAGACCTTATTGTGGCCTTCCAGTACTTAAAGGGGGACCATAAGAAGGATGGGGGCAACCTCTTTAGCAGGGCCTGTTGTGACAGGACAAGGGGGAATGGTTTTAAACTAAAGGAGGGGAAATTTAGACTGGATATAAAGAAAAAAATTTTTACTATGAGGGTGGTGAAGTGCTGGCACGGGCTGCCCAGAGAGGTGGGAGGTGCCCCATCCCTAGGAACATTCAAGGTCAGGTTGGACGGGGCTCTGAGCAACCTGATCTGGTTGAAGATGTCCCTGCTCGCTGCAGGGGGTTGGACTGGATGGCCTCTAAAGGCCCCTTCCAACCCAAACCAGTCTATGTTTCTATGAAAAAGGTAGCTGAAGTGAGGTGTGTTTGTTCAGACTTGGTTTGTCTGTCTTCTGCCTGTGAACCCCAACTTCTTTTTCTGCCTTTGTTCAAGTTTACAAAGGCAAATACAGAAAGAAGAAGCATGGGATTTTTCAGGAACTATTTTGAAATATACTTCTGTGAGAGTTGGTCATGTGACACCGGATTGGTCTGAAATGACTAATTGGTCTTTAATCATATTTTAATTTGCAATTGCCAAGTTCTTCTTTCATATCTTACCATTCCAGTTTTGTGGTGTCTGTGGGTGGAAATGTCCCTGTGGTCAATTTTTTTTTTTTTTAGTTCCTTCTTTATCTTTTTTTAGTTCCTTCATCTCTTGCAAAATAGGTAGCCCAAAATCATGTTTTCATTGGCACTTATACAATCTCAAAACTTCAAATTAAACCTCTTAATAATATAAGAAAATTTGGGCCAACAGTAATTGTGGTGTGAGTAGATGCAGTTGAGCTGAATTCTCTCAGTTGATGTTGTATTTCACTGAAGGCAGGGAATGGAAGTACAAGATGGCAGCATACCCCTTTGCCTGCCTGCCTTTCAACACTAACTTTCAAGCATGTATCACAGTGACTCCAGCTGACAGGGTCAGTGCTCAGTGTGACTCCTTTTATCCTGACTAAAGATAAGGCTGAGCTGTGCTGGCTTTATTTGCCTGATTTTGGAGATCATATTTACACTCTGATGCCTGGTTTACTTCTCCTTTAGCTTAATCCTCAGTGCTGCATTCAAACTCATACGTGTCATTTTGCAAGGTGCTTATATCTTAGTGCACAAAAAATATGGCTACAGCAACAGAACTGTATGCAAAATACCAACATCAGCTTTTCAAAGGCATGGAAGTTGTGTGGTTTTTCTCGTTGATATGACAACATATCCATAGACAAAATCTAAAAGTGGTGAAAGGATGTATGAGTCAATTGTCTTGCACAAATCAAATTAGATCCATGCAGAGCTTCTCATGACCAGAAAGCAATGACTGATGCTAACAACAAACACCTTAAATATCTATGTTCAATTTCGAGGTATTCTTTTGCTGAAGGGCAGCTATACAGCAGTGATTTGTAAGTGCAAAACGTAAGGCTGGCACAGCACAACAGTTTGCCTCAGGAAGTTTCTGCCCTTCTCATTCGCAGTGAATCCTGAGGCTGTTCCTGACATCAATATACTATCTTGATTCTACTCGAGATGCGGATGGAATTCCACATCCCACTCTCTCTGTAGTGAGAGGGTTTTCTTCCTGAAAATCAACTCTCTCAGCTGTTTCAGCACGCCAAGCTCACTTTTTTATAGGGTCAACAACAGCTGTAGCTGCACTTCCTTCCTGAATAAGCTTGTTGTGGAAATCAGGACCTAAAATTTCCATGGAAACATTAAAAATTTAACAATAGTTTAAATAAACAAACAAACAATTAAATAGAACACTGTTTTTAAAAGGTTGAACATGTTACCTTAATCGTATGTGACTGAGAGTTAAAGAATTTTTGGTTTAGCTGTGTAACAATTATGTTATAAAGGTAATTCATATTATGCACTATAATACATCTCTATTTTTAATTTAGAACAGAATTAAACATTTACATTTGGAATGAAACCACATTTTGACAGAGCAGCATTTCCCACAGTTATTAGCTCTAACACGGAGCCAGTCCCTTTGTAGCTCTAAGTAACACCTTTGTTATGGACATGATGCAGATCATCCAGTAGATAACTGAATTTATGAAAACAGAATCCATGTGACTGTGTAACAGTGTCAGTACCTCTTTGTAACGTACGTGCCTGATTTAATGAAAGGCTTACTATTGCCCTGGTTATGCATGGTTCTACCAGATCGTGGAAGCAAAATGGCAGATAGTTTTTAGCCCTTCTAAAATATTGTGGATAATAATGTTCTCATAAAACAAAAGGATAACAGCAATCTTCTTCAGTTACAGTGATGACAAAGGAGAAATATTGACCACTGGCTTTTATCATTAACCACGTCATTGTTACATTTCCATGCGGTTCCAGCAGCGACTGAAGGCATTGTTGATGGCATAGAAACTGTTTTTGTAAAAACCCATAGCAGGGTGGCACTGTCTCGGTACAATGCTTCTCTCAAGAACACAAGGCAGTTCTCTGATTACATGATGTAGAAAGACAGAAAAACAACAGCCGTCTGTGGCCTGCCCGCCTGTCTCAGATTTACCACCACTCATAATATCTAGGAAAAACTACATTAAAAATGCAAGAAGTTAGAAGTTTCACTTGTTTCTGAGTAATACTGAAAATATATTACTAGCTCTCAGATGCATTACCACTTACAATGTTCCACAAAAAATGGTTGATGTTAAGGATCATGTTCCTTTCTAGAGCTTCAGCACAACAACGGGAGGAACGAGTCTGCTCTGTGTGTTGTCCACCAAGCACATGAGCCATAAAGTCCATATCGTCCTGTGGGTACTGTTATAACTCAGCTGCTACTGATAGGCTTTGGAAATGAAATATTACATTAAATTTCTTAGAGGCTTAAGTGGGTTATCTAGTCAGTAATTGTAACGTCTGTTTCCCACGTCGTCACATTTTGTTTACCAGGTTCGTATACAGGCTATGCCCAGAGGTGCCCCCTCTTGTGAAGAAGATATTCTGGGGTCCATTGTAGCTAGCAAGCATCAACTGTTATCTTCACGTGGCTCAGGGCCAGAAAGACATCTATAGATACAGACATACATATCTGTGCATGTGTGTACACTGTTTCTTGGACAACCGCCTGGAGGGAGCGGGCTTCTACAAATATGTGGCTGGACAGAAGTGGTCACTGGTCTCCAAGGCGATGGCCAGTGCTGGCTCCAGCTGTCTCGCAGGCCCTCGGGAATCACAGGCAATGTGCATATGCTAAAGCCTCCTAGACCACACAACCGGTTTATTATGATTATTAAAACACTGTATCGCAGGATGACATTTGATGAGCGGTTGGATAAAAACAAACAAAAAACCTCATACATTAAATCATTAAAATCAATCATCAAAACAATCTCTGGAATTGAAGAGGTGGAAAGCTGTGGCAGAAGCAAACCCATTTAGAAGAACTTAGAGTAATATATCAAGAACAGGGAAATATTTGCCAGTTAGTGCAAAGTTTTCCACACCACAAGCAAAAACTCAGCTAAACAGAAAAAACAATCCATCTGCCTTGGATGTATTTCATGAGACAGGGATAAAGCCAGGAAAAAACTAGTAACATTCAGAGAAGAGAATAAACCTCAGCATATCTTAAGACACTCGAGTTAAAGGTATGAAACAAATGTGGAGAAGGATGAGTTGGGGAGAGAGGCTGTGACCATCTGAAGCTGGAGAAGGGTGAACCAGAGTTCAGAGACAAGCTGCTTATCATCCTTAAGGATCCTGATCCTTAGCATCCTGCATCCTTGTCACCCAATGGATAATATGCATTATCCATGCACAGCCCTGCCACAAGGCATTGACCCTGTGCATGCTCACAACCCAAGGACCACAGGCATCGCTTCGGGCAGCCTCGCAGGAGCCATGTGAAAGCCGTGGCCTCACGGTGCTTACTTTGCCTTCAGCTCCTGCTTTGTCACCCGGTTTTGGGTGGAGCAGCCAGTCTTCCAGCACCACTGTTATGCCATAGGGCAACGCTGCTGCTTAGCCTCCCACAGTACTGAAATGAAGGGCTGCTTTGTTCGGTGGGCTCAACGCACCCCTTGTTTCTTTGGGAGCAAAGGGGAGGTGCGGGGTGGCCTGGAGGGAGACGAGAAGCAGGGTGCAGGAGCGTCAAGCTTTCCCCAGATCTGGTGGTGAGCGCTTCCCCAACCAGGCCCCGGCGTGGGTCCCTTGTCGCCCCGACCTCGCGGCGATGTGCCGACGGGGCTGCCTTTCAAACCCTTTCTCTGGGTGTGACAAGGGGAGCGAAGGCGCAACCTCCCCCTCCAGCCACCCCGGCCCGGGGTCCGGCGGGCAGGGGAAGCCGGGTCCTGCGGGGGGCTGAGGTAACGCGCCTGCAACAAAATGGTGGCGGAGGGCCCGGGCGGGCCGAGGCGCACACGGCTGCCGGCGACATCACGGGCGGCCCCGCCATCGTTTCTGGCCCCGCCGTTACGGGCGACCCCGTCCCCAGCGCCGCGCTCGGCCGAGACACCCTAAGCTGGCCCCGGCGGCCGCGCCCCCGGCGGCGGGGAGCGGCGGGGCTGGGGCGGGGGCGCGCCGCGTCCCGCCCCCGGGGCTGCCCGGCCCCGCCCGGCCCCGCTCCCGGCAGCTGTCTCAGCCCCGCCAGCGCCAGCACCAGGTAGGGCCGGGCTTGGAGCTTCCCGGGGCTGGGCTGGGGTCCCACCCCCCGGGGCGCTGAGGGGGCCGTGAGGGGGAGCCTCTTCCCCGCGACCCCCACACCCGGCTGCCTCAAGCTGAGGGGAAGCCGTGGGGTCCTCGCCCGGGGGTGGGGGGGTGCGGAGGGAGGAGGTGGCCGCGGCGGCCCGGGGCTGTTAGCCCCTCGCAGGGCGCCCGGGTCCCAGCTCGGTGCGTTCCCTACGGCATCTGCCAGGACGGCGGCGCGCTCGGTGTCCGTGACTTCCATCAGCACAAACGCCTCAAACTTCGCGGTGCCTCCGGTCTGGGAGTTACCGTCCTTCGGAGAGCTTGGCTTGGTGCGTTAAGCCGCCCGGAGAGTGCGGGTGACAACCCCGAGGAAGGAAGGGCCGAAGCGCCGGGGAGCGGCCGGGCTGGGCCTGAGGGGGCACCTGTGAGGAGCGGGGCCGGGCGCCCCCGCGCCCCGCCGGGCTGTGGGAGCCCGTGGACGCCGGTAAAGTCGGTGCGAGTTCCTGAGGTGATGGGAACAGCGGGGGTTTGGTTTGGTTTGTTCTTTGCCTTGGGGGAAGAATGTTTGAAAGCTCTATTTGAATAGAAATTCGAAAAATGTAGACACTTAAAACGTATTTAAAATGTTTCCTAGGAAGAGTGTTTAAAAAAAAAGTTATGGGGATGACTTGTTTCAAGGAGGCCTCATTAGTAAGTAGATCCTCTTTGAATAAAACTGCTTTGAATGTTATTTGCTTTTGGATGTAAAAAATCCAACTTTGCTAACAAGGATACTAGCACTGTTTCCCCCTAAGTCTTTATTTTTCTTCCTGATCATTACAATTTCCATTTTCCACTACCAACCTTCTGCATGATGCAAGTGTATCAGCAAAAAAATTTCCTTTGCTGGGGTATGGCATGGCTCAACTTAGGGTGTCCTACTCTGGAGTCAGTGGGGGGGGTGGTCCTTAAACATCTCTCATCCTTTAGGTTTCTCAAACTGTTTTACAGAATACTGTATATAACATCTGTCTGGGCAAATGAAGCGAAACCTGAGTACTGAGCGATAGGTCTCGCACAACCTTAGCTATTGCAACTGGTTTCTTTCATCTTGTCCATCAGCTAGTTTATTCCGTAGTCCCTACTACAGAGAGGTGAGAGATCGAAGTTTAACCCATGCCACGAGCGGAGAGAAGCAGAAGCCGACCCTGTTTAGCATCTGCTGCACAGGATGGCTGCTGCTGTTCTTGCAGCTGCCGCTCTGCCCGCCCCGCTCTATATGTGCTAGGTGTGGCTTCAGGCTCTGGACTGAACTCGGCTGTTCACCTCCAGAGCGGATAATGAGAATGCTGTCCTCTGCGCTTATACACCAACCCTGGGTGTCAGCGTAAATTTATCTGTACCATCGACGGGCCCCGTTGCAGCACTGACTTGCTGCAGTGGTGAGAAGTCCAGCTTCATGGATTTCACTAGAATTCAGTGTGAAGATAGGGCGGGAGGTGTAGTGACACCTGATTGGTGACACAGGTGGATGGTGAACTTCTTAAATGTTAAGTGTTTAAATAGAGTGAGGGATTTTCCAGTGGTCGAGTGTTCAGCGAACAACTCGTTTTAGTGAGAGCTGAGTACCTGCAGTGCTCCCAGGAGAATGTCTCCTGCTCCCCAGGAGCGGAGGCTTTCTCCAGCTGGATGAAATCCCAATGCTATGGGGAAAACACTGGGGAAATTGACCTGGCCATCAATCTTTATCTGCTTCTGAATGTCTAAAGGGTGAAAAAGCAAAAATGCTACTGTTGGTTTCAACTTTGATTTTACAGGCACAAATCCAACACATTTGTGAGTTTGTTCCTTTCATCACCAAATCAGGGATGTGAGATAGCATTTGTGGTTCTGATAATGTTACCAAGGGGGATTGCTGCCAGCTCCGGCTCAGAGACTGGCTGCCTGGTTCGTTCCATTACAAGGCTGTGTCTGTAGATACTTTATGTTCTTTGGTGAGTGCTTCAGCCTCTTGCTGAGTTTATAGTGCGGTCAGCAGTGTCTCTAAGGGAGTGCTGCTTCTGTAGAGGAGAAGAGGTAAGAGCCTGCCCACAGGGTAAGAAACAGCAGCTAGCTGACTTCAAAGACTCATGCTGAACCAATGCCTCCCGCACCCCAAGTTCAGATAAAATAACTTTTTGTTGTAGATCGGGTGTTTTACAGAGTCCCGGTGGGAACTAAATAGTTCTTGAAATAGCACTGTGACGTATTTTATTACTTGGGATTTATATCTGCTTTCAACTCACTTTACAAAGACAAGCTTTCCATTTTAATTCCAGTCTCAGACATTAGAGTTGGTGCTGAGCAGCATGTACGTGAAAGAGGATGTTGGACAGGAATATGCAACTTTGCAAACTGACCATTTCCCAGCTTTGCTTTGGAATCCTGACACCAAAAGAAACAGGCTTTTAAATTTTTCTTTTAAAGGTGAACTGAAGTCATCAAGTTGCAGATTGATCACAGTAAAGCAAAGCGTGGTTAAACATAGATATAAGGTAGCTTGGGCACAATAACCAACTACTGTCTAGGAAGAAGTGACTGCTCTCGGTTTTTTGTTCACTTTCACAGCACTTGGGAATTGCTGTATGAGTAATCTAGTTCTGAACATGCCTCTGCCTGATTGGTATCAAATGCTTTTCATGAAAAGGCAGAAAATTATGATATAAGCAACTTGTCAGTAACAAGTTGTGTATTATTTCTGTTGATCAGTGGTTGTCTGATTCTCCAGATCAGGTATTTGATATCCCTTCTAAAAATTTAAACTGAAAAGAAAATGGTATATATTGTGATTTATACGTTGCTTGTAATCTCTTGAATACTTTCAAATGCAAGACTCTGAAGGTGTCTTGTCCAGTGGCTTTCAAAGGTCACTGAGGCTTTACGTTAAGAAGAAAACCTCAAGTTATCTTTTTTTGGTGCAGTTTATTGCTTCGTGTCCCTCTGTCATGTCAGTTGTTCTGCTTCTCACAGCATTAGTTCAAGTCCTTGTCTTTTCTCTTTTATTCATTTATCACTTCAGACACTAAGAAGCCTAAGGGAATTGGAAAGAAATGCTCTGGATGATTAATTCTTTTCTCATAAAAACAATAAACTTGCTGGAGTTCTCGGCTACGAGCTGTGCTGGAACTTTTTTTCCAATATCAGCCGCAAACTCCCTAGGTGGGGATCGTGCACAACTACTGAGCCTAAAACTGCGTTTTGTCAATTTGTGAAGTATTTTTCTGCAGGAGGCTCCACAAAACGATGGCAGTGTGAACAGGCAGTGCAGTCAGATATAGTCCTTTGGCACAGGAGCAGAGAAGCTGTCACACTGGTTCGGCAGTATCTCCTTTCTGACACGCGGCTCGCAGCAGATGTTTAGACAAAAGGAGAATGGAAAAATGCATGGGCAGTTTTTCTCAGGTCTACTCTTCTGACTTTTGGCAGTCAAGAACTGTCATGATTAGGGAGTTCCTGAACTGAAGGTTGCATTCAGATTTTTTTTTTTTAAAGTAAGGAGAATAAAAGTAAATCAAAATTTTACTTTGAGATTGATTTTTTTTTTTTTTTGAGAAAAAAAAAGCAGTAGGAGTGACTGAACAGACTTTATACGTGCCAGGCCTAGATTTCAGAGGATATGCTTCTGCCTCATCTCTGCTTCCCAAGAAGTCACAGACTTTGGCAAATTTCCAATATTTACACTACGTCCTACAGTCTTCAACTCCCTGATAGCAAAAGTACACTGATCACCAGAGCAGATTTGTCAGGCCCCTTACTAGCTGTTTGGCACACTGCTAGGTGGCTCTCTTGTACATGCACCAATATGCTCATACCCTCCAGGTGCAGCTACGCTGCTGGTACTTGCCTGATCATAGCAGTGAATGCTTCTCTCGCACAAGCCCTATTACGTCCATCACAGTGCAGAGGATGTAGCCTGCTGATCTGGGTGTGTAGCCAGGGCGCTGGAAGAGGGCTGCCTTGCAGTATGTCACTTAAATCCCATCATAGGTGAAATCAGATCAGACAGTGTTGGTAAGATGTCAACATTCAGTGCTTCACACCTGCTCAGTGAAGGAAAGCATGGTCAGAAAAATTAGGAAGGGAAGTAGCAGCCTTTAACAGTAAGCATTTGACTCAGCAGGATTGTCAAGTATTTATCTCTGATTATCCACTGATGATGCATTTGCAAGGTTAAATAGAGCTCTGACATTAGTGGAGTTAAATAGAGCTCTAGCAGTTTTTTTCCTGGGGTGCTTTGCAGTGCTTGGCAACCTGAAAATGCCAGACCGGAATAGCCGTGCTGGATCACTGGCGCTCAGCTGAGCGAGAGCAGTGGTGCCGCTGACATTGGAGTGGTTGAGCTGGTTGGTATTGTGGCGGTTTCTGCCTGTTCATGCTTTCCTCTGGAGAATAACCTTTATTTTAGTTTGTCGGTTTGTTTTTCCCCACCTTGGGGTGGATGAGAACTTAGCTGGTAGCTGCGTCCCCCATTGGGATATGTCAGGTTTTTTGATCAAAATTTGGGATGTGATGGGGCCTGGGTGGAAGGCTTAGATGGTATAGACTATGAAGGTTTTTGACTTCTTTTTTCCTTTTACCCATTTTAAAGTGTTCTTTTCTGACTGCAGGCTATGTCTTCGGTCTTTCCCTTCCTCTTCTCCTCTTCTGTCCATCATTCACCTCCCAGTGAGAACCTGAAGAGCTGGAACTTATCTCTGCTGATCTCCCAGCACAACTGGGAGAGGGAGAAACAACTGTTTGTATTAGGAGGTAGTCAGTCAGTGGGACGCCATCCAAAAACAAAGTTTAAACATATGTTATTTACTGACTGTTTCCACACACAGTAAAAATACAGCTACAATTGAAAACAGTGTCTTTAAAACACTGGAAGAAATGAATCATCCTGGGATCTTTCAGGATGGATGGAGACTGCCATGCTGAGAGCTATCACCAGTAGGACTTTCCCTTCTTCCAGGCTGTCTGGTTTGAGAATGCCTGTGGTTCCTCAACACCGAAGCCTGTATCCTGCTAAAAATAAAATAAAATAAACCCCCTCTGTTAATGACCAGGGGGAGAGCTGCAAACACTTTGCTGTGAGGAAGAAGGGAGTATTTTGGCATGTCTGTTTATAGCATTGCCCTCTTGCGGCTGCATGCAGTGGGGATGGGAGCTGAGCGCTCCTGCTGCCAAGGCAGCTGGTTTTGGAGCTGAAAACAGCTGTGGTGAGAAGGTCTGTCTCTTCAAGCAAGAGTCATTAATGCAGTGGCCACACCTGCCTGTGTTAGGAGAACTGGTAGCAAAATGGAAAGAGGAACTCTAATATCTCTGTATGTCTCCACATTGATTTACTCAGAAGTGGATGTTTGTGAAGAAAACTACTTAATGAGAAGTATGGGAGTCCTGTCTCCTCTGCGGGCAGAGCTGCCTGTGCTTGTGTGTGCTGGGAAAGGAAGCTTTCGATCGTAGCAGTAGGTCAGTCTCTTTTGCCTGTCAGCAGGTAAACGCAGGTACCAAAAACTACGCTTGTTGTAACTCTCAGCCATGCCTCATGTTGTGATCGTTGTCCCTGATCTAGAAGAAGCATTCTGATTGTGTATTAAGTGAACTAGTTTCTGTTAATTCTGAGTTGCTTCATGTCTTGGGCAGTTTTTGAGATGGAAAGACAAATGCTGTGTGGAGGTGATTTGGAAGGCAGGAGCTCACTGAGGCAGGGTTTCTGTGCAGTCACCCCGGGCTCCCGCTGCTGCTGCAGCACAGCAAGGCTGGGCCCTGTGGTGGGCTCGCTGGAGGACTTGGATGTGCTGTGCCGCGTCAGCATGGCTTAAGACAAAATTTCACCTACGTGATTCTTACTCACAGATCATTTATGCTCAACCTTAATATTTGCATGTACTTCTCTTTTCCTTATTGTCCATGTTGTAGCGGCTTATTGTAATTGCTTTCACCTAGTCGTCTCTGTCTGATGCTACTCTTACAGTGCAAGGCCATGTTTCATGCTTCCCTTTTGGACTCATTTTAGGCCATCTCTTCTGGTTTCCAGCCCTTCTCTAGTAATAATATATTACTCTGTTCTTCCTTGGGTTATGAATAATGGATTGAACAGGCTTTTGTGCTGCAGAGGAATGTATTGGCTATTTTGCAGGGGAAAAACAGTTTGCATGAAATTGCAGATGATTTCCCCTGTACACAGTCAGGACGTGGTGACTAGAGGAAGAACATCTGTGTCATTTCCCTGCAGCTGACCACAGGCATGTCTTCACTCCATTAATGTGTTTGGCTGTCACTGCCAGATATCTCTATGGGACATAATATGGGATGGGAGTCATATTTTAATGTACTGGATGGTGTCTTATGGGTTACATAAACACTCCTTTAAGACACGTTCTAAGCACTAAACAATGGTTTGTGTTTGAGTATAATTCAGGCTTCATATTTGCTCGCAACTGAATGAAAGTAGTCTGTGGTTTCCACTGATCCATACTTAATCTATGCTGTGTGTATTTAAGCGCATGATTCAGCTCTCACGTATGCTCTTAAGGTAGGACTTTTAAACAGTAGATCGTATCAGCAGATTTTCTCTGGGTGTGTTTCATATGGGAGACCTATATATTCTCCAAAAGCTTCTCCCGTGTAAGTAATAATCTTCCCAATTTACCTCAGTGCAGCTGAGGAGAAACTCAGGCTTTTGTGTTGAAGTTTTTAGCCATGGTGCATTGGGCTGAACGCTCTGTGTTTACTAAGTGGATCATATTCAAAAGGTAGAGAGACGAGAATAGAGCTGACATGACTCATAATGCAAACAAACAGCTGGAAAAAGTGAACAATACTCAAATCATCTGGGTGTTCTAATTTGCTAAAGTGGTTTACTAGGAATTTTAACTTCTGAATGCAGAAACCTACTTGCCAGTTGTACAGATAACGCTGTACTTTATGACCAGGATTGTTGATCTGAGTTCTTCTTGGATACAGATGCATATTTAAAATGAAGGAGGAAGCTGCTGAAGGGGCCACGCCAGTTTGAGTTTTTTGGATTTGTGGCTGGCTGCGTCTGCTAAGCTGTAGCTGCTAGGAATACCATTAGCTATGCTGCTCCCCATATAGAGCACTGAAATAGTGTGTGGAGTCACCGTGGCTAGGGTAGGAGGAGGCTCTTCCACGCCAATTTTTTCTGGTCCCAAATAAGCTTTGTTTACTGGCTCCTTCAGGGCATGGAAGGAAAGGGGTTGTTTATAGTTACGTGAGTATATGAATTTAGGGCTCTCTGGAGACTGAAAACTGATCTAATCTGCCATTTTAGGTATTTTTCAATGCCTGTCACCTTGGCAACAAAGCCGAAATTCCTGAAGACTTACTTTCAGTGGCTTACTGAAGAGTTAATCGTAATACATGATATTTTGGCAAGGAGGCTAGAAGGAAAAGACAAGTATTTTCATTTTCAGTATGCATTGTCATCAGCTGTTAATTCTGCACTGAGCTGTCTTCCTTCCTCTGTTCTATGCAGCATCATGTCTTGAGTTTTTATTGTCAGAATTGAATGGCTGTAGTGTTGACTCTCATAACCTTTGTAAAGTCATCTGAGTTTTTATGGGTCGGCAAAGAATCAGAGAAAAAAAGAAATGGCTGCATGCGTAGTCAGAAAGCATAGATTCTCTTCAAAGTGTAGAAGTAGCTAAACCTGAAGTGAGCAAATAACTTTATTTGTGGCACATTTGATCTCTTCAGTGTCATTATTTCAGACAGTGATCTGGAGAATGCAGCTCTTGCTGCTCTTGCAGCTCTTGCTGTTGCAAGTACAACCTGTTGATTTTGCTTGCATTAATCATGCTAGTAGGATTGTACCACTTTGCTGCTTGCAAAACACAGTGAGTTATGGTTTTCCTGTTGTTGCAGCAGAAACACGGTGGCGATTTACTTCTTCCAGTGCTTGATATAGGAGGTCTGGGATGCTGTGAGACAAGGGAGTCTTTCTCTTCCTGAGGAGATACACTATTATTTCTTTGGAGCAGTCTATATTTTCCAGGCAATTTTTGGCAAATAAATAAGAGGGAAAGAGAGAATTAGCCGGGTGGAGATGCAACTGTTTGCCCTATAGGAACTGTAAGGATTGGTGCACAAGAAGCTTTTTTGCAGCACAAATGTTGTGTGGATACAGACTCTACTAAGATTTACTGTTCTCTCCATATTTTAGAAATTCAGTCTGTATTTGCAAGTTATTTTGATGCTCTGTAAATATTATCCATTACAATAAAAAATAAAGCCTTTGCCATTTAGAAATGCAGAAATTGTTCCAGAAGTAACCAGCAGGTGTTTTAGATAGTCTGTGGTGTAGCATAATGTTGGCTGCAGACCTTCCTGTGTGGGCTTTGCTTACGCAGCAAGTTCAGACAAATTAACCAAACCTATCATGAGCCAGACACTGGAGCTGTAAATGAGAACAACCACACGGTGTTCTAGCCTACCACCCCTTATTTCACAGTCTCATTTAACTCAACCCCCCTTTCCTGAGCAGCCCCGTGCAGGTAAGCCCTTACTATATGTGTGGGTTTATACATGTGTGAATTTCCACGAATTAACTGTAGCTCCAAAAAGATGTTATGTTTGTTTTTCTCTTGTAAGTGGCCAGTGACTGGACAGAAGCTGCAAGGAGAGTAAACTATTGAACAGTGGTTTTTTGAATGTGAGACGGAGTTCTCTCTCTGATGCCTTGTCCAAGGAAAATGAGCCCTCTCACCCCACAAGTACTGTTTCTTTTAAACCAGGAAGCGTTAATGTAGTGATCAGAACTCTGGGTCTCTGTTTCATGTAAATACTCATTTAAAATGTCTCTTTCCTTCTCAAGGCATAAGCCCCTTTACAGCTGAGTCTATTTAAATGAACCACTGCACTTATTTCTTCTTTCACCCACAAAGTCAGTATCCAGGGAAAAAAAACAACCTTCCAGAGGTGTCATTGAATGGCTTAAAAATATATGTTCTTTATAGTCTTAGAAACATTGGAGTACACAGTGTTGTGAGGAATGCCCAGTGAGCTATTATTTGCTGTCAGGTGGAGGAACTGGCTACTAAATATTTATACCCTTTCCATTGTATTTAGTCTCGCTTTAATAATTATTTAATTTAAAAATTGTGAAATTATTATCATTACTGTCTTGTGCATTTTGTGTTCTGAAATACTCTGGCAATACCAGAAGTCAGAGGATGTTTTAGTTGAGTGTGTGCATTCCTCCAGCTTTGGTAAAGCTGCTCTGAATGTTTGAGGTTGAGTCAGGATCAGACTGGAGCCTAACTGAATAAAGGTTTTTCTCTTCTTTTTTTTCCCTAGTCAGTATTGGATGATATTGTCCCATAGAAGGATACTTTAGATAGCATCGTTAGGTGCTTTAGGTGGTGGTAGGTGTGAAGATGTGACCCTTTAGGTGATGTGGAGGAACTAGGCACTAATTATTCCCTCTAACGGACTTTGTAGTGTGATGAGACAGTCTAAGAGATTCTGGCCTCTGTGTCCACAGGTTTTTCTTGAAGGGAACAGGGCATTCCTTTCAGCATAGTTGTACAGGGCCACATCTGAGCAGTGCAGCTCTTCTTGGCAGAAACACGTTCAGAGGAAAGACAAATGGCAGAAGTGCTGATGGCATCAGTTTATGAGGGCGTAGAGTGACTCTGTGACAGATGAGTGGGAGGCACAGGGATGAATGTAAAGAACATAAATGGAAGTATTTAGGGAGGGAGGCAGAGAGAGCTGTTTATTAGAAGTTGCAGGGTGGAAATAAGAAAGGTGTTCGGACTGGATACCGGGAGAGAAAACTACTGAGTCCGGGATCAGAAATGGTGAAAGTATCAGCTATCAAGGCTCCCGACAGCACCATAACAGAGAGGTTGCACAGCAGGGCAAGAATGTCAGGTTTGCTGAGCAGAGAGACTACACGGCCTGTCTCGCTGGCTTTTCTGGCCTTTCCTCTGAAGCAAGCAGCCTCCAGCCTCAGGAAAATCATTTAACACTGTCCTGAAGAAGATACCTCTAAATTTTGCCATTGGTCTGTGAGCCAGACGCAGACTTTTGCACAGTGTCAGCTTCCCTCACATACCAAGTGTTGCGTTTTGTGTTTAGTAAATAGTCAGTGTATCCCTGCAGTTATTTCTGTAGGCCAGTCTCCATTATATGTCACTCTCAGCTAGGCCTGTCAGGATTATGATAACTGCACATCTGGATACTATAATAAGTTGTTGTCTTCCACTGTTTGCTCAAATCACTGGACTTCTGAAGTTCTTGTTTTTATCATTATGCAGCCAAGTGTCTTTTGGAAGATCCATCTGTGCTGAAATCCTGTATTCCAAACCCTTTCCTTGTTTTCCTTAAATAACTTTCCTTTGCATAAGACGTTGGCTCTGCATAGCACCCTTTCTAACTAAGCTGGACAGTTTCATTAGCTTGAAATTTGCCTTTTTCCCATGTCTCCTACAGGACATGCTTTTCGGTAGGGCCCTGGCAATCTCATCTGGCATGTGCCCTCAATAAAACGTCCAGAGCACAGATTTCTGTGGCTTGATTTAGCAATGCAACATTTGCTGACAGCAGTAATAAACCATACCAGTTGTTGGACGATAGTACGCTTATTCCCTTCAGACATGCTTCAGATGAATTTTTACCAAAGATCACTATAATACACAATTTATTCATTGCAGCCCTTTTGCCCTCTTTTGCATGTATTTGCAATTTGCAACTTGTTGGCAATGCAAGCTTGGACTGAGGGCAAACCTTATAAAATGCCAAGTTAATTAGAAGACCAAATAAGTTGTTTTTCCAAAATATCCTATATGCTTATAAGCATATATATGTAGATGACAGTGCATCCTAAAATGGGAGGCTAACAAAGAAGATTATTATAAGGCTTTTTGCCTTCAGTCTGTGAGGTTTGCCCAAATGTGGCACTATACAGGTATTTATTAATAAAAAGCGCAAAGTATTTTTCCATTTGGAAGGGACCCATCTCTTTCTAATGTTTCACAATCCAGTCATCTTGGTTTGGGTATGCTGCAGCTGCAGAAGCCTTTCACAGCTGGCTTCCTCAGAGTCAGGGTTCCAGCATTTTTTTCACTGCGTCTTAGACCTTTGACACTCTGATCTTCCTCACAGAGATGAGAAATAACAGCAAGACTAAGACATCCTTGTTATCATCTATTTCAGTTTGAGAATTTCCAGTGAAATTTTCAAAGGTACATTAAACTAAATCAGAGTTTGCCAATTTCATTTGCCAATGACATTTCAAAACAAAATGCATCAGCTTGGACAACAGAGAAGCAGTGTTCTAATGAGAGAGAGCGAAAGAAAATATTCCCAGGGAGAATGGAGAAAGCACAAAGTGGGGGCTGATCTTTCTGTTATGGAAGTTTTGTTGTAGACTACTGTGAGTGGAGGAATTGCCCCCTTATTTAAACATCTTTTGAGAGATTCTGAAAGTGGGAACCTCAGACTGACAGTAATTGATCCCTGGGTGCATTAAGAGCAAAAGAGTAACCAGCAGCACAGCTATGTGTAGGCATTATATACATTCCTCCTAGGATTCTTGTTTGACCTTCCAGGATATTCAAAGCCACATACCAGAGAGCATGTCTGAGGCAGGTCTCTGCACATCCCTCGGGCAGTGCTTGGCAGACGCTGTATCACAGACACTGCCCCTTGCACCTCCAGGAGACATTCCACTCTCCGGTAAGAGCATAGGGCTGCTCTGTTCCTGGGGTGCAGCAATGGAAAGGGGGATACAACTCTTCCTGCACGGTTTACTTACTGCAAACACTTGGAAAATGTGATAGACTGGCTTGCTGAAGTGTGAGGTGGTTGGAAGACCAAGCTCTTCACTGGTGGCAGATCATCGGTTTGCTGCAATCAGCAATGTAATTCCATTCTATACTGTAATTCCACTGAACTGAACATTCCTGTCACAGGGTCTTGCTACACCCTCAGTAATATTTGGTTGTGAAATTACTGAATTAGCTCTTGTTCTGTCACCTACGTGACTACTCATGCCCTTTTTGCTAACACGAGCTGAAACACAGTGGTCCACCTCAAACACCTCCAGAGTGCATTACTCTGGTAGTAGCTCGTGCGGAGACTGCATTCAGGTGCAAGACACACAAAGCACATGCTGAATTTTGCGTTTTGCTCCTCTGACAAGTTCAGAGAGATGAAGGTGTGTTCCCTCCATCCTCAGATTATTCAGCTTATCCTTTCAATGCTTCTCTGTTCTCGTCTTGAAAATCTCTTCCCCTGCAGCCCTTGCCATCTGGAACAGCCTTCCTGTTCCTCTGCATCTCATCAACTTGCCATTTATTTGCAGTTTGCAGCTGACAAAATGTTGCCGCTCTTTCTGATGTCTCTTCTTCCTCTCTTCTTGGCCTTATGACAAGGTATTTGGCTTTGAACAGAATTGCACTGTCGGCCGTAATGGATAGCACATTGTCTTGAGTTATTGCCTGCTGGGATTAAGCATCTGTAAATGGCTGAAGGAGTCTCCGAGACTTCCAAGAGGTCTGTTTGCACAAACATGTTACGCCCCTATATTGCGGAGGGGGTGGGTGTGTTTGTCCCTGATAAAAGGTCGGCTTCTGCGGTTCATCTTCACTAGCAGCAAGAGGAGGGAGCTGGGACTCCCTACAGCTCCTGCAGAAGAAGGGAGAAGCCCATTTGCTGTTGGAAATGGGCAAACAAACGTTTAATTATATTTTTCTCAGCATTTTTTGCACGATGGCTCTGAAGCTGAACTGTGGTAGCTCCATGTCTGTTGCAGGGCTTGGGTATGTTGTTACAGCAGCTGTTGTGCTTTCAGCTGTGGTAAGTGATTAACATCACAATTAAACGTTGTAAAACTTGTTTTTCAATTATTTCTTTTAGCTCTTTCTGAAGAGTTTGTCCAACTTTATAGTGGGAATTTGGGAGAAGCTACATCAGGCTGACTGGAGCCATAACGTTAAAAGTTGTTTTCCAGCTTTCATTGATATCTGATTTCAGCTTAGGAATCACTTCTGTACCTAACTTGCCGTTTTGCTTTCTAGTTTGTAACATTCTTTATTTCTGCCTTGAAAGCTGAGCGTATTGTACTTCTGTCCATCAGCTACTGTGAACTATCTTCTTTGTCAAAATACTGGATGCTTCTAGTGTAACATTTTAATTTTTTCTTCCCTGTTACCTGATCCTACTCAAAGGCATGCTGCAATACGTGGGGAAACTTCCTTTGCCAATACAACAGAAATGTTTTATTTCCTTTCAGTACTACCGAAGTGAATTCTTTTATACTATAGTTATAGAAAAGTGTTCATTATGTTTGTTGATAGAATGGATTGCATACTGTTACGACATTGCATTAATATGACAACGTATTAAACCAAAATTGCAATGTCCTTAGGACAGAATGTTGTGCATATTAGTGTCATTCCTGTAAGGCAACAGTTACACAGACGTACTGAAGTAACAGGTCAGAACAGAAGAGATACAAGAAACCTGTTCGTTATCTAACTTTGATATTCACAAAATTTTCCAGAAAGAGCTGGATAAGTTAACACAGGTTTTAGGAAAACTGTGAATAATGTTTGTGCAAGATGTACAACATGTATAGTTAAAAGGGGTTTGTTTCCTACGGTCTTGAGCGTCATGCAGCATTTGTAGAAAAGAATATCCAGCAAGGGGACTAGACTTTCACTTACGTGCCATATTGAAAAGCTATAAATTAGTGAAGAAAATATATAGAGTAAAATCAGGAGAGGTGGACAGAAAAGAGAGGCTAGGACTGGGTAAGCCGGGAATAAGCCAGGAAGTAGAGTTGGTTGGAAGTGAAAATTAACAGTGATCAATTCAGAGACTCCCACCCCACACCCGCTTTTTGTTTTTCCTTCAAAATTCAGTGCAAGAGAAAAAAGGAAACTTCCCACTTGTTGCCTGGAACAGTAGTTAAAGGATCAGAAGCAATATAATTTAAACATGCGCTTCCTTGTACTGTGCATAATGAACAACATCCTCTATTTCGCCCCTAGCCTGTCAGCATGGTGGAACACGCCGAGTTTTTGAAGGCTGGGAAGGAGCCTGGCCTTCAGATTTGGAGGATTGAGAAATTTGATTTGGTACCAGTGCCAAAAAATCTGTATGGAGACTTCTTCACGGGAGATTCCTATCTGGTGCTGAACACCATCAGACAGCGGAATGGGAACCTCCAGTATGACTTGCATTTCTGGTTGGGTAAGTCTGATGGGAGTGCCCCTGCTGGTTGGAGAGCTGCAAGTGAACTCTGTTCCTCTCACTACCCCAGCCTTGTACAGTGTTACCCAAGGAAATAAAAAGCAGAACTGGCAGCCCAGTGAGAATGCAATTTTGGGTGCATATAGTGCTACTTACATATTTGAAACGGTTTCTGCAATAGAGAGTACAGCCATCACTGTACCTAGAAATACCTTTTTCTCATCAAAATGAGAGAATGAGTCCTGTTCTCCAGAGGGTCACAGAAAAGACAAGATCCCAGACGAGAGGGGCGGCTCTTTCAATTAGAAAGGATGGAGGTTCGTTGTTATCCTCCTGACTCAATGGGTGGGGTTCTTCCCCCCGAAGTTCAGACCTCCTACCTGGCCTTTGGCAGGAAATGTCACTGAGTAACATGGCAAGGCTTTCTGACATCCTGCAAAACCAAGACTCTTTAACGATATCCTAGTTAAAGCTATGTAAGATGCTTGCATGGTGGCTTGTCGTATCTGCCATCTCCCAATATCTTTTCTACACCAGAGAGCTCCAGCAAGGCAAACTGCTGTGAAACTGGTGCCCCTTAGTATCTACAGCCTTCATAAACCCTGGTAATGCCTTCCTGCAGATCCATCTCTCTGTGTTTGCTCCATAGCAAGTTTCCTTTCAGGACAGGGTGAAACGGCAAAAGAAAAGTGAACGATACCTATCAAAGAGAGAGCTGTGAAGCAGTGGGGCTGCAGCAGTAACGATGGTGTAAGCCTGCCAGAAAAATAGAGTTTATGCTGTTGTTTGGAGTCATTATTAGAAAAGTTTGGAAGTGGCTATTCTGCAGACCCTCCTGGAAACTAAACTTCCGGGTAACCTGCTTTCGCCCTGGTGTTTGTGCACAGTTGATGTAGAGGCAGAAACGCTGCATTCCCTCCAAGTTGTTCCCTTTTCATTTCGTAGGAGATGAAAGCTCTCAAGATGAGCGTGGGGCAGCTGCCATATTCACTGTCCAGATGGACGACTACCTTCAAGGGAAGGCTGTTCAGCATCGCGAAGTGCAAGGCCACGAGTCCTCAACTTTCCTGGGGTACTTCAAATCTGGCATCAAGTACAAGGTAGGTGATGACTGGGTCTTTATACTAGCAGGCTGAATCAAGTTTGCAAGAAATGGTATCCTGCCCACTGCCCGATTCTCAGAAGAACGAGAATTGCCCTTTTTCCAGTTGCTTAAAAACCATTCTCAACCAGATGTTTTCAATGAGTTGGAACTGACAGGGTGGGGAACAGCAGATCCCAGTGGGGAGAGCTTTGGCTGAATTAATAATACACAAGCAAAGCCCTGGGAAACTTTCAGAATCGAGGTTTTGTTTTTCTTCGAGAAGCAGAGGAAAGAACAGTTCCAAGACGTCTGGAATGAATTTAAGAAACCATCATCTGAGTTAATGGGAAACGCCTACCCAGTAGATTTAATTTCTCCCCACTTACATAACAGAGTTTGACCTTTCCAGTCTTTTTTTGTGCTCAGCCCACCTCCGTGGCATACATAATATTTTGATAAAGTAGAGGAATAGTAGTGGGAGTTACTCTTCCATGCCATAGCAGTAAAGTGGAATAGAAGAAGTAGCAACATATAGACAAGAACGGTGGCATAAGGAAAGCGATATCAGGCCAAATGCTAGCAAAGTGCTTGCATTTCCTCACGTCTAAGACTTCCCTAGTTTTTCTGTTTTGCGTATTTCCCACTCATTTGTTGTTACTTTCATTCATTTGAATTTGGTTGTGCTTTTTTTTTTTTTTTGAGGATAACTGGCATTAGTCCAGTTGCCTACATTGACAAGTAATTCCAAGGATCTCTCTGTCAGCAGAGAAGGTGAATCCTGAGATTGGGATCATTTCTGGTAGGCAGGACATATAACACACATGAAAATACACTCTTCACCAGTCAAAAACCTATTAATACCTCAATTTATTGTGGTGATCTTCAAATTTGGAGATCTCCAACTTTATTGTATCAGTGTTGCTTAGATACTTTGGGGCTGGGTGGCTGGGATGTATCGATAAATATATGCTCTACGAAAGCCCAGCCTGGGCAAACTAGCACTCTCTGCAAGCCGCTGATGGCCCTTTTTCCTGAGAGAGGCAAAAACTGCTCACTTACAGCAAGTCAGTACGATTTTCATTTTTTCTGAAGCAACAGCATGAGTGTGAATTGTTGTTTCTTTGTTTTCCCTTAGGCTGGTGGCGTGGCTTCTGGCTTCAGACATGTGGTTCCCAATGAAGTAACTGTGCAGAGGCTTCTGCAGGTCAAAGGCAGGCGAGCAGTCCGAGCAACAGAGGTCCCTGTCACCTGGGAGAGCTTCAACACAGGGGACTGTTTCATCCTTGACCTTGGCAGTGTAAGTACCATGTAAAAGACAAGTTTAGCAGACTTGCAGGGGCAGGAGATGCCTGCAGTTCGCCTAAGGATTTTTACCCCCCACTCTCTTGAAGCTGCCTCAAGTGTTGAGCATTCTGAAACACAGTATAGCCAGCCCTTTAAAACCTTCCAGTGCCAGCCATACTGCCGTCTTATTTAGAGAGGGGGTTGTTATGCTCTGACAGCTGCACGGTCTTTCTCTTTTCCTCCAGAACATCTTTCAGTGGTGTGGCTCCGACAGCAACCGCCAAGAACGGCTGAAGGCCACTGTGCTGGCCAAGGGGATTCGGGACAACGAGCGGAATGGTCGCGCCAAGGTCTACGTTTCGGAGGAAGGATCAGAGCGGGAGGAAATGCTTCAGGTTATTTGCCTCATCCATTTTTCTGGGCTGGAGTGGGAAGGGTGGTGCGTGGAAGGAGGGGTGCGGTGGGTAGATAGGCTCAGGAGTGTGTTTCACATATTAAGTGTTAGTGCTATAAACACTCGATTCAATGCAGCCTTGGTCCTCTGCATCTATGGGACATCAGGGTATATTTTCACTGTTGTTGATCTAGGAATTTCTCCTCCTTGTTTTTGTGGCTGGAGCATCTGGGGAAGAGAGATTCTCTTGGACTGGCTGGTAATTTTTTTCTCTCTCTTACAGGTCCTGGGACCAAAGCCCAGTTTGCCACCAGGTGCTTCTGATGACACCAGAATTGATACAGCCAATAGAAAGCTGGCTAAGCTCTATAAGGTAACACAAAACTCTGACAAATAACCTTGTGGAGAATGGTTATCTGGGAATCTTTGCGCAATTAGCTGGAGCTGGAATAGCAGAGAGGAGCTGAGCTGACCTGAGTCCTGCTGCTGCCTCATTCCGCTGTTAGCTTTTTATGAAGCCGTATGTATGGACCATGGTTGCTTACGCTGCATACCCACATGCTTTCCATTGTCCTTATCGCCACTGCTGACTGTAGCGAGACAGCTGGGACGTTCCAGGAATCTTTGAGGGAAAGGCGGAGTGTGAAACAAATGGGGGGGGAAAAAAAGGGTGTTTTTCTTCGTGTTATCAGACATTGTGTTAGGAAGATGACAGGAAAGAACTAGAAATAGTGAGTCTGAGAACCAGGATCTACCCCTTTCTACATCCAGTGAGCATGACGAAGCAATGATTTGGAAGGTAACATTTGCCATCAGCTCGCATAAGCGTAGAAGATTGTCGAAGACTTCTTGGGAGGAATCTACCAGAGGCTGCCGTAGAGAAATGATTTGGTGAATGTCTGCCAAGGTGGTTTGTAATGTGGACCTTTATACTTAGTAAGAACAGGAACTCGGACTATTAAACCCAACCCACTTGGCACTGGGAGGCCTATTCACAGTCACCAGGACCACCCCCTCCAGATCTTGGGAGTGGTTGGTTTCCTTGATAAGATATTTCTTGGCTGCTTGTGCACCAAGGATATTTATCATTTTGGGTCATTCTTTCTTTGATCTATCTGCTTTGCTGGAATTACTTGAAATCTTCAGAGAAAATGTTATGGTTTTGTCTGTTGCCGTGTCAAAGGTATCCTGTTTGAGAAACAATAGTGCCTGAAGCAGCCAGTGCATTCAAATTGATTTCCCTTCCACTCCCTGAGTTCTGGACTATTGCCGTGAAACTGGAGGGGACAGAAGATGCCTTATCTAACTTCTGTGCTTGTTATCCCAGGTCTCCAACGGGGCTGGGAACATGGCAGTTTCCCTGGTGGCAGATGAGAACCCCTTCTCCCAGGCGGCCCTGAGTACGGATGACTGCTTCATTCTGGACCATGGCACAGATGGAAAGATCTTTGTTTGGAAAGGTACCATAGAGATGTGGGTGAAGCTGATGATGATCTTCATCCAGTTACCAACTCCTGTTTCTTTCAAGCTGGGTGGGAAGCATACACACTTGGTGGTGGTGGTGGTGCTTTTCAGGGCAGGTTCGGGTAGCATCAACAGTCTCAGAACAACACTCTCATCTGAAATGTCAGGTGCTGGGGTATAGGGTCTTTGATGTAGAGAGTTAAAGGGAGAGTCCTGGGAACCAGGAAGAAAAAATTAAATTACTTTCATGAGTAGAAAGGCAATTGTGCTCTCTCAGCCATTGCAAAAGGCATAAAAGAGATCGAACGTTTGCTGTTTGGCCTCATCTAGCTGGGAGGCTGGGCCCTTCTACTATTGCAAAAGGTAGAAGTACCTGGGATGGTTTCTTCCGTGAGTATGCAGAACTTTTAAAAAGTTGACCTCTTTTCTCTCTATTTTCATTAAAGGCAAGAATGCCAACTCTGAAGAGAAGAAGGCAGCGCTGAAAACAGCTTCTGAGTTCATTGATAAGATGGGTTATCCAAAGCATACCCAGGTAAGGACGTGCAGCCCACCTGTGGCCAACCCCCAGGCACCACTGGGGTTACTTTTCTCCCACACAGGCCACTGCCTCTGGAACACGGCTCGTGTCGAGTGTTGCCAGCGGTCCTTCAGGTAGCTCCTATTTTGGGTGATCTGCTCTTCTGCAGGGAGATACAGCTGTGTGGCTGCTGGGCTAACACTGTCCTTAAAATAGCATTTACCCCAACACAACTAGTATTTAACATTTTTTCCTCTCAGATACTTTTTTACCTTTTCCATTACCTTCTCCAAAGGGTAAAAAGAGAAGGCGTAGATAAACTTGCCCTTCCTATTTTTAGGGAGATGATTCTAATGGCTTAATGTCCCATCAGCCTTCCTCAGAACTCACCTGAGGCTGACTGCATCCTGTAGCGCATCGAGACCCATGTTGTTGGTTGTCATAGTATGGACCTTCCAGGTGTAGTTACACAGAGGCTTAAAGATTGAGTAACACTGGCTTGAAAGAAGCAGATCCCTTCAACCTAGTGGTCACAAGCAGCAGAAAACAGGTGCTTTGTGATGTGTCTTTTCTCTGGGAAAAGATCTGCCCCATATGGTAATAGCTGGAGGTTCTGTTGGTTGCTGTGTCTCTGATGATGGTGTCAGTGAGACCTTAACAGCACATCTTGGCACCAAGCGTTTCACTGCTGTGACCTCAGAAGGGTTGTACCAGGCAGTTCTCTGTCTGCTTACATGAAGCAAGGAGCAGCCAGAGCTGGAGCTGTGTGGGATGGGGGCAGCTGCAGCTGCTCCTGATGGGCCGCCTCATTTGTTGCAGGTCCAAGTCCTCCCTGAGAGTGGTGAGACACCTTTGTTCAAGCAATTCTTCAAGAACTGGCGGGACAAGGACCAGACAGAAGGACTGGGACAGGCTTATGTTTCCGGTCATGTTGCCAAGATCGAGAAGGTACCCTTCGATGCTGCCACTCTGCACACCTCCAAGGCCATGGCTGCCCAGCACGGAATGGAGGATGACGGCTCTGGCCGGAAACAGGTGAGCAGTGTTGGAATCCCTTTGGGAAGGTTTCCGGAATTTTCTTTGCCACTTGATGGCATCCTGCAAAAGCAACGAGACAACTGGAGGCCTGAGGATCATCAACACTGCAGTTTTATAAAAGCTGGGGGAATTTTTAACACTAGAAATACCAGCAGGGTCTTGAGAGCCTTGCAGCTAAGTGGTGTAGATGAGCTGTTAATTTTGAACCCAGAATCTCTCTGGGGGCAATTCTTCAGCCAGCAGTGTGGACCCAGACTTCTTTCTCATTCCTCTTCCTCCTTGCTATTCTAGCTGTTGCGTCAGCCGTGTGGTGGGTGATTGTCTCACAGCACCTATATCATCACACCTGCATGTGTGCATTTGCACTCAGAAGTGGTGGTGGAGGAGGCCTTGAAAGGGCCGAGTCCTGTCCAAAAGCCCACAAAGGCCCCACCCAGCCAATGTCTCAGAAGTCCCCAGTAAAGCCTAAAAGCTCTGTTCCTGACTCTCTGAGAGGAATTGGAACAATCGTGTCAGGTGTAAAATGGGCAGCGGTGCTGGTAGCCTGACTCGTGTTTTCTCCAGTGGTTCTGACAGCTCAGATGAATCCGATCAAGGTTCGTGAGCTCGTGATAGGAAAGTGAAGTGTGCGCTGCTTCCCGGCCTGGCCGCGGGCTGTGGAACGCCAGGCTCCCCGCGGCGTTCCCCAGCAGGTGGGGCTGCAGGACCGCAAGTTCTGGGAGGATGAATCTGGGAAGAAAATGGACCAGGAGCTCTGTCAGGAAAGTCTGTCTATTCTGTTGAACTTGGAATATTTCTGCTCCTCTCCTTTTCCAGATATGGAGAATAGAAGGCTCAGAGAAAGTGCCAGTGGATCCTTCGACGTACGGCCAGTTCTACGGAGGGGATAGCTATATCATCTTGTACAATTACCAGCATGGTGGAAAACAGGGACAGATTATTTACACTTGGTAAGAAAGTTTTCCTGACGCAAGTCAGGAAATGCTGGGGCTACGTGGGGCTGAGAGCCCACTTTGAAACGGGATCACTGCTGGTTCCTGCTAACAGGATCCTCAGGAGATAAAATTTCACCCTGGATACCCTCCCCTTGCAAACAAAACTGGAATGTTTTGTTTGAAGTGGGACAATGGGGGGAATTACTGTGCTAGTTTTTTTATTTTACTTTTTTTTTTTCTTTTTTGGATCAAGCTCTAGGTCTTTTTTTGCAGAGTTCCTACGTCTTCCGAAACCACTGTAACTAATTTTTGATACTTTGCCACCTCGACTGGTGGCTTGTGACTGTTAGAGTTCCCAGACCATGCCCTTAAATAGGAGTTTTTCAGCAGGCAGTCTCACAGTGTTGTTCTTACTGCTCGTCAGCGAGCAGAGAGGGCACGGGCAAGCTGCCTAACTGAAACCAGAAAGGATGCAGCCTGGATAGGGGCTGCACGTGTGGTTCCTGATAACAGCACCAACAGGCATGTTTTTAAACTAGCTGCTAGAAAGATAGTGGCAGATTGGCATGAAGATACTAAAGAATCTGTGCTTGTTATCTAGAAAACGTTCGTATCTCCCTCTGTAATCACTGTGTTACAATATAGGGTAATGAATTTCTCCTTCATGTTGAAGGAGTGCTGCAGAGGTTTGGTAACAGAGGTTTTCTTTGCCTCTTCTTGGTCTCTGTAAGGTGTGTGTGTGTGTGGGAGGGGAAAGGGCTGGAAATAAAACTCAAATTTTGCCTTGTCTTCAGGCAGGGCGCCCATTCCACTCAGGATGAAATCGCCACCTCGGCATTCCTCACAGTCCAGCTGGACGAGGAGCTGGGGGGCAGCCCCGTACAGGTAAAAACCCAAACCCAGCCAATGCACCAACCCCAACATGTGGGAATAAATAACGTATACAGAGATCGGTTATTTATGTGCTACCAACTGGCAGTGGGGAAACCCAGTCACGTAGTGGCAGCCTCCAGCCGCGGTGCAGGCGTTACGGAGTGGCTGCATGCCTAACCTACGCTCCGGCTATTACGCAAGGAAGTTTTATGGGTGGCCAGTATGAGATAGGAGGGTTTTTACGGCTCTCACTTGTTACCTCTGTGCCAGAGGCAGCTGTGAGAGCTGTTTAGAATCGTTAAGGTTGGAAAAGACCTCTAGGGTCATCAAGTCCAAATCACCAAACTGTCAAAAACGGACTGTTTAAACAAGTTCTGGTTTTGTGCGGGAGGCAATAGCTAAGCTTCTGCCACCAGCTGGGCGCTACACAAATGTTCCACCTGGGAGGATGGTTGTAAAGGCCATTTCTAGTGTATCTTGTGCTACTCCTCAGCATCAGCAGCTTAAAACTCACAGCAGGTTTCTTTTTCTCTAGAAACGAGTAGTGCAAGGAAAAGAGCCACCTCATCTGATGAGCATGTTCGGTGGAAAGCCCTTGATTGTTTACAAGGGTGGAACCTCTCGGGAAGGTGGCCAGACAGCACCTGCAGAAACACGGCTGTTCCAGGTCCGATCCAGCACCTCGGGAGCGACCAGAGCGGTGGAGGTATGTGGAAGGAGCCACCCTTCGTGTCGTACACATAGGCTGTGATGGGAACATGATCCCTTTGGACAGGAGAAGGGCCAAACTGAGCTTTGTGATGAAACCTGGAACACGCTTTGAAAACTTTACCAACTGGTAAAAGATTCCTCTTTTCCCATGGATTAAGTAGTGATAATCATTATTTTCTAATTAGTTTATGTCACCTTGACTATATTTAAGCTGTTTTCTCTTAAGCCCCTGCTAGATGCCGCACCCTGCGTACTATTATGCTTCTCAAACTGCTGGAAACCATTAGGATCTGGCCATTGTGACTTGTTCTAAGCCTGTGTGACAGCAGCGTTAAAGACAAAGCGCTAAATACCCCGTATGCAAATAGAACTTGTGCCAGGACGTAGGTTAAGAGCCCTACTCCTTCCTCAGAAAAGGCACACAACCCCTCCCCATGCGACAACAAAAGAGAGACTAAATCCCAGTCAACAGCTACAGGTGGGGCAGCAGCACTGTTTTATGTCTGGTTTAGGTCTCTAGCTTCAAGATAGCATGTCCTTGTTGACACAGAGGAAATGATGTTAATGATTCATCAGCCTGAGCAGCAGGGCTATTGCTCAGCAGTGGTCTCCCCAGCAGGCTCCGAAATCTTCTGTTGTAACCATAAAGACTGGCAAAATGACAGGTCAAGCATCCTTGCCGTAGGTCAGAGGTATCTGCAGATTACGCACAGAAACACACATTTACTCTTCTCATATGATTAAAACTCATGACTCAGATACAGGCAAATACACAATCTTATACATGTCGCATACCCTGACCCGCTTGCATGGAATATCTTGTTGCAGTTTATTCAACGACGGGTACTGATGTTTATTCTGAAATAATGGGCTCTGTGTACGGGAGGATCTCATCTGACATGTGCAACGTTCGCTCTTTTCAGCTGGATCCTGCTGCCAGTCAGCTGAACTCCAACGATGCCTTTGTCCTGAAAACTCCCTCTGCTGCTTACCTGTGGGTGGGCCAAGGAGCCAGCGATGCTGAGAAATCAGGAGCACAAGAGCTGCTGAAGACATTGGGAGCTCGCCCAGTGCAGGTTTCTGAGGGCAGAGAGCCAGGTGAGGGAGGCCCAGCAGAGCCCGAGATCATTTCTGTGTAGCTGCACGCTCGCAGTCATTACTTAATGGATATTCTCGTCTCTCAGAACAAGGGAACGCGGACATAGGCACAGAGGGGCTTCTCCAAAGCGTCTTCATTATGTTTAACAGTGCACTCATGGTTGTGGGTCTTTGGGACTTTCTGACATAGAAGAGCGCTTCAAGCCCTACCCAAACCATACTGCCGCTGTAGTTTCCGTGAACAGTCGAGGCATCAGTACCACTTTCTCTTTTTCAGATAATTTCTGGGCAGCTTTGGGTGGAAAAGCTCCTTACCGTACCTCTCCCCGGCTGAAGGACAAGAAGATGGATGCTCACCCCCCTCGTCTTTTTGCATGCTCCAACAAGAGCGGACGCTTCACTGTGAGTATCTGAGAGTCAATTAACTCGACATCCAGCTGATGAAGCTCAGCCCCAGCCTGCTCTGAGCCAACCACCAGGCTGGTACACCTCATCTTCCTTTGCGGTGCTGCCCCCAGAAGGAAAGCATCAGCACCCTTTTTCTGCAGAGACAGCAGCTCCTTCTAGCGCGCTGTTGTGTCAGCACAGCAACTTGCTGAAGCGTCAGGCTGGTCCCGCCCTGATGAAGAGCATTCACATTCCTCAAACTTTAACTTGTGAATCTTTCAAGTGAAAAGAGGCAGCGTGGCAAGCCTTGGCACGAGTGAAAGACAGTTTCTCTAGGTAGAGAGAGGCCGATTTTGTGTTCTGTGGTCAAAGAACCCGTCTGTGACAGCCTGAGTCGCGTGGCCAAATAGCATGCCAGGGTCTAAATGCATCTCACCGATAGGTGAAACTAGAACCTCTGTGAGCTGGATTTCTCCTGTAGAGGTAAAATGGTGCTTCAAGTACATGCTCCTCTTTTAACCTTATGTTTTCCAGATTGAAGAAGTTCCTGGAGAGCTGACTCAGGATGACCTCGCCACAGATGACGTTATGCTCCTCGACACGTGGGATCAGGTACGTCCCATCTACCTAGTGCAGAGGGACGCGAGGCATCGGCACAAATTGGCGCTAGATGGAGACCCAAATTACAATAGCTGGAAGAGTTGGTGTATTGAAGGGTCCTTTCATCCTCAGGCCTGAGAACAAATCACCTCAGTGGTGATGCTGAAGAGAACTTAGACCCGAATTTGAGAGGTGTCCTGCCGGTTCTTTGGCGAGCTTAAGGGCTGAAGGAGATGGGCTGTTGTGTATTGCATGCGCCCCCAGTCTGTAAAGTCCCTGGCGGCAGCGCCCTTGTCCTGGCTGGGGAGGACTGCGAGCCAGGGTTAGAATCCAGCCGTTTCAGATACTGACACACTTTCTGTTATTTTTCCATAACAGACCGTGCATAATTCAGCCAAAAGGCAACTTGGAGATTAATTTCGTATGTTTTACGTAAAAATGTTCAAACATCTGCTGGTTCTTCCCGATATTAAGCTAATGTATGATTTGTTCATGTATCTAGAATTTATGTAGATAAAACACAGTCAAAAAGCTTCTCGTTACAGCTTTAGTCACGTAGGTCAACAATCCAGGCACAGCAACACAAGCCTGTTCCTCTTGTGTGTCATACGCCGGTCACTGAGACCATCTGAATTACCCTTTCTTTCATAAAGAGATCGATTGTTGCTGAAATAATTCATATGGGTTTTTATTTTTATCTTTAGGTCTTTGTATGGATTGGGAAAGATGCCCAAGAAGAAGAGAAGACTGAGGCTTTGAAATCTGGTAACGTCACATTTTCCTCTGAACTAACTTTCTTAAACTTTCCCAGTCTCTGATGATAAGGCGGGCACTTTAATGTACCAAGAACATGCCTTAGTCACAGCATAAAATTCCATGTTGCAATCAGTCGGAGATCACAGCTCTCAAGAAAAGGGGGATCCCAAAGATCAGCATCAAGCAGTGCCGTGTTCGGCCGCCCTGTGCTCGGCCCCCAATGCTGAAACAGCCCCCTCGTGTGGGTAAGCGGGGGCAGGCTGCCCCTCAAGGAGAGCGCCTCTACCACCCTAATGGCGGTTTCCTCCAAACGAGTGCCAGGCTTCTCGCCACGGAGTGAAAACTTCTGTGGGGTGTTTTTGTTGTGTAAATGAAAAACCTGAACTGGTCTCTCTAGCATGCATTTAGCTACAACTAAGCCATTTCAGCTGTTTCTCTGTGAGATTTGTGCTCTAAGAGCTTTCCTTCTGCTTCTCTGCCTGCAGCTAAACGGTACATTGAGACTGATCCGGCCAGCCGAGATAAGAGGACTCCAGTCACAGTCGTCAAGCAAGGCTTTGAGCCGCCAACCTTTTCCGGCTGGTTCCTGGGCTGGGACGACGACTACTGGTCTGTTGATCCCCTACAGAGAGCGATGGCAGATGTGGATGTCTAAGTAACATGTTTTTTCTTTTTTTAAATGGAGCAAGTTTAGTGCCTTCAATGCCTTCAAAAGCTACTTCCTCCTGCAGGACGCATGTTAACAAGGCAGTGATGTTAATAGCCAATTAGCTGTGCAATAATTACCGAAAACAATCATGACCAGACATTGACCCTACTCCTTGCTTTGATTATATTTAATACAATAAAAGCTTGTATGGAATATGTGGAGAATAGGAATGGTGGAGTTTGTTACTAAGAGGAAAACATTAAACAGAACCTGCAGATCCCACGTGAAACAAATACACCTTCGAAAACTAAAGCGTCTTTGTGCCGTCTTTTGCAAACGCACTTTGTGCTAAATGGTTGCAGAAATGATTTGGGGATTGTTTTGCTTTTCCCTTGCCAAAATTATTAGCATGTAGGACCCTGATATATTAAGTGTGTTCTACTTTTTCAGAAAGTCACTCCTTAGCAAACAGCACATTTTTTTTTATTCAGACTGAGAGCAAAAAGCACGCTCCTGGTGTCAGCAAGGCTTCCCGGGGCGCCCATCTATGGCAGCAACGGCGGCCATTACAGGTTCACTCCTCTTCCCCAAGGGTGAGCCTCAAGCTGCGCAGTTACTGTTTCCCACTTGAGGCGTGTGAGCACAGTAATGCTAATTATTACATCCTTGTTAACTGTGTTTCTGCACCCCACCCCCCCCAGCAAAAAGTCAAGCTCAGCTTCTATTAACGGAAGTTAATGTAATAACTAGTGTAGAGTTAATAACTGCAGATGGGTAGATCGCTTTTATCATTCAGAGGGGAGAAAAAGAGTTCAGAGCAAACAGGCAGAAGGGAAGAGCGCCAGCTGGCTCCCGCCCTTACAGCGCTTGGGTGTCTTTTCCTAATGGCGACAAAGGAACCGCCTATGGAGGCACAGTTAGTCCTTGTTCTTACTAAGGCACCTCTCAGTAAGAGCTGATCATAGCGGGAGGGTGATAAAAAAACAGGTTTGGAACTTTACGCTGCCAGTGCGAGAAGGGCGCTTGTGGCGTTGATCTTGGCTGTTCACATCCACCGGTTCAAGGCCAGATGCCAGGCCCCGTGAGGGGGGCAGCCTAAGGAGCTCCCCCCGCTGCGCAGTCTCTAATTCTTCTCTTTTAACCTGTAATTACATCTGCTGAACAGGTACAAAACGCGAATACGGTTTAACAGACTTGCAGCTCAAGACTACATGAACTGAAGATTACAGGCTTTTGGTATTAAGTGTAAGCCCTTTGTGTCACAAACACTACAGCTCTGCTCAGGAGCAGCATCAGCAGGTAAATCACCAATTTGTTACAACATACATAAACAGTACAGCATCCTCTGTTAAACATCACCCCCCCACCAGTTACAGAGATCTTACTTCCTAGAGAAGCAGGTTTTAGACCTGGATACAATGCAGGCATCAGTACTTTGGCTTTTTAAAATCATTTTTAAGGGAGACAGGTAAAGGCAAACCCAACCACTTTTCAGGGCTTTAAAGCCGCACCAACCTATAGAGCATGCCACGGAACAGCCCCTCAGAGGCTGCGAGCACGCTGTATCCCTAACTAGGGCATGGCCACGCGTGGCAGAACAGAGGTGCAAAGTTCCCCTTCAGCAACGTCACCTGACGACTGCTGCTCGTGAATGGGGGGCTTCTCTAGGGCACGTGAGCCTGATTTTCAGACACACCAGTATCGTATTCTCACTCCTCTTTCAACTTCCATTTCCCTTCCTTGTGCAAGCGAGAGAACCCAGCCGCATGCTGGCAGTCAGGCGACTTCACCACATAAGCTGCGCCCCGAGGGTTTGCAGTCAGGGCTGTTCCACCCTCCCTGCAGTGCTACAGCCCCGTTTGTTAAAAGGAACACTTCTCTTTCCAAATGCTGGCTCATCCCATCTTCACCACACCTGGGTTTATGTACTATTTGAAAAGGGTGGGGTCATAGATTAAGGGCATCCCATCCAGGATAGCACGGATACGTGCTTATTTAAGATCCCTGCTTGTACTCATTGGGAGAGGTTTTCAATTACAAATAATTTCGATCGTCCATATTTACAGACATTACATAGCTTTGTAACACAAGAGAACAAAAGAGGTTCCTCAGCAAACCCACTTTGTTAACACTGCCATAAGCTACAATACACAGGGAATTCAGCATTGCAAACATTCACTGTAGCAAAACCCCCCCCCCCCCCCCCAAACTCTCCCCTCCCGCTCTTCCTATTGATTTTTTCCTATGATGCCCTGCAGTATGTTTATGGGCAACGGGAAGACGATGGTGGAGTTCTTTTCTGCAGCAATGGTGGTCAAGGTCTGCAAATAACGAAGCTGGAGAGCAGCAGGGGACTCCGCAATAACCGTGGATGCCTCTTTCAGGGCCCTGGAAGCATTCATTTCCCCCTCGGCTGCAATCACCTGGGGAAGCAAAATGAAGAAGTTGAGTCTGTTCTGGCACAGGAGCGCACTAGAGACCTGTAGGCTGCTCATCACTTCCAGCGAGCGAGCGACCTCCTCCCTTACCAGGTTCTCGCACCAGTTCCGCCTGTTCCCTCACCCAGATAAGCCGCTCCTGCTGCCCCCAGGGCCCCGCCTGCCCGTTCCCCCCGTCAGGGTGCCGGACCACAAAAGCTGGCACCATGGCATGGAAGTGCCAAGGGGGCATTTGTTTCGTTCTTAGAAAAAAAAACAAAACAAAACAAAACTTATTTTGTGCCTCTTTCAGGCTTCTTTCAGCACTGCCTCTCAAAACCAGAGGGCACTCCCCATACATACCTGAAAATGCTTTTTACTTGAAGCGGTATTTTTTTGTTTCTACTAGGGCTTGACAGGGGAATGGCATGTTTCTTACTGGGGAAGCACCTTTTTATTCCCTCTTTCTTTTTAATTATGAGTTCATTAGAGACAGATTTATGGTCTTGCATTTCTTTACAAGCAGGGCCCTTCCGCACTGGGACAATATACGTATTTTCTGACTATCTGCAAAGGACGGCGGGCTGGAGGATGGCACTGTTAACAGGGGAGCTATCGCTGAGGCAATTCACACGCGTGTCAGCACAGGCAAGTGTGCAGAGTTCTATTGCAAAGGCACAATATTCTTTTGAATGGCAGAATAAGTAATAATAATTCCAAAGTAATTAAGCATCAAAAAAATACGTATAAGTTAATACTTGGAGCACTAACGTAAGCTTAGAGATCTTTTCCTAGGCATGCCAACAGCTTCACATTCAATAATTGCTAGCCCCAATATCTAGTGAAATTCAGTTTAGCATCGATTTCCCAGGAAAATAAACCCCAAATTTTTTAATTAGAACCTAAAGACAGGTTAAAGTTAATGAAACTCCTCAATAATATATGACCGATTTTCGTATCTGCCATATGTGCATAGGAATCGCTGCCATGTGCGGGTGTGAGATGAATGTCATAAGATCAGATGTATTTTTCATGGCATGAGATGAACTCCAGTAAGCCTCCCTTTGCCAGGACAAATTTTTAGTATTTAGAATGCAAATTCCATTCTTCTAGGGGTGGGCAGCTCAACAGACCACTGACACCTACCCGAAACCCTCACCTAGCAGCTTAGTGTACAAAAAAAGGTGTTTTGGACAGCTAGAATTTTTGTTTGTTTGTTTTAAAAATGGACTCTATAGTCGCACCTATGGAGGCCAAAATAAGTTTTCAAGCCAGGACTGACAAACCACCAGAGGAGACAGACTGTGGGGCACACAATGCTAAGGGAGGATGCTCACTTGCCTAGGCCTGGAAAAGGGACAGCTCTAACTGCCTCTGAGGATTTTTACTCCAAACTTTAATATTTAGTATCACCTTCTCCCACCTCAGAAGGGAAGTTGTCATGACCAAAGCAATCACCGGTCCACATAAAACAGCTCTAATACTGAGTTTGGTCACCCTTATTTCTTGTATGAAGTAACAAACGGAAAACAAAGGGCTTGCCTAAAACCAGGACTAGTCAGGAAAAAGATGGAAGTAAGTTTGGCTCCTAATTCACTGCAGGCTCCAGCTAATAACCTCAAGATTGTGATTTACGATTTGTTCTTGGAGTGTGGTAATAAAAAAATTGAGATTCTGCATTTCTGCAGGAAGTCTCACCTGTGTGATCCAAGCTGAAATAGAGCAAACACCCAGAGACAGATCCACAAAACCCTGCCCTGCACCCTGATTTGCTACAACACGATCTGGCTGAGAATCTCCATCCTCTACATCACCACATTAAATTATTCATCAAGGGAAAAAAAGCACCCAAACAATTCCAAAACCACGCATTGATGTCGTTACCTTAGCTCTTGCCTCCCGGGCAGCCTCTGCTTCTGCAGCCATTGCTCTCTGCAGTTGGACGGGTAATTTCACGTCCTTAATCTCCACACGCTCCACCTTAATGCCCCAATCATCTGTCGCCTCATCAAGTGCGGCCTATACAAGGCAGGACAATTAAGTTAAGCCTTCTACCTGGCTGCAAACAAACGTCCCAGTTTGAAGAATGACCAATAAACCAAATGAATTATCTTACAATTCTTGGACTTTAAAGACTTCAATATTTAAGTTCTGATTTGATAGTTATAGAACCATCACTGTTGTAAACTAACAAAAAAACCCCTGGAGCTTTATTAATATAGGGAAGGAATTCTGAGGCATAATTTCCTTCAACAGCAGGGTACTGAGGCGATGATCCAGGGAAGCGCTCCTCTCCTGCATCCCCCATCCCGCTTGCTGGCCCCGCAGGCCCATTATTGCTTTAGTCACGCATTTTTATTATACAGAACAGCATCCCAATAGCTCTTGATAGGGTTTTGCTGAAAGCTTCAAATCACAACTTGGCTTATCACTTACAAGGCAGAATAAATCCTGACCTCTAAGTTACCCACGGGATTGCTGCTTAACTGATTGATGGATTGCTCAGGCAAAGCTGCTCCTACCTGCATGCTGTGCGCAATTTCTTCACGATCAGAGAGAATCTGAGAAAGGTTTTTGGTCCCCAGAACATTCCTCAAAGTAGTCTGGGCTAGAAGGCGGGTGGCTGAGTCAGCATTCGTGATATTTGCTACTGCAAGGGTGGCGTTCTGAACTCTGTAATAAACCACTCCGTCTACATTAACTGTCACAGAGTCCTTGGTCAAGATCTAAAAAGCAACGGGGAAAGCATATAATGCAGCATGTATTTACAGAATATAATGATAATTACCTATTTGTTTAACTAGACAAACTCCTAGTTTTTCTCAGGTAAAGCAACCGACCTGAAAACAAAAGGTCTTTATGCATATGCTACACGTGAACACATCTGTGCAGCGATGTGCAAGCCCTCCAGTACAGCTCTGCAAAGCTAAGACTAAATATGGGATTAGAACACTTCTCATTGAAAAATACATTCCATTAGCTTTGCCATGATGTTATTTCTAACTCACTTCTTCAAATTCACAGAGGGATCTGCAACTCATCCAAGTGGTAGGGAAAAAAAATCAGAGATAATTTACACCGAAATACATACGCTTTTTCACCTGGGAAACTTTAACCTGTTATTCTGAAACTAGCGACGTATCATAACCAGGTAGGCATCTCCCCGCACTATTTCAGCGAGGCTTGTAATAAAAGAGATGTGTAAGAGGCAGATTGACTGCACAGGAATGCAAAAGGCACACGTAACGAAGGGCCGAGGTAACAGAAAAGGCTCCAGGAACATGAGCGCTCCAAGTGATTTTGTTTAGATGCGGAGATGGGGATATGGGGCCGCACAATTCAGAATGGGTTAAGGCACTCTAGTTCAGAGCATAAGCTGGGGACACTTATGAGGGGCTCATTTGATGTTTCTGTACAGAGAAAAAGGGCTAATAATGAGCATCAGTGCAAACACAGGACACGTCAGGTTTTCACTTGTATTTACCTTCAGTCACAAGGCTATTTACTTAGCAAGACATCACTGTGCAGGTGTGTCAGTTTATAAAACAAGGGCAAAAGCAGGTGAGGGAAGAGGGAGTGTTTCAGCCGCACTTTCAAAGAATCATGACCAGCGAGAGTTTCCTGTACTGCAGGTGTGACCGTAGGTGAAGGCAGTTCTGTTACTGCTTGTGCCACACCATAGGAATGGCCAATGCTAGAGACTCCCACACAGCAGCGGCTGCGTGAGTTACTTCGCAGAATTGCAGAAAATTTGTAAAAAAGGAGTTGGTGTTTAACGAAGCTTAGAGAAACAGAGAGATTTTAGAGAAGCCTGGAAGGTTTCACTGGAGCTGCTTACAAAATTGGGTTTTGCCTGTCCCAACGGCCTGATATATTTCAGCTGCATGGGTGTCAGGCGTACTTCAACATTTAATTAGAAATGTCTCTGTCATCATCTAGCAGCTCATTGTCCTTCTTGGAGGAACTTCTGGTTGAAATGCCACCTTGTGCTACTAAACAACCATGTGGTGATTTCTAGACAAGTTGCTGAGGAAAGCCAATTTGTGAACATCCTCAGAGCTAGATTCAAGTGATTTACTGAATTCAACACTTCTATGTTAAGTAAAAGATGTACTTGCAAAGATAAAGGCAGATACTCTCAAAGGTTTA
This sequence comes from Phalacrocorax aristotelis, assembly GCF_949628215.1. Lineage (NCBI taxonomy): Eukaryota > Metazoa > Chordata > Aves > Suliformes > Phalacrocoracidae > Phalacrocorax > Phalacrocorax aristotelis. The sequence goes on from NC_134292.1 coordinate 10,746,110, forward strand.
GAAAAGGGTACACCGGAAAGAAGCATTAATATTAATGATCTTTTGAAATTAAGTTAAAGAGAGATTGAAATATGCCGTACGACCATGAGAACAGGTGTCCTAATTCCATGTTAGACAACTACTATTATGTTATTTGACAAGAGAGGGACATGTGAGCTACTCAACCTTCAAGACTTACCTGCTCTGTCCTTCCCAAAACTACCTATTTTAGCAGGCTTTCCATAGTAGCATAAGACAAAGAATGAGCAGCACGCACAGAAATCACACTGGACGAATAAAAATATATTTCTGCTTTTACCTACGGAACACAAATCACCCTAAATCCATAAGCATAATCTAATCAAGCCCAAAGGAAAGCTGCAGAACTGATGGCTTCACTAATGGCACATCAGCAGCTGCAAGCTGCCAGTGATTAGGTTTCTACCAATTACCCTTTAGAGCATACCATGGCATTTGCCATTTGTCTAAATCTACAACTAATGATGAGCAATAGACTGACTGGCAAATATGACAGGAAACAGATGCACCAGACAGGTTGCGTCAGGCATCTCTGTCTTGCAGAATACACGAGATACTTGAGGGACACAGTTATAATCATCGATATACGGTTCTTCACTAACTTATTTTTAGAGGGCGGGTTGTTTTTGAGTCTTTTGTTATCCATTGAGTTGGCATCACCGAGTTCAGCTAGCTTAGTGCTGTGGAGAGACCCTGCTGAAAAATTAAGATGTCCAAGGAAAAACAGGCTAGAAATATTAAGTAATTTCTTTGTTCTTTAGGACCTTCGAACTGAAAGACATCAGGTGATGTTAGGTGCGGTACACCTTCGTGATGTTCCTGTGCATAGCAGGCCACAGAAGCAACATGTACACAAAACCCGCATAAGGGAGCAGACCACTACCCTGAGTTGATCTTAACAGCATTTGATGTATCTAATAATTTCAATCCCGTTATTTTAGCTGGTTCATACACGTAGATAAGTTGGCATAGGAAAGATTGCTGCTGCTCCTGGAAATCTTCCAGATTTCACAGAAACCATTAGAGAATGTTGCATGAAGTCCAGCAGCCTTCATTCCAAGCCCCTCCCATTCCAGCTCTTAAACAGTATTAAGCATTCTCGTTTGGTCCTTAGAGGACAGCATAATTTGTTTCCTTTCAGCAACCTCTTACTGAATGACATTGCTAAAGGATATATGTATTTTTCACAATACATTGATCCTGCACAAGGAATCTACATTAAAACTACATCCTCCCCAATACTGAGAGGAGAAAGGGAAAAAGAAAGTGCAGACTTCTGCAAACACTGTAGCAGATACAAAGGCAAGTGCAAACTCACCTCCTGGGGAGGAATATCAAAAGAGATGGTCCTCATATCAACTTTGATGAAGCTGTCTGTGCAGGGCAGGACAAAAAACAAGCCTGGGCAAGAAAAATCCATTCAAGACGATGTGAAAATGGGTTATTGAAACAGATTAAACTTGCTGCTGAAATAAGCTTAAATCCAACCACCGTAGCTGTGTAGCCGTCTGTAACGAGCTCAGCAGCACGTTCCTTAGTGGCTTTCAAACCAGGGTAAGATTTTCAAAAGTGTCTGCTGAGAAACTTCAATTTATTCAGGTCTAACTTATTTGGAGATCTTTAATATTTGGAAAAACCACCCAGAACTGTGTAACAGCTACTTCTGAAAGTTTGTCCCATGTAGTTACTTGTAGTTAATTGTGGCAGAAACTGTCAGCCTCCTTTTGTTCCAGCAGATCACTGGAATTCTTCAACGTTACAGCAACATGGAAGTACTGTGGACTCTGGATGAAATGGAGGGAGACGCTATTGCCCCTTTCTGTCACTTTGAGCAGCAGGAGCAGCAGCTGAAAACAACAGTCTTTCCGTTCTCATCAGAATTTCTAATACACACAGGAAACTTTTCAAAACTATCAATTTAATTGCTTCTGTTTCTTTTGAAGAACGTTGAGGCTTTCAGACCATGTGGGTTTTAACTGACATACTCAAATTCTTTTGAAATGGCATATTTGATGCCATTATTCCTCCCTTTACATTCTGTGCTTTTGATTCTATCTGAAGGCCACCCATTAACTAAAGAGATCTGGGTACTGCTCACAGATAATTGGATTACTGTCTTCTCCATGAAGTAACACACCCTCTTACTGGAAATTACAAAATTCTTGAGGAATCCATTCGCTGGTCTAATGCAATGTCTCTAGGCAGCTATTATTGTGCCGATGACTTAATTAGAACAAACATTAAGAATGCTCTCCAGGACATACCTGGTCCCTTCGCTCCCCCTTTTAGGATGCGTCCAAGTCTGAATATGATGGCGCGCTCGTATTCCTTTATAATCTGTAAGAAACAGTTGGATGTCACGCAAGGGCTTCCAGAAGCCATGCGATGGATTCCGAACTATGCATACGCTAGTTAAGACAGTCTTAAGCCTCGGGTGTAACAGATGTTACATTTCATATCTATACTGGCTGCTTTTGAGAATTTTAGCTTCACCTTTATTGTCAAAAAGCGAACAACAAAAGGAACAATCAGGACAATATTCCACAAGAAATATTCTTCAGGCTGTGGCACTATATACCAGCAGCAGAAGCAAGAGCATGTCCTCTGGGCAGGACCAAGCAGTAGAAGCAGCTGTCAGGAATATCCTGGCAGCAGCAGAACAGTGTGCAGTACAGGTGACCCAGCAGAGATTTTTCTAGCTCTAGCTCTGCCACGGTATATTAGACAAAACAAAGCAGGGGTTATTTTCTCCGGTCCAGAAACTGGAAACATAAAGCTCAAAGTGATCACAGATGACACGTTCTCTAAGAATCTGTCACACACAGCCACATGTATGTACCCACTTATATATTTACATTTACATACTTCATATTTACACACATACATATACAGGGAGAGATCACCTTAAAGAAAAATTAAAATATCAGTCCTCCAAGAGTAATTAGGCGTTCTTGCAATTATTCTGATCTTCCAAACTAGCTTATATACTACTGACAACTTGGTAGACGTAGTAAAGATGTCAACGCAAAACTCATTTTGACTAAATCCTGTAATCGCACTTTTCTTTTTGGTTTGAAGATTAACGCACTGAAGCGTCGGGGTCTGCTACATACTGTCTGTTACAGTTCACGAAAGAATTAATTTAGATTAAGTTAGATTAATTTGTGTTTAACACAAACAAAATAGAGAACATTAACAACCACTAGGAAGCATCTGCATTGCTTAAAGTTTTAATCCAATTTAGCAGCGAACAATTTTACCTTTATGCACATCCAGATTGATACAGGAAATGTAATAACAGTGAAAAAAAGCGAAGTGATCACCAGGATCCATCCACAGACACCAAGGCCAGTATCAGAGTCATCTGCAAGACAAGAGCAGAATTTTTCAGATTTTTAAAACCAAGAGTGCCTGTTAAAGAAAGCGCCTACAACTGGATATTTATGTTGATAGAGATAAGCCACTCTTAGCACTACTCCTCCAGCCAGATTGATCAGGTTTAGATCAGAAGTCAAATTAAAAGCCAAATTCTGCTTTCATTTTCACTAGTCTCTAGAAGTTGCACAAGATAGCCGAGGGCAGAATGTGGTCTGAGTAACATTATGCAGAATTAAGCACGCTAACATTTCAGCACAGACTCTCAGATGCCTCCCTCTTGCCAGTTTTCTCTAGCAGAACGACCAAAATGCAGCAGTAGAAATCCTGTTCTGTTATTGTCTGAGGAAGTCAGAGCAACACTTGCTTAATAAGTGAAATGCAAACACTCCACGACCTATCACCTCTAGTGACAGGGCATTTAGAACTTATGTTCCAGCTGTCGTAGGTGCAGATCTAAGAAAACCACCATTCTCCAAACTGCTGCGTCTAGGAAGTAGGATAAGGTGCAGTCCAAGATTAGCTGGGTGTGAAATAAAGTCTTTATAAAGGCTACTTACCCTTAGAAAACAAACATGACAGTTCTCTGTCATGAAACGATACCAACTGGATGTATTTCCAGAACCAGCAAATAGCAAGAACTAATGGTTTCAAATACTGCACAGCTAAAAAAAGCAATGCACCATGACAAAATGCAGACATGCTGGGAAGCATTCATCAAGCTACAGGAAGTTTCTTGTCCTGCCAGCTAAGATTCCTAACAGGGTGCCAGGAGCCCATTGCCAAGGGGGGATATCCCTGGGTGAAACCTAGCACTCACAACCACCGCATTCCTACTGGGGGGATACTGAAATTCATCTTCCTTACTCCATCCTTTAAAAAGCTAAAAGTACAAAATGCCAAGAAGCACCCACCAAGCTTGGGAAAACACAATTCTTACGCTGAGATGAAGAACATTGCTTCAGGAGCTCACTTCCCCATCTTGCTGAACTGTAAATACTCCCCTTACAGTCCTGCAAATAAGCAAACGTTATCCTAACCTGAGCAATGCCAGTAATGCTTAAAGGACTGGAGTTCTGTTATCTAATGGACTGCATACAGCAGCTTGCTTAGAAAAAGATTGCATTAGAGAGTCTAGAAGTTCTAATTTAGTTCTACCTGGAATTATAAAATGGATTGTTTTCTGTAGTCACCAAACACAACTACAGTTCAATTTGCACAACAAAACTGGCTGGTTATAAGAAATAAGCCTCTGAGTCTCCACCCTAACATTTATTTTAAGTAGAACCCATTTTGTTATAAAGCAAAATCTTGATTTTGAAAAACATCCATTGATTTTAACAACTCCAGATATACAAGTAAGCATTTTATTGTGCCCACGACTGAACTGAGCATTCGTGGTGTATGCCTTGGATGAAGAGGGAAGTGAGGTAGATCAGTCATTAGATATTGCTAACCCTGAAAGTGAGTAATAGCAAATAATAGTATATGCTTTGCAAATTTAGATCCACAATATTTGACTACAGTCATAGAAGTCAGCAAAATGACTGGGAACCGATGCTGAAGCTTCTCGTCCTCTTTTTCACCAATCGCAGGTCTTAGAGCTAGTCCTAGCCTTTCGAGTACGATGGAATATGGAGGTGGTGGAACATAATAAGATTTTGTCTCACATAGTACCTTGGACTTTGTAAAGTTATTCAAAGCCTCTGAAGCCAGTTGGCTATCTTATCTGTAACTCGTATCCCCGTCACATGCCAGTATAATAACCCCCAAGGATGCATCACATCACGTGTCATTTTAAAGTTCCTCTATGGAAAGTTACCCAAAGCTATTCCCCCCAAAGTGTATTATTACGTAGTGGAAACACCAGATTAAAGAAGTAATTTCCAGGCGTCCTGTGAAAGTCAAGGAAATGCATTACCTACACATTCTGGTATCAAGCAGCTGTCAGCATTAGGCAACATCTGTAAACTCATTAGTGAAGGGCACATTACCTCTCTTTTAGGAACAAGGTATTAGTCAGCCTAAAACTATAAAAACTCCCCCTCTCTCTTTTACTTAATAACTTTTATAAACCTAAAGGAGCTGAGGATCCTGCTTCAGTTCTGCTCTACAGTGTAACATCAGTCCTTCACCACCAACCACCCACCTGCTCTTACCAGAACTACAGCGTGGACAAAAAAATTATTTGCTTCCCTGTTGAACCTGAATGTAGAAGTCACAGCTTAAATAATGTAAAATTTCAATATTTGAGTAAGCGCCCACTTGTATTTCACAATGATTCATAGAATCATAGAATGTCCTGAGTTGGAAGGGACCCACAAGGATCATCAGGTCCAACTCCTGTCTCTGCACAGGAGAACTCCAAAGTTACACTGTAATTTACACCACGATTATCCCATCATGTGGTATATTTCACAATACAAAAAGCAGGAGAAATGCTGTTTCGTGAAAAACGGAGATACAAGAACGTGACTGGCATCTGTGTAACGAGGTTTCTTATTGCTATTTTTGAACATCTCCTTTGTGGGACTTAGATAACTTCATCAATGGGCCATTCTTGCCAGATTTCTCAGGCTCATTGACACTGGATGCTAAATAGCAGCTAGTTTGACAGCACTGAAACGCGACTGGCAGAGATGGTGCAGGTGTAACACAGCCTCAGACACACCTCTCACAGGTGAGGCATATCCCTGCCCAACCAATGTTCTGAAACCCACCTCAATTTTACACCACACTAAGCACTGGCTGCAGCAGGCCGCCTCCCAGCCCTCTATCACCCATTGCATACGGGAACATTTTAACACAGACAAAACATGCCTTTGGTTTTGGCAGGTGGTGCCAAAGAACAGCTCAGAGAAATACTCTTTTCACTAAGCCCCCACAGAACAACCACAGAACTACTGAAAACAGACTTTCAGCAGCGTATTTTGTGATCCGGAGGAGAAGCAAGAATAAAAAGTTTGTCTTTTATTTCTTAGCTGCATCTGCAGTGTTCAAGAATAGCTAAAGAGAACCAGAGTAAGAAATAGGCAAAAACAGTTTCGTAGTGAGAGTTCTGCCTGGGAACTCTAGAGAACTGGGTTTTGCTTCTCCCTAGGCCTGACTCCTCACGTGACATTTCTGATACTGTTATATAATCCAACTCAAAAAAGGAGAAATATAATTTACTCTTCCCAAAGAAAAAAAACAAAACAAAACAAATAAAAAAGCCAACAAAACCAAAACCTTGCTCACAAAGCAGATGCATGATGATTAACAATAATTGCTGGGGATATATATTTAAATGTTAATATACTGTGATGTATCCACCTGCTGAAAAAGCAATGAGAAAAACAATGTAATGGCTTCAAAAAACAGACACCGCCAAAAACTCAGAGGATGTTAAAACCACACAGAGAACACTGCATTTTCTCCACTGCTGTTGCTGCTGGGAGCTGTCCCTCCCTTTAAAGGCGCTGTGACTTGCAGGCCTAGAAAACACAATCATGAAAGAGAAAGACAAACTGATGATCATATTGCAGCTGTTACTATTAGTTATAGGACTGTTATTAATCATAGGAATAATTTATATTAATAAATAATATTCTTTAATGATGAAAACATCGACTCAGTTTCAACTATTCTCTGTTGGCCGTGAAACGGTGCTCAAAGTCCCGCTTACGCCAGAACATGCCCAACTCCACCATCTCTAACCGTTCCACTGGAATTTTCCTGTGGGCTATAAACCAGACAAGCCCACAACTTAAATTTATAGCAGGCTGTTGGCGTGCAAACCACGGCAACCTATCAAATTCGCAAAAATTCTTGAGCAACTGTGCCACTCGAAGGCTTCTGCACTGTAGCACAGTTGCTTCTTTAGCACTCCTGCTTAACTCTTCATGTGACCTTTATTATTTTAAAATATATATATTTTTAAAAGCAAAATCCATTCATATTTCCTAGTTTACTTCCTTTCCTTGTAGGAAGACAAGGTTTGTTTCTTTCCAAGATGGACCTCCACCCATCTTTTCCCTCCATCACCTCAACCATCCTCTACGGCACTGACTGCTGGACGCACACGCAGCGGTGTCAGATACATCACGACTTTGGATCTCTTCACGTGAACAGGCAAAGAGAATCCCTTCGTGTCTGGAGATCCAGCATTCACATAATTTTCTAACAACTAAACTAAAGAATGGGGAACACACCCCCTGGAACTCATTCAATTAATTAAAAGTCAAGCAATTCATAACTATCATCTTTCCTCTTAGAAACAGCATTGAGTTTAGGATTTTTTGAGCAGACAGATATATGCATCTAGCTGTTGGAATAATATGCTAAAGGCAGTATATGTGGAACAAAATTAATTTTTTTTCCATAACGGTAAGAGATTTTAAATTTGCAAAGAATTTATCAATTTCAGTCCAAAAAAGTACATTTGAAGTAGCCGTAAAAAATAGCTGTAAAAAATAGAGCCTGAAAAGAAAAGTTACTTGAAAATAAGAAGTAGTATTATTCTAATATTTTATTAAATACCAGTATTTAATAACCTCTCTTTGCAACTCCAGCTATCGTGAACAGCTATGATTTAAAAGGAACTATTGACATAGAAGAGTTCAAAGGCTTAATTATAAGTCAGCTGTGAAGCAGCTCTCCATGCTGCAGATGCTGATGCGGCACCATAGCAGAAAGTTTGGTTTTTTAACTTGCAGTAACTCTAGCTACTTGACTTTGGTTCTGTCTTGCTTGATTTTCTCAAGTGCTGAACACTCTGTTGTATACCCCTACAGCTTCAGTTCAAACAGTTGCATTATTCTTGCTCTTTCATTATCAAGATAGTAAAAACTTACACCTGGAATTTAGTCAGAGGAATCTTATTGATGGACGGTCTGCAATAGATTAGGTACCTCTTTAAAAAATAAACCACAAGAAGAAAGAGTATTTAAAAAAAATTTAATTGCCTTTACAACCTTCGATCCCTTTAAGGCTGTCTGGAACAGTTACCGTTACTTTAGCAAGAAATTATCATTTGGATCATCAAACAGTATTAACAATTTATACTAAACACTTAGTGCTGGAGGCTGAGATGGAAGGAGGAGGTTCTCATTACTGTTTGAGGTGTGGCATACAGTTCACTTGTGTTTTTTCTCCTGCAGAGACCTCGCAGTCTGAACAAGCACATCACTGTCAACAGCAAAAATGTGCAAGGCTCCTCTGTACCGCGAGAGGAAGGGACCTTCCCCCACAGCCGTGCAAGCAACCCACCAGATTTAAAACAAAATGCCTATAGGAGATCAACCGCACTGAATGCAAGGCAAGCAAAACTAGATAGAGATCTCCACTTTCACGCTACTCAGTCAAATCAAGATCTGAGAATGACTGAAGAGTGTTATTCTACGACAGTTATTCAACTGTTTGATAATTAGCAAACAACCAGGAATAAGAAGGAATGCTACTTTCAGTGAGAACTAAATGTCTTTTCAGATGCTTCTCGAAGCATTCCACACAGGAAACAACCAAAATTATTGCATCTAATAACCGAAATTCCATTTACTCCATAGATACTTTACTATGACAAAAATAACTGGTAGCCAGCTTTAGCCTCCAAAACACCACATCGCGCGTGAAGAAGAAACAGCCTCAGGAGCACGTACATTGAAAGGCTCGCCAAGTCCCAGCCAGGGTTAGCATCAGAGTGACCGCTGTTCGGTATTAAGAACTAACATACTCACGGGATGAAATGTAGATCCTCTCCGAGGCTACAAGAACTGGCATGTGCGATTGGGCATGGGGCCCAAATAGATCTACATTTATTTATACAACTCCGGTTACCTAGCCAAAGTCTTTGTATATAAAGCAATCTTACAAATCCATTTCCTTCTGAGGCTGCAAGTAACAAAACCATAAAACAAATCATGACTTTTCTGTAGTCTATTTTAACAACGCAGGGAGCAGGTCAGCTTCCAGGAACTGAAACTGTTAGTTGTGTTATTTTAGCACATCATCTCCAAAGCTGCCTGACCCGGGTTACGTTCACACCTAACTAAGGCCAGAAGCCACCAGAATAACGATACCAAGAGGTAAAAATTAATTATAGCTTCACTGGTGCACTTGAGGAAATATAATTGACTTTTATCACTTCCTCCAGTCACACCTACCTAATATTTTGCTCAAGTGAAAGGCACTACTGGTATAAACAACCAGTCCTCAAACTCTTTTTGTTCTCATTTACTGGTGCAGCGCCTCAGGGATTACATCTGTTGAATCTGCTCTTAATTATTTGTTTAGCTTTCCCCTTAGTGTCCCGAGTTACCGCACATGAAAACAAAACACATACACACAAAACTCCCCAAGTTACGCAATCGGGGCCAGATGTCGGTGCTCCTCTGCCTCCCCACGCGCTGTTCGTGAGGAGAAGCGAGGCGGGAGCCGCGGCGGGGCCCGGGGGGCTGCGGGGCGGGGGGGGGGGGTGAGCAGAGCGGGAGGCTGCCCGGGAGGCAGGCGGCACCGCTCCTCTCTCCTTCCGCGGGGTTAAGTTTGGTGAAAGACCTGCAAACTTTCCTCAGCGACTAAATAAAATAATAATTAAAAGCGAAAGAGAAGATCAGGAAGCAACAGGAAGGCGCCTCGGGCCCGCCGCCGGCGGGGAGCGACAGGCTGAGAGGCCATATCCCCGCTGCCACGTGAGGACAGCCCCCTCCCCGCTGCCCCCCAGCCTGGTTACCGTGCATCCGCCGCCCCTTAGGCGGGACCCCCGCTTCGTGGTCTGCCATGGCCGCCGCCTCCTCAGAGCTGTCTGTCTCTCTCCTCAGCACTACCGGCAGCCGCCCCGCGTTCCCGCCACCCCACGGCCCGCCACGCCCCGCCCCGCGGGGCGGCCACTGCGAGGGTGGGGCCGCGGCGTTGCGCGCACCGTGCTCCCCCCACCCCCCCGCACTCCTCCCGCCGCCACCTGAGGGGGTGCGGAGGGGGCGGCCGCGGCGGCGGTCACGGGTGGGGAGGGACGGGCAGCAGCGGGAAGAGGGCGGTGGGAAGCAGGCAGGGAAGGGGAGTCGGGGAAGGCGGACGCGTTGGGCCGGCGGCGCGGGGCCCCGAGGAGCGGGAAGAGGGGAGCGGAGAGAGGAGGGCGAGGGAATGAGGGGCCAGCGGGGCCCCGGCCAGCCCTGCGTGGGGAGCGGCGAGGGGAGGTCGGGCTCGGCCCGGCCTCACGCGAGGTTTAATGCACGGATGGAAGCTGATGGTTTTTAATGGATGAGGTATGATCTTGCGTAAGAAAATGAATAAAAGCAGCTTTCAAACTGATAAGATTCACCTTTTAACCACTCAATTTGAGGAGTAGTATGCTAACACACGCAGCATTTCTTCCATGATTGTGCTGAACTATGTGTCCAAAATGGGAAGGGAATTAATCCTGAAGAAAAAAACCCAGCTTTTAAAAAATTCACCTCACATTTCAGGTATTACTGCATTTCTTCTTGACCTGTTGCAGGACACCTGTGGAGAGCTTGGAGCTTTCATCCCTTTTTGAAGATGCCAAAGTTGTGGTCTCTGCTCCTTTTCTACAAGGTTCATCCCACAGAAACAAGGTGTGTGTAGAAACACATCATTAAACGTACAGTCATTACATACCAGGTGTCATAAAGTTTTTCATATTGGAAAAAAAGTTCCAAGGTTGAAATCTATATTATGCTCAATTAGGAGGGCTACAGATGATTAGTGTCTGTTCTTTAACCTTTATTCATGTATGGACAGGGAGGGGCATGTGCAAACTCGTATTTCATATTGCGTTGCTGTACTGATAGTGTGTAATTGCTAGCTTCTTTGTAAAATGCATTGCGACTTATGAACCAAAAAATGGTATTAGACTACCAGAATATGCAGACGTGTATTTTAAGTGTTGATGTTATTCTGTGGTTAGACTCCCCCTTGGAGGTAGCTTGACTTTTGCTTTCCATTACGTGCCAGAGAAGCAAAGCTTTTGATTGGGCAGCGTGCTTGACTGAGAAGAATGTGTGCATGAGTGGAGCGCTGAGGGCCGAAAGGTAGTCCTGTTTCTTGAAGCCTGCAAGCGATATGGACACGTCAGTGAAAGACCAATGCTTTTTCCCAGTGAGAGTAAGATACCTAACGAACAGTGTTTCTGTTGCTGGCATGAATTCTGACTACCACACTTTGGGTAGTGGATTTCAGACTGATCCGGGTTAGCAGTATATGAGACTAAAGACTAAATCTGCCTCAAGATCCCTGAGTGCTTATGACCTTTTAAAATTCCTTACTGCCCTTTATCTTTACTTACATGCTTGTGGACAGTCGCTATTAATGCATTTCTGAGTGCCGACCCATGCTGTTCTGCTATTATTAATTCCTCAGTATTCTTGTTTCGTTCTATTGTCTACAATTTTGCATGCATTTACCTATATTCTTGCAAAATTAATCTCAACAACTTTGTAGGCTGTCTTTCCTTATCCGTTGAGTAGGTACAGTAGATAAACCGCTATGGATGAAAGCGGTTCCACCAGCAGCAGCTTTACTGACCTGCTAAAATGTCTAACCGTGAGTGGTGCAATTGCAAGCTAATATTTAAGGTAATTTGACAGAGATGATTCTTTGAAATTCATCATGTCTCTTCCCATTTCCCTACAATCCGAACCATCCATTAAAGAGATGGAAGAAAATGCTAGAATGTCCAAAACTGCTCTGTATATGTAACATGTAGGGCTTTTCTTTGAAATTCATAAAAGGAAGAGAAAACCTCTGAGCTGTCCAAATGAGAACCGATAAAGAATCGTTCTTATGTAGGCTCAAGTTGTCACCTCCATACAGCTCTCAAATGCCATGAAGCAGCCTGCAGCGCAATGTGAGCTGGTGTCTCATTCTGTGAAAATAGTTCTGTTCTCATCCAAAGAGACCAGATGAAGGACAACAATATCACCCAGTTCTTTGCCTTGTTACTTAGAAAATGAATTACTAAGTGCCTGGTGGGATATAGTCTTTTCATTGTTAGTATCTAACGAAACATTCACAGTATTTCTTTTATATAAACAACTGAAAAGTCATCAGCTCAAGAATTTTGCTATCGGTCTGGACTTTTTGGATCCTGTTCCTCATATTGTAGAGGTCCTTCCTGTGTCATATAAAAATGTGGATAAGATTTGTCATTTAAAAAAAATCTCATAAAATAGTATGCAGGACGGCATGTATGTTAACAGCAGAGCTGAGCCACGTTTTCTTGTCTTCCTTTTTAAAACAAAAGCAGTGCATTTAGACTAAGCATCTAAGAAATAGGAGAAGAAGAGTCTATCACCCAGTTACCGTAAATGTAACAAGAATATGTATATTTTCTCATCCTTTTTTATAGAGTTAGAACTGTGCCTAAAACTTCTTGCTTTGGGGAAGTCAGAAAGGCTGATGGAAGAGGTCCAAGGATGGAGACGATTATGTATGAAAGCAGCATCACATTTAACTGTCCAGGGGAGCACCTTCTGGGGGTAACAGCATAGGAAGTAATGGGTTGCTTAATCTTGGTGAAGCAGGGGATGCTGTGACGCAGCCAGGTGGCTGGTCAGAGCACACGTTTGCGCAGTTTTGATCAGAACACATTTACAGTGGAATGGAACATAACGCAGTAGAATACGTGGTATTGAAGCTCATAATATTGTAAGGAGGTTGAGAATGTATGTACTTTTATCTTGCCTTTTTGCTGACCTTGGGGTCTTCTGGCAAATAGGCTGCTTAGAGTGTCTCAGCATTGATTAATGGGAGGAACAGGTTCTGGGAAAACAGTAGATAAGCTATGATGAGCCCTTGTCACCTATAGCAAATTTGGCACTGGAAAAATCTAAGCTCGTGCCAATAAGAAGATAAGTGCTATTAAAATTAATATGAATTGAGCATTAAAAAATGTACCACATTGGTTTACCTTATTCCAGCAAAGAAGGGGAAGCACCTGTTCCTTTGCCCTGTTGTTAAAATAAAAAATACACAGTTAAGACCTTTTTACTTCATGACACTGGCAGCCTTACTTCATCTGAAGCTGTAATTGCTCAGCAACACGTGTACTTATGTACAAATTTACGTCGGCATTTTGCTCAAGGGAGGGAAAGCCTTCTATCTCACTTCAGGTGGGCCCTAATTCCATTTGTTTTACTGACTTTGGGTGTTTGCCAGTAAAGTTGGAAAAACCCCAGGGTGGTGCTGAGCACTTCCCTTTTTATGGCTGGACTCAATGATCTTAAAGGTCTTTTCCAATCTAAATGATTCTGTGATTCTTCTGTGGGTTATTGCTGACATCTACTGTTTCCTGTTGTGCTCTTCGCACAGGTAATTCTAGAAAGTTAACCAGTGTGATAAGTCCACTCTCCTTTCCTTTCAACTGAGTGAATTGAGTGATGTTATCATGTTATTTAATACAGTATTAGTTTTTCCTTAAATACTGAAGTTAAGCATTGGGATTAATAGCAGGTAGCTGTAGTAACTCAGAAGTAACCACACACCAGTGAGATGCCTCAAGGGATCTGAGTTAGAGTTAAATCAGGTGCATTCTGCAGACTGTGAAGGCTCCCAAAATACTAAAAGACCAAGTATGAAAAGAGAAGGATGAAAATGCAACCTTTACTAAATAACATTATCTGAGTGTCTTCTCATTCTATTTTTGGTTCAATAAATAAAGGCATTAAAGACACTGATTTTTTGTCTGGCTAGAAGAGAACAGTGGACTTGGAAATTGTTTTATTAGTTTCTAGGCCTTATGAAAAGAGAAATTTCATTGCATTTTGCCCTTATCCTTTATATAAATCCTTTTGATTTTAAATACGGATGTTCCTGTCACCAGTAACTCCTCAGTATTTCTCTGTAGAAAAGCCTGCGTTTGTTTAATCTTTCCTTGAATTCTAACGTGCCTGGTAGGCAGTGAATTAGGAAGAGCGCTTGTGTGAGGTGTTTCAGCCTCGGAAACGCCTGTTGTAGTAATTGTGTGGGCAGTAGCTGCAGCTTTCTGTTACTTCTCAAAAGGGAACTAGCCTACAAGCAGTATTTTCATTTGCGATGTGTTGTTTATCAGTATGTGATTTATTTTCTCTAGAAACTGCGAGCAGTATACAGAGCTGCCGTTAGGTGTCAGCAGCTGCTGCCAGTGACGGTCTTGTTCGGAGCAGGTATTCAGAATGTTGATTTTTGTCACCTCAGCCTTTGTTTTAAAACCCTTTCTTCTAGTAAAGTAAGTTGTGGTCCATAATGATTATGGTATAATGTCACAGACTATTCCTGAAACTGTCTTTGATTCTTTGCTGGATGTGGAATGTGTAGCTTCTGAATCCTGTTTGGAGCTGCTCATACTATACTAAATTTTATGTGAAACTTCAGCTATATACGTGCACTTCTGAGTTCCTGAGGTGTTACGTGTTGTCAGCTTCCTGCAGGGGTTACACGTGGCAATTTGGTAACGAGGGGTGTTATTGTGCTTTATTGTATCGTGCTTGTCCCAGCTTGCAATAAATTTTACGGGACTCTCACAAACTTTGTTTTCCGTTGCAGTTTATGATTCAGAGTTTTTAAGGGTGACCTTAACTTGAAGTGTATTAGGGCATCTACTATATTCTTATTATATATGTGCTTAAACATTTTGTTGCATTTTGAATTGGAGCTAGGTCTCTGGAGAACTTTTTTACTTAACATTACACATTTGAGGTAGGTCTGTCTATATATACTTTCGTTCCATTCTGAAGAACACTGCTTTGAATCAGTTTCTTCTACAATGTCTAAAAGTAATCAAAACCAGAATGCTAGTTCAACAAACATTTCCCACGTTATAGAAGTCTGCATTTCATTTAGTTGCCTATTTTTATATCATGGGATTATTTGTTTTCAGTGGAAGTAGAATATGTATATGTTAGAGTCAATAATCCCAAAATAGGAAGGTTATAAAATCGGGTTTCTTTGAATCAGAACAATTTCTCCCACATTAAAAGATACATTGTTTAAAATATCTTTGAGTCTGGGAGGTTCATTATTTGTATGTTGTTTACACTTACAGAATACATATAAAAGACCAGTCAGAGCAAAGCTTGTCTTGAGGGAAGACTTGAGTCTTTGTGATTGGTGTGCGTGGACTGTCACAGGCGAGAACAAGGGCCTACAGCAGGCTGTTTCTCTGATCGGTTGCTGCTGCTGGGCACGTTTGAGCTTTGAATCAAATTAGTATGTAAGATAATATGCATTGTTTTCCTGACCTAGTATGCTTTCATACTGAAAATACAAAGAAAATCTGGTCAAATTTTCAGCAAATTATTTTACTGCCAAATTCTCTATGAGCATTATATGTAGTTTGGAAATCTAACAAGTTCTGCAAAATTAACTCCGTTAAATTTGCCCTATACATCCTGTAAGGGATATTTGGCTTCTCAAATACAAAGCAAAGTCAAATTAAACGGTCTTTGCTGAAGATATTTGCCTACAGAGAGTATATCAGGAATAATCATTTCTTGTGATTCAGAGAGGTAGAGGACAGAGTTTTCATGCCTTGTTAGCAGTCTAAGATCTCCTGTCACGGCCCTGGAACCAGGTTAGGGGGATCTGTTTCTCCTCACACCACACTCCTCTCATCCTTTGGCTGGATGCTGCGGGGAGAGGGATGTAGGAACCAGTTTTGTGGCATTGTGTTGAACTTCCCCTTCAGAAGGAACTGTCAGAAAAAAAGAAAAGAGAAGAAGAAAAAAAGAGAAAGGGATGTAACAGTCACAAATTTCCCAGTGCTCTCGGATATGCTTCTTGTGAAACCTTTTCGAATTCCCTCTGCCATTTCATATGCTAGTCATGTGTGCAAAGGTTTTACTTGTCATCTCTGGTCTCACCCAGAATCCATCTGGCCAGCCACTGCTTTTTTGATTTTTCAATATAATGATTTCTTTGCTTCTGTGGTTTGGCAAAAGAGAAAAATTGTGTTTAACAAAACAGTAAAAGCCTTAGGTAATAAAAAAAAAATAGACCTACTAGAACAAGTCAAAGTCATGAAGGTGCCTTAAAGCAGCAATGGAATGTCACTTTACTATTTAAGAAACCCAGTCTCAGAAGAAATCCTCCTGCAGTATGTCACTGAAATTACAAGTTTGTCTCACACTTAGATAGCCTGGAGGTTTTAGCACTTGTAACTACTGCATCCCTAGAATTCAGGAGCAGAACCGCATTCCATGGCATTGGCATGCTTGAAAGAGTTAGTTGCAGAATAAGAGGTGATATTACTGAAGAAAAAAAAAAAAGATACTGAAGTGCTGCACATTTCACTCTATTAGTGTATTTAATAGATCTATATTTTAAAATAGAATAAATGTGTAAGACACTGAGAGCATTTCAGGACAAACAGTATAGCCTAAATCTGATGACAAAAGTAACAAAGCCTCTGAGGACGTTTTCTGTTGCAAATACATTTCTGGCAGCAGTGATTCAACTATATTGGATTCATAGAAGAACTAAAGGAAACTTTAAGAAAATAAAGACAAATGTTTGTATTACTTCACTTGTTATTCACAAGAAAATTGACTCTGAGCCAGGGTCAGTGAGTGGCAGTAGAGCCTGGCAAGTGGTATTAGTCACGTTAACAGACTGCAAACTGGTGCATGTGGTGGGATTTATTTTCCGTACTCTCACAAGCCGCAGTGCTCGTGCAGAGGGAACGGGCCAGGTCCATTGTAGAGAACGTAAACACAGACATGGCTCTTTCGACGCTTGTCACCTATCGGAAGGTGGTCTGTGAAACGACTGTAACTCATCCATGGGTCATCCCAATACCCACGGATACGCGAAAAGGGAGAAATACTGTGAGCCAAAACAAGGGGACTGTAATATTTGTGTGCTTTTGTAGAAGGAAACACCTGCAACAACAGCATACAAAAAGGAGTTTTTTAAAGGTTAGGTTATCTTGGGTTTAAAGTACAGATCGGTTTTATACCTTTTGTAAACACAGCATCATTCGTTGTTTATAAATATTATACTTTTATACAGAATATCCTTTTGTCAGAATGTTCATCATTTACATGGCATTATTTTTTCTGTGGTCGAGGTTCATATGAGGCTCAAATATCTGTAACAACCTTTGACAGGAGATTTTAAGTGCAAATGAGACTTGACTGGTACACAGAGATTTTACTAGATTACCAAAAACGTTTCTTTTCCCTGTTGTTCCCCTGTCCCTGGCGGCTGTTGGTCTCCTCTTGCCTTTTTCTTTTCTTTTTTCAGTCTGTTTCCTTCAGTGAGGCAGATGCGTGCCTTGGGTTAATACTGCAATTAGAAATAGTTATACAGGTTTCCATAAATAAAAGCTTATATCTCACTAGTACAATGATAATGTAGTTCAGATACTGTCCTTAGACTTTGCGGAGTGTTAATTCTGGCTCTCTGTGGATGAATGAAATCACTGCCCCTCATCCCCTTTCTTTGCTACTTTTCTACCTCAGAGATGCGCCGTAATGATGAAGTTGGAAGCAAGACGCTCCGTGTAACAGTGACATGGTTCAGCTCTGTCTGGATCTGCTTCCTTTGTTTGACGTAAGCACAAAAAAAAAAAAAGAGCACTAAATAATGAAAGAGGTAATCAGTGTTTTTGAAAGTCTAGCATTGAGTAAAGCTGAAAGTTTATGAACAGGTTTGATAGAGAAACTGAGAGCCCCATGATGTGTTTCTATGGAAACTACAGTTTAAGGTTTTATCTGACAAGATGCTAAAAAGAGTACAATCTGCTCTTTTTTTCTGATTTGGGTAGAGAGAAGATAAATACAGCAGATAGGTATTGCAAAGTGATCGTTGGAAAGATAATTAATGAAGTGCTTCAGGATGAAAACTGCTGTATAAATACAAGATGACATTTCTGTCTTAATCATTGCCTTTAATGATGAGATTTTTAGGACAGATTGCTAGTAAGAAGCTGCAGCTTAGCAGTCGACGTATTGGTGTATGTTTCCATTCAGCTGCTCTTGTTGTTGAAATATTTAATTATTTGTACTTAGTATGAATATGAGAGCGTTAATATCTTGCTTAGAGTTGGTCATAGGTTGTGGAAATTTCCTGCGCACATCTCTGGTGATTTCCAGTCCTGCCTCATCACAGTTCTGCTCTCCTTGTTCTGCCTGGTTACTTCTGCTGGAAAATGTCTCCCTGACTTCTGGAGCCACTTTGCCCCAGCCCCAGATTCCCACCAGCTCTGCCGGTGGCCTCCTGCCAAGCTGCAGAGCTGACCTCTGGTTAGGCTACGCTGACCCATCCTTTGTACACATGCTGTGATACAGACTGTACTATGATGATGCTGAGGCTGAGACTGTACAATTTATTCATCGTGTCATAAAACGACTGATTTTCAAAACGTGCTGGTCAAAGATGAAAGCTATGATTCACTAGGCTGTCGTGCTATTTCTGGCCATGCTTTTATGCTCTTTGATTTCACTCTTTTAATCAACATAGATCAGTTCACATCCTTAGAATTCATTATGTACAATCTATTCTTCCCCACTTGCTACCAGATCTTTCACGGCAGAGACTGATCCTCACTTAGTGAAGTTTTTGTTCAGAAGTCAGTGGCACCTTGTGCTGCAATTCCTTCGCAATTCCATGGGCCACACAAATAGCTTTGTTATGCAAATAGCATATGGTCCTGTTAGATGTGGTCGAGGCTGAGACATTTTCATCTTTGACCATCTTCTAATACTGGCTGTCAGAGCAAACGAAGTAACGTATGTATTTTTACTTCCACTCTAATGAGAATAAGTCCTGAATTAAGGCTACCTGAGTAGAAATAAATGCTGTCTCTCTTCTCTCGCACAAAAGGAATCGTGCCTTTCTGCATGGGGATGGTTTCTTACAAAGCAACAGATGGCTCTAGCAGCCAAGAACAAAAGCCCTGGGACCTGGCTCTGAACTTTTATATGTGTTGCACCTTCTTTATGTATTGTAAAATCTCAGTGTGGCTAAGGTGTTTGTGGAGATTATAGTAGTGGAATAAATACTTTTGGAATACAGTGTAGGTATGCACAAAATATCCTGTTTTACTATATTTGTCTTGTATAGATGTGAATAAATTATAAAACAACCTGACCCAAAATTTAAGAGAAACCTTTTTTTTAAAAAAGCATCAATTAACCTATGCCTTTTTTTCCTGTCTCAAATTAAAAGAAGAAAAAAGAACATATTACACACACAAAAATTATGTTTGTCTATAAGTGAATGGGATACTTAGAATTTTGGAAGAACTATTCTGGAGATTTGAAGACCATTGTTACAAATCTAGAATGATGGTGATGGTTTTGGAAGGCACTTTCAAAGCCTGTGTGCCTGTGATTTGTTTTTTACTGAGATAATTAAAGCCACTATTGTATCCACACTCCAGCTGAGGAACTACTCAGACTGTTTTACACTAAGTATAGATTCTCTTCTGAATTGGTGCTTTAAATTGAAGAGTAATATGGAAAACTACAGAGAAATTTCTGTTTCTGATTTAAGGAGTTTTCTTTCTTCCCACCTCCTTGGAAAACTTAGTTGTACCTGCAGTATCTTTCCTCTTGCTTTGGCTCTTCATCTTTTATTGAACTATTTCATGTTTGCTGCTGCTTTCCTTTAGGGGATGCATGAAATACTGTTTCACAAGTATAATGTGGAAAATAATGTAGAGAGCACTGTTTCCAGCAGCAGCTACCAAGCAACCCTGAAGTTCAGGATTTTTCATCCTGACACAACTTCTTGATACTTGAAATGAAATATTTCTGCTTTGACTAGTCAGGTTTGTTACCTTAAACTGACTGAGTAGAGTACACCAGGTGTTTGGAGCTCTAGCACAAAATAAAAGGAGTAATTAATATCAGTTTAGATAATTTTAAAGATAGTGACAGCGGTTTAATGGGAGAAAAATTACTGTCTCCATTGTACAAAATCAAGCAGAAATAGGCTGGTGCCAGCGGTTGAACAATGTAAAATAATGACATTGCATTAGCTGGATGAGACTCCTGAAGCTGACTGAAATTATCCCAATGACACATTCACAGTTCGAAAGAAAAAAATGAAACCACAAGTATTGTGCACTTCTGGCCTTCGGAATTCCACTCTCCTTTCACTTCTATACGCATACTCCTCAGAATTTGGAATACCAGAGCAGGATTCTAGAAAGCTGCATTGCTGGCAGAGGGCTTGAAAAGGATTAATTATCAACATGCCAAGTTAGAAGAGATTTTTTTTTTTCCTTCCCTGATTTACGATCTGATTGCAGAGACAGAGAGCTTAATCAGTATGGCATCCTACACAGTTGTGAAGATACTGAGTAAAGAGTTCCCAAGTAACTCTTGGGAAAGAAGCAAGGAAAGAGCTAAACTAGGAAGTACATGTGTGTATCGAAATCTGACCTAGTTCGAGCAACAACAGTCCCAAAGATTTTTGTGTTCTTCCACCCTCCTTTTCTTTCTGTGTCCTGTCTCTTATAAGGAGCTGTACAAGCTCATAAACATTCCTCTTTCCAGAGTTTGTCTGCTAAATCTTTCTGTGCAGTTAGCATCCTTGACATGTTAAGACAGAGGTGGAAATCTATCACGTGAGGCAGTTGCTTTTCAAAAGTAATTTGCTCAATTACTTCTGCCAAATCAGTTAAAAAATTCACTAGCGGGAATCATGAGTTATTTCATGGGAACTGTAGGAAGCATGAAGGCAAATGTGAAGGAGCAGCAAACAGAATGGCTGGTTGAGGTGTAGTGAGATGTTTCATTAATGTGCAAAGAGAACAAACCTCCTTAAGCCAGCTTTTTCTAGGCTACATGAGGATACATTGAGTGTCACTGTTGAGAGTGTTGAGAGAAATCTGTTGAGAGAAGACGAGCAGGGCGCCTGACATTTGTAGGAACTAGACCCTTTTTTAAAAGAGAATTTTGAAATTAGTCAATAAGGGCTTTTTCTTTCTTGCAGTTCCATGTGCTTTTTAGCCCTGCTGTGAAAGAGGAGCCAGTGACAGATTGCTTGGGGGGAAAGAAAGGAGGGATTCCTAAAAGTCATTAAAATGCTGTGGCTTGTTCCAGCATTTACATAGTCATTGCAGCAAATCTAAATGACTTTAAGCAAGAGGAAATCCTTCTCTGGATAATTATCTTTGACCTCTTAACTTGGTAGGATAGAAGAGAGAGTGGATGCTTCTAGGCAAAAGATGAGATACAAAATGAAAAGCCTCCCTCAAACTACTGCAGAGTTGTGACTTTTGCAAATTCTGAATGAAGGGCAGAGTTATCTGAAACCACCGTTCAATCACTGCTGGTGTGATTATCTGCTTATTTAGGCAGTGGGAAGGGAGGCAGTCCGCAGGTGGCTGAAAAAATCAGCTGTTTTATATGTACCTGTTCATTTTACAGCTTAGCCTGAAATAGGGAAAGGAGGAGAATATGCCCATCTGTCATGGAGGCAGCAATTTCTTCCCATGCAGGCTTAGCCAGCAGGGCACAGACAAGGCAATAGGACGAAGTCCTTTTAAGTCAGGGAATAGTGCTTCTTGCTTTGTTCATTATACAACATGTTCTGGGATTTCTGCTGCTGAGTGAAATCTCCGGCATCCCCAGAGAGGTCAGCTTTATTATGCCCATTTTACAGGTGGTTACAGGAGGAATTTACATTGATTTCAGACAGGAACTACAAATTGCTAACAAGATTGTATTAACCATAGGGTCACCAATTTTGACCATCGCCCATGCTTTACACCTAGCAGCTCAGACTCTGCCTTGTGATGGAAGGTATAGTTCCTTAGCATATAAACCTTCTGTGTTTACCTCCGTATGCTTTAGGAACTGTAGCCACACTATCGATATGGTTAACTACAAGTCCTGACTGAGCTGAAGTTGCAACAGTAATTCCAAATATATTATGTACAGTATCATATAGCAGGAGAGTTACGAAAAAATGTTTACCCCATAGGGCCAGCAATAACATTATTTAGAAAGAAAATAGAAATAATTACACCATTATGGCCTCTGACTATCTAACTTGGTTGACAAGGTCTGGTTGGTTAGAAGGTTAGATAAATTTGATGACTATGTTTAAATTACTAGATATGATGATAAACTTTTAAGAGGATATTGATATATTTAGTAAATCTCTCTAATAAAGCACTGCTTCTAGAAGCTCTTAAGCTTTCTTTAGAGCTGTCAAGATGGCTCTTCAGTCAATGCCTTTTATTGCTTGCCTCTGTGCAATGTTTGTTGAGCAGCTGATTATCTGATAATAGAACAGTTTCTGGTATGCTCTGTGAAAGAAATATTTTACTTTTATTTCTACTGCTTCAGCAGGACTATCTCATATCGAGTACATCTGTTCTTATTAGTCATAGCTAAAGTAACATGAGGGAGCCCCAAGAAGTTTTATAGATTTTTGTTTTGAAGTTTTGTGACAGATATATTGCTTTATGACTCCCCGCTGGCCTGATTTTTGCCATATTTTAAAGTGCAGGAAGTGGTTTTTAGGATTATTACTGGTAATTATTTTACTTAAAGTAACAAGGTGCTTTTCTTCATTTCCAACATGAGACAAGTTTGATGTATATATAAAAAACAGAATAATCCGACTGCAGTGCTATTTTGGTATCTCATTTATTTTTATTTTTCAGTTGAACTAGATGAATTAGGAGCAATTATTTTGTGTATAATATGCAGTGCGGATGTTCCTGAAAAGTGGCTGTTTTTCTGCGTATGGTCTTTTTCCATGCATTTAACTCATACCAGTTCCCATATACTGGGCAGGGACTGATTTTAGGAAGAAAACTCTAGGGAACACCAGAGGCCAGGAGGGAATGGTGCTGTGATTTCATTAACTGCAAGTATTTACTGGTAGCCAATATAGAGCCATAGTTAAAAAAATCGCGGTGGAAGCATAAAACAAACCCTGACATTTTATGCTCTATTCAAGATGCTGTGACATCTCCTTCTAAACCATTGGCCTTTGTCTTGTCTGAATTCTAGTCATGAATAGTTCCACTGTGCCTCATGAAATCATCTTCCTCAGTCAAAGGATTTATCTGCCCGTGCACTTGGTAAGAGTGTGGCCGTCAGTGACATGCTGGTGACCATATCACAGGACCTTGAGTTAAGAGTGAGCTATATTAAACGAATATGGCTAATAGGGGCAGCAGAGCCCTCCTCATCCAGTCTGGTTTGTCTGTGCCTCATGTCCCATGGATACAGTGATTTTACTACACACTAAGGAGTAACTCCAGTGCGCCCCGGTGGTGGATGAAATTATTCCACTGTAGTTCATATGTTGCATTAAACCTGCAAAATATTGTTGAGTTCTCTGGATGACAGTGTGTTACTACATCATGTTGTATATTTACTTTAATATGTATATACCTACTGGAATGGTGGTGTAATTTGCACCAATTTAGTGTTTAAAAATTGTAAATTTAAAAATACTAATTCAAGTAAATAGCAGTATGGCATATGAGCAGCGCTCTGCTGCTCTCCCGGGCTGCGTCCGTGCTGTACACAGAAAACTGCCTACTCCTAGCAAAAGTCCATGAAATTGCTAATTGTTTGGCCCTTACTGATATTCCACCTATTTTTGTTGTGGTTTGATGCCTTGTATCTGGGGAGTGGGCACTGGTGTGAATGTCTCCTTATACAGCAGCTGAAGATGCATTTCCTTCTAAGCCTGCGATCTATTTCCTAAATGACTATTTTTGTTCAATTTGCAAAAGACTTGAGGTCTTGTTCCTTATTAAGTTGTTAGTAAAGTTCCCTCTGACTTTGGTTAGAATGGAATCAACATGGACAATGGGTGAAATACCATTGCTTGCCTCTCCTTTCATCTAAAGGACTGTGTCTTAATGGGTTGCAGGCTTTCTCAGCTGAAATCATCTTGTGTTTGGAAGGGATTTATGTTTCTATTTCTTGCTGTATGGATTTCTTCTTTGACTTTTTCATGTAGGTTTAAAATACACTGGAAGTGGCTGAACAGTCTGTCCACAGAGATGCCTGTAACACTGAAGTAATTAAAGCTGTGCCAGTGTTTCCACTATAAAATGTATTTCTCCAAGCTTTATTACTCAGCTCCAGTAGTTTATTCTCATAAACAAGATGTACACTCAGATGCAAATTGTTTTGAAACATATTTTAAATGTCCATTTGCAAATTTTTGAGCTATAACACAACTGGTAAGAGACCTGAGCAGTCAGCTGACTTTTGGCTTTCATAAATCACAGATAAATGTATTATTTTTCTTAGTGATAATGGTGCAACTTGTACCTAATGAACCTCGCTGCTAGTGGGGATGTTAAGCTTAGTATTTGTTTCTACTGCGATTGCAGAGAAATGGAAAAATGAGAAACATTTCATGTGGACTTTCATCCTTTTTGCCTCTCCAAGCAACATGCATACTGGGGCGTACTTTACAGTACCCTGTGAGTGTCTTTCCCCCAACATACTCAAAATCAGTGTCTGATATGTGTTTTCCGGTTCAGATTTTGCAGCTGATATCTTTTGCTTTGCTGATGGTGTGTCACATATGTGCAATCAAATTTTCAACTATTCCCTTTCAGCAATCTGCAGAAGGTCTAACAATCCTCACCCAGGATTAAATGTGCCAAATTTCTAGTCAGTAAAGTACTTACAAGCAGCATGCTCATACTGCTGTGAGAAGCTTTCTTGGCTCTGGGCAGTTCTGCAGTGAGCTGTTTTGCCCAGTTCTCTTTGGCCAGGAGTGAGAGCAGTTCCTGTTTAGCATTGGCTACGTGCATCTGTGCTCAAAATTGTACCGGTGGTCTCCCTGTATCATTTTCCAAGTACTCTTTCTTGCCTATGAGAAGAAATTACTGTGTACTTACCCCTCCTTTGCTGCAGTGTCCCCCAGCAGTTTGGTTCCTGCCTCTGCACACTCTTGCATTCAACTTTTACTGTTTTGCATAGGTTAAGAATTATATCCAGGCTTAGTTAGCTATGGGGCATGGGACCAGCTGATCAGAAGGTAGACAAATATGATATAATTTTCAGTCATGTCCGTGTGCTGGTTACACATGGGGATGGCAGCTTTTCAGTAGTCATTTACACTAAGCATAAAATATAAGCTCCATGTTTGCATCTGCCATTCAGGAGTTCCAGTCTTCAGGTTTTCATTACTCACATGCTACAAGACAGGGTTTTCACTTACAGTGCTGGTCCTCCACTGCTGCCCAGGGCTGTATGACACACTTGCCCATGAATTTCCCACATTCTGTTCAACAGCACTAGTTCGGTCAGCTACTGACGCTGGATTTGGCTGTAGCGACAGTAAGTGGGATCCTCCTCTGGCCAATGTTCAGTGATCTGTAGATGAAGAAGGAAATTGAGGTAAAAGGCAAGTGCAAAACACATTAACAGGAGGAGGAGTCAAAGCATGGAGAACTCTAACCTAAACTTTCAGTGGATGGTAGAAAAGAAGGAGATTTCAGTCTGCTGTATAGGCACATTCATAGCTGTGGTGTGATATGCTATAGATTGCTACAGCTGTATGATATGTGCTGTGATTTCATCGTATTTCAGGCCATTAAAGCAGGATAGAACCTGCTGGAGAAGTTTGTCTGGCTCAGTTTAATCGGGCTATATTTATCATTAGCATTATAGTCTTCAACATCTAACATACTGAAATCATAGCTACATATGATATCATATATGCTATAGTTTGCTAATTTGAAGGTTTGTAATCTCTTTATTGTATTTGTGCTATTTCTGCTGTACCCACTGATTTAAAAAGAAGAAAGTCAGGAATGGCTATCAGTTAGAGCTTGTCAAAATAGAAGAAAAACTGTTCGTTTGCATAAACCAGATCACTGAAAAGATACAGTTGAAAAGATCTGTTAAAAAACAGTGGCTGTTTTCAGCTGTGTCATTTTGGTGTTCCAGGTCCTAGCAACCCATGAGCCCAGGGTACTGGCGCCGTGGAGGAGACAGTGACCTGTGGCATGGAGCGGGAACAAAAGGCCCAGGAATGAAGGACTCTGGAGCAGATGGCGCCTTCCGAGTTGGTATGTTACGCAGCATTGCCTGTGTTTTGAGAGCTGGCACAGGCCTGCTGTAAGGACTTCTGAAAGTCTCAATATTACTATAGAGTAAAATACATCACTTATTCTGATGTACAGGAATTATTTCCTTTACTTCCTGTAGAGCACGCTGTATTAATTCTGTCTGGATATATTCTTTCTATTGGGCTGTTGCCAATACTACCAGGAAGAGACACGAGTCACCGTCTCTATTTTACAGTTACTCAGTTTTCCTTTCCTTAAGCGTAAATATCAACTTCATAAGAGAAGAAGAAAGTCTAATACAGGTGCTTCAAAGTAGAACTATACAAATAATTGAATATGCGTTCAAACTCAAAAATGTTCCAAAACTTTTATTTTTTGCTGAGAAACAAAAAGGTGGATTGAAGGAAGCGTGTGTTCGTTGTTTCTGTTGTCTGATACCAAATTGAATGTTTCTTTTGTTTTCTTAGTTTATTCTAAAATATTTTAAAGAGTACTTAAATTTAGTCTAAAAACATTAATTAGTTTGGAGAAAACCCACAATGTTTCATTTGGAAATTAAATTACTTTTCCTCTGTGTTCCCATTCTGTGGCCAGTTTGGTCTTCCTAACGTATGCTGCCATGACAAAAACCTACTTGTCAGAAAAATTTTGTCCCTTTCACCAATTGTATAAGCCATGTTTCTCTGGGTGAACTTGATAAAATTCTTTCATAAAGATTTAAAAAAAACAAAGGAAAGACATTCTGCAGTTTACTTGAGAATATATTACTTTATGTCTCAGAGAATAAGGGGGTAGAGTGCAGGGATGAGGAGGAGGACGAGTCTCGCCCTTTGGTATAAATTATTTTATTACTTCCTTCTCCCAATTTTATTCTGTGTCCTTTTGCTTTCTCTCTCTAATGTGGCAAAGCTTGGCAATAAGCCTAATGTCAGTTCCCCTCTCGTAGCTGGAGATGTCTAATGAGGCAGTGCATCCCAGCGTTAGCTGCTTTCCGCCCCTCTACTCCAGTCAGTTTTTTCAGGGTTGGCAGAGACCACAATCTGAGCAGGTCCATCTTTTGCTCTTGAGGGACGTACGTCTCTGGGGCCTTAATTACCAGTGAAGGGATCTGTTGATAAGGAAAGAGGACCTCAGTTTTTCACCTAAGCTGCTGTTTATATGGAACTTCAGTCTTTGCAGTCTCATTTCTTCTTGCCTTAACAGCTGCCTCTGTGCCAGCGCTACTCTCCCAGCTGCTTTAGTGCTGTGCTGAAGATTCAGAGGAGGATCAGTTGCATGCAGTGCTCAGAACAATACTTGCACGAAGTTTTCAGGCAAGGATTCCTTTCACCACCCTATCCCCAGGCACCTTCTAACACATCAGGATGCAGGTATGGTCGGAGAGGCCCCCTACTGTGAGCACATTCGCTGCAGATTTTTCACCCTTCTGTTACCTCCGCATCTGTGTGTAACAAACTGTCTCCACCTGTTACTTAGCTTAAGTGCAAATGACACGTTAGCTCATTTTCCCCTCATGAATAGAAGTCAGAAGACAAACTCTTCACCCAATAGGGCTTCTGTCCTTCTAGATAGATGCTGTAGGCAGCTTCCAACACTCAGCAATCTTAAAGGATGTTGTTTGCTGTACAGACGGGACAGCTGCTTCCTCCTGTAGACATGTGGTCTGTCACTGTGAGTATATTTCCTATGGCCAAAAAAGCAGCATTTCTTTATGCCACTTCATACTGTAAGCAGGTGCTTCCTAAGTGGTGGCATGCATCCACCTTGCATGATGTGAAGTATCTTTACGTTTCAGAGTACAGCGCAGTGTGGGATCCCTTGTGGTGACACACTAGTGATCTCATTCGGTCTCAGGTTTTGTCATGCACTTGGAGCACCACCGGGCGTAGCCAAAAGTAATTAACTCTGAATCCCAGAATCCCAGGTTGGAAGGGACCTCGGGGATCATCTAGTCCAACCTTTCTAGGAAGAGCACAGTCTAGACAAGATGGCCCAGCACCCTGTCCAGACAACTCTTAAAACAACAACAGCAAAAACCCCTTACAAGACTTAATGACAATAGAGAAGTTAGAAAGACTTCGAGGAGAAAAATTATTTCATTAGGTTAGATGTTAAAGACTGTAATGCTAATGACAAATCTAGCCCGACAAAACTGAGTCAGCCAGGCTTTTCCAGCAGGTTCTGTCCTGCTTTGATGGCTGGGATTTGCTGTCAGCAAACTCCATCTCCTTGAGATTGATATAAATATAGACATAAAATGTAAAGCTTAACAAGTAGCATTTCATATCAGGCCCTGTCTTGCTCATTGTATTCACCAGTCACTGACTGTCCTTTAATACCAAATTGTAAACCCAGCTTTTCGGTCAGTTTCAAGCCAAATGTTCTGTATTACACTGTAACAACCTCTTCAGTACAAAAAGATTTTGGTTCTTCTGAGCAAAGAATTTGCCCAATGCATAAAACCCCCACATCTCTGGATTTCCTTGTTGATTTTAAATTGTTGTTATGGAGTTTTCTTCCAGTTTCTGTTGCCCTTGGTGCCATTATAACTTTCTGGAAATTATAAATCGTTTTCTTGCTTGCAATTAAAAAAATTCTGGAAATAAGATCTATGTCAGTAGGTAATTTAAACCTGCATTAAAGTTCTAGTGTAATTTAAGTATGTGCTTACAAGAATTTGAGTTTTAAAAAGAGGGGATGTCTCCAGGTAGCATAAACAAGCCTGGTTTAGATTATCAGAACTCTGTAGGGGAAAACTGCCCAGTGTCTGCATTATGGAATGGCTGGAGAGAAAATCCATTGATGAAATTTAATGAATTCAAAGATATATGTGAAAATCAGTATTCTAATTATTGTACAAACCAAGAAGAGCTAGTGATCTGCTGTTGAACTTAGCCTCTTTTAACTGTTCTGGGATCCGGGAATGCTGAATTAGAGGTGGCTGTATGTCACTTATATTTTACAGCAACATCTGAAAATGACTTTGTTCATTAATGAAAAACTTCCAGACATAAGCTGAAATTTCTGTGCCTCCTGCTGGGTTTAACCACTGTGTGGACTGTGCTGTGTTAATTACCAAAGTGAATCTTGCTGAGAACAAGAGCTAGAGGAAGCGCTTCTAGGTGTGCTTAGCTTCCACAGGGACCAAGGCATCTACTGCCAGAGGTTTTACGAGAGGAAGGTCATTCCCTGGCTGCTAATGGCACGCTTCTACTAGTCAGAACTCATCAGCTGTCTGTCTTGTGCCTGACAGTGTATTTGGGTGCATTATTAGTTGCCAAAAGTGGCCTTAATGCTGTGTAATCATCAGAGCTGAAAGCAAAGTGTATTGCATGTCCCAGGAGGTCACATCATTATTTTCTCAGGAAGAATTTCTTACTCTCCTGTGAACAGGCTGGTGTATTTAGTGTATTTCTATCATGTGTAATAAAGACTGACTGCTGTGATGCAGGCTGAACAGGGATAGGGCGACATTAGAAGTCCGTGTTTTGCATTGTGTTGTCTGAGCAGTTCTGAAGCAGCAGTAAGACCTAATGTTGCCTTGCCCTAATGTTTTATAATGTAGACCTGGAACTTTTTCTTAATAACTAGTGTCTCTGATAGAGGAAAAAGAATCATATTTTTAAAATAGATTTGTTTCCTTCTGTGTGACTGAATAATCCAGCAAAAAGGGGTGCTGCTTTCACGTCACTCTGGTTTTCCATTTGAGATTCAACTAAACCAGACTTGGTTATTCCTGTGCAATCAACTCTCCTTTCATAGATGTTGGAAATAAAAGGGAGACAACCCTAGATATTAGGACAAATATGCTGTTCATTCAGGGAGTGAGAAGATTTATCAATGAAGGGAACCCAAGACAGCTATAATATAACACCTCACATGGTTGAAAGGACAAACATGATATTAGAATAATAATAATAATAATTAGAATAATAAGATCCTTTCCTATGAGAAAGAATGTAAGTGCCATGAAGATGCACATTATTTGCACTGGAGCTGGATTTGGCGACTAAATTGCCGTAGAAGTGTGACGATGTGAATGCAGTTGAACAGAAGGTCAGGGCATAATTGAGAAACTCTGCAGAGTAGAGCAAGGTGAGGAAGCTGCAAAATCTAGATCTGCCAAGAGGAAGCACTCAACATAATTACAATTCCACATTATATTAAATAACTTCAGAGGATGAAGTCTACATTTAATTTATGAGTAGGATACAATCTAGAAGGATTTGGATGCCTTCTTCCTTATTTTATTCATTCACATTGCAGAATTTGTAAGCGTGTGCTTATAGTGCCCTTTGCCCACAGCTGAAATGACTGCTGGGTTGTTAAAAAAATACATTCAAGGACAAGCAGTTGACTCCGGTTAAAAATATATGCAACAGAGGGGTACAGCTGTATTGGGATAGCATTTTGACTACCATGGCCTTGATATCTTGTTTATGGTGCTATAAAGCTTCATTGTAAGAAATGACTCAAATGCTCTTTTTATTTCTTGAGTTTATTCTTATATATAGGCTTTGAATGTGAACGTTTCCCAAGAGGTAAATTCTGTTTTGCCTTTGCATCTTCTGTATCTTCCGTATCCGTCTCTGCCATCTCATAAAATGTTCATTATGTTGCGCCCAAAGCAACTGGGCTGAACTTTCATTAGATGATTTGAGCTCAACAACAAAGCACAAGATCCAGTGCACTTGCCTGACCTCATAACTTCAAGCAAACAGTGTAACCTCGGTGGATCTGTAGTGCTCCTCTGACTTTCTAAAGTGCTTTGAGACTTGTGGACGTGAAACGTTACGTAGATGTATTGTTTTATTTATTTGTAGAAAGTAAATATTGATGCTCAGAACTATACTAGTATTTTAAGAATTAGGCTGTGGTGAATCAAAATTGTAATTTAGCAGTACATATGTCTGAGTTTACAGTTTGTGGTTCCTTTGGGGTACAGATAGAAGAGACTCTTGAGATAATATTATCTTCGGATGCTGCTGTCAGCGTGTTTCAACCCTCTCCTGTACATTTATTTGTACTTCTGTTTCATTCTTAGCCTCCTTTCATCTGTTTGGGAATTAGGACAGTGAAGTACATTTCCATGTTTCCTATAGTAATTTGCCTAAAATCTCCGACAACAGATGACGATGTCAGCTACATTTTGAACAAATGAAATAAAGAGCAGTATGAAGTTCCTAATATACGTCCATACTTCTTTTCCCTCTTCTGTAGCAATTGTTGAGTTTTCTTTAGAGTGTGCTTTCTCCTTTTTGTGTATACAGGATCGTAAGAATATAGGATATAATACGGGTCAGAGGGGACCTCAGGAGGTCACTAATCCAGCCTCCTGTTCAAAGCAGGGGCAGCTCTAAGGTCAGATTAAGTTGCTCAGGGCTCTCTCTTGTCTGGTATTGCAAACCTCCTAGGATGGAGACCGCACAACCTGTTTCAGAATGGTCAGGGGACCATTGGAAAACTGGGAAAATATGGGGAAAATTGAAGATTGATTTCTTGCCAACTCTGCTGTGGTCTTTCTGTTGCAAAACAGATCTTCTCAAACTATCCACAAGAGGGAGTTTAAGCCTTTTCTATAGGGAGATAAAAGGTAGTACTAAAATGCACCATCAAGCATTGGTGCCGAAACTGCTTTCTTCAGATAATCCCAGTTAAAAGGGCTTAATTTGGGCTGTTACCCCAAATCCCAGGCTGAGGGAGTCATAGGTGTCACATCGTTGCTGCACTTTAGTCACGGGGTCTTTTAGGAAAAGCTGTTTTCTTTGTTACGTCTCCATGGCACATATTTAGGTGCTCTGTTGTCACTTCATGGTACTCGGTGGTGGTAAAATGTGCGTTAAAGATGATGAGCCTTCCTGCTCTGCAGGCAGGGAGCCTTTGGAACATGAGCAGGTGCCCTTCTTTCATCCTGTAGCTCCAGGTTTGCTGTAACCTTTGGTTTGTGTGGTAGGTAACTGCATGCGAGGCATCTGCTGCATGTCAGCTCAGCACTTACTTTGTCTTAGGGCTGGTGAAAGGAGCGTTGACATCCTCATCATCTTCTCCGAGGAAAAACCATATTAACTCCTTCACTGCTGATCTACCACTGCGACTGCTCCGCTGCTCCTGTTCCACTGAGGCCAGCTTAGTTCTACTTTCTCCTGCAAAGACACAAATTAATCCCATCATCAGTTTTCTAAAATGGTTCCTTTGAGGTGTTGCATGTCTCCACAGAAAAGCAGTAGGATAGAAGTCTTTATTTGTAAGGGTTCAATCCAAATTAGTAGTGACGGAGATTTTTTTCATAAGGTACCTGTTCAGAAGATCCTGAAATAAATATAAACCTCATGCCAGTCTTTCAAAAAAGGTGGCTGTTTCACAAGGTGAATCGTCACGATAAGCACTAATGTGCCCCAGCAAATTCATCAGAGAGGCCCCAGCCCAGGTGGAGTCTGGAACTGGTGTATTAGCTTCAGAGTACCGTTTCACTGCGTGAACCTGAACTTGGTTACACCAAAGAGCTGTGAAAAGCTGTTTCTTCTGACTGTCCTGGTGACATTTTTTCCCCTGTCATTTTAACTAGAAATGAAATGAAGAGTTAAAGTGCCTGCAGCCATTCTGTAGACTCCCTGCCTTTTCCTGCATTTTTACAGTTTTTGATACACAAATGCAAAATGCTGTCAGCTAAATCAGTCTTAATAAATCTCGCTGTGTGTAGCTCTGTAGTCATTCTCTTAGGAAATGCAGTATGAGAGGAAAGGTCTTTTGGTGAGAGCGTTGGTCTGCAAATGCTAAGAAGCCTCACCTAACACCGGTCACTTCAGAACTTTTACACTGGCAGCCGATCCATGCACCATCTGTTGTTCAGGTGTGTTTTTCATCCTCTGACTAGAGGGAATTAGTCCAAAGGCGTAGCGTAGTCAGAGGGAAATACAAGGATGAATATCAGATGAGTTTGTGGCCTTGAACTGACAAGCCGAGTAAATGATGCTGATGGATACTGAAAGGCTCAGCTGTGAAGAAGCCAGGAATGGTCTTGCTCTTCACCCTTTAACTGCAACTGTTCCCCGCTTCTGGGTGCTCCCAGAACTCAGCGTGCTCGGGAAGGTGAAAAATGTAAGGGCAGACTTGAAAGTTATTCCGAGCAATTGATTATGATAATAGGGATGCTATTCTCCTTGCTAAAATTATTTATACAGAGAACAAGACTGAGTGCAGCCGTATCACACCAGCCAGCTTCTCCAGTTCTGAGCTGCAAATTGTTAAAAATAAAATAAAAAAATTAGAGAGCCTTGAATTTTAGTGAATTTGAAAAACCTCTCATCAGGATGAAAGCAAGGGATAAAGGAAGAAGTCTGTCTCTACTGAACTTCTCTGAAGCACGAGATCCAAAAAAGGGCTTGCATTAGTAAAAGCTAACTGCTTTTAATCTATTGTGAGACTGCACTCTTATGAAAAACCTTCTGGCTGAATTATACATTCACTTATGTTTAACCAGAAAATCCATTAGAGGCGCAGAGGCCACAGAATAGATCTTAATTTCAGATCGGGTAAAAGGAGGCGAAGGTTGAAACACCAAGAATACGTGGCAGGAGCTTAAAAAACTAAGGGAATCAAATTAAGGAATTCAAAGAAATACGAAATGATTCAAAGGCCAAAGGAAGGCTGTCGTGAAAACATTGTATTTCTGATGCCAGTGAGGAGAGATGACCCATACACTGCTCTGTATTTGTGGATTTGAATTATCAGATGTATTCTTTTCAGGTAACAAGTATGATTTTGGGAACACTGCCCAGTGATTAATTTTGACCTATATAGACTTTCCTGCTTTCTTTTCCAGAAAGAAAATACTGCCTTCTTGGACCCAGAAGGAGCACATGGGGAACAGCTCTTGCTGTGGGCCTTTCTCCAGTGCAGTCTCTCTGGAGCTCCTGCATCATGAAGGGAGATTTATGTCCTTAATACTGCGCACAGTCTGCACAGTTTGATACAACTGGTAGCTGTATGCTCAGGAAGGTCTCCTCAGCAAACACTTCTGTTTTCATAGGGAGACAAACGCAATTACTTTCAGCTAAGTGCCCTTCCTGCTTAAACAGCTCACTTAATGTTGATTTAGGGGAATAGTTATTATATATCAAATGCATACTCATTGAGATCAAAACAATATTCCTTTTGGCTGAAGATGAGCGAGGCCTACCACAGGGTAAATCTCACCATTGGTGCTCCTGTATTTATAGGTGGTTCTGTTCTGTGGGAAGGAATTGGGCCCTTCTGTAAAGAAACCCCTACTACATGTGTTTGTGCCGTGGGGCTTGTTGGCACGTTGGAAGGGTATGGCCTGTGCGAAACTATTGCTTCTGTTACATGATTTCTTTCAACAGCATAGTATCTTCTATTTTGTCCATCTTCACTTTTCTAATAAACGCAAATAACTTCCTATGTTTATTGGTGACACATATACCAACAAAAATAAATGTTCTAAATGAATTTTAGGAATTCTTGTTTTAAAATACGAGGCATCACTGCCTGTGAGTTTAGGGAAAAGCCAGCACAGATTCTGTGGTAAATCAGTTTATGAGATTCATCCAAAGCATTCTGTAACCCTGCAGTCAGTGTAACTCAACATCTTCTCTCTTTGTTAAAGAGAATGCTCAAATCCATTAGTTAATTCAAGCTGAATAAACTCTGTGGTGTTTTCCTGCCAAATACTATAAAAGGGAATATTGAATTGTTCCTTGGAAAGGCCCCTAGGATCTGTCATGTCTATTCAGTTTGTTTTTTTTTTTTCCAAAGATGCAGATATGCTCCTGTGTCTTTGCAAACCATCATGATGTGAGATTTGTTCCATACGACAAAGTAAAGAACATGAGTCTGATGCTTCTTCAAATTACAAAATTTAGTTAGACTGTGGTGAATCCAATGGTAATGCTGACAAACTGCAAAGGGCTGGAGTTTAGATTCAGTCTGATGGTGATATATTTCCTGCCTACAGATTTAGTTTTGTGTATTTTCTCTTTGGGTTCCTGGTAGCAGCTACTTTGCCAAGAAAGGAGTGGTGATGATGAAGGGAACTTTTACTGAATGATATTGGTGGATGACCCGTGATACAATTGTGCTCCTTTCCTCATAGGCATGCTACATGAAAACGCAGTAGTCTCTGGCAAGAGTAGCATGACACAGGCTGCCGTCTGTTGGAGAAACCTCCTCTTGCAGCAGTTCAGAGGAACTTATTACCGTTCGAGTTATTAATGACACTATCACACTAGTTCATTCACGTGTCGTTTCAAAATTAGCAATGCCCTTACCAGGGAAAGGTGAGCGTAAGAGAAACTGGGCAGGAGGAGGCAGAATCGTCAGAAATGTTGCAACACTAAGCAACGAAGCAGCGCTCTTGTACGCTTCAATACGCAGGGCTTGGCATCTGCTATGAATGTCAGAAAACAGATTACCCAAGCTGTTTTCTCCAGCTAGTTAAAATATGGTGAATGGCTGGAAGATGGGCCAAAGAAACGTTACAGGGCGTGCATGAAGGCAAATCTTGGCAGAGGCTGTTACACTGAGGCTGTCAAAACCAATCAAGCAAGAGCAGATTGACACTTCTCTATGCAAAAGGCACCAGAGAAAAAGCAAGTGCAGTGAATACAGGAGGGTGCACCAGTGACACCCGTAACCTCTGGTATACTGTGAAGCCACAAAAGGTGACTATTCACATTTCTCTAACTAATAAGAGACCCTATCATGGAATCTGTTCGCAGAAGTAGTCCATCTTTGCTTAGGCCTCCTCCTTTTGTCTGTACCCTGCTCAGCCTGAGTAATCAGTACCTCAGAGCGCAAAACTTTTCCTCCAAAGCAAATCACTGGAACAATAAACAATAGGTCTTCTTTATTTGGTAGTAATGTAGAGGCATTGGCACATATATGGACTCAGAGCTATTCAACCGTTAGAGAGTAGTTACTCCAGAATACAGTATATCACTCGTAAGAATAGCTGTAATGAGATTTTACAGATATGATTTCTCCATATTTAATTTATGCTGTGTGTATTCAGATACTGACAGATCATCCAGGGAGACCTTTTTGCCATTAGAATAGTAATGCCTTTTCTTTACAGCCTTCTTCCTCTTTGTCTTGTTTTGAAACTTTATGCTATTTTTCTATAACCGTATGCTATCTTTATATAACCCAGGTAATATTTCACAAGCATTTCAATGGACAATGGTGCTGTCAAGGACTGTGGTGCTGCTTCCCACATTACATTGCTAAGCAACATACAATATAACAGCATGATATCCTCCTGCAGTTGGTAAGAAGTCAAGCTCCAATGTTCAGTAAAATTATTCTGATCTACTTTTCCGTCACAAAAGAATCCACTTGTTTCAGCACATAAAGATTTGTATTAATAGTAACAAACTCATGCAAAAGTTGGACATGTCTTTCTTTCAAATTCCCAAGTGCTAAAGACATTTACATTAATATTGTTAATTAATATTGTTAATTAAGACCCTGGAGAAGTTGGTCTTTGCCATTTTGCCAGTGTGTAGCTTTCACTGACTTTGACAAGACTTGCTTTTATCAAAGCATCAGTTAAGTAAAATGCTTCAACTTTGAAGTGAGTTTGTTTGCTTACCTGCTTAAAATTACACATGCGCTCGAATACCTTGCTAACCATGGGTCAGCTTGGGTGCAAAGACAGGATGTCAATTCTATGGTCAGAAGCAACCTGTATATTTTCGTAACATCTGCCTGAAATGCAAACTATAATATTTGATGAGGTGAAATCTCAGTTATATCACTTATTCCAAACTCCGCTATTTAGAGCTGAGTTAGTTATGAATTTGAAAAAATCTGATCTGTAATCCAGTTTGTAATTTCACATATGACCTACAGATGCATATTTTGGTTCAATTTTTGTTTATATATATTTTTTAAAGAATTCAATAGGATCATCACTCAAAATGTTAGCCTCCTTTCTAAAAGATAACATCTCTCTAAAATATTTCAGTAGGTCATGAGATGCGAATTCTGGCACTTGCAGATTTAATAAAGCCTTTCCTATTAGTTTTTTTCCCCACTGGCTTTTAAAAACCATTAATACCAGTTGCACTTATTGTGCCTGAGCATGCAAAGCTTTCACATTGTTGCTACCAAGAACTGTTTCAGCATTTTACTATTAGCGTTAGGCACTCTAATAGGGATCCAAAGAGACTTTGTATTATTGATCTTGTATCTTAAAGGGTTGGAGCATGAGGTCAAAATTAGCGTTCTTTTCAGTAACGAAATAATGAACCGCGTAATATTGAGCAAGTCAGTATTGGCAAGACCAGCAATGTGGAGCAGTAATTACTTAAAGTTCTTCAGGGAATTACTGCTAAGAAGGGCTGGGCTGGTCTGGTGGAGGTGAGGGATTCTGGCCCACTGAGAAGCTGTTTCTCAGGCAAAAGCTCGTTCCGCACAGAGGTGGTCTCCCCTGGCTGGGTGTGGAATCTGTGGGGTTGAATGCTGTCCCTCTGGTAGCCAGAGTGGTGTCAAGACCTCCTCTTTCTTTTTCATGTGTGCCAATGTGCCTACTGTTTCATGACAGCTTGGGAGTGAGAGAAAGCCTAAGCCTGGATGTGTCTCCTCTTCCCCATAAATCTCTATTTCCGCATCTTAGTTTTAAAAAGAGAGAAAACATTTTTGGAAGATCTATACCTCTGGAAGGGTGGTTAGCTCTCTAGGTGGCATACGGAACAAAAATACGGGCTTTGAGGATAATAGCAGTGTGTATGGGAGTAAGACAGAGCAGCTCAGTGTGTGAGAAATGGTCTTCATTTGAACAAGAGCAGAGTAAACAGATTGGCCGATAATGCTGAATACCGTGCAATTTCCTTTTAAATTAGCAGATGGGGAGGGAAAGGAATATAAAAGGAAGTGAGAGAAAAAAAGAAGCTAATGATGAATGTTTAACCGGGAGCAAAATGTTGCCAAGACATCACGAGAGAATGAAGAATTGATGAAGAAAGGGAAATTAAATTGTTGCTTCATATGGGAGCTCAGAGAGCTCTGAACCCCTGGCTTCAGTGTCTAAAGTGCACTTTATATAATCCTTTGAGAGACTTCTTCGACTAACACGCCCATTGTGGCAGGGGATCAGACGTGGGGAGGATTTTCTATGATGCTGGTACAGACCCGCAGCAGAAGAGAAGCCCAGGAGAGGATGTCATAGCCTGTGCAGACTGAAGGGCATTTCCTAGAATCAGGAATGATGCTGAGATTATTCTGTCAAACGATGGGAACTGATTATAGAAATTTGTTGTTTCTCCTCGTCAGAATAAGAAGGCAAACCAGGACATTGCTAATTCAGATAAAAGTAGGCTGCCAAAAAAGAGGAAAAAAAAAAGAATGTTAAATTCTTCCAACCGTTCTAATAATTTCTGTTACTTTAACAAAGCTGGAAGAGAAGACTGGAGAGTCTGAAGATGATAGCAGTGCACAGGGAGAGGAGTACACATATGTCTGCAGATGGTGCTGAACAGTCAATAGGATCAGCAACTGAATCTTAATGCAGTTACACACTGCAGTAAGTCAGCTCGACAAGCCCAGTTAGACACCCCCCAGCTACGGCACATGCAGTACTCACGGCGTCGTGTTTCATGGGGGTGGAACAGGAAAGCTGATGGGCAGGGGCTTGTTTTTGAATATGCCTGAAACATGCACAGCTATTATAGGTATTTTCTTAAAGCTAAGCCACCTGGAGCAGCGTTTCCTGACGTGTGTGGTCTGTGGAGTGTTCACGGTCTGTGAACTAGCAGAGGATGGTGCGTGAAATAGTGATAGAAGACAAAGTTACAGGAAAAGCATCAGGCACCTTCTCCTGCATGCGAGTTTGGAAACAAACAAATGAGAGGGAAAATAAAACAATAAATAAACATTGAAAGTTTAGATAAAGTTTTTCTTGTTTGTAAATGAAAACCACGTTGGTTAGACTGCAGAATATCGCCCGTAGTTTCTTCCAGAAAGGTTACATGTTCCTTAAATTTCAAATGGCCTGTGAAGCAGTGACGTGGGGATTGCTTATGTAACTAAACATGGAAGTTCTTCTTTTGGCTGAAACGTTAGCAGTCTCTGTTTTTGGTGTCTCTGGTAACTTAGAAGATACTGTGTGTGTGTGTGTATAAATATATATGTGTATTGGGCACTGCATGCGGCCAGCTCTCCCCAGTGGGTAGGTTAAGCTTGTTTCTGGCAGAGCAGAAACCCAGGCACAGATATACCAGGGTGCTGAGCAGAGGAACTGTAGCTCTATTTCAGCTCCACCCCATGTGTCTCGGGCACTGTGGGTGACGCGAGGACGTGCCAGTCACAAAGCTGTGCAGGCCTCTCCTCCCCGTCTGCCTTATAGCTATGTCTGGCCTTACAGCCCACACACTGGGCTTTGCAGAGGACTGAGTTATCTGTCTGCACGTTCACAGGAGGTCCTTTACAGAGAGAGATTTGACATAAGGTTATGGAAAAATGAATGGGGAATATTAACTGGAATTTATTGAATGGAAAGGTTGGGTTTTTTTAAGAAGAAATTTGAAAATAAAACCCCAGATGGGGATGATATACTCTATTATCACTGAAACCAACTAGAATTGTCAAAACAAGAGAAGCTTCTGCAGTTCACCGGGAACCATATGGGAAAAAAACAAAGGGAAACCACAGATAAGCAAGTTATTAAACAGAGGTGAATACAACTTCAAGCTAATGAGAAAAAATAAAGTGAAGAGAAAAAATAAGCAAAGCAGGAGTTACTAGATGAGTGTTGCATGTGAAAAGATTGTGCAGATTCTCCAAGAATTGCAGGCATGTTGCATCTCTCTGTTAGGTTGGAAGGGCTAAAATCCATATAGCTTCATTAAGAAATTTTTGATTTTACTACATCATGTTATAATCCATCGGTTCAAATGGTAGTTGTGCTTATTAAGGAGGTAGGCACTCCTTTGCAGTGACCTGTTAGTGGCTTTACAGAGCACAACAGCTAGAAGGTTGGGGGACAGGAGGTAGGAGAGAGAGAGGGAATACAAAGGGCTAGAAAAGATTATGGGTTGCAAGAGACACTCTTCAGTTGCAGAGACCTAATAATCTTGAGCAAAACCAACTGTTTATCTTTGCTAAGGAAAACATCCCAAGGGAAGCGGAAGTTAAAAATGAAGAATCGGGGCAGGAAATGGGCAGAGCTCCTCAAAAGGAGCAGTTCTTTCTCATTTTCCTATATTTATGCCATTGAAGAAGGTGGCAGATCTCAGCTCTCTGTACGTGCATTGGCAGCTCCTGCATACCCTGTGCAGCTGCCCATACTGTGAGGTTTTTAAAATTGGGTTTGCTGGGGAATGGGGAAGAGAGTTAGATGAGGAATTAGACTTGATTATGAGCAAAATCCTTGAAATATAAAGGAAAGAATCCTAGAAATTGAGATGCCCTGGAAGCAAAGACAGCATTTGGGAAGAGTGCTTACACGAATGAAGAACACTAAGTCAGGGAGAACAGAGGTGAAGTTTTGGGAAGAGGCAGTTTTTCAGCTCATGGGAAATGACAGTGGAAAGATAAATGGCGGGATAAACTCTGCAGTGCAGAGGAGAGACTGGTTCGTTTGATTTGGCTGTGGGCAGGCTTAGGAAACCTTGGAAAAAAGAAGAATGAAAGAGCATATTGCAGAGCTAACTTCTAAGTTCGTCACAGTACCTGGATGACGAATGGCAGAAGTGGTGTTCATTATCAATAATTCAGCATGGGGAGGGGTTGTTAGGTTTGGTTATTATGGGAACTTCACTTCACGGGATCCCTAAATTAGAGGATAAAGTATCACCCCAGGGGGGCTTCATGTCTGATTTAAGTCAAGAGCTAGTAAAGTACTGAATTGATTTATCCCATTTAAATATTTGTATCAAGTTTACATGTTGTCAGGCAAATCTAAAATAAAAAATTCACAATGAAAATTATGCACTGATTCCCTAAAGAGGAGATAGAAATTTTATTCCTGACTTAGGCAGGGAGTTGTTAATCTGCCAGTCGAGCATAGGCTGTGACACTTGGTCTAGCAAAATGGTATTTACGTCTCCAAGAAAGAGAGGTAATACTTAGCTTACTTAAAATATCAAGATTATGCCCTAAATAACCCAAACGTATGTATTTTGTGGAGAAGGAGGAAAGGGAAGAGGATCAGGGAAAAGGGAAAAAGAAAATTAGTAAGTCTGAGAAAAGACATATCCACCTTACTGGAGCTTCTAGAAGAGATAAGCTATAAAAGACGATTAGTTACAAAACCAGCATGCTCCGCCAGGAAAGGGTGCTTGTAATGAGCGGAACTTGTAATGTGAGGTGTGCAGAGAGACGGAATGCCTGTATGCGAAAACCACGGTATCCATCGTCTACACACAGAGAGAGGAGCTTTTGTGTTTAAGTTTGGCTTAAGTAGATTAAAATGTTTTTCTTTCATTTCTTGTCTTTGTAGCTGTTTTGCCCAAAATGCTGTAAATAAATGTTAATTCCATTTTACTTTAATCTGTGCTGAGTTAAGAAATATTTCAGGGTAGATGGAAGAAGCATCCCTCACCTGCTGTGTAGCTATAAACCAAGGTGGTGGGATTCCTAAATAACTGTTCGAGATTCCCAACATATTCTGTAGAAAAAAAGAAGGATAACCCTTACAGTTGCAGCACGGACTAATGGGAGAAATATCATAGGGGTCAGGAAAGGAAGTGCGTGACAGGTGATTGATTATTCAGGATTTTGTATTCATCAGGGGAATGAATAGCAGGTTTGAACCTTGCGGTCTCTTGGCACGTGCCAAGATGAGCATTTATTTTCTGTCTTTTTCACCCTACCCTTCCTCTTCCTGTTGATTTCAGTGAAGTTTCTCATTTTCTATCCAAGCCTGAAATGAGATTTGCTGTGCGTACTTCATACCCACACCAATATCTCAACAATTCTATGGAAACCTTGGGTTAAAAAATGGTTTATCTATGTCAGATAGATCTATTTCTGAAGTCTTAGCTCAGGCAAAACTAATTGAGTCGGAACAAAGACTGTATTCTCATACTTTTATTCTGCCTAAAGCGAGAAAGAGTATTGAAAAAGTGAATGTGAAATCAGAAGTTACTGGACAACAAGAAGGAAGAATGACAGTAATAGTCCAAAGAAGAGGCATTATAAGGGTGTTGGGTTTTTTTCTTTTTAATCAGAAACAGATTAGAAACAAGAGGAAAGAATAAAACATCATTTATCTTGTGTTTCACTTTTTGAGTGACAGCAACAAACAAAAGTTAGTTCAAAATCTCTGCTTTTTGTTGTGTGAGTTTCCCATAAAGCAAAAGACCATATGGAGTAATTTAGCCTAAAAAAGCTATTAAAATGAAGAGAGTGCTTGATCTGGAAGGACAACAATTGGCTGCATCTCTAAACAAAAAAGGAGAGAGGGAAGAAAAGAGAGGAAACAATAAAGGAAGGAAAGAAGAGAACAAGCAGGCTCAGAGCAAGCAGACTGACAGCCTTTGAGGGGTCAGAATATGACTCACTCTCGACGCAATAGCTTTGTTCATGTGCCTAAATATCATCTGGGATTTTTTCTTCTCTCTAAGTTGCAGGTATTCCCATAGAAAACTTGCAAATGGAAAGAAATGCATATTTTGATACAGTATTTTATCCTGTAACTATGGATGTGTGGGAATAATCTACTCCTTTGTGGCAAGCAAGGTGTGAGCAGAGGAGATCTGGATGTCAGTTTTCTCTCCCGTTTATACTCAGTATGACACTGGCTTTCGTCTGGACAGGCCCTTTTCCGTACAAAGTGCAAGTCCTTATTCGTGTCACTTACCTTGCTTCCATCTGTTTCGGAATCACATAAATTAATCTCAGAAGTTAATCTCTGAACTTTGTATTTGCTTTTTGTAACCTTTCTTACTTTCGTAGAACTTTACAGATGTAGGAGGATTTACTAAAAGCCCCCTGTGTGCTGATCCGGGCTGGAGAACCAGCTACCAGCTTCTCTGGTCCCATCGCACCAATCGCAGTGTGCAGAAATAGTAGCAGAATAGCCCATATCGGGAAGAGGGAAGAAAAGATGATCTTCAATATACAAAAACAGATTTATATATTATAAATGCTCTGCCAGTGCTATTTTTCCAGCAGATGTTGTTAAGGATATATTAGTTTATTTGGATGGTATGTTATTTTAGCCTGAACCTTCACAGAAACCTCAGGTGGAACTTCTGTCCCTGTTTCAAGAAACTGTACTTAATTTTCCCCATTTTGCTGTTTGTAAGATCTCCTTCAGAAGTTATATTCATTATGAATTTAGTTTGATGCAAGAAGGAAGTTATGTGTAACTTTTCAATATCTAGTCTAGTCTCATAAGATAATTAATCCAACATTTGTATAACCTCAGGATTCTGGTGAAGTATCCAAATGTTTATACGAGCATTTCTCTGAATTGCACTTTCCATTGGTACTTTTTGTCCAAGTTTTTATTAATGACACATCGTTGCGCCAGTCGCTATTGCATTACATTTACATAACCGGGTATCAAAGAACAGCCCATTCTTTAAGGCTGTCTATCGATTAAGGAAATACACGTTGATTACTTGGGCATCCTGAATGTGAAGGAAGCTGTTGCAGAGTTTTTCAAAAGAGCTGAGAGAACAGCAAATGCTTCTTGTCCCTGTTTCTAGGAGACAACTGCAGAAACATAGTTAGGAATCTGTAAAGTCTGCTAGGGTGGAATCTCAACAGACAGCTCAGTAAATTGTGCACAGAACTCTGCGTGTTGCAGACCTTTTGTTATGTTTGCCCAGGAGTCAGTTTAGTTTTATTTTCCTCAGTTAAACTGCCAGTAAGATTTTACTAAAGAAGTCCAAAGCCACTTTTCCTCAGTCTGAAGTGAACCTTAGCAAGAGGTAATGTTTTATTCTAGTTACCCTGAATGAATGTCCCGATAGTATTATTGATTTTGGGGGTCTTAGAAATATTGACCATGTTACATTGATTTTTGGCATTTTTCATGGTAGTCTCTTTAATGTGTACTTCTTTCATAGTCATAACTGTATTTGCTAATCATGGTACTATAGAATCTGTAACTCTGAAGCATTTTGGTTTATTCTTTCGAGTTTTGTTTGTTAATGATGACAAGATTCAGTAGTTTGTGGCAGAGATTTGGGAAGCGATAAAAGGCTCAGTCTTTACAGAAACTGAAGAACTGGTTTATTTTAAAGTTTCTGAAGTCAAAGATATTTCAGTAAGTTCCATGATTTGGGCATGTTTTAGATACTGAACTCCTCTTCCATCAGAGAACATTCTTACAAACTAAAACTCCTAATGGTTTACAAAACCAAAGAGCACTGAAGAGAAAGATGTGACAGATGCCAATTCTTGCGCTAATGTTCTGGGGACTGTCTTTCACATAGAGGCTTTCTCCAACACAGGATTTCCAGGTTTTCACACTCCATTTAATTGTTAAACCTTTTTCTCTCGGGTGGGGCTTTGCTGAGTTCTGGATGACAAGCTGCCACATCACGTGTGATTAGAGCGCCACCTCCTTCAGAAAATTAAGATAAAAGTCTGCTGATTTAATAGTAAACATTTTCATCTCCCCAGATAAAGGATCCTTAGAGGACGT
Organism: Phalacrocorax aristotelis; assembly: GCF_949628215.1. Taxonomy (NCBI): domain Eukaryota; kingdom Metazoa; phylum Chordata; class Aves; order Suliformes; family Phalacrocoracidae; genus Phalacrocorax; species Phalacrocorax aristotelis. Next base: position 10,791,097 of record NC_134292.1, read on the forward strand.
CTGTCCTATTGCTGCAGGTTATGTGATGCATATTCCGAAAGGCGACCCAGCTGAGAACAGAGGCTTCCACGTGGCACTGCACAACTCACACACAGATCACCCCTTTGGAAGTTCTTGAGTGATAAGCTTAAAATAGGTTATAGTCTTCTCTTAACCAGCCTTGTGCTTACTAGCAGGAGCATTTGCATGGATAGAATCTTGGTAACTGGGGCTGCTCTGCAACTGGGGATTCCTGAAGATCCCAGTTATATCTGAATTTATGAAATCAAAAGGTTAAGTTGCTGTCAGTTCTGCTGAGGCAGAGGGATTCTTCCCACCAATATGAAGTAACCAAGGATGCGTCATTTTTCAGTTAGTGCCTGTGTCACATTCAAGCACATTTATGATAGACATAGTTCAGTTCAAGCAGAAAAACAGCACAATAGGGCTTTGGCATGAACTTTTGGAGTTGGATCATCCCTGCGCTTGCTGTCCAGGGCAAGATAAGCTGCATCTCAATGGGAACAGACCCAGCCATGTGCAGTGACTTTGAAAACTTGCCAGGTAAAACCAAAGAAACTGTGAAGCTGGTTACTTGGTATGAATTGTTATTCAGCCTTCACAAAAGAGGAGGCTTTGACAACACCCCCAGTAACCTTGGCGAACTGTTTTGTTAAGCAGGTCTGTGCCTCACTGGCTTTTCAACTTGCAGGCATTCATTGCTCCCTCCTACATATGAATTTATGTTTCAGAGAAGGACTGTGTCGTGGCAGGCAGCTGTGGCATCATGCTGATCTTTTACACTGGCTAACGACGACTGCATCAAACAGGAGGCAAAATCATGTACCAACTGAACCTCTTCTCACTCATTTCTGGAGAGACACGGCCTGAAATGTTTTCTCCTTATTTAAGCAATAGACATCTCTCCATCTCCGACTTGGTCTTCTGTCATAGTGTGACACTACTGAAGTGGCATGCTGAGACTGGATCCCCACAAATCATTTTTGCACAGATATTAGCAACTAACATATAGTTGCTGAATTTTTTTCACCTGCTTATATTGGAAAAGACTCATTTTAGGGCTATATTTAAATAGTTAAAGCTCTTCAAGTTTTTATAACTTTAAGTCACATTCGTGGTTGCGGAGAAGGTGTCCCGCAGCTCTGTGCTCTGTGTCTCTTGGTACAATATGGAAATGGCAATGTTTACCTGGTGTGAGCAAGGCCTAATTAATGCTTGTGATGTACTTTGGCGTCATTCTGAGGCTGTTAGAGATAGGCCTTAAGAGAGCAAAATGATGCGTTACCAGGAACAACATAGAAATTGTACCAATGCTTTTTCTGGATGAATGGATTATTATTGTGAAGAATGAAATAACATTTTCAATATGTCTGGTAACTGTGCTTGTTTATACATACACGTATTTCTACTTACCTTTTCCTATAGACCTTTTAAAACACCTGGTAGAAAATTAAGTAGACTTTTCAGAGTCTCTGCTGACCATAATCCATCACCACTATACGTAAAGTAGCAAAACCTGGTCCAAACAGACCTATGAAGCAAATCCTTTCCCTGGAAATAAATGCAAGACCAGTTATATGGCCACATTTATACTACTTCAGACTTAGACTATATTGCTTAATCTGGAAATATTAAATATCATTGAAGGTCTGTGTAGCAGATAAAAGAGAGATGAGGTGACTTGCCCGAAGTTTTACAGCAGATAAAGCAAGTGCCATCTTTCTTGTTTGCAGTTTCACGTTACAGTGTGAAATAAAGGCCAATGTGAGCTACGATTCCCATCTTTTATGAGAAGAAATAGGAGTTAAGAAGTAGCAGCTCCAAAGTCGTGTCTTACACATTAAGTACATCTGGAGTCTGGTACATAAAAGATGTTCAAATTAACATCACGCAGACGTTAGGCAATTAGATATAACTTCCTTTTTTTGTCTTAAAACTAGCCATCTAGGGGAATGCGATGATGCTCCGATTAGACAGAAGCACAGTACATTTAATTTCTGCTTCCCTCCAACCATTTCAAAATTCCTTCCTTGAAGAGTCAGCTTTCAAAACTCTATATTTTGTGTTCTGCTTAGCCTCATAGGTATTCCAGAGAACATGCTAGCTAGACTTCTCTTTCCACACTCATTAGTTCAGTGTGCTTGACTCATTTCCTAGGATTTGGTCTAGCATCGCTTCTGACCATTCAGGCCATTTGTCTGAAAATAATTTCCCTCTTCACTTCTGCAATTTTCCATTCAGTGCCTGAGCAATTAAAATCCCTAGCGATCAAAGCCCTGGTCCCCCAACTGTCCCTTTCTTTTCAAACCCATTGCACGAGCTACTTTTCCTAACCGCATGAGCTGTGCTCAAACAAAGAACGTATGACAATTGCTCAATTGTTAGAAATTGTGAATAGTGTCTTAGCCAAAATATTGACATCATTCTGACTCGCACGTTAAGGATTAATTTTTACTAGGGCTGTAACTACAGATGAGCAAATCATTTGGATGACATTAAAGACAAATCAGTTGTCATATAAAGTCATTGAGGTCTAAATAACTATTATTTTTCACTTTCCTATCTTGATTTCTTGATCTTAGCTCTTCTGTTGCATTCCTGGATTATTCCTGACTCTCTACAAGAAAGGATTTCACAGGTGTTTATTCTTTTCTGGCACTAAATTGTCTGTGGACAGTATATTATGTGCATGCAGCATCTGTTTCGTGGAAGAATACAGATTGTTTCTCTTTAGATAATTTGTCTTGATTCAGATGTTCACTACAGAGCTATGTATCCCTTTACATTGACAGCCATGATTCTCCAGGCATTTCTAGTCCCCTGTGATCGTGGCAGGCTGTCTTGGTGAGTCACTCTGTGCGTGTGTGTGTTTGTGTATCTCCGCATCTGGGACACAGAACAGACAGATGATACCTGTCCAGGACTCCTCACCCCCAAAATTTCGCTAAATCCCTTCTATACCTATTATTGTCAGCTTTTGTTAATTCAGACCGAAGGGATGCAATATGTATCAGTCAAGAGTTAATGTACTTTTTTCTGTCCTATACTAACTCCTAGACCATATACATGACCCAAACCAGGTGGAGGGTTGTTAACAGGCAGAGTGCTATGTTCCTGTAGTCACAGAGTAGGTGGTTTTGTGGGGAAGGTGGAAAGAGGGAGGTTTTTTGTTTTGTCAGCGAGTGGGAGAAGTAGTGAAGTTGTAAAGAACATAGGGAGCGTAGGGTGCGAGGGGAGAGAATATAGGGTTTGCAGCACTGTAATTTAGACCAAGGCAGAGATCTCAGAACATTATTTAATAGGGCTATATACTGTGCAATACTTAAAACAAATAGATGGAAACGAGTTTTTCTTCTATTAATATAGCATAATCCTCAGGAACAGTACCAAAGTGTTTTTGCAAGGTACAATTACAGTAGAGTCAGATCAACCTGCGACGTTAATTTCTCCAAACAGAACTGCATGTTTTTCTCCCTTCAGCCAGCCATTCATTTGTCCGCCTACAGCTTGTAGCGCCAGGCGTGAAGAGTCAGTCAGCTCCAAAGCACTAGTTACATGACTCCGCGAAGAGTGAGCTAGTAAGGCAGGAGCATTACCCGGGAGCACCAAAATAGAAACCCCTGCCTGCATCAGAATCCTGTGTCATCAGCCATGACAAACCCCAAATGCACTAGATCTGTTGTAGATGTTTAGGGTGATCCTTGCCTTCGATTTAGACAAGATATGGTTTAATGCCTTAGCTGGAGTATTAAAGAAAGACTTTGAATCGTAGATTCACAGTAAAAATGATCTGGAAATTCTGGATTTGGAGAATTGTTTCAGGATTGTTGTAACAGCAATATGAATTTACCTTTCAGAGACATGTCTTGGCTTATAGTTGCATGTACATCTCTTTTCCTGTTATTTGGTGGATATATCTTCAGAGAAAATAAAATTTTTATTCCTCACCTAGGTGATAGGGTTGTCTTCCTCAGTCCTTGTACCACATTGTTTATCCAGGAAGTTCAAAGCATGTAAAGCTGGGAAGTTTCAGCTGTATTCCTGTGAGATAAGACATAGTTCTTTGTCAATATCATAGAAAATCGAGGCATGAAGAAGAGTCACGAATTATGTGAGGTCTCAGGGAGTTAGCGGCAGACCCAGTAGCAGAATGAAGGTGACCTGGTTTCTAACACTATGATCTAAGCGTTGGCTAATATTGTCTCTGTTGAGAGAGTCTGCAGTTGCAGACTCTGGTATAATTCACCATATGAGCCTAGCATATCCGGTGCTTGCCCCTCCAGCTTATTTGCGGAAGGCTTTTTAAAACGCCAACTTAGGAGCAGCTCCTGCCTTGGTGAAGGAGGTGAACGTAGGACAAGGTCTCCAGCAGAAGGCTGTTGCTGCAGCAAGTTACAGCTGCCCAGTGCAGAGCCACTGAGTTGCCTCCCTGTTAGGGAGGTCTATTCATTCTGCAAACAGCCTCTTTCCTTTCCAAGACAGCCCTAGGGACACAAGGGAATGGCAGAGTTTATTATAAACTGAACAGACTATTGCTGGAGGAGATCCAGGGTTATAAAAGATTGTAGCGGGGGGGAGGAGGAGGAGGAGGGAACAGGACATAATTTGTGTGTGTGTGCGAGGGGGTGCATACTGGTGGCTTCAACGAGGCATTCCCCAAACCCTCAAGACCTTTGCTGGTTTCGGTGCAATTTTCTGCAGTGCATACCGTACTGTGTCAAACCCTGCTTACTTTTTATTGTATCAATCATTCTCTTTATGCAGCAACACGAATCGGAGAACGCTTGCAGGTCCTGTTCTGACTGAGCTCCGCTCGCTGCCAGCTCAGCCTAGTTACTGCTGTAACTTAGTCTGGGGGATGGGAGAAAAAGGTTGCTGCTACTTTAAATATAATGCATTAAGAGGATGCTGGAAAAAGGCCTGCATGCTGTAATACCCAGCCATCTAGTTGGAAAAGGAGCCAGATGTAATACAAAAGAAGAAACACAGCCTCTTATGGATGCAGCACTAATTCATAAATCAGGTGAATCAGCTTAGGCAACTGCTGTGTTTTTATGCCTCTGCTGCATGGAGAACTGCATGTTGGATGCTTTTATTTGAAGTAATGGAACCAGATAATCCTTTGGACCAGGACAACTCCAATGGTAAGAAGTAGAAAACATAGAAAAGAGGAAAAAAAAGGGTAGTGAAAGAGTGTCTGAGTTGCACATCCTACTAAAGGCACAGGGTTAGGCATGTGTTTTTACTGTCTTCTGCATGGATAAGTAGAAATGAATGTGGTAATGTGCTTCACATTATCTTAGAAATCACTCTGTTTACAGGGTTTGGAGATAAACATATAGTAGACTGATACATACAGTGTGTTACTGCTCCTTGCAACCAGGCAGAATTAACCTCTCTCTTGGACAGTCTTTGCAGAGAGAAGAGGAACCTATGCATTCTACATTATTCAGTTTGGGGGTCTTTTTTGCCAGTGAGAAAAGAATGTAACTTTATGCCGTATGTGCTGTCAAATGTAGCATTTGGAAACAGTTTCTTTATCTGCAGAAAGCTTTCCTACAGGCAGTTGCATGAGTAATTTACTTAGAAGGATATATTTAGCCAAGGACCACATAAATTCACCCTGGAATTAAAGTCCATGGTTAAAACTGCAGCTATTCCCTGGATTTATAGCATTCCACATGCTGATGTTCTGGTATCTAGTCTCTTGGAAGGCATACAAAAAAGCATAAATTGGGGTAAAAAGTTGTTTGCAATTGCAAGTCTTATTTCTCTGTTAGTAGAGTGAATTGGCTGCATTGGGGACAACAAATTGTTTACATTTATGAAAACAATTTAAGATGGTGATTTTTAGAATAAATTCATTCTCAGCTCTTTAATATGTATTTGGTACTATTCTGGATGCAGTTTGAAATCCGCAAAGTGTTCTACTTCCTGCATATATATTGTTCAAGAACTAGTTATGTCTTTCCCACAGCATATTCTCTGCTGATAACCTAGAGCTTCAAGTACGACATAACTGCAGTGTTAATATCACAGTGGACCTGAAAGTATACGGAAGGAATGTGGTTAAAGGAATGAAGTAATATTTAAACTATGTGAACAGTTGACTGAGCAGATATAAGTGGGCAGCCCTGCTTTACCTTGGGCTCTGTGCTATGCTGAGGTCGAATTGTACAAAATAATCACGGACAGATTGCAGTGGTGTTTCAAATGGCAATATTTACATGAAAAGTTAAGAGGCTCACACTTTTTATTTCTTTTTTATATTCTCTTTCATATGTCATTATACTGATTTCTCTCTAGAAGAACAGCATCTACCTCTCATGTCTTACACCTCCTGTCAGACCATTAGGACATAGAACTAAATCTTATTTTCTTCTTTACAGCAGGAAGTTTTAGGACTATCAGAGAAGTGCAAGCATAGTTTGGGCTGAGGTTAACAAACATATAAGCAAGTATTCTTGCCCGTCCCAACGTTAGAATCTGGACTTTAGGAGTCACAGAGAGACCGTCTTGATTCTGTGGGAAATACAGGTTTAACTTGGGTTTCTCAAATATGTTGTAATGGCTCACTAAATTTAGAATGCATATTTTAAGATACACAGGTTTCTCATTCTTCTCCTTACAGCCGTGTAAAGTATATTCTGTCACATTGTGTAGGAGCTTATTCTTCTACAAAATATTTGAATAACTAGGCAGACACTGGAAATGTTCGCGAACTGGGAAATGAGAGGTAAGTAAGCACTTATGGTACCAAGTGTCCTAGACGAACCTTCACTGGTTCCACTTCCTAACTATAAATCCCCATCTTCCTTTTAGAGTTTTTTAATTACTTTGATTTAAAGTATCCCATTGTAAAACAAATGGGTTGAACCATTTCAAGATCAGAAGGTCAGTTGCTTAAGTGTTATGCTGCTGGAGCTGCAGGAGCAATATGCAGGGTTGAGGGATTAATCTGTTATTGTGACATACTGTGCATTATTTTGCATTAATTCAGGAAATAGAAAGTTCTCAAAAATATGCCAGCAGAGCGCTCTTATGAAAGATTTTTCCCTTTGAGAATGTTTTCTTGTAGCTGTCATTCTTGAAGCAGCCCCTTTGTCCCTTTTGTTATCAAACAGCTAGTCAGCACTAGGAGCACGCTGATAACTGTTGCGTTTATCTTACTGTATTGCTCATGTGACAAATATTAATGCCCTGGGAAGTGACCGGAACTTGAAACTTTTGTGCTTACTGTAGAAGTGCCTTTTTACCTTCAAGAATGTCAAACCAAATTCCTTTTTCTGCTAGCAGAATGAAAACTGCTATTTAATTTTTTATCTACCTGATAGTCCGTATTGGTAACCATCTACCTTAAAATTCAGTGTCGGTTCATGCTTAGTTGCTTATTGCCAGCCCAATCAATAGATCATTAATGACAGCAAAAGCTGTTCTGAAGTATATGTGGCAACAATGTACTTCAGAGTTGCTCTGTTTGCCTCCTGCAGCCCTTTCATTTGCTTACAGAGAGGTGTGAAAGCAGCTAGAAGGATGCTAGTGGGAATGTTCAAGACTCAGAAGCTGTGTGGCTCGTTTCTCAGCACAGTTTTTCTTCCCTTATCAAATCAGGTTGCCAGCTTTTCATGGAGATACCTCATAGATCTGTTATTGCTGGTAACTGCAGCAGAGAAGGACCACTCATTTATTTGGGGCCCTGAAATGAGATTTAAGCTGCGTTAGTTGCCTTGACGGAATAGACCCTGGAATAAAGTCATAACCTGTAGGTGAAGTGGTTATTTGATCTTTCTCTTTGATTCTCCATTGAGCTGTAGTGCTTGCAGAACTTTGAACACAAGCTGGATAGGTTGCTAGCCATTTTGTCGTTTGTGAAAGGAGGCGGAAGTTTTGTAACTTTTCTCCGTGTGTGCCTAGGATAAAGGCTTACGTGAAGCTACAGGTTCTTGTAAGGATTTTAAAAATCATTAAAGCACCCTCTTTCTCTCCCCCCCCCCCCCAATTTTCTTTCCATTCTCTGAAATGCAGGAATATAAAAAAAGATTCTCATCATTTTATGATGGCTCACAGTTCTGACTTTTTGATGTGTTCTTTTTAATGTACTGCCATGGTTTTACTTGATTCTTTTCGCAAAAAATTTTTCTTGGAAGAAAAGTGCTGAAGAATGTGCTGATTCTGAAACCATAACCCTAAATTACCCATTTCAGAGGGATGACATATCAGAGCTATGGATTCCTCTTTTGTACTATAGGCACTTGCAGCTACAAGAATAAAAGACAACTCAGCAGCTTTTTGCAAGCTGGTGAAGATTTATAAGATGTTGTATTTGTGTACAAACTCTTGAGTACAAAATATGTACAAATTGTGCGTTCTTTGAGTCTTCTGATTGCTTGGATCACAGTTTGCACAGCTACAGTGAACACTGGTACCACCTCTGAGCTTGTCCTTTTGTGTGTCCTGACAGTATTTCTTGTGGATTAGTTGTTAATCTTTTAAGGGCACAGTATTTTTATTGGACCTTTTGAACAACCTTGTAGACCAAATCCCAACTTCTTGTTTTAGTGGCATCATATTCCCTGCAGAATAAGTGGGAATCACACATGCAGATTTTGTACCACAAAAAATGAAACCATTGCGCTTTAATAATACAATCATTATGGCATTTTTTTTTCAGTCTCTGACATACACTTTCAACGAGGTGAATTATATGGATGCCAGCCAGGCTTGAACTTTGTCTGCTGCTGGTAATTTAGATTCTTCCAGCAATGTTTCAGGGCAGTAATGAAATCCTAGCCTCAGTGGCACCTTGATGTGCATTAAAAATCGCACTTGGTAAAGAGGAAAACAGAAGCAAGGAGCGGGAGAACAGAATTTTTTGTAGATTAGAGATGAAGTTTGTTGGCAGAGTTGTGTGGGAACCCAAGACCAACAAATTGTGGCTGCTGCAGGTGAAGACTGAGGTTTTATTCAGAGAGATAGGGTAGTTCTGGCGTAGGGCAGGAAAAGGCCATGAACATTGCGGCTGAGCTGGATTTGGCAGATGTAGTTTGGGGCACCTCACCCAGTATCAGGCCCATCAGCACTCCAGGCTCTTCAGTTTCCTGGACTTGAAATTTATTTCCACTGTGTGGACAATATATATGTATTCTTAACCTTATATGGTTGTCTTTTAAACACGATATGATGATCTTGGAGAGAATAAAGATTAGATTAAAAATAAGATGAAAAATAGCAAAATCTTTTGAAGTGTCTTTTTCGAAGTTCCACAGAAAAGGCTGTGAACCAGGAGTTCCCCATGCAAGAGGAAATTCTGCTGCTGAACAGTGAGGCAGATGCAGATAAGAGGGGAGCTGCTTAGGTATTTCTTCTTCAGAACTGCATTTCAGGCATCTAGTAATGAGAACAAGATAGAAAATAGGATGACAACACTCATTTTCAGGGCAGTACTCTCAAGCCTTCTCTGCCTTCTAAACAGAAGTAGTACTGAAGATGCCATGCAGTTATGTTTTGAAAAGTAAACTCCCCCTCATCTACCAACAACTAAATATTTGGAAGTATAAGAGTAAGATATTTACATTTTACCATTCTAATTAAGCAATCTTGTTCTGGAACAAATCTTCCCCTGATCTGAATTCCCCAAGCGCGTGGAAATTTGGTCAGGAATCTATTTTAATAGAGGTACATTTTGTGGTTTAACATTGTACATTGCCTGGAAATTAAATGTTAGGTATTTCTTACAGTTATTGCCATTCTGGCATTCTGTCAGAGGAAGCACAGTTATATTACTGAGCATTTGTATCTGAGAAAGTAAAGAGAGAAAATAAAGATGCAGAGTGATTAGATTGGTAAGCAAGGCTTGATTTACATGTGGCATGCTGAAAAAGTATGTGAGACATGGGAGGAGGAGGAGAGTGTAGAGGAAAAGACTAGCTTGCTTGAAGGTTATCCAGAAAAAATTCATGGTAAACTTTTTTAAGCTTTTATTGGCTTTTAAATAGACAGATTGATACAGTTGTCAGTCATAAACATGTTAACTGTGGAGAAAATAGGAGGTCTGAAGAAGATATGGGGTAATACAGAGAACCAGTAGAAAAGAATTATAATGCAATCTTAATTTGGCACACTATACCTTTTTGTGTAACATTAAAATAATTATTTTTTGCTGCCTTTCCAATGGGCACAGGTCACTGCGTATTGGGGTTTTTTTTTGTAGACTCGCACAAATTGCAAACAGCTTGCTCGGACCTTTGAAAGGCAGAGCGCGGATCCTTTTCCTTATGTGAGAGGAGAGCAGGAGTTTTGCCTAGGAGCAGCCATCTTGCAAAAGCTGTGCAAAACCATAAGTGAACTTTAGCATTTCTTTTCCGTGGTACTGCCCTGCCCTATTAAGCCTGAAAACTTGGTTTCTGTATAGAGTGAATGTTGGAAAGCGGTAAGTTTTGGTGGGAGTAGTTTTTAAAAGTTAATTTCCCATTGTTGACTACAGGGCTGAAGAAAAATGGTAATGAGTAGGTTGGCAATTAAACATGTTAGACTATCGTTAAGTGATTAAACAGTGCTCTACTGTGGTCTGTGGCATAGATCCTTAAAAAATTATTCCTTCTTTCTCTGTTTACCGCAGCCAACTTCTGTATTGTTTGCAAAGAACTCTTTGGATTAAATACATTAAAGAAACAGGTGTATATTATTGCTAGACATCTGTGAGTAACCAGATTATTTAACAAAGTGTGCTATTTCATGATGTTCCATTAGGAAAGTGAGGTCTCTCTTTGGAGCAGTTTTTAAAAATCGTATTTCTTCTTAGTGAGTTTCAGTTTTCAAGGCTGAGCTAGCAGAGGACTATAGGGTGTTGAGACAGTTATGCTTCATTCTTTTCTTCGTTATAGTTCTTACACCATGTCTGTCTTATGGCTTCTGACAAACGAGAGGTAAAGAAGCATGTGCTTGCGGGTAGGAAAAATCGAAAAGAAAAAGCTAAATGACAATGTATTACCTAGGGAAGATAAATGCAGGCTGAATTCCTGATGAATGGTGCATAAAAGTGGTAGGCATATTTTGGGTGGCAACCCTTTTTCTTTATGTTTTGGTGTAGTTTTCTTCATTTTGTCTACACTGCACTCAGGCACTAACTATAACTCATAGGTAAGATGTGTTGTACTGAAAGGTAAGTGTGAAGCAGCTAATAAATTTTTCAGGGGAAGAAAGTTCTAAATCTTGGTGGACAAAACCAAAGTGGGATACCTGCACATAAGAAATCCTGGTGACAAAATCAAACAAAATATCCTACCCGAGGGCATTATTTATAGGCAAACATCTGAAATACTGACAGATTCACCCCACCAGTAGCATTAGGCCACTGTTCCGCATTATTGTCTGAGGCTCCTACAAGTTATGTGAGCAGTATTGGACTTACTCCAAAGAAATGCTCCAGGTATGGGTGGTGGTCATTGTTCGAAAGGATCATAAATAATCTGCCTGAACTGTCAATGACCATGTGGCAAGTAGGGCAAACCTCACGGAGTTTGAAGTGGGTGTAGTGGGGTTTCTCTGCTGTCACCAAAACTTTCTGGCAGCAAAGAGAAAGATCTAAAAAGAGATACAAGCACTGTCTGGTAACTTCATTATAATTTACACTAAGTGGTGAAACAGAAAGATCCAATATAGCTTTAATAAAGTGTCCCGCAGTATCAAAAAGGCAGAAAGCTCCAGGGGAATAGGAGACCAAGGATTAAGAAGATTGCTAGATAATGATTTGTAGAATCATTCTACAATTTCCAAGCCTGTAACTGAGTTATGAACAACCACTGCATGCAGTCTCTTCCTTTCTCTCCCCACTGAAAGCTGTAGGAGAGGGTAGAGCTGATCAATAAAGAGGCACCCCACCAGATTATGAGCACACAATAAGGGAGAACCATCTATATGAAATTGTGAAGGAACATTAGGTGAATAGAATGTAACCATCCACCCTCCGGAGGTGCTGGAAACAGTCAAAGTAGTGTCTTCCTTCGTTGGCAATAAAGGCAGGGGCCTGTCATAGTCAAGCGTGTTCAAGGCCTCTTTTATTTTGCTTCTGAAAGACAGCAACTTCCAAGCATAGCATTGTGGGGAAACTCCCAGTTCTGCCTCTAAAATACAACACCGCTATAAGTCTCTCAGAAATTTCTACAGCAACAGCCTGCTATTGGAGAGGTGAATTCACTATAATTAAATGGAATGGAAGAGTGTACTCTATTAATCTTTCTTCTGTGATTACTGAAATCTGTCCAGGCAGGACCTGGTATCTAGAAGTAGTTGTTAGTATTAGTGAGGTATATCAGCTGTGTGAGGATGCTACATAGGAGAATGCCTCAGAATGGTGTTGCAGGGACAGTGAAGACAAGAGGGTTTTAATGTTTTGTTCGTGTGTCTGATTTGGAAGGCCGGGCACAAGGGATTTCATGGGAGTGGAGGTGATGAGGTATTAAAAGCATACATCTGATGTATCAAGGTATTTATAGGTCAGAAACTTTTAAATTTGTATGGTTCTGGTAGTAGCTAACAGAAACTGGAGAAGCCACAGAATAAATTGTCAGTCCTATTGAGAGCTGAGACCCACATTTTGACAAAGGGTCCATCAAGTGGATTTTTCTGGGACCTTTAAGCAAGGGTTATTGTGATCACATGCAGGTAACTACTGAGATGTTGGACAGCAGCCTCCTCTTCTGGTGGCGCCCAGAAAGACTGGCAGCCGCTGATGCTTTACGTCCTTGTCTAACAAATGTTCTGTACACGAGGGATATAAAGAATAAATAGCTGCTTACCTTCAGCCACTTCACTGTAATACTCTTTACTCTGTCGGATCAGGATGTTTGCCCAGGAGGTTTCTCAGTGCATGCACGTGGTTATCATGTCACTTAGAGCATTATGGTAATAATGTTTACATTCAGATGTGTTTCCCCTCTGAGCATCTCCAAGGAACTCGCACATGTAAAAGATTTAATTGCAAAGCATTGCTACTGCGAAGACGGGCTCGGAGGCCCACCAGATGCCTTGCTAAGTGAGTCAGTAGTCAATGATTTTGGCTGCTCCAGAGCTTAATGCAGTGATCAGAAAATGTCTGCCAAAATGAAGTTTCAAGAAAAGTTTTATTTTCCTACCAGATCAAGATATGCTTCTAGTTGTGTTTTAGACCTTTAAATCCTTCTCTAGATGCAGTTGGAGAGTTGCTGGGGCAGCTGCGGCAGACGCAATAACACAAGCCATTGTTCTTTGTCCTGGAGCTGTATGTGTGGGTTTGTTTGCTTAACTATTGGGTGGGCATGGCATGGCTTCTGTAGCAGATCGATGCCTCTGAGTGTAGGTCCTGCTGTTAATCCTAGCTGGAGAAATCCTGATGCTTGGTGTTTTGAAAGTAAGATGCTAATAGAGTTCTCTTATTCGTTACAGAATGAGGAAGGATAAAAAGACTTAAAATAATAACAGTAGAAGTTAGACCAGAGTTCACAGTATTTTATTGTCTCTGCGACTGGTCCTCTGTTCTGCAGAAATGCTATTAGAGCATTACTCACGGCAGAGAGAATATCCCTGAAGAGTTTTTCACAGTTCATGTGTCAGACAGGAATGCAAAGGATCAATTTACAGCCACAGACAAAGATCTGAAAATGTCCAGGGGGACCTGGGAGAATGCTTCTCACCCCAAATAGTCTTACTGGCTTAACTGATTCCACTTGTCTGACTGCAGCGTGTTTTCAGCTAACCTGGAGTTAACTTCTGAGTGGCAGCAATGACAACATTGTACGTAGTCTGCAGCGAGAGCTGATAGAGGAACGTTAAACACAGTGTTACCTCCTTGGAGTCTCTTCTGTTATAAAACTAGAGAGAATTTCAGCACGTTTTGGAAAGCTCACAAGTGCGCTACTTGTCCCAGGGAGAAACCTGCTGGTGCTGTGCAACACTGTTTCTATGAGTAACTTGCTTTGTTTAGCAGATCGCCCTTTACTACTCAGTTGCCGCTGTCTGAAAAAGCCAGGCATGGAGTTGAGGAGTCATATTTAAAAGTGCTCTCTGGATGAGGCACTTGCAATGATCTATAAGCTACGCAAAGCAGCTGGAAGTTGTTTACTGGTTCTGTTTGGGCAGCTTTTGGGTAGCTTTTGGGTAATGGTTGTACTTCACCTGAAAGTTGGTAGTCGGTGTTAATTCATTTGCTTCTTAGATGTATTTGTTTTATTGTAATTTAAAGTTCCCTGGCAAACTTCAGACAGAACCAGAGGACGTATTAAACTGTTTAGGAAAGACAGTTTTGAAATTAACCTTTCTTCTTTTCGTATCATTTGCAACAGGATCTGTAAAGTTAAGCCTTAGAAATATTTATGTATGTCTTCAGCAAGAGATGGCATGAGGAGCTTCACCGAGTTATCTGGAAATCTTTTGTCTGGAAGAGCACACATACAGTTCATCCTTTTTTGGACTCTTACAAGTGTTTGTTGTTTTTAAGACAGAGAAAAAAAGCAAAGATTGAATTCTTATTGTGACTTCTAACCCAAGAGGAAATCGATCACACAAATTAAAGATATGGAAAATGTAATCAGCGTTTAGGATTTAGGGAGAAAAAGCAGGTGCATTCAACTTGCAGCCGGTGCTTAGTGCGCCCAGGGTTGCTGAACCGACTGCCTGTGCCTCTGACTAGGAGAGAGGCGTGTTTTATTTTCCCTGCTTATTCATTTTCTGAGTCATTCATCTTGTGCTATAGCTATTGAAAACTGTAACAGAGTCTGGGAAGCGCTTGGCTTTTGAGTGCTGCCTCCTGATTGGACTAGGGAATGCTGCTGTTCGGGAATAATGTGTGAATACCATCTGCTCCGAGGAGCTGGGAGTCTCAGTGAATTTTGCTTGGAGAGGCACCTTTAGCCAGGACTCCAGGCAAGGGGAGCAAGCTTGCTTTTCCTGTTTCTTTTCCAAACTTTTAGTTGTTGCTGGATTTCCTTTCCCTGTAAAACTTTTTTTGTGCTTTGCTCAGGGGCTGAGGTGCTTCTCCTGTGGGTTTTGGGGTTGTTTTTTTCCTATATTTTTTTTTCCTGCATGGGATTTCTGCAGTTCAGCATGCACACCAAACGGGGAAATAAATCAGCAAGTTTTGCAGCTGTTTATTGCAGCACAACAGTTAACATGGAATGTCTGAGTTGCTTTGAGAAATTACTTCCAAAAATTTGACCTGCTCGTAAAAAGGTAAGCAGTTAAGGACTTTGGAATTTCAGGGACCAGCTTTTTACTTGCATAGAGGTTTTATTTCATTAGGAATGAGTATGTGTCATCTGAAATGTACAGTTGCCGTGTAGCAATTCCTGAGATCAAAGTCTGTGTTTTGTCTCAGAATTTCTTTAATGAGCCTGAAGAAATAAGCAGAGTTGGAACAATGATTGTCTTTGCTCTTCTGTATAGAAATTGTTTTACAGTAGGTCTTACTACAAACTTTCTGCAGTGTAAGTGTAATTGTAATTCAGGACAGCATAGATTTTTCAGTTTGCACCTTTATGAAGAGAACTCTCTCAACTCTTGTTGTCCTGATTATGGAATCTCTTTTTCAAACTGTTATCTCAGAGAAAACACAGCTATTTTTCAGCAGTCCAGGTTTGCAGTGCATTCCACTTCAGAAGACAAGATGTAGTTTGAGAGCCCATTAAATCCTGCTCACTAACGACCTGCTGGTGTAGGCTCAGTCACTAGAGAAAAAACTGTAGCCATTCCTTTAACCTCAAAACAACAGGCCTGACACCAACACGATTGATGGCCACCACTCTCCCATTACTGTTAGCACATACCTAACTTCCTGATGTTACTGTTTTAAAACGTAGTTTGTTTTTTTTTTTTCCTGAAGGTTACATTTCAGTCAGACACTTCTATCTACACAAGGCGAAGTTAGCTAAGAGGGGACATGAAATATTGATGTTTAGTAAAATCTTAGCCCTCCTTCCACTGAGTCAGATTATTCAATTCACTGTTCTCTGTTCCAAGGAGAAATCTGCAAAGCATATTTCTAAGACTTTGTTTGCCGAAGGCTTCACTGTGGTTTATTTTTGACAAATACCTGGTTTTTAGCTTTCTCTTTTGTGTTGGTATGTTAATTATAACTGTATTGTTATAGTTGCATGTACTCATATGTTTCTAAGAGAAATGTTTAGTACCTGTAAAGATGGGGACAGTGGATTTATGTAACTGATACTTGATCTAACCTAAACTTTTCATATTGAACCCATTTTAAATAAGCAGGAGAAGATCTTACATCTAACATGCCCTCTTACAGTCAGGCCGTTTGAGCTAATGTAATACAGAAAAGAGCTGTTGCTGTCTGCAGTTTCACTAAAAAAAGAGATTAACGATTAGGCATCTTTCACTTAGTCATTTTTGTGGCAAAATGCCAGATCATCAAAAGCGACTCTTTAATGAGGAAAAAAAAACCCCAAACCTTAGTTTGCTGAAGCCTGAATCAGGAAAATTGTTGCAAGCCAGAGAAGGAATGCCTGAATCACACAGAGGTGCGACACCACTCCCTTGGCTGGCGGTCGCTGTACTTGCTTAGAATATAGAATATACGGATTAAGGTCTCCCCGCGCCTGGTGCAAGCCAAGTGTGTGTCTCTTATTTTATGTATGTTAAAAAACCTTGAAAGGTCATGCATGCGCCAATACAAATGGGGTTTTCCAGTAATCATGACATTTTTGGGGATAGAAAAACTATTTCTCATTCACTGCTGCTGATAATAATAAATGTTCACTTAGGTCTTTTTTGGTGGAATGATATTGTCAGTCATAGATTTCCCAGGTGCCCTTTTGTAATCTGTCATTGGGCCAGACATGATTGCAGTGAAGTAGCATGGGGAATGAAGTTCTGGCCTTTGAACTCCAGAGGTGAAGATCACTTCCATTCCAGACATAGCAGAAAGTTCTGTAGCTGTTGGCAGTAGTGACTGAGTATTAGCAATAACTGAGAGTATACGGGACAGTGGAATCGGAGCGTTTTAATTCAGTGGTACGTACATATGCGCACTCAAATCAAACACCAGCTGATCATAAAAGCGTGTTTATTTTTTGCTCAGAGTGGACAAGCTTTTTGTACTTCCCCTTCATCAAACACAGTAGTTACTTGGTTCAGTGGTCTAACTGATGTATGTTTTTGCATGGGTTGAGTTTATAGTTTAGGGGCTTAACCCTTCTGTTACTGCTAGATCCCTCAAGGAAGCTCTCCACAACTTAGCACTGGCAATATTTCCTTTTAATGTGATCCTGTGTAGCTGCAAAGCACTTTTTGTTTGCCTGCCTATTGCTAATATGCTAGCATGATCATCAATACTGCAGTGCTTAAATGTTTTTCACTCTCTAATCCAGATATCTTCATGCCAGCTTAAATGTGTTGTTATTATCCTGTTCTTATGAAGGGGAGCTGAATTAAAACTGGCTTGCCCAGGAAGCTTTTATCATTGCATTGTAGTTGCATTGGATCTTCCGTCCTCCTGGTTAGCTCTTTAGCCATTCCTCTTGCTCACGGTCTTCCTCCTTGCCCATTTCCCTTTCTTCACTCTTCTCTTCTTCCCTCCCCACCGCCTCAATAAAAAAAAAAGAATAAAATTGCTGGAGGACATTTGTCATTTTGCTGTGGCATTATCCACCTGACGTGTCTGTATGAATTTGGAAAATGTCAGTGCTGTTTTTTTCAGCAGACCAGGGTATTTGTTTCCGTGAAGATGAAGAATTGCCATTTTTACTGTAGGAAAGAGCACTTTCTTGCTCAAGTGGCAACTCTGAGAATGCAACTACGCTATTGCGCGTTTACTGCTTCATTTCAGGAATCCACCTAGATTTCTTGTCTCCACCACAACTCTCTTGCCTGGCTTAGTTGCCAGACTTTCTCTGGCAGTTCAGTCTCAGTTCACAAAGAATATGGCTCCCCCTGCCATACTCAGTGCCTGGAGTCTAAATCAGTACGTTTTTAGTGAACTTCAGCTTAAGACAAATCTGACCTACCCAGAATATAGGTTTCCAGTTTGCAGATATGAACCAGAGTGACGAGGCACTACCATTAACATTAAAGTACTTTGCATGTATCTGTGCTAGCTATTTCTGCTGCCTTTTATATAATCAAATATTCCTTTGCCAAGAAGTAAAATGTAATAGGAACTATTTTTCTGTTCTTGGGAGTATTTTTGCTGGCTCTGAGCTCCTCTGAATAGATGCCGCCTCCTGCTATGATGTCATTGCTTCTGGTGCTTGCCAGCAGACTATTAAAATTTTAAAGATCAAGATAAAATCAAGATAAGACAACAAAATCCGGATAAAAATTGGCTGTCTTGCCTCCATTTAGGTCAGATGAAGCATAGAAGCCAGTGTTTTAAACAGAAGGGAAGCATTAATGGAGAGAGGAAGACTCTGGAGAAACTGGGACAGTCTAGCAGCAAGCACAGTAGACCAGAGAATTCCTGGTTTCTGTTTCAGACTATGTGAAACCATTTTGCAGAGCAGCTGTGGAAGTGAAAATCCCTGAAAATCCGTGGAAAATAGGTTTGATTTTGAATTTCCTCATGGAAATTTTGGAATTTATTCTTTCTTTCAAAGTATTTAAGCCCACATCTGCTCTTATCTCACAGGAGACTGTGCTAACGGCCTTGCTCTGGGGTGGATTGTCTTTAGTTCCCCTGACCCAGGATCTCTAATGTCTTCTGCTGTGAACAATGTGTAGTGGCTGGAAGAGGGACTGAAAACGAACAGCTTGTCTTTCCTTCAGTCTTGGGAATTCAGTCTTGAAAAAATGTAGCCAGAGCTGTATGGCGATTATGTGAAGGACTTCTGAATGATCAAAATCAGATTTTCTACAGAATAAATTATTTCCCAAAGAAAATTCAGCTAATTTCATCTTTCTATGTCTTTTTCCTCCAAACTTGTCTTTTTAGATAGCGTTTCTTTACCAAGTTACAGTGCCTTACTCTTTGACTTCTATAGAGCCTAAAGCCATGCTATTCCTACCATCAGGCACAAAAAGTAAAACATGTTCTGAACTGCTAAAAGAATATCAGTCACTAGTGATATTTCTTTGATTTCATTAGTTTAGCATTTAATTCCTTAGAGTTAATGCTTTAAAATAGTTAACTGCCACATTTAAATCGAACTTGGTCAAAACTTGAGTGTTTTTGTATGTTTTTCTTGGTAATTTGCAAAAAGTATACATTGGATTGTACTGGAGGTTGCAAATTAATTCCAAAACCTGTACTAAGCTACCTGCTGGCCTTCTGTACTTGCCCGGCTGCCGTTTCTGTGGTTGGCATTGTGAGAAGCGGAAAGCTGCTATCTGGACTCCAAACGCTGCGTGGGTGTTGTGCCAAGAGTAACTATGGAAGAATAACCACAAACCTACATTAGTGATCCTCTCAGCCATGAACCGAAGATTTACACCTCCTTTATAAGGATTAGTTCAGGCTTCAGGGCCCTTCTTTCTGGCGTGCTCATTACTGGGGACTGTCACTTGGCAAACTGCTGTGATAACTTTGCGTCATGTGCCTTCAGCGGGCTGAGGGTGAAGCTGGAAGAGCCGCGGGTACTTCAATAAAGGCCGTAGGTTAAACCTAAAGTGCACTGTAGAATATAAAGCTATTAAATTTTAAAGGTCTTGTTTAAGGTTGAGATTCCTTAATATTTCAAATAATAAATATTTGTAGATATTATGTGTATAGTATGCACTATATTAGACATATATACCTCTACACCAAATAATATGGAAATCTTAAAAGGGGCGGCCTACCATAACGTTCCAGAATATATATTTCCAGTCCTTCTTGCTGAAGTCCCCTGCAGCGTCCTTAGCTTCTGATCCTGACCGCAGCAGCTTCAAGGCAGGACAAGAACCTCCCTTGTTCTGAGATCCTAATTTATAATTAAGTAGCACAGAACTGATGGCAAGGAATACTGTCAGGTGAAATGAGCCGTGTATTTAACTTCATTCTGCAGTCACATGTCTAATAGAACTAAGATTAAACAGTTTATGGACAGTGTACGAGAACTGAATCTCTGGAAAATAGGTGTCTTGAGAAGTGTTTGAAGAGGGTAATGTCTTAAATGTGCATAATACCTTTCACTGAAAAAAGAGGATGCGGTTTAGATTAGGACAGTATGTTTCTCAAACTGCAGTACATGAAATGGCTGCTGGGTATGTCTGTAGTTTATAGATTTTCACAGAAGAATTTCCTGATAGTGTTAATTGGAGAAATGGTGATAATTATTAATAGGATTAGAAGGAAATGGAGAGCACTGATAATATATGCAAGCTTGTGCTTTTAATACAGTTTGTGTGGGTGAATGCAGGGGGGGAGTAAGAGAGAACGAGTCTGTTCTTAAAAAAGAAATTCTTACAGAAAGATTCATATCTTGGTACGTATGGTTTCCTTGATTTTCTTATAATTTTATCCACATGGCTTTCTCTCTAAAAGCAAAGCCCCCAACCCACCCCTACTCCTACTCAGAAGAAGAACTGCCGGTATCAGAAGACGACACTAACTTTCCTCCCGAGAGTGCTGAATAACGTCGTAGCTCTGGAAAACGCAGAATAAGAGGATATTCCATCAGCCACATTTTCAGGGCAGACTTTTTTATGGGTGGAATGAAAAGACTCAGGAAGAAAGAAGAGGTTAACAGCTTGTTGGCCTGTTTGTCACACTGTCATGCTAAAAAGGTGAACGTCTCCTGCAGTGTTAAGAGCAAGCTGCAAGGCTAACCAGCTACCTGGCTTTGAAAGACCTACCAGTGTTCAGGACTGAAGCCGTTTCCTTAAGGGAATATCTAACACAAATCTGTTCAAGTCTCGAGCTTTGTGACAACAGGTTTTTCCTTGCTTTGTAGAAAAGTCAGCAGTCCAAATAGGTCATACATTTTTTAAAAGGCATTTGCAAATTAACAGGAAAGACGTCCTGTCATATTTCAAGTCTAAATTAAATTTAGGGTAGAAAGAATAAACTTGTTTTGAGTTTCATCCAGTGTTCTGTCAATACCGTAAGAGTCCAAGAAAGAATCGGACAGATTGTCTCACTTTGTGTTTTCCACTTCTGTACATTAGGATGGGAAGAGAACTGGCAGGAGAGGGAAGTTCTGTTCTCCTGTAATGTATTTTAGTATTTTTGGTCAAGAAGGTCAGAAAGGCTTTTGTCAGACACCAAGACCTGGAAGTTTTGATATTAGGTGCCTGCCACCTTTCTCTCGGCCATCTTTGTCTTTCCAGGCTTTCCTGGAACCTCATCCTGGTCTGCTTTGCCATTGGTAACCCTTGCCCCTCCTTAGCCACAACAGCACAAATGATTGAAAGCTACTGAGCTTTTCTTTTCTTTTTGCCATTTAGTCCTGTCTGTGGAGCCGTTCTTCTGATGCCCCTCTCCTAGTCACTGTTGTTCTGACTTTCAGTGGTAGCTTTTAATTCAAGTCAAATTTAATTCCATTATGTTAAGGTTATATTTGTCTCAGATTTCGTGTTTAACTGTGGGATTTCCACAGGCAAACACCTGTGTCTGCAAAATATCTGTGAATAGGCGCCTTAGCAGCTTTGCATCCTAAATAGGCATGAAACCAAGAAGCCAAGACACTCCTGCAGAAGTATGGACACAGCTGTAGATATTAGGCATCCCTTTTTGAAAAGATGACTTTTTTTGTTGGTGGATTTTTTTATAGCTTTTGGTAAATTGGCATGGATGAGGAAAGCAGTGATTTCTCTTCTACTGCTTAAAAGTTTTCCCTATATAAATATGTCCTAAGGCTGTGGATAAGCTCATCTTGGTTTCCTAAGGGCCTTTTGAGATGGCTGTCTGACTTCTTGATCTCAGGCATTTTGTGCATCTAAAAGCGAAATGGAGATTTTTTTTTAAGCTCCCCCCTCAGCGTTTCGTGGACAGCTGGTCAGATTCCTGTCCAGCTCTCATTGCATTTGCTCTCATTCACACCCTGCTTTTATGTGCAGCAGAGTAAAACTGATTTTGTCGTAGTGCAAGCGGGAGGAGAATCAAGGCCTCTGTGTTCTTTATTTCATTGCGGTTCCATCTGCCCAGTAACTGCTCCACGATGTTAACCTCAAATATAACAAAAAGGATAAATAAACTCATAGAACAGTAATGATCGAAGCGATCTCTGTGAACACTGCTCTCCGAGCTGCACCGACATCAGGATTACCCAAAGCTCGCTATAAAAGGTGTACAGTTTTGGCTCCCTCCCCTGCCGTTGCAAGGTTTACTGCCACAACAGTCAGACGAGAACCGCTCTCGCACATACGTATAAATGCTGATGCCTGCCTCAGCAGTTACACCTCTGTGAAGAACTATTGTTTTGTGCTAGATTTTGGGGTTTTGTTCTCTTCCCTCCTTCGGTTCGAAATGCAAAAAGCAAAGAGTGGAGGAGGAATAAAGGAGTGCTGAGATTTTTTCAGTATTCAGCCTTGAGCATACCTGTCCTATAAACCATCGACCTGGACAGTACTTTAAAAAAGGAAATCTGTGGATGTTGTTCAGGAAGAGCCATGTAAAGTGACCTGGCTTAGAAGCAGTTGTAAAATTGTGGGATTTAAGTGATTAAATTCTAGTATGTATATACTGTATATTTGGGAAATAAGCCAGTTAAGTTCAGTGGTTTACTTTTGGTTTACATTTGTCTTTAATCTTCCCTCCTGGACCTGAACCCTTCCCTCTTCTTGGCTGTGCACATTGTAGGTACATAACAGGTTCTGAAAGCCTTGCTTTGCGTGCATTTCATTTACCTCCTCTTTGATTACAGAAGTCATGATCTTGATGGGAATTAAATACTGTGTCGACTGACCCTTGACACTGATTAAACTGCTAAAGACAGAATCTGTCTGGAAAAACAAAAGCGGTCAAACTCATGCCAACGTCTACAAAGTCCATGGTTTGTCTGCGTTTTTATATGCTGTACTAACCTGTATTTTCTTAAAACCTGGAACATTCCTTCTCTGATGAAGGGAACAAGTGTCCCATCAGCTCTCTGGAAAGGTGTCACCATTTCATGTACGATTACAAGAAAGATGTCTGAATCTCTTTAATTTAGTATCCAGAATGATCAGGAGAGCGGTCATTAACAAGGCGAAGCAGAGTTGTTCTGTCCTTTGTGAAGTAAATATTCATAGAAATGAAGTTCCTGGGTGAGCCAGCAATTTATGCTTGCATTTTCTCTAGTTTTTCTTACATTACAGTGCTGTCTAACTAAATTAAGCAATTATCTCAGCTAATAATGTGCTCTGTTTTCTTCAAAGGGAAAGAGTTTATGTACGAAGTCTGGTCATGTTTGAGGAAGTGCAGCACATGATTTGACTTGACATACTTCAGGGTGAAGACCCGATGTGTTGTAAACTTGCCAGTGTTACAGATATTTGTAAATTATCAAATTCTGTACTCTCTACAGCATAAGTGTTTTTGAAAATATTGATGCTTGGTTATTAAATCAGTTCAGTTCAGCTCAGTATCGTGTTCCTTGCAAATGGATCCCACATCAAGATACGTTCTTAAATATTTTAAGCTAATTATATATGTACATATTTTGGTGTAGGATAGAGATTAAATATAAATCAAAAACCAACACAGAGAAACATTCCTCATTGGCTTATAATTAACTTCCTCCTGCTGTAAAAAACTTGTATCCCAGGAGATGTAACATATGGATATTTTGAAAAGTCTGTAATGTTTAAGGGTTAAGTGTCCACCTCTTACAGATGCTTTGGATATATTCTCTGGAGGCCTAGCCAAGCAACAGTGCTTTCCTCTGTCCTGATTTCTAATTAATTAATCCCTAATTTTCAGCTGGCGAATGGATAGATGTGTGCCTTAAGATGAAAGATACTGATTTTTCTATTTCTGATCTTCCCATGTTTCAGGGAGTGTTGGAAACTGTCAACCCTTCACTAGTTGCTTCTTCTTTTACTGCTTGAAAATTTTCTTGAGAGATTTTATCTCATTCTGTGAATTGTCTGATGCATTTAGTATAGCTTCTGCTTGCCAGAGTTCTTACTAAGTAGAACTGGTTTCAATAAATCATTGTAGCTTTAAAAAGTCTGGAGTGCCAGTCATGGCAGTTCAGAAGAGGGAGGAGGAAAGAGGAATAGGAGAGCTTTGCCACTTGGCAAAGAGCGAAGGCGATTCTCAAAAGAAGAGTTTGAGCAGGGAGGTCTGTGAGAGAAGATTGTGGATATCATTCTCTTGCAGGTCAGGTTAATATTTCATCTGTAGAGGTGGAACAAAGTCTTATTATGGCTGAAAGTGGTAGAAAGTTAGTGGGTTCAGCTTACTTTGTCAAGTGTCTCCCTCAATACAATATGCAGTATAATGTTTTTCTAGCCATGGAGTAACTGCGATGTGTCTGGAGTGCGTTAGTCCAGAGATATGGGAGCAAGTTGCTTAGCATTTGTCTCAGATAAATGCAGCTGATCCCTGCCTCGCTTTCCCGAGCAGTAAAATTCCCACCCGCAAAAGTTAAATCTGCTTTGTCATTGATCCAGGCTAGTACACAGCACGTTTGTTTCATTCACAGGTTTATTTCTGTAATTGCTTCACAGGATCAGTATCACTTAAGGTTTGAAGCAGCGACCTTGTTTTATTAAATCCTTTAGTATGAAACTGGCATTAAACCCCCTTGCTGTTACTACTCCCTAGTGCACAGGGAGTGCCCTAAGATATATTCCTTTAAGATATTTATTTCTTATGGTACATGGGCATTAGCGCTTCATGTTAAAATCAAGTTTGGCTTGAAACTTACTAGTAAAGTGTGATGACAAAATTGTTTTGCAAACTGTCCTGTCCAGGGTAAGCTTGGAAATATTTTTTTTTAATTGCTACTTGCTATCGTAAGCCATACGATGCTTTTGATAACAGTCGTCAAATTTTACAGCTATCACTATAATCTCACTGCTGTCAGCCATCTGCATCACTCTACATGTTCTATAGAAACTGAAGTGAAAACAAATACATAGTTAATTTTAGACAGCCCATCGCTCCTGTTAATGGAGTTTTGTGTGCCAAGTATCATCACTGTTTAATGTCTGTACAAATAATCTCATGGAAACCAGAGAAAATTGGCACACAAGTAAATTCCTTAATGGTTTAAGGCCTTTAGGGCTGTGTTAAAGGTATCAGGGTGGACTGCAAAATGCTTGAATCATAAAAAAGTCTGGACACTTAGTGTTACAACCTCTGTTTGGGAGATTTTTACTTCATGGAATCTGAACTGGACATTGTCTGAACGAAGAAGTGAAGTCAAGAGCCTGCAAGTCATTCTTGATTCTACACCTGCTGTATGCGCTGGTGAAGTGCCGTGAGCAGTACAGAAGGTGCAGAGCACCCTCTGAACCATAGGGAAGAGTGAAAAAATCTTACTTGGTTAAGAGAAACCTGGGCAAAAAGGCAGAGAAGCACTACTCCGTAAAACAGTCGGTCAGCATTTATACAAGTCTGTGATACTTTTGCCTTGATTCTAGAAAAGACAAGGCTGTGCAAAGACAGATGGAGAAAAGCAACCAGAGATAACGGGGTAGTCTGTGTCCTCCGGCCTAACCCTGTCTATATGGTGTTTTGTTCTGTGGCTTTAGAGAAGTCATTTATTCCTCCTTACTTCTCATCATCCATCCGTAAATAAAAGTTGCCAGATGTTGCAGCTAATATGGGATTTCCTGTACTTCACCTTCAAATCCTGTGATTTGTTAAAAAACTGTGGAATCCTACCTTCCTTGTGCTTCCCTTATACTTTAGTACATAACCTGAGTTGAAATACGGGAAATCACCTAACAGCCGGCTACCTCCCTTGCTGTGCTCTCCTAACTTCCTTTGGCTACATAGGAGTGCCCTCGGGGTATTGGGGGCAGTGGTCGGAGAAGGCCCCGTCTTGTTGGATAGGTGGAAATATAGCTTCTAAAGTTAAATGCCTGCCAGCTCTCTATAAAACAGGGTAACATGCCTGATGTGCAAGATCTTAATTCATGAGAGTTAGTCAGATGTTCTGCTTTTACACACCAGGTGTTGTAGGATGAACCACAAACCTAACAAATAATGGTATTTTATACTTCTGCTACCTACTGCTTCCTAGGAGTAGCAAGTGCTCAGCAGGTACTGTCATACATGAATAACAGACAGGAATTTGCCACTGATTGAAGTATGCATTAGAGGTAGACTAAACCTAAATTTTTTTTTTAATTACCCCCCAAAGGACATAAAGTGAAAGCTGTATCTCAGTGTTGTTTAAGTTTTTGTTTTATAAAAAACACAAAACAAAACAAGGTTTGTTTTTAAGATAGAGTAATGCTCAAATGTAATGGGCGGAGGGACTGATCGGGGTAGGGCTGTCATCTTGAGAGCAAAATCGTGGCCACTTCCCTGGGGCTTCATTTGAGTAGTGAGGACTGGTGCTTAAGATGACATCCGTGTACAGCAAAACCTTTCAGCATTACATTTAATCAGTGTGGAGAGGTGGAAGGGGTCCCACAATAAAAATGACATGGTTTAAATTCCCTGATCGTACTGCTTTAACCTTTATATTACTGACACCAATAACAGATAAGCTAGATTTTAGGAATATTCACTGAAACTCTGATTTCTCCCCAATTTTTTTCTTCTTAGGGAATCCATTTAAAAGTACCAAATGAACCCCTCTTCATCTTCTGAATGTTCCACTGATTAGCATAATTTATAGCAAGTTCTTGTGAATGAAGTGATTGTACCCAGGTGATTGCAAAAAGGTCTGCGGATCTTAGCTTTATAAACATTATTCTGAATCTAACTTTGTTAAAGTAATTTATGTAACATGAGTGAGTGCCGTGCAGAGCTCTTCAAGTGCAAAGACCACACACTGTGTGATCGTTGGAGCCAATCCTCATCTTGGCTTTGCTTTTCTTAGCAAAAAAATTAACTCCATGATTATAAAATTTAGCTAATACTTTACCTCTGCAGTCGGAATCTTTTGACATGAGATTGTTCAACCCACGCTCTAAATCCTACCTTCAGGATCTGTCACGCTTTGCCTCAGAGAACGGGAAAACTGACTTTACAGTAGCTCACAGACCAAATATGTTCTTACACAGTGAGGTATTGCAGCAAAATACTGGTAGGTAGATAAAGCACCTTTCAGACTCTCTCTGACAATTAGAAGAAACATCCAAACCCTCCTCTTTGCATAATTGCTCTCATCCACAGCTGGCAAGGCACTCTAGAAAGTGAAAAAGAGTTATTCTCGTAGCAGACAAAGTGGTAACTAAAGGTCAACAAGATTAATGGAGTTGCCCGTGGCCACACAGCTTATTTGTCAAAGACACAGGCAGAGTCTCAAGGCTCCCAATCTTGTGCTCAGGCCTGTCACGGAGGCCAGGGCTGCGCAGTGCTAGTGCTGCCTGTGGCCAGGCTAGAGAATGAATTCTGCTGAGAAGGTCCTGGTCTCGGCATGCAGCTGTTTGGCTGCTTGTTGGATTTGCCTCTTTCTCCCATGTTTTCTTTCTACATGAGTGTGGTGCTGCCAAAAGGGCTGGATGTTTGCCCACGAGGTTTTAAATACTCTGGTCTTGAATTGGTGGAAACCTTGTCAGTCGTGTTTGTACTTCTCTAAAGGAGTTTTGTGGCTTGTTCCTAGTCCCACTCATGACAAGGTTATTTTGAAAGAGGAGAATGCAGGTAGCCTACTGTCAGAGCCCTGCCTCCCCTTGTCGGGGGAGTAACAAAAATGTGATGTGATCTAAAGGCTCCAAGAAACTTGGTGTAATTGCTCTATGTCTGTCTTTAAGCAAATTTCTGGAGAACTGCCAAGATGAAAACACGCACAGCGATCCTCTGGGCAAAAACTTGCATGTTCTATAAAAATGAGATTCAGGGGGAAGCTGGAATCCTTCTTACTGTAGAGTAGGGAAATAAAGATTTCCAGCTGTTAATAATAACAACTCCAGGATTCTTCTTGTTTGAGCTGGAGCAGAATTGTCTGGAAGTCCCTGGAGAATTCCAGTCTAGCACTACACATCTGAAAGATTTGGATCACGGTCTAAAATATTGCCATTGCTTGACCGAATCTCCAAAACTGAATTATTTTTTATCATAGTCCAGTCAGAAAAATGAAATCCGTAGCGCTGTCAGCCATCAGTTTAAGTATGTTGGTAGGAGTGTTGTGACCAGAGCGTTTGCTGTAGTCTGTAGGTGATGGCCGCCCACTTCGGAATAGAGTAGACCTGGAAGAAACCTACGTGTCGTGCAGCTGACTTGAAAGAAAAAGCTAGCAGTGGGTTTGAGGTTCCCTTGTAAGTAGAAAAAAAGGAGGAAAAAAGCCAAAAGGCAGCGTGGTGCACTGTCTGGGCACATTTTCAAGGCCTCTTTTATTTTGAGTAATTAATTCTGTGTTTTATTAGTAATGAAAGCAGGGGCTATTTTGTACAATACTGGAGCTGTAAAGGGTGACTCAGCAGGAAGTTAAACTCTGATGTAGCATTACTTTTGCAATTTATCACCTGCCTGTAGTGCTTACTCAGTGTATAATACAAGTTTATTGGTATTCAGGCCAATTATATTCTAAATTCACTTAATAATTACCTCTCAAAGACAGATGATTTTAAACAACTGATTGTTTTGTAAGTAACTGGAAAAACCTCTAGTGTGACATCTCTTTGAGGCAGTCTAAATGCAAGCTGTTTGTTTGGTGATCTGTTTTGAATAAAGTGATTTTATTGAATAAATATATGCATTAGGGCTTGAGTGTGGTGTATCCAAATGCTTGCGGCCTCTTTACAGATTTGTAATGATTCCAGCTGGGTGGTTTTTTTTTATTTTGTGGATGAAAAATCCATTCTATTTTGTCTTTGGATAAGGAAACTTCAGATACTAGATAATATAAATGTACAGCTCTAAAACTGGTCACAATTATTGGTAGAATAATTGGTAGAATTAGTAGAAATGACAGCTGTGTAACCTGCATACTCCTTAGCATACCTTCCTGAAGTTGCATTTGAGAAATTGTAGCAAAACACACTGCTGGCCCATTGCTCAAACAGGAACATTCTCTAGCATGCACTGCGTTTGAGTATTTTCCGTCTTGGAATCCCAATAACACTGAATTCCAGGTAGAGCGAATGTAAGAGCTATGCCCAGCTTGCCAGCGCTGCTTTCCAGAGGCTCTCATGGGCACCGCAATCACTCTCATCGCATAGCAGATCCCTGGGAGGGATAGAACAGTGCTCCTGTCACTTTATCACATTGTCTCACTTGAAAACCCAACGCTTCTCTGTTGCGTATTTTGTGTTTGTTAAATATATTGGTGCTCTGTTAGTTGTTCCTTGGTGAACCTTAGAGGCTACACTTTCCCGTGTTTTCTCTTCAAGAAGGCTGAGGCATGAAGTCAACCTGGCTTCAGGAAGCCACTCCTGGTAACGCGTCTTCAGTAGATCAAGGTGGTGTCTACCAGCCAAGCACAACAGACTAACCATAAACTCTCCAAACTATTGCTAAGTGTTTATTTTCTGAATCTTTTTTTCTGCTTTTACAGCCGTAGAAGCCACTTTAACCTGTGCTGTGCCTGCAGCTGGCCCCCAAGGGTGAGCACACAGCTCTAATTGATTATCTGAAATGTGCAGCTTTAAGGGTCCTGCAGCTACTGTTCAAGCTCTACCGAGTTACTGCACCGCTTTAGGCAGCAGAGTTTTACTGACTGCAGCAAATAAATTTGCTGTGCTTTATGGAGCACGGAGAAGCTTGTTTTCTGAATTTTAATCGTCTCAATAAATTGCGTTAAGATTGTGTTCTGTTAGACTCCAGGAAATTAATGAGAGCAATTCAGATATGGACATTATTGGGAAGGTGTGATGCTAACAGTACAGTTAGAAAAAAGTTTTAAAATTTGGCTGAGGCAATAATGAGGGCGATAAAGATTGTAGAGATACAGAGTGCAGTTACCGAGGAATCCCCTTTCACTTCTGCTTTGTATCTACAGGGATCCATCTGATGATGATTTTCAGGTTGCGCTTAATGGTCATCAGATAGCTCAGATAGAGGGATGTGAAAAGGACATTTTCTTGTCAAACTCTCATTCTGGATCATTTAAGACGAAAACAGGAGTTACAGCCACTGAAGTTAGCGCTTTCATCCTTCGAAAGCTTTGCTGGATATGATGTATACTTTAATATAGTAAGAAAAGGGATAAAGGAGTATAGTTGTGTACTATGCGAATGATAATCTGGGTTATAGTGTTACTTTCTACCATTGAAATGCCATCATAGCTTGTACAGGCATAGGTATATAGATACATAGATACGGAAAAGACTAAAGTTAATACAAAAGAGTTTGCACAGAAAGATTGTATTTAATGGGGAAGCACAGTAGGATGAATGGAGCATCCTCTGATACCAACAAATCAATCAGAGCAGCACCATCAACAAAAATATTTTGATTCCTTGACTTGAGAGTTTGGTGTTGATGATTACAGCAATGAAGATTAGCAAATTTTACGTTTAGCCTCTTGTTGCCCCTGCACTAAGTGGAGGAATGCTCGTTCTTTCCATTGAGGGAGTGGTTGTGCACCTTAGGGTCAGGGAGCGCCTGCAGTACATGGTTCTCAGCCTTTCCAAGCCTTGTCATTTGGATAGCTTTCACAGCTTTATTTGCAAGATTAGGATGTTTTCAGAAAGATACGCCAGGTTGAAGCCTCTTCATTGCTGTATCTCAAAACATTATATTAGAAAGCTGTAATGATTGATGAGCATTTCTCACTGCAATTCCAGATGAGGAACACCAACCGACAGATCATGCCACACTGGTGTATGAATTACTGAGACGCTCTCTGTAGTCTGGCCAGCAAATCATTAAATCAAGCGAAGATGAGCAAGGGGCTGCCTGGATGTTCTCGCCTCAGCACAGCAGCAGAATGAGCTGCTGTCAGTCGAAATCAATCCCCGTTCTGGGAATTGAAACAGTGGAGACATGAAGCCTGTCCGTAGCCACATAAAAGACACGTTATGGCTGCAATTTAGGGGGCTATGCCTAAAGCAGTTCTTTGAATCCCTAATTCTGTCAGCAAAAAGGGAAGAAAAGTGGGAGGCCATGCTTAGCTATGTAAAACTTTTCTCCCGACTTTTCCTTGAACTGGGGGATCTGGCCTGCAGTTGAGGCAATCGATGGGGAGTTTATGCACAGTGTATGTTGTAATGGGATTTTACAACATGGATCTTGGCAGATATATTTAATATCTGACAATTAAAATAGCTTGGCTGCCAAATGCACTGAACGTTGCCAGATTTTTATGAGATCCTGTGAATTCCTGACCTAGATATTCATTGGAGGAGGGAATTCAAGAAGAGGAGGGAAGCATGAACCAAGTATGGAAGACTGGACTCCTCACTTCTTACCCATTTCCCGTATTTCTTCTGAGTAGTAAGATTCTAAAACATGCAAAATGGGGTTAATAAGGTGATTTAGGATGATCATAAGATCAGCTTACTCTTAAAGATGTTCCAATTTCAGTCTTTATATGATGTACCTTATGCTTGGGGTACTGCATGATGAAAAATCTAAGCAAACAGAGCACTAAGCCTCAATCCTACATGTAAATCTGTGCACATGTGCTGCAAACAAGATAGCACCCATGGACAGATTTGTTTGTGTTGCCATGTGAGCCAAATGCTATGTTTTTGCTGCTTTTAATTATTCAGTCCTGAAGGAATTTACTGTGAAATCCCACCAGGCAGAGATAAGACTAAAAACCTTGTAATCTGCAACTGTACAGAAGGGTCAGTTTATGGCCTGAATGTGCTGGAGAATTTAGATGTGGAGAGGATCTTTCATAGGGAAATGGGATGAAAACCTCCATTATTTCACTGCTTTGCAGCATGTAAACTATTTCTGTTTGTGATGAACCCAAAGCTTGGAAGACCCAAATGACTAGATCGAATCCAGATTTGCTATTCTGATGATGTTTTTCATTCTCAGTTCAGATTGTCAGATCGATTCAGTCCCAATATGGCATGGGCAAGGCAAATCAGTTAGCTGCAGCTCCATGAGTTCGGAGGGTTTTGTCTGTGTGTACTTTGCAGGGCACTGCCTTCAGATGATTAGCCACTAAGAGGGGAAGGGTCCCTTCAGCTTGTCACCCGCCCTAATCCCACTCCCAGCCAAGTGAGAGGATGGTCAGTGAAAATATGTGAATGCTCTCAGAGTTTGGACCAGAAGACCACATTCCTAGTGCAGTTACAATTATTAAACTATTATGTATTCTCCTGGGTCTGCTCGGGAATCGCAAGTAATGCTTTAAAAAAACCCAGCATGTTTAGTTGTAAAAAAAAAGGCCAGGTCTGGTCTCTTAAAAAAACCCAGCCAATTCTTAAATAATGTTGGGTTCTGGAGTATCTGGAACTGCTACGTGTCGTAACCTTGTTACATGTAGGATAGTTATGGTAAAAGGGTTTTCTGCAGGGGAATCCCCTGACATTCTTCCTTGGAAGTTACCTCTCTGCCGCTATTAATTATATACAGATTTCCCATCAGCTTGACAGGAAGGTCTCTTTCACCTCCTTCAAAAATATCACCAACCAAAGAGAAGACAATGCCTAATTCTTGGTGGTTTGTTTTTTTTTTTTAAAGGAAAAGAAAGTCATGTCTTTGGAAGAAGGGAAATCAAATAAAAAATTTAATGCTGGAGAAAAAAGGCAAGAAATGGAGTTGCCATGGAAACCAGAGCATAAGTAGAAACTTTCCAGCAAAAAGCAGAAACTAAAAATGAAAAACCGAAGTGGAGAGACTTGGCAGATAGCCAGCAGCTTCCTCCACCTTCTTCTCCCCTGCTAACTTGGTGAGGTTTTCGTAGTCATCTCTGCCACGTTTTGGAAGCACTCGGTGCGTCCAGTGAGTGAAGGTGGGGCTGTGGGTCAGTGCACTTCACAAGGGTGAGTGGGGGACAACATTGCTCGAGATAAGGCAGGCTATGCTGAACACCATGCTCTGGGTGACTCAGCGTGGTGCCACTCCCGCTGAAGGATCACAGAACCATTAAGGTTGGAAAAGACCCTTAAGATCATCGAGTCCAACCGCTAACCTGTCACTGCCAAGTCCACCACTAAACCATATCCTCAAGCACCACGTCTACCCTTCTTTTAAATACCTCCAGGGATGGAGACTCCACCACCTCCCTGGGCAGCCTGTGCCAATGTTTGACAGCCCTTTCAGTGAAGAAGTTTTTCCTAATATCCAACCTAAACTTCCCCTGGTGCAGCTTGAGGCCATTTCCTCTCGTCCTATTGCTTGTTACTAGGGAGAAGAGGCTGACCCCCGCCTTGCTACAACCTCCTTTCAGGTAGTTGCAGAGAGCGAGAAGGGCTCCCCTCAGCCTCCTCTTCCCCAGGCTAAACCCCCCCCAGCTCCCTCAGCCGCCCCCCAGCACACTTGTGCTCCAGACCCTGCCCCAGCCCTGCTGCCCTTCTCTGGACACGCTCCAGCCCCTCAAGGGCCTTCTTGTCCTGAGGGGCCCAAACCTGAGCCCAGCATTTGATGTGGGGCCTCCCCAGTGCCGAGCACAGGGGCCCCATCCCTGCCCTGCTCCTGCTGGCCACACCAGTGCTGACACAAGCCCGGGGGCTGGTGGCCTCCTTGGCCACCTGGGCACTGCTGGCTCATGCCCAGCCGGCTGTCAGCCAGCACCCCCAGGGCCTTTCCTCCAGGCAGCTCTCCAACCACTCCTCCCCAAGCCTGGAGCGCTGCCTGGGGTTAGGGGAAAACCGTCAGGGAATGGGCATGATGTCACAGTGGGTTTGGGAGATAAGGAAGTGGAAGCTGCTGCTCTGATGGTCACAAAACACTGAGCAAGTCCTTGATTCTTACCTTCTTCAAGGCTCTCAGAGTGCATCGCAGCAATAAGCCGCATAACTCTTGGTGAGCTTGAATGCCTCTGATCCCTTTTTTGTAGGGAAAATTGCAAGGCCGGGACATCGTAACTCTGGTCCCCTGCTCTCATCTCGCAGTCACGCTGCTCCTTGTCAAGAGTCTACCTCAGGCACTGGAGGTGTTTCATATTGGGTTATTAGCTGCATCGATGGATTTCTGAAAGGAGAGGCACGTTTCAGGCATTCATTTGGTTCTATTGAGGACTCTGGGATTGGTTGTTGCTGCCACGTTGAAGTCAGTTGCATGCAGTAAAGCGGTATAGCCATTGCATTAGCAATTCTTAAGTCCACATATGCTTTTTAGCATGCCATGGAAAAAAGCAGGTTGGGAAAGCTGGGAAAGTTACCAGGCAGTGCTGTAAAACCTTTGTTACGGCCAGGAACTGATTCGGGTGAAAGATTTGGAGCATAGCTAGGGCTGTGTGCTGCTACAGATGGAAGTAATGAAACCTGTAGTGGTTAGAATTCATTTAGTCGTGTTCTTGAAATTAAGCACGTGTGCAAGGGCTTTGCTAATTCGACCTCAGAGTGCTCAGCGTCTTGTGTAATTGACTCCGTTTTCATGAACAAAAGAGAAAATGCAGCGCAAGCCAAAAAAACCCCAGCTTTACCTAATTGTACATGAAATCTGGACAATCCTACCCCAGGTACAGCGCCGTGAGTTGTGAACCTGCCTGTCCCTCGGTTTGTCGCTAGCGACGATCACAGCAAGGCCTACGCGTGTTTAAGTCGGCTGTTTTGCCCCTGACTTTACTGCTGAACTGTGCTGTAGCTGACTCACCTGGGCTATTTCTCTGCCTTGCATATGTCTCATTTAAATATGATTCCAAAACAGAAAGGTTTGTGGTTTGGGTTTTCTTTTTTTTTAAGTTGGAAGTGTTGAAGCCATGAGTAACTAACTCGCTTGGACACTTCACTGGGGTTTCCGACCAAGTGAAATGGATGTAATTTTTTTTAATGTTCTTTAGCATCTGTGCATGAAACTGACTGTACACAGCAATGGCAGAGTATGCCCTTGTATTTATTTTCCTAGGCTATTTTTAATGCCAAAGGCAAAGTTTATTCAGCTAAAATAACCGTTCCGGGGGGGGGGGGCGGGGGGGGGGAGAAAAAAATGTTCTCTAAGCTCTGCAAAAAGGATTTTTTAGGAGGAAAACAGATCTTGGGCGGAAACGTAACCACACGTGTATTTGGTTAATGTGGGTTCTGGGAGCTGATCTCTGTGGCACGGGCGGGTGAAAAATGTCTGTCCCGAGGCAGGAGACCGTGGGGCGAGCAGGGGGCGGGCAGGGGGCGAGCAGTGGGCGAGCAAGGGGCGGGCACGGGGCGGGCAAGGGGCGGGCAGGGGGCGAGCAAGGGGCGGGCACGGGGCGAGCAGGGGGCGGGCAGGGGGCGAGCAAGGGGCGGGCAGGGGGCGAGCAAGGGGCGGGCAGGGGGCGGGCAGGGGGCGAGCAGTGGGCGGGCATGGGGCGAGCAAGGGGCGGGCAAGGGGGGAGCAAGGGGCGGGCAGGGGGCGAGCAAGGGGCGAGCAAGGGGCGGGCACGGGGCGAGCAAGGGGCGGGCAGCGATGCGGGCGCAGCCGGCGCGTCCTGCCTGCGGGGGGCGGCAGAGGCGTGCGGAGCGCGGCGGGACGGGCCCGGACCCGGCTCTGGCTCCTGCTCCGGTTCCGGCTCCGGCTGCGGTTCACGCCCTTGTCCCAGGCCCTGCTCCATCCCCATCCCCAGCCCCGTCCCCAGCCCCAGCCCCTGCCCCAGCCCCAGCCCCAGCCCCTGCCCCTGCCCCTGCCCCAGCCCCTGCCCCAGCCCCAGCCCCAGCCCCTGCCCCTGCCCCTGCCCCTGCCCCTGCCCCTGCCCCTGCCCCTGCCGTGGC
Organism: Phalacrocorax aristotelis; assembly: GCF_949628215.1. Classification (NCBI taxonomy): domain Eukaryota; kingdom Metazoa; phylum Chordata; class Aves; order Suliformes; family Phalacrocoracidae; genus Phalacrocorax; species Phalacrocorax aristotelis. The sequence continues at coordinate 10,826,854 of NC_134292.1, forward strand.
TGACCCCAGCCCCTGGGCAGCCACACCGCAGCCGTCCCTTGCCTGCACCAGGGGCTTCCGATGGCGAGGCAAAAACCGCTGAGAGCTTCTTAGAGAAAAGCACGAATGTTCATGTGCTGGGTTAGAGGCACGGTAGTGATGAAGGAATTTACCTGGAAAGACAGCTTTGACCAGATTAAAGATAGTACATTAGACACTTCTTGGGCTGCTGCCTTGTTGTGAGAGAGTCTGGTGTGGTAGAGGAAACTTGCCTGCAAGCTGTATTTGAATGCAGGTCTATCTTCAGAAGAGAACAGTGTTCCATTAGGCTTAAAAGTGCTGACATGACACTGAGTGCTTCTGGCATTTTCAGCTGAAAAGGCTTCCTCACTTATTCCACATTCTGTGCTCGGTGTAGGCAACAAATGTTTTTCCTGTGTGCTCAGCACAGGCTGAGACTGTTGAAGTTGTCTTTGGTTTATATGGCTTAATTTGAAACTATCTAATTTCTGTTGGAATAGTCAAAGTATTGATGGACTCTGAGGGCTTATTTATTACTTGGGATTGCTCAGAGGAGTTGAGACAAATTGAATAGAGTTTACACTTCACATATGCAAAGTAAAGCACAGGCACCGTTGGCAAGAGCTTCACAATACCCTGTATTATGTTGGTTTATAAACAGCTATGTGCGTTATGCTACGAAGCCTATGAGCAACGTGACCTAAAGAACAGAGCACTCCAGCTGCTGCCAAGATTAGATTCCAGATGACTCTGTAACAAGACACCTTCCATGTAGCGTTACCACATACTGTGTACAGGTAACCATAGGCTGCTCCATGGAATTGCACAGAATGAGCATTTTGGGAAATTCCTATTCCCGATGTCTGTTTTCAGCATTGCTGCTAAGTGTTTTACCACTTCAGGTTTGTCAGTGTTTGCCAGACTGCCTTGTTTAGGTGTAGATCCGGAGGAGATCTGCACCTCTGAGCCGAGTGCATTCTGTTAGGAGCAAAAGCACCTTTGTAGAATGAGCTAAATGGGACCCTCCAAAATCCCTTCAGTCCAAGTTCTGGAGTCTGTTGCGTTTAGCCTAATATGTGAAGTGTGGGGTTCCTGATCTATGTGAGACTTCCTGAACAAAGGAGGATCTGGCCTTTTCCAAGACTAACTGTCTCTCAATTGCCAAGACAAAGTGTCTGTGAGTGTTCTCTACCCCTCTTGGGATCACAGGGGTTTTGCATTTTAGCCTTGGCCAGCAAGAATCCCCTAATCTGGTGAGCCTGCACGCTCAACAGCTTTCTCGACATGGTATAAAGCACGCTAGCTTAGCCTGGGCACCAGGCCTGCCAGACTGCTTAGTTTTGGGGATCAGTGCTGCCCAAGCTGCAGTAATGGTATAATCTCTTCCAGAGGTTTTCAAAGCTCAGTGTTTCAGAAGTAGTAAGGGATATTTTTCAGCTAATGTCCTGACCTGAGAGGCCCTGCTATCAGAATATTAATCTCAAGATATTCCTCAAACATCTCTTTTACTGGGGGTTGGAACTGAATTTCCAAATGCAGTTTTTCCCTGATCTCCGGCCCTACACCTTCCATTAGCAGTTCTGTGTACGCTGCTCTCCCTTGTCATCTTGTCAACCTTAACGGTCTTTAAATAGTCTATAGGCTCTGGGTGATGATTACGGTATTGTTCCTCCTCCCTCTGCGAGCTACTTGTGGAAGAAAAGACGAGAATGGATTGGAAATTACTTGCTCATACGTAGTTCATAGTCCAATTTTTAAATTGCTTCCTGCCTGTATCATTTGCCAAGTCCATCAAACCAATAACCTGCCCATTTACCTGCCCCGTCCACCTCTTAGTGAGCAGCAGCATCACGGAAGTTACCCTTACAGCGTCGGAGAGATCTTACCTATCCCCTCCTGACAGTAGGCATCAAAACCACATATAGTAGTATCAATGCTGAAAATTGGCTGCGCAGAGGAAGATCAGTGTCCCCACCACGTTGTTACGTTGCTATTTTTTTTCATCAAGGGGAGTTTCCTTCATCCCCTGTCGTGGTTTAAGCCCAGCTGGCAGCTCAGCCCCACGCAGCCGCTCGCTCGCTCCCCTCACAGTGGGATGGGGGAGAGATTCAGAAGGGCAAAAGTGAGAAAACTCGTGGGTTGAGATCAAGACAGTTTAACAGGTAAAGCAAAAGCCGCGCACCCAGGCAAAGCAAAGCAAGGGATTCCTTCACCCCTCCCTGCAGCAGGGGGTGCTCAGCCATCTCCAGGGAAGCAGGGCTCCATCACGCCTAACGGTGACTGGGGAAGGCAAACGCCATCGCCCCGAGCGTCCCCCCTTCCTCCTCCCTCCCCAGCTCTGTGTGCTGAGCATGACGCCGTGTGGTGTGGGACATCCCTGGGGTCAGCTGGGGTCACTGTCCCGGCCGTGTCCCCCCCAGCCCCTCGCTGCTGGGGTGGGCTGAGGGGCAGGAAAGGCCTTGGCTCTGTGCAAGCCCTGCTCAGCAGGAGCGAAACCACCCCTGGGTTATCAGCGCTGTTCCCAGCACAGATCCAAACCACAGCCCCACACTGGCTACTGTGGGGAAAATTAACTCTACCCCAGCCAAAACCAGCACATTCCCTTTCAGAAGAGCCTGTTAAACTCAGCCAGTTCCAAACTCCCAACAAATGTCCTTCAATAGTTTTAGATTTCAGCTCCTTGGCCTCTGACTGTGTGTTTCTTTAATATGTTCACAACCCCTCTGGGAGAGCTAAGCCAGGAATAACCTAGACGTTCTCAAGCCAGGCCTCCTGTGTTTCTTTTCCTGCCATAGAGGTACTTGCTCATCTCCACAGCTCGCACTTCCTTATGCTTTTGCATTGCCTCTGCTGAAATTAGGTGTCATCAGGTGTCTGAGAGGGGAGCGCTGCATCCGCTGCTTTCCATTTTTCAGGCTGATGGAGGACAAAGGACTCTTAACATTTCTCTGCAGTCGCCTCTTGGCTTGGCATACTGTTCATTTCAATAATAAAGTGTTTCCTTTCATTCTCAAACAGTCAGGCCCCTGCCAGAGCCATAATTGTTCACAGATGACTCATTTTGGCTGCAGGATCAAAACGAGGGAAAAGTGCTGTTTGCACAGTCTTTGAAACGTACAAGATGGGAAGAGATGTTCACGCTTGATATTTGTACCATATGTTGTTTCTAAATTTTATTATAGAGCCTTTACATTTCAAAAGAGATTCTAGTCTTGTCCTGGAGATGATTTAGAAGGAAAAAGACAAGTAGAGTTTTGAGTTAGGCTGAGATTAGCAAAGACTGACTATGCAGTTTCAGCTGTGAAGCAGCGTCGTGCAGGGGCTGGGTCGGAGGCTGCGCCAAAGTGGACAGTCTAATGGGTCTCTTTCTGCTGTGAGAGAGATATATATATCTACCTATGCATTGCTTAAATGCTGCAAGCTCAATTGTGGGTTTTATCAAAGTCACATTGAACTTTTCATTCTTCACAGCATTTGTTTTGAAATCTTGCATTTTCAGTTGTAACAGGTGTTTGCAGTTTTTTTTCTGTTATGAAAATCCAATGAATGTATGTAGAGAGCTTCTAATGAACAATCACAAGTATTGATCGGCTCTTCGCTCTCTTTGGGTGTTAGCTCTCTTTCCAAAGAGTTGGTGTTTTACTTCAGAAGTACCTGTTGTGAGGTTCAGCCCAGAGGTCAAGAACAAAGTTCTTTTTTAGGGTGGAGGGTAAGGAAATGGTATGGTGATTCCTGCACTGCTGCTCATGAGCAAGCAAGTGCTCTGTCAAATAGGAGCTATTATTTGTGTCTCCTTGGAAGAGCGTTTTGAGGACACCCAAGTATTTTAAATAAGGCACCAACCAGGCATCAGAAAACTTTGCCTCTTTACATGAGCGTATCATTTTGACTAATGAGTTGTGCAAACCCTGCAAACCAGATCATCCAAGACTGCTGCCTCATGGGGGTTCTAGGACAACGAAGACCAACTGTCATGGGGTAACCCTTTGCAGGTGCTCGAAGGAAAAGGTTAGACTTGTTAACCCGGTAAAAGAGACTATATTAGAAGAATAATGGACTCAGGAGGAAGAGTTTTTGCTGTAGCTTTTTCCCTCTAAAAATATAATGGGCATATTAGCAGAATGGGTATATAGGCTAGTTACCCTTGTGAGTAGCAGATCTGTATGAATAACTAGGAAGATAAGCAGAGAAAATTCAATTTGAACTGATACTGCAATAGAAGAGCATTACATCATCATTTGGCAGGAATAGCTGTGTGCCTTGCTAAATGTTTTCTAACATTTTTATTCAGAGTGTCATTTATCAGATGATCAAACGGTTCTCTGCACAGGGCTTGTGAGGTCGCTGAGGTGAAGACCTAGCGGTGTGAAAATTTGCAGGGGTGGATGGTGACTTGGTAGAGCTTGGGGACTGGAGACGTTAGTTGTTTTCACTGTCGTTCCACCCTTAAAAACATCCTGTCCCTAGTACTGCTCTTAGATTGTTTTTCATATTTCTGTTATTTTAAGGAGGGTCTTCACTTTTTGCGATCAGCTGAACTTGGACAATAACTGCTCTCAGACCAGCAGTGTGGTGTTGTGCCAGAAGGAAGAACGTGAATTAAAATAAACCACCCTCACAATGGTATTTAAAAACTGATTGCAGGATTTCCAGCTGTAAACCAGTCTTTAAAAACAATAGTCACATTTTAATTTTTTAACTTGTGAACAGGGTTTTCTTTTAAAATAGATGGTGGTTTCTGTGATACACTGCCACGTAAGCCTGATAAGGAGGATGGCTAAAGAGCGTACTTGCCAAAATATTCCTTGGAAGAGTAATCTGATGCCAAAAAGCAAGTAAAACAAGCAACTATATTTGTAGTCTAGTTTGCAAATTATGTGGCAAGGAAAGGAGGAAAATAATCTGTCACATGAAAAATGAAGTTTGGATTGTGTGTGTATAAATCAGTGATGTGTTACATGAGCATGAGATCATTATCAGGCATTTAAACATGAATTGGAAGTGTCTAATCTATTAATTAATCAGGAAGTAAGTTTTACATAGCATGTATAATCAGGTTTATCTTTCATTTCACTTGTCAACATTGATGCTGCTTTCAGTGGGATGTTATCATGAGATTAAACACCCCAAGTGTTGAGTCATACTGCTTGTGTAGATCTCCTGTGTCCCTCATATTGCTCTTTGGAACCAGCTACGCATCAGGAGGTGAGCATAGAAGTGTTTGCTTCCCTTGGAGCAAACTGGATTCCTCAGATTAGGTAAAGTTGTTTGTGCGCCAGGTGAGTTACCAGGCTGCTCTAACACCTGTACACCCTTTTCTTCTCCCCACCTTGAGTTAAAACAGACTAGACTTCCATGCAAGCAAGGACAGCGATGCCCTGCAGCAACTTTCAGAAAAGTTGTTCTTTTTCTTCTGACCATTTAGCACACCGCATTGGAAAGCCGTTATATTAGAACGTGCAATAAATAGCTGAGACTTCTGCTAATAATAACTAATAAATTTCAAAGGGCAGAATTAATGCTTTAAGCCATAGAGGAAAAGAAAAAAAGAAAAAAGAAAAATAAATAAAAAAAAAAAAACCCGAAAAAACGAAAAAACAAAAAGGAAAGGAAAGGAAAGGAAAGGAAAGGAAAGGAAAGGAAAGGAAAGGAAAGGAAAGGAAAGGAAAGACATAGTTTATTACAATAATTTATTATTCCATCTAATAATTAGATTCCTAACCTAAAGGTGATGCTTTTTTTTTTAATTTCAGGTTTCATTTAGGAAAGTAAAGATAAGCATCTAATTTACGCCTGCATAGGTAGGGAGCAGCATGTGAATGTGTTACTCGTTTTAACATTGATAACTAGTAATAATGACTGAACAGCAGAGTTCCCCATACAAGCTGTTCGTTAGACATTAGACTTCCCTCTTTATTTCTGAATTTCGGTACTTGCTTCCTCATGGCACAGAGTAGTCTGCCAGCTCCTACTTTCTACAAGACTTGATTGGCAGTACTTGTCTTTGACGGTTTGTCTTCTGCATTACTTACTGCACTGTTGAAGTCTTCTTTGATCATAAAAATCCACCACCTAGGCTCTCTTTCCCACAAAAGGTTCGACCAGGTGATCTTTCGAGATCCCTTCCGACCTGGGCAATTCCATGATTCAATTCTGTGATTCCTGTACCAAAGAAGTTGCATGTCTCTGCTCATTACCTTGAAAAATAGAGACTGCATCTGGTCAGGGTGGATTGATCTCTTCCGAAAGACCAAGTGAGCTGCATTTGTAAGGTGCAAACTTTGGGACACCTCCAGGAGGTGCAGAGCCGTGCACCTTTAGCTGTCTGGGAGCCTTACTGTCTTCCACAAGTTTCACTTCAAAGCTGTCTTAGAAAATATTGACTTTTCAGTCAGTTATCCTCCAAGCATCTTTTTAATCTTACCCATTGAGCACATATTGAGTCCTCATCCCTCACAGGAAATCTTACGCATGTGCACAAGAGTCAAAAATCGGAGAGAAGGCAGCTCACAGAGCCAATGTTCTTCTGGAAAGCAAGACAGATGATCTGTTTAAAAGGTGGTTCAAAAAAAAAAAAAGGACATTTTATTTTTTAAATAAAATAAACAACAGCTTTCTTATGCTGTGATGTTTTTTAATATGTTTCATTTTTTCCCCTGAAGTTTTCAGCGTGAGATTTGCAGGATCTTGAATATCTTCCAGTTTACTTTTACACAGTAAATAAGTCAATTTTCCCAATTTTACTCTACAAGAAAAGTGGTAGGGGCTTATGTCAAAGTGCTTTTATTTCCAACTGAAGAAAAAATTTTAAAATTTTGTCATAACAGGTTTCTTGTGAATATTTCACTTGAACAAAAAGGCTATCCTAAAAATAATCATAGCAGTAAAAAAAAAAAGTGCAAGGAGAAAAATTGCACTACCATGTTGTAAATGTCGTGGGTAATATTAGCAGAAATCTGGGAAAAAATTGCCATTGTTGTGTATCATTGTAAATACAAGAATTCCAAACAGTTATATCAGGAGACTGAAGTGAATCGTCTCTGAGACAACTTTCTCTTGGTTCCTGAGCACTCGTGGCACGCGGTGCGTTTGGTGGGTACCACGTAGCTCCTCCTGCGCTGAGTGGGAGCGAGCGCCAGTGTCGCCGGTCAGAGGGAGCTCTTTATGGCGGGGTCCCTCTGCTAAAAGGAGATGTGTTTGTTTCAGTCCGGCAGGCGAGGGGACTGTGGCTAGGAGAGTCCAGCTGAGAGCTGCCAAGCTGATCGGGGGCTGGAGCGTCTCCCTGATGAGGAAGGGCTGAGAGACCTGGGTCTGTTCAGCCTGGAGAAGGGAAGGCTGAGGGGGGACCTTATCAATGCTTATAAATATCTGAAGGGCAGGTGTCAGGAGGATGGGACCAGACGCTTTTCAGTGGTGCCCAGCGACAGGCCACGGGGCAACGGGCACAAGCTGGAACACGGGAAGTTCCACCTGAACATGAGGACAAACCCCTTCCCTGTGCGGGTGCCAGAGCAGGGGCACAGGCTGCCCAGAGAGGCTGTGGGGTCCCTTCCCTGGAGACATTCACCCCCTGCCTGGATGCGGCCCTGTGCCCCTGCTCTGGGGGTGCCTGCATGAGCTCCAGAGGGCCCTTCCAGCCACTACCAGTCTGTGATTCTGTGAGCCCGGGATAGAGCAGTGGTGGCTCGATGTACTCAGAGAATGAGTAAAAGCGTTTCAATGAATACATTCAAGTTGGCTGTAAGCTGAGTTCACAGAAAGCCCCATGGGTTGGCTTAAGGAGGTCAGAGCAAAGAACTGCTTTAATTTTGTCTTGGAGAAGGAAATGGGAGATCTTTGCACACCCAGAGCTGAAGTTGCTCCGTTAATCGCTCAATGGATCATTGTTAACATTTTATTTTGGTAATAAGGTTTTTTGTAAAGAACAATCATGCTTAAACAAATATTTCCTCCCAGCAGCTGCTCAGGGAAGACGCATGATGCTAGGAAGTGTTGTGCAGTTCCCATTTATGTATGAGGAGCTTTGTTTGATGTGGGGTTTTGTACATGTTTTTTCTTTTTGGTATGGGAATTTTGGCTATACAATGGAGATTTTACACTCACATGTTTTTTTTCCTCCCGGGTTGTTGAAAGCAGCAGGCTGTTTTGAGGTATGGGATGTTTGATTCTGGTAAAAGTTTCTTCCTTAATTTGTGTTGGGCTCCATGTGTTTAATTACTTCATTAGGTCTGTGTAAACCATAGCACAAATCTTAAGATAGATTTTTACTTCCTAAATTTTATTAGCATCACTATGCTGATAAAAGTAGTGTCATATGACCAGTCAGGTCATAAACCAAGTTATCTGAATAGAGGATTCTTTGTCATTAGGAATATGTGTCAATACATTTAGGGTAAGTTAAGTGATTTTATTTTGGTCTGCCCAGCTAGTTGAAAGCTGATTTGAAAAGGTTTGTGTTCTTTAGCTCTATTGTTCTACTGGGAAGTAGTCAGGAAACATGTTGTGCTTTGAGGTCAGTCTGTGTGTTTCTTGCCTGTTCTCTTGCAGCAGCGTTCGTTGCGTGGCACAGGAAACATCTCCCATTGGGTTCTCAGACACACTGACTCGCCTCGGCGTTACTGTAACCTGCCCGGGGAATGAGCAGCCCTTCCTACGTGAATCACTCTGTGTTTTTCACAAAGCGCTACACGTCCTTCCACACAACGAAGAACATGTTTGTCGACCTCCCGTTTGCCTGTTCCACAGTGATTTGGAGCCGGTGTGTCGTACTGAATTCCCACCGTCAAGAAGCTGCCTGCTCTTAGCAGAGATCAAGTGTGGTCCGAAACTTGGCTTGTTGCTAGACTTGTTGGGAATTGGAGGTGGGATGCCTAGGCTCTGTTTTTATTTCTCCTGCTTCCTTTTCTGTGTGTGATATTTGACAAACTCTGTCACATTTTTAAAATATATGACGATACATTCTTATAATCAGGACTTGATTTATTAGAAGCCAAATAACTGAATTTCCTGCTTAACATCGGACACTGATTTTTTTTTTTTTAAATGAAATGAGTGAATGAGTGAAAAAGAGGAATTTTGTCCATTTTAAGTACATTAAAAGCTGAACAAGTATTCGCAAACGCATCTATGCTTTGTTGGATGAAAGACATTGTAGAAAAAAAAAAATATTATTATGGTTAATACCTATTCATAATGAGGGGATTGTCTTGAGAGAGCAAGGAAGCTGTTAATTCTTTGGGCGAGGACTAAGGGATCTGGGGTACACTGCTAGCTCTGCCCCAGCCTTCCCACGTGGCCATATAAATCACTCGGGGCTTCACGTCTCCATTCATGAAACGGCCATGGTAATTATTGTGCTCGCGGTGTGTGCAGCAGTGCGTGCGTGTAGTTAGGTCATACGTACTGTGGACAAGGAATCATCTCTTAATTGGTCGCGTGTGCAGATCCCGAAACAACGTGACCTTGATCTTTTTTTGCATCTCTGGGCACCACCATAGTAAATGTATAATAAACATAATGATAGTAAACAATAGCCTGTACGTAGGGAACACCAATGCTAAAAGAATTCATGCCCTGATTTAGCTTATGTAAGACCTTCTGAACTCTTGTTTAATGCTAAATTAACAGGCTCACGATCTTCCTCTTGCCTTTTTTATATGGCACTGCTTTTCCTACTCATCACTAACCATCTATATTATGTGTAATGAGTACTTTCCATTTACATTTGGATTTCATCACCATACAGACAGCAAGAGTATTCCATGGTGTCTTGGTAGCTATGCCACCATTCAATAAATGGAGACCAATGAATTCTGTGCTTCAATTTAATGTGAATGTTTATTTCTCATTTCAATCCCAAATCTGTGTACCACTTTTTTGTGAGGCTATCAAAAAGCTGCTACATTCCACCTGAGGTGGTAAGGAAATTAATTTGCCTATGTGCAGTCTGAAAATAATCATCGTTTTCCATCAAATTATTAACAAGAAGTAATTTACTTTTAATTGTCTTTATGAAACTTTCCTTTTTAGGTCTTCAAATATGTCACTGAAGATTTTGGTATGGGTACAGCTGAATTGAAAGTTAAGTTATCCATACACAAAGGAAATTACCTTCCTCTCTGGCTCTGCATACGAGCTTACGTGTCCCTGGTAGCCTTGAGGCAATACGCCTGGAAATCTTCCAGCTTCACAGTATGCTGAACTGAAGACTGCAGCACCCTTGTAAGCAAATTCAAGCAGGCGCATCTTGAGAGGGTCTAGGATCGCTGACAAGAACACCGTTCTATTTCTCTTATGTTTTAAAAGACAGATATTTTGTAGAGATTATTCCCTTGTTCCTTTTGCTTCAGATTGTGAGAGGAACATAGTCGTTCTTCAGAGGTAGCGCAGTTACGTGTGACAGGGAAATCTGGGTTGCAATCTCATTTATTTCAACTTCTCAGTGATCTGCCTGCAGCTCACTGACCCAAAGCAAATTAGAAATTAAGCTGGTACCCACCACTCCTCTTTCTATCGGCCAAGGCAAAACCTTTTCTTGTTTGTTTGTTTTAACTTTTGAAAACCTCAGTTCAGTTCTTTGTGGAAAAACATACGGGGAGACGAAGTGAAATTACTAAAGCTGCTGTCTTCCAGAAGGTCGCCCAAATTCAGAGGCCATTAATTCCGTGTGTGGGCAAATCAGTGTACTTCAGGCCTGTATAACTAGAGCGTCTGGGGCCGGGCTGGGCCCTCCTGACAGGGCACGGAAACTTTCACTTTCAGAATAAGGAATGCAGGTTCCTTGCCGTAAAATCAGAGGGAGTTAAGAGGAATGATTGTTTCCCTCTGAAGCCCTTTGGGAAAGCAAGAGGTTTAATGGTAGGGGCTGCCTTGGAAACGTGCATTCTGAAGTACAGTCATTATTTTCCCAGCACAAAGCAATAAACAAACGATAAAAAAGGCAAGTGTTAGCCGCTGGGGAGGCACGGCTTCTGTCGGCCTCCCTGAACCCAGCAGCCCCGCTGTAGCTGAGCAAAGCCTCGGCCAAGAGCCTGCTCCTTTTGATGTCAAAGCAAACAAGCCAATGTTTGTGTAGCTCCCCATCCCGGAACCCATTTTGGTGCTAATTTAAAATTTATTCACATGCTGTTAGTTTTGGTAAAGGAGTGAAATAAAGCCAGTTTTAAGAAGGCTTAATAGCAGGATAACAGAGGGAGATGCCAGGGGACCCCAGGTCAGCTGTGGGTGCCCTAATTTCCCTCCAAAGCTCAACAGTGTATCAAACTGGATATTTTACTGAGGTGGTGCTGTTTCAACAATATTTAATTTCATTGTATTTGGTGTCGGGCAGGGGGAAAGGAGTTAACACCCCAAAAATCACTGCTCTGTTTGGCTCCATTTGCTCCTTTTATTGAGAGATTCAGCAGAGCCTGTGACTGAACTCATCCTTCTGGTTTTTGGAGGGAAGAGCCAGACTGTGATGTGTTATTTCAGAGATAGAGATTTTAGTGTTGTCAACTTTCGTCCAGAGCACTTAATATATCTAACGTTTGCAAGTGCTAGATTCTGCTATACACAAAAGAGCGTTTGTATCAGGATGTGGCTTTCGAAAAGAAAAAGAAAAAAGAAAAGAAAGGAGAAAAAAAAAAAAAGCAGTGCTGGATTAATTGGAAAGGTCCAGACCAGTCACATTCCCTCCCAGATGGGTCATTCATTTTGCTGCCTGCTGCCATGTAGCATCTGAACTTCAAGCCTTCAAAAACATTGTTGAAGTGAGAGAGACGGAGGCAAGCTGGCGAAACTTGAACAAAACTCCCGGCCATTTATCCCTTTATACTAAGGTTGCTTTCTCTTGTCATGATAGTTTATAGTCCCTCGTTAACTTCTCCTGTTTTATGGTCACCTGTATTAACATTTCTGAAGGTACTAGCTTGATTAAAAATAAAAATCCCTAAACGTGGAACAGCTGCTTAAGTACACGTGGGTGAATGCACAGCGACCGCATCTCCTGATCATTTCCACCTGCTTGCAGAGGGTAGGGAGATCAGCAGCGCCTCTGTCTCGCCGCATCCCAGGTGGTTTGGGATGAGTCACCTGGCTCCAATTAAGCAAAACCAAGGCACGTGAACCTTCCCTTTTTAGATTGGCTGAATTTGGGTGAGCTTTTAAAATGGTTTGTTTAAACTTTCCTTTCCATCAGTGCTGACAAAAGGAAAAATAAATAGGATGGGCTGTTTTAAAGACATTTCTAGTGATAAAAACATAATCATAAAAAGAGTCTCGTAAGAGCTACCAGCTCAGTTATTAGGACACAAAAATGCAGAGAGACACCTGAATATTTGGCTTCTTGTCTAGAGCAGATCTTTAATTGAACCTCAGTATTTTCAGACTTTCCCATCACTGTCTTCTAGATGTTCTCAGCTCTGGTTGTGAACCGGATCAACCGCACAGGATGAGTCTCTGGTCATCGGGAAAAATGGCTTTGGTTGTTCCTGTACTTTTTTGTTTGTTTGTTTTTAAATCTACCCAAATATGAAAAAAAAATATTATGCTGGATAACGAGAAGAGGGCAGATGTGTAGTCACTGAAGCCTTTTCCTTTTTGCCAGGAGCCGATGTGGGATTTGGTGACTGATGGTGCATAGGGTGGAAGCGGCAGAGGAATGTCCCTGTGCAACATCCCCCTCCTGGAGGCAGCGGAGCCTCTGCTGTCCAGCTGGGATCTGCCTCCTTGACCTGAACTTGTCATTGCCCTCTTGATTGGCCCATTCCTGCGCTGCCTAAAAGCTGGCGCTGAATTCCTTAGGTGTGGCCTCAAAACCAGGCATGGACTTCCCTGAAAATCGAGACTTGATTTTTTCCCTCCCGGAAGGGCCTTTCTCAGCTGATAAACGTGGGTTCGTTACTCATGTAAATATGAAATTACAGATTTTGTAGAATGCTGATGTTTTCCGTAACCGCACAAGTTCATGAAAACCTAAAATTAAGGTGGCTGGTTGGTGGTAGGGAAGGGGCCCCTGCTGTGGTGAGGGTGCTGAGGTCTGATTGTTTCTGCCTCTTGTGATTGAAGGCACAACACAGTATAGTCCGGGGAAGCTTTCAAACTTCTGGAGAAGCTCCTGCTAACTGGGGAACACAGCTCGTCCTCAGCCCAGCCTGCCTAGTCCTGCGGCTGCACGAAACACCACAAAGATAAATGCACACAAATGTCGGGGGAAAATGACAAAACGAGGAGACAATACCGAGAGGGATTGGGCAGATGTAAGTTTGCAGTTCATCCCGCTCCGATGCGGTTTCTCTGATCCCTGCCAACTTGTGAGAAGAAGTGGCAGCGCGTTAAGTGCTCGGCCTCCATTCCGGGCTTCTGAAATGCTGTCTGTCGCTCTTCCTTCAGAGCCTTTTTTGTGCCGGCAAAGGAAGGAGCTAAGATGAAGGACTCTGGACAATTCACTTTGCCCTTTTTAAACTGTAAATGTGGAGTGAAATTTTTTATCATCTGGTTCGTCTAATTTTTATTTTATTTTATTTTATTTTCCTCCATGGCTTAAAGTGTTAATTCTGCCCATTGAAATGTAATTTTACTGAGCGATATGAGCCGGAGGCGGAATCTTCACTGCCATCAGAACCCAAATGGTAAATAGGCTCTTTCTCTAATTTGTGGGATGTGCTATAACTCAGTTTGAATGTTGAAAGGAAATGGGCCTCCAGGGGAGTCTGGAGCTCTGTTCATTCAACTTCTAATTAAAGTTTTCCCCTCTCAAGTTTCACTTTATTTTCCGGGGCTTTTGCTCCATGATGATTATTAACATGTGTCCCATGGCCAGGAAATCATTATACCCTTCCCCAACCCAGTCTTTCATAGATGCCTCCTGCTGCAGACGAAGCCGCCTGAAACTTCATCTCTGAAATGATCTGATGGCCGGGGCAGGTAGAAACTAGCTGGCACCCTAAGGCTGCCCAGCCGTTTCGTGCAGCGAGCTGTTGATTCTTTCCAGTGCACTTTGATCAGATGTTGCTGTCCGGCGGAGAGGATCCAGTCCAGGATTTCTTCCAGCCTATTCTTCACGTTTCGAGAGCCCAGGCCAACTCTGGCTTCCTATTCCAACTCCAGCAGGCTTATCTTTTTGGGGGCAGGAATTGTTAGTACAGTTTATCTTGCTTGCTGCAAGTCCTCCCTCAGCTGAGACATGCACTCTGGTGCCGCGTTCTTTTTTTTCCTCCCTCTCTTTTTTATGTTTTCTTCTTGTTGTTTTTTCTTTTTAAATGTGTAAAGTGAAGAGTTCCTCTTCTCCCCCTCTCCCTTTCCACTCCAAAGAACCAACCTCCAGTTAATTAAACGCTGGAACTGTTGCTACTTTGCCAGAGGGGAGAGTGAACCTGTGCCTGCATGTGTGTATGTGTAAAATAGATACAAAAATGTCAATGAACAGCAGGAAAAGTTCTGGGAGACCGTCTTACTACTATCGACTGCTCCGGAGGTCACGACTTCAGAGACAGCGAAGCAGATCCCGGAGCCGGAACAGGCCGCTTAGTAGGGGTAATTGCAACAACAGTTCTCTTTAATTGACAGTGCAAAGACATACGTGCTGTTGCTTACAGGTAGCTTCGTTACTGTCGTTAAGAATGACCAGTGCGAATATTTGTAAGTGTACCTGCTCCCTGTGAAGCGTGTTTCGAGCTTTACGGAAGGTCGGTGGCTTGTGTGGTCCTGCAGTCATGTGTGGGGAGGGAGAGGTGTTTAATTTTCAGAGCTTGGCTGGGGCAGTCAGGCTTGGGTGCTGTTCCTTACAGTGGTTTTAATACCTTGTGTAACTGTAACTAACCCAGTCTTTTCAGTTATCCACGGTTCAGTTTTTTCAGTTGGTATAATTAAGGTAACTACTTTTGTAGGTAACTGTTTGGAGGCCTAACTGATGATTATAAAGATTTGAAAATCCTTGATTAAGCGCTGGTATCTATATGCAAAGGTGTATTGCTAGAACTTCTTGTTCTTCGTGAGCTGAGTATCACCAGCTCACCAGGGGTTTTGAAATGACAAAGCTGAGCACAGTTTAGGGGTAGGATTTTCAAAAAAGCCTAAAGAGTGTGCTCCCGAGGCATTGTGGAAACCTATGGGACTTGTATTCCCAAATCACTTTGCACTTTTAAAAATCCTGCTCTAAAAGGCCTATTTGTCCTCATCAGCAGGAGTTAGGTCCACAGAGTAATGCTTCTTTAGGGCATACTCACTCATGCAGCCCATTTATTCTACTTGAGGCAGCTACTGACCCAGTTGCATTTTTAAAATAAGCTATTCTGGCTTTCTCTTCTAGTGTGAAATAAATGTTTATTGATGCTAATGCCTATCGTTAAAGCAGTCAAGGAAGCGGGAGTCTTGGAGTCATTTCGCTTTTGAACTGTCTTCAGAAAGGAGGGGCAGGGTTGTGTTTGGCCTCTAGTGTGACAACCCAGTCATATTTATAATGTCTTGAGCTTAGTCAAAGCCATTAATTAAAAAGATTACATTTTTCTGTCATTGTGTGACTAAAAAGCACGACTGCAACGCTGCATCAGGTGTTTGTGCAAATCCAGGCTTGTGCTTGTCTCACTGGAGATAATTCTGGTTCGTGAAGAAAAAGTTGACTCTAGCCCTACGAGATTTAGCTTAGTGCAATGTCCTCTGTCTTCTTTTCCTGGCATACAGCATTTTTTTCAGGATTTTGAATCATTACTGAGAAAACAATAGGAAGCTAAATCAGTCCCTGAGCTTCACCTTTTCCTTTAAGCAAACAGTGTTTTTCTTTCCATGATTTTTTTTTTATGTTTTGTTTTGCCTGTCAGGGAGGAGTGTTTGTAAACTCCCAAGCATGTAACAGTTCCCTTTCCCCCTTTATTTGTATAGTGTTCGAAACCAAAATATTTTACTGTCATTTCAGTTACTGTGACAAACGAAATGTGTTAGTTTCATTTAGGTAACCCAGCATGAACTTAATGGTGTAATTTGTCATGAACACAAGGAATACGCAGGCAGATTTGATGGAAATGGAAATCAACCCTAATGTTTGTAAGAAATTGGATTTGAACCAGCTGAAATCTTCTTGCTGTTGATCTCTCCCTGAGTATTTTGGGTTTGTTGCACATCATCTCTAGGACTCCTGCCTGCTAGGAGGATCGTAACACTCAGCACTAGTTGAGCTCTTCTTACCTGTAGATCTTAAAGGGTTTTGCAAATCTGGATAAGAAGTTTCTCTTTATTTTTGACATGTTTTTGTAAGAGATGCAGAAAGCGAGTTGTGCAGTGGCGGTGTCATACAGCAAGGTAGGACTTGCTCCAGTCCGGAGCGGCTGCCTGCTGCTCCAGCGCCCTGGCTGCAAGTCTGGAGTGCAGGAAGTACTAGAATGCAGCAAAAGAGATACTTTCCTTGATAGTTTTGATCCCACTGGAAGGTTAATGAACAGGAGACTGTAGGGGGGTGGGAGCTACGCAGAATGTAGAAATCAGAATGAGGTTGTAGAGTTTTTGGTTTTGATGTAAAGTTAATTTCCAAAACCTAAGTCTGGATGAAGGAAAGAGCTGAGGGTCTCCTTCCCAAATGCTGACTTGCAGTGTAATTTGCTGTCTCTAGCTAAGACACTCAGTGATCTGATATCCTTAGTGGGAAGTTACCATAAATTCATGAGCACTGGAGTTATTGCACAGCAACTGGCAATGGTCTGTTTTGCCACATGTGTGTTTCCCGGACATCCTCTTGGCAACGTTTTGCTCTCTCTAGTCTCTGGACCCTTTGCCAAGATCCCCAGAGAGCCTGGGTAAGCCTCTGGCCCTTAGCTGGAAGTGCAGCGATGCCTGGAAGTTGAGCTTTTCCAAGGTGCGTCACTTCAGCAGATGATCAGCATGCTTTTGGACACGGAACTTGCCGAGGATCGGGCAGCTGTTACACATTTACCAGGCAGGAGGAGATCTCTGCTGGCACACACCACACCGCACCCCCCCCCCCATCTGGAATCACTCCCTCTTTGTGCTGCAGCAATCCGGGATGGTGAGTCCCTGGTGCCGGAGCTGTCACTGGGGCACCCATGAGATGCAGGTGCTGCCATCTGCTGCCAGCACGGCTCCTGTGCCAACCGCTGTAACACGCCAGCTTGCTGTGAGTCAAAGAACCTCTCTCAGCCCACTCGAGTTTATACCAGTCAGTCTCTTTGAATAAAGAAGAGGTTGTGTTTAAAAGCGTATATTTATATCCTGCCACTTCCCACTCTCACCCCCTGCGGGGGCAATGCCACCTATCCACGCACGCCCTTCTGATGCGCGCTGCCGCATGAATGCTGCCTGCTGGCCTTTTGTAAGGATGGAGTGCAGCCTGCCCGAGGACGAGCGGTAAAAGTCAGGCTGGGGTTATAGCTTGCATGGCTGCATCGCGGTCATAGGTGGTGGCTGTTATAGCTGAGACCTAGTCTGGGGAAACTGGTCTTGCTTCCTGAGGTACAAAGAGATAACCACTCCCTCAGGAAAGCTCATTTTAGATAGGCAAAGTATCCAAGGGAAGTAGGGGATTGCTTTCTGTTGGAACTCCAGATGGAGACAATCTGATGTGGCACGCAGAAAAATGTGTAGGGCTTTCAGCTGTTCGCAATGACAGACAGCTTATTTGATGATTCCTGCGATGGTGTCCTCTATTCTAGAGCTCTCTGGTTAGCTCCAGTGCTTATAACACATTCATCACATTTCAGTAAGTTTCCCAGTCTGCCCCTGTTTGAGGTCCAGGGCTAGAATAGTTGAAGAAGAGTAAAACTGCTTGGGAGGACAAATCAGACCAGAACAGGAAGGCGTGCTGTCAGACGGCTCATGTGATCGTGCCTCCAGTGTGTTTAAATTATTGCTATTTGATAGTGGATAGACAAGACAGGTTTCACACCACTGTTAATCTTTGCTTGAATTATGATAATGTCTGAGGTCTCCTGGCTCTGCTTTCCACAGAGATTTGGGACACGCTGCAGGTATACAGTCGGTAGTTAAAAAAAATTAACTGCAGAAACGCCATCTCTTTCTCAGACCATCTGTTCGGCTCAGAGATGTGTGTAACTGTATGAGGAATCACGGCAGTAATTATGATTACTACCAGGTGATCCACCTAATGTGGTGGAAGGTACTTGGGAGGCAGAGAGGGTAGAAGGAAAACTATCGATAAAAGCAACACCTGCTTCTGCCTGCAGTACTTTGGTCTGTGGCTTTCTTCGTGGTATCTCTGCTTCTACTTAATTACAGGTATAATGAAGGAACAAGGGTCAATGGCAAGTGGTCTGAAAATTCAGTTTGCTCATAGAAACTGCTCACGGGTGCTCATTCACGGTTCTGTATCTGAGCCAAGCGCAGCTTTGCCTTCACGGCTTGCTTCTGTAAAACTCCGTAGGCAATCAGTTGTCATCAAAGCGCTAAGAATTTGAGAACATTTCGAGTTCCTGATCTTGAAGGTTTAGTGTTCCTGATACTTCTGCCTCTGTCAGCTCCTTGGACATAAATGTCTTGCTCTAAGTTCTGTTTATCACAAATGCTTTTCAAGGTGTTCTACAAAAAGGATTTTTATTAAACAGGCTTTCTCCTTCTTTTCCTTTGATGGCTGCTGTGAAGAGAAAACTGACTGATCTTCAGCAAAGCCCAGTATTTTAGTACACCAAACACTGAGAGCTTGGGAGGCTAAGGTCAGGCTGTTTTTTTCTCAGCACAGGGCTATTCAGATACACATCTCTTGAAAATGGCTGGATTTTAGTCCTTCTCTCTCTGTTTGATGAGATTAGAACCTTTTAAGTGATAAATGAGAAATCAGCTTATACCCAAACAGCCAATACCATAGAGGTTAAGGCACTTGCTTGGGACAAGGGAAGCAGAGACCTGAAAATTGTCCCAGCATGTAACAGAATGACATAAGAGCAGAGATGGTTTTATTATATTTAAAGCTAACTGAAAGTTTGCATAGTTCTCTCTAATATTTCCTGGCTGAAAATCTGTTCTGCAGCATATTAACAAGAAGCAATGTTTGACAAGAAATGCCATGTGGAACTTCTCCCTTTCCACCTCTGTGGGACTTTGTCCCGTAGGCCAGGGCAGTGCCCTGGACACGACTCTATTAGCTGTGGTCGGCTGAAGGGATCTCTCCCTCATTCGATTAGAAATTTTGCTCTTACTGACAATTCCCACTGTATAGTTAAGTAAGATTCAGGATTCTGTAAGTAAATAATGCACATGAAATGTGCAAACAATACGTTGTTCTTTTCATGACCCAGTATTAATTTTTCTTTGAATTACTCTTAGCTGCAGGCCTTTCCGACGGTTGAAAGCATGTGTGTGTTTCAATGTATGTCTCCTGTCTGCACTTACTCTAAATGAAGTTTAGCTCAGTTCTAGCTATGGCAAGGGCCTGGGTATTAGAACACCTGCATCGTATCCAGACCTGCCTTTCCTGATAGATCAGTATTGACCAGACCTGTCTGGTCAGAAGAACAGTGTCATAATCAGCTAACGAATAAATAAGCAAATAAGTAATTTGTCACGTGCCGTCCAAACAGAGCGCCTCCCTACGCTTACAATGCCCTCTTCTTTTCGCGTGCCAAACCGATATGTGCCCCCGAGCTTTGATTGTCTTACTGTGGTCCCTATTTTTGACAAACCGAATAGCCATTATGAATACAGTACCACCATCAGAACCTCATTTGTGTACCTGCCTACAAAGGGCACGCGTTACTATAACCTCCTCTTTTGTTGTTGTTCTGGTCTTTGGATTGCATCTAGATTGTTATATAATAAATTTGTTGAGAGAGACCATGTCTCTCTGACAAACATTTAGCAGCTTTTAATGGTCTGTATGACTAAGGAATATGATTTTTTATTAAAAGAAGCTGATTCCACATCAGCATGAGGAAGTTTGAAATATAGCGTTACCCTTGCAAACACACGTATGCCCATGTGTTACATGTGTTTACATTGGCAGGCAGAAATCTGAGTAAAATGTTCCAGTTTAACTGTTGTCCTCTGACTCACATCCTACAAAATTTGACAAGATGAGTGATTTTGCCTTTTCAGCACCTCTTTCTGTACCAGTGGTTGATACTGAATGAGGTATGGTCAGTAGGAAGTCAAGTCTGGAAAGAAGGATGAGCACAACAACATGTTACTGGTCAATCTGCCTGGTCGATCTGGTCTCTGAGGCGAGACCGAGTCACTGTACCTCGGGACTCCCGCATGGGCTGCCCTGCCTGGCCACCTTCCAGTCTCAAACATCTGGGGTCATGTCAAACTTAGGATCTCTCTTCCCATCCTTAATTTATAATTTACTTGTTTTTAAGTTATAAATTATTAACTTAGGAGCCAACCAATAGTACAATTCTATTCTATTACGTAATAGAATCATAGAATCGTTAAGGTTGGAAACAATTATATTGCCTGATATTCTGGACAGCCAAAGGAGTCCGTGTGTATACTTTGCCTGTCTCCCGTATGTGAGATTTCTTGAAGAATCCACATCACGTGCCTTAGAATACCTATAATTTTTCTAAAATCTATTGCATAACAATTCTTTTCATTTAAGGGCTGGGAGCCGGCAAGTGAAGACTCCAGTAATAAACATTGGCGATAGGGGTTTTTTTTTTCCAAGGGTGGTGTCTTTTAAATGTCAGGAAAAGGAGACCTTCCTGCTTCACAGTTTTTAATGGCCATTGCTTTGTTTTTCAAGTCTCTTGTGGCATTTTCTATTTCAGTGCAGAACTCTTGCAGTTTTTCATTGAAATTTTAACAGCGTGGCTGACAGATGCCCATAGAAAAGATATGCAAAAATTTTTAGACTGTGCTGTTTGTAAGAAATGTTCATCAGCAGCCATGCTATTTTTAGTGCTAGTGCTCCAGCTGAAACTTTGCTGTATTTGTTCAACGCTTAATTGTCTAATAAAAACCTATACTAAATTTATTAATTTGGGAAGTAGTGCATGATGGAGGAATTCTTGAATTGTCTTGATATGAAAACAATGGAAGTAGAATTCTAAATATCCATTTAATAAACAAAAATTTAGATTGAATTTATTGTCTATGAAGGCAAAGGTTGGACAGACCCTTCGGTGGGAGCATGGTGGCAGTAGTGCCTTGAGCTCCTTCTTTTGCTCGTACAGTGCTGGTGATGCCTCACTGACCGACACCACCTCCTTTAGAAGTATGCCAGCAATGCAGAAGCATCAAAACTTTGTGAATATTTTCTGTGACAAACCTGTCAATTCTTACTAGATTAAAAATTAATCAAGGTTCAAAACTTCCCATGAGGAGCCATTGGAAACACCAGAGCGAATCTCCAAGGAGCGCTGGCCCTTCTGCTGTCTGCATAGTAAGCTAGAAGCCCACATGCAGGAATCAAGGTTTACAAATATCCCGTCCCGTCTTGCTGTTGTCAGTAGTGGAAGGAACAGCCTCTGTTTCCAAAGGCACAGACTTCCTGATCAGCCACGTTGTGTGCAACCACTGGTCAGTGCTGCCTTTTAGTGTCTGGAGCTATGGTGCACTTAAACCATAATATTGTTAACAAACTATGGGGTGGCTTTTGGAGAATGTTTGGGATTTGGGGGACCAGCCATTTCATTTGCTTGTGACAGGCTGCCGTAACACCTCACTGTTTATTTGCTTTTCACTTGTCCTCTTAACGACAATATCCTGCAGTTTTCGGAGCTTTGTATTTTCCTCCTTCCTTGATTTTCTTGTGTTGTAAATTCTGACACATTTTGAGAGGAATGTTGCAGAGGAGGCGATTGAAGACTTGCTGGGTATGGAGTTTTGATAATGAGACACTAAAGGGGGGAAAGAAGGGAAGGAAAAGAAAGACCAGAGAACTGTGGGGAGTAACGTGGAACATGGGGGAAGGTTTATGCAGGGCAGCACAGCCCCCCTGATTCAGTGTCAGCAGCGGTAGCTGTGTTTGTGGGTTGAGGCAGGGACAGCGATCTTTGCAAGTCACATAAGCAGCTTGAAAAGGAGCAGGTTTGACTAAAGATCCCAAAACCGTGATGAAATTGGGCAACCAGAAGGGTGTACGTGTCTGCTGATACCATCAGTGTGGGCTACGTGTCCATTGTGGTGTTTGTGGCTCTACCCAAAACAGCAAACGTCCTCTGAATATCTTCATGCGTAACCAAAACACTGCCTTGTATCAATTGTGTGATTTTCTTTAGCACAGTTATAAGAACCGCAAATAGTTCATGGACTTGAAAGAAGCCTGAGGTAGATGCATTCTCATTTAACCAGTGAGGTCTCCAGGGATAACTTGCAGGAAATCCCGTGGATGGTCAATGACAGTCATGGCACAAATCCGGTAGCGGTAATGGCACAAACTCCACCCGCTCTGTATTTTCCTTTGAGGCTTTCCTTTTGCCCCAAGGTGAGAAGAGAACTCAGGAGTTTTGACTCTCGTGTTCTTTTTCTAACATCTTGACCATGGTCCTGTACCTGAATGTCCCATGGTCCCAGCAGCTGCCTCTTTAAGAGGTAACTAAATATACCAACAGTCTTGATAAAATTGTGAGAATTGCCAATACTGCCTAAGAGTAACTCAGGAAATGACTGTCCAAGGAACAGCTCATTTAACGCTGTGTCAGAGATTTGGGAATTGGACCAGCAACTTTCAGGCAAGTTGAGGGTTGACGGTTGTCTCTTTTTGCTCATCTTTTGCTTATCTCTATTTTAAGTCCTTCCCTTCTGGTGGTGACCTCACTTTTCCCTTACAGTGTTGCTAAGAGGGGCTGATTACTCTGAAAGGAAATGAGTAGCAGATTTGCTCCCAAGTAATGCAGAGTGAGTTTTTATCTAAAAGCTATAGGTAATAAATGAGAAAGGTTAAAAACCCCAGTCTGAGTCCAAAAAAGAATTGCTTCCAAAAGCATGCTTACAGGGGTTTCAGCAGATTTTTCATGATCTCTTATGTATTAGAGTAAGTTTGTCTCCTTACAGCTGTGGCAGTCCAAACAATTTAGACACAGAGCTGCCTTTTAAAGCTTTTAAACCTATATTTCCCTTGAAGGTCTTCCAGTGTGCCACTAATCCCTTAAGTTATTGCACTGAAGGCACTCTATAATCCTTTAATTTACTCTGCTCTCAACAGAGTCAGGGAACGAGCTGGGTCACTCTCCGTATTTGGGCATTATCAGTTTTGCTTTTTGCGACTCGGACAGTAGCTGAAGGTAGTTTGCTTTCCTTTCAAACACTGCAGAGAATATTTTCAATTTAGGTATTAATTGCTCGTGTGTTGGAGGATATGCATATTTAAAAAGGTACACAAAACCCAGAACTTCCTTTCTCATTCCACTGTTTTATGCAGCCTTGGGGTCAGGCTTTTCAACTCAGTTTCCTCAGGCCCCTTTGGAAATCAGCAAATGTAAATTTGATGGCTTTTTGAAAACTGTTAATCCATTCCCAGTATAGAACTGGTGAGGGTCAAGAGACATTGTCAGCCACAGGTAATTTCTGGAAGCCTCATCTCCCCAGGCCTACAGGAGACAAAGCTTCTGACTACAGTTTCTCTGGTGGTGCTGAAGGTAAAGCTTTATGGTGATGGGTAACTCTAGGTCAGTGCTATGGTTTCTTTTTTAATAAGCAGAAATCCTGTAAGAGGTTTTCTAGAGCAACACATTAGTTGCCTAAACTTGGAAGGTTTGACCTGTCTGTTGCTTCTTGGTTGCATGAGGGACACGTGTTTTTATTGTGGGTTTGTTCTTGAGAGCTCGGAGTCCCGACCTGCTCTCGGAGGCTCGTTTATGGATACTGGCTACTCAGCATTACTGCAGGAGTTCATTTTAAGTTGAGCATTGAAGCATTCACTCTGGGGGAAAAACATGCCCTGCAGTTGTGTGGACTTTGAGGAACATTTACAAGAATGAAGATGCCAAAGTTTTGCTTCATTAACATTTACACTGAAAAAGGAATCCTCAGATGCTGAGTACTTAAAGTTTCTTTTTGAAGAAACCAATTTATTTGAAGTGCAAGTTTCTTTTGTACATTATGTGCTCACATTTTTGATTTCTTAAAGCACTTCCGCATCAGTGAATTTCTTGTAGAGTCGGAGATCAAGCCTGGGCTTGTTCTGAGGTATCCAAATGTGGTAATAGGTGGACTGTTGTAAAATTTGGCATCTGGAGTTAAATTACAGGATGCTTCTTAAGCTTCTTGGTTACTATAGTAACAGGTAATAGTCATCCTTCATGATTAAGCAGTGTCCATGGTAACCAAACGAGCAAGTTTTAAATGAAAGATATTTTCCTTTTACAGTTTTAGCAGTCAAAGGTTAACATTTATTACCTTTATACCCTTAGACGAGAGCAAATTTTGATCTGGCTGGGTTATTTAAAGTGAGACCATTTGGTGTTCATTTGCATAACGTTACTTCTAGGACCAGCGGAATGTTGGGTGAATATCAAGGTAAAATTTCTGAGAGTGGGGTGTAGTGCATTAATCTCCCCAGGAAGAGTGAAAGTAGTCCACAACATGTGTTAAATCGTTCTGCAGCGTTGCAGTGTGGTGCTGAGCAGCTACCATATTGCTCCTCGGAGTGACTGCGGTTCAGTAGAGGAGGAAGGAATCCCTGCGTGTACCTGGCGTATTTTTTACTACAGAAAATGCAAATGTCAGTGTTAGCGTAGGTAAGAACATCCTCCAGCTCCCTCCCGCTTCAAAAATAGGATGAGAAATGTACAGGTGAATGTAGCCCTGCTGGATCCCTTTTTGTAATCTGCTATACATTTTCGTTCGTAGGTAAACAGTGGGTATCACTTAAAAAAAGCACGGCAACGCAACCACAAAGCAAGCACAATTGCCATAGGTTAGTTGCATAAAGGAATATAGTTGTTTGAATAGTGGTTTCTGTATGTCCACCTGTGGCACGCTATTCTTTATGTGCTATAACAAAACATGACTGCTTCTTAATGTTTTCTTTCCTGTCTCTTTTCATTGGCACTGGCAACGTTTGCTTGGAAATGAAAGAGTGAGCCTGTGAAGCTGACACCTGCAAGTATGTTTTCAGAGCATGTATGTGTAAGAGGAGCAGATACAGCCTCCCACCCCCAAAGGAAATATAAGTATCAGTCACAATAAATTCGGATTTACATGCCACATTTAGAAGAGCTAGGGGAAAGACGTATGAGTAACAGCGGCAAGGAGAGGAAGCATGTTCAGCAGTACTCGGGTATGGATGCACACAGGTACATCGCCAGCGTGCTGCAGACGCGCTGCGTCCTGACACGCGTGTGCGTGCGTGTGCCCCCCATCCACACACGAGCAAAGGCAGAACATTTGGGTAAGCGCTCACCTTTAAAAAATAGGCAGGTTGACAGAGAAGGTGTCACTCTTTTTATAAGCCTTACCTTCTATCTAATGCATATGAAAACAAAGGAGACTTGTTTCTGTTTGCTAGGAGAACTCTTGGGCCTCCTGTATAAACGTTTGGAAAAACAGGAGAAAAATTCTCAGCTGATCCCAACCCTAGATAATTGTAACTGGAGGAAGAAAGGTGTTTTCAGACTTTTCCTGTCACTGCTGCTTTTTAATGCTGCCTTCGAGGTGCTTGATCAGGAGGGATACTATATTTTGTCCCGTAGCTACCAAAAATCCAGTTAGTTAAAATACGTTATTCTTCTATACGTGTTCCTGATGAAGCTGTATCCTAAATAGCCAGTGTTAGATCCCAACCTTCTCTTTCTTGAACAATAATAAAGTTCCTTCAATGTTAAGGCAGACTAATTTGGATTAATAGGCTCTGGGCATCAAGACTCTTCGAGGCTGGTGCAAGAGCTGCATGTACTATGTGAATTTCAGATCTTAATGTTTGGTCTATTATGCAGATGGATGTGAATAGAGATATGTGTGTGACCCCATTTATCTCTCTAATGAAGTGCCATCAATAGAACATCTGTTTCTTTGCTGTAGAAGATGAAATCTCTGATGAATCATGCTTGTAAATTAAGTATTTATTTAATTTGCATTTTGCCAGTACAGACCTGTTATAGCAGCCACCAGGCACGACTGGAAAAATGGCCTCGTAATTAAACTGCACAAAGTTTTCGTTTATGCTGTGCTGCTACTTCGCACTTGAAGTAAACTCTTCTGAACCAGTCTGTAGTTCACCTGTCCAAGGCAGCTATTAAGAAAGCCCCAAGCCAGACATAAGAACACCTGGCCAAGGAAACAAACCTCACTGACGGGAGACAAAAGCATGGCTGCGATCAGATGTGTATCTCCCACCTCTCTGGGGTTGCCCCTGTGGCACTATGTCCCTCTATGCTTTTTAGTTCTCTCTGAAATTGGAAGCAAAGAGGGCCGACGTGGTGTGGCACAATCCGTTCTTTGAGATTTCCAACTCTGGTTTGCAGCCCCAGGCGTTTTAATGAAACAGGAGGCCGGGCAGGACCTGCCTCAGCTGTACTGAAATCCCCGAGAGAGGCTGAGCTGCAGGAGGGACAGTCCCTGCTCCAGCCGCTCTGCAGCAGGGAGCCTGCGAGGTTAGCCAAAGGCTACGCGAGTCCATCAGGCGGGTGTCTGTGGTCCTGCAGCCCCATGTGCTGATGGACGCCTTCTGTTGGGCCAGCAGCGTGCAGAGGCAGCTGGCCACGGACGGTGCTTCATGCCACTGGGGCTCCCGGCCGTCTCAAGTGGAAGGGGGTTGTATCCCCCTGCCCTGTCCCGGACCATGTGTATAGGTGGCAAAGTTTACGTCCACAGTGACACAGACCACAGCGAGTATAAAAGTTTCTCCTTTGCCTTGGATCGCCTCTGTGAATAGGCAGCCGTGCTGATGAAGGGCTACAAGAAAGCAGCGCGGTAACAGTTTTGAATCTTTGCAGAAATGTTAAGCATGATGGATGAACCTAATTTAAATCTCCCCAGAGCTGACTTCTTGTTCTCCAGACTCCACGTTGCTTGTCTTTATCATCACATAGGAGGAAGCTGATGTTCCACTTCACTTTATCATCCTTTCCAGTTTAATCAGGGTATTAGCAGTCTCCATGATCTGGTCCCCAACCAGGCTAGAATTTCATCTTTTTCTGATGTATTTTTTAAGTCTGTGCTTGATTTCAATTTTACCCTGGAGAAAAGGCTCCTAATGATATGCCGTTAGCAAAAGACGAATTTGTTCTCTAGACATCATAGCAAAGGAAGATAAATATAATACATATTTTATTTCAGAGACTGATAAATAAAGAATAAAAATACTATATATATATATATACCTAATTAAAAAAAAACAGTAAAAATGGAGTTTGCAATAAAGGCTGCTCAATCAGCACGATTTGCTATTTATTGTTAGGAAGGGGGACTGATTTTCTGGATGCCTTATCTTGTCTCTCTGTCACCACCCTGGCACCAGGTCTGGGGACCCACAGCTGTGTCTTTCTTTTGGACGTGGATCTGTTTCTTCAGTTCCGTAGCACAGAGAAGTTAGCGGTGTGGATATTTTCAGCCTCCTCATGTTGCGAATTATCTAAGCGCTCCTTTCCCATTTGTGCTGTTTTCTTCTCCCCTTTCCTTTTTGCCCTCTGGGAACATATTTCCTTGACAAATGTGTCTAATCTGTGTCCTCAGGTAAAGAATATATTCCCCATTGATTTCTAGGAGGGCAGAATTTGCCCCAGGTATCTATCGCTGAGCTACAAGGAGGAAGGCAGTACATGGCGAGGGAGGCACCTGCAGTGGGGACGTGAACTGGCCGGAGGAGAGGCGTTAGCTGGCTGCCCGCGCACGGAACGGCCCTGCACGGCAGCGGAAGGTACGAAGGGGCGTACAGAAGAACGGGGAAAGTCCTCTTAACTGTCGGCGATGCTGAACGTCAGCTGAACAAGCAGATAAACAGCACCAGAGAGAAACGATGCCTGCGTCGGAAGCGGATTTCCAGGCTGCACAGATCTCCTTTGTCCTCTTGCTGGGTCAGGGCTGTGGGTTAGGTTGGCCAGCGAAGGGGCTTCAGCTCCCTCTAGTGAGGCAGCTGGATTTCTGCTATATCAGAGCATCACTCCCTTTACCCCGCTGCTGGGTGATACCAGAAACACTGCTTACTCCAGCTTCGAAGGGTGGAAGGCCTAACTGAGCTTTCCAGGAGAGAAGAGGCTGCAAAACTGGGCAGCCAAAGCCCACAGAAAGACATGAGAAAAGTCCCATTTCTGCTTGCACGCTTCAAAAAGCACCTTGGCATGCTGCTGGGAAAGAGTTCTCTTCCTGGGTAATACTAGAGAAAACAGAGGAACAGCTATATATTGAGCACACAATAAAATAGCACAGCTTTTTTCAGTACTAGGTTCAAGAGCCATTAATAGCACTTGCTCAGAAGCACTATGAGGAATATTAAATACTAGGCAGCAGATGATATCCGGGAACCTGACACAGAGATGATATGAGATCCATTAAAGTGCACAGCGTGCTATGGCAAAAGTCAATGTCACTTCAAATCATTATTTAACAAAGAAAAAGCCTTTCTTCCAGAAGATCTTCGTCCCACTTGGAGAGAAGATGGTCATAATTTTTAGCTGATGGGAAACTGTGTGGTCTGATGTGTTCTGTGAGTTAAATTGGTTTCTGTTTTCCCAGCCAGTTCTAATAAGGCTCCTCAGCTCACACCGCTGTCCCAGCCACCATTCTTGTAGCTGCAGAGGACTGTGTGGCTCAGCGGTGCTTCAGGTGCCTCTTTATGCTTTCAGGCAGTTCCGACGGTCGAGTCAGGGACAGCATTCCCCCTGTTAAGCTGACTCTAGTGTTTTTGTAACGCCTGAGTCATCTGCGAGGGAAACAAAGGTAATGGGAAGAAGCTGGATCTGTTTGGTGTCGTCACTGTGGATAGCATTAGCTGTAGGCGTGCAACCAGCCTCTAACTATTTAATTCTAAATATTTTGTGCCAGGGTGTAGCACCAAAGGCAAGTAAGGAGCCCAGTTTGTTTTTTTGTTTTGTATGTAAATGGTTAGATAAGGGAGGCTTTTTTTTCTACCAGCTATAGTTCTGTACACAGTATCGTTAATAGTCTGAGAAGTCTGAATAGTCTGAGGGGCGTGAGAACATATGAAACTATTTCTGCTTAAAGCATTAAATGAGTGAGGAGTAAATCACTGATTCTGGTGTAGAAGAGTTGTGGGTACAGCCAGTGGGATTGCTGTGCTTTATAGAAGTGTATTTAACTAGAGATTCCAGGATGCAAGAAGAAATTATTTCATTCTAATATAAAAAGTGGTGGTGACGCAAACTTTCATTAGCCTGGAGAACAGCAGCTCTGAGTGTTCATTAGCTTTGCTTTTAGATGAGTC
This sequence comes from Phalacrocorax aristotelis, assembly GCF_949628215.1. NCBI lineage: Eukaryota > Metazoa > Chordata > Aves > Suliformes > Phalacrocoracidae > Phalacrocorax > Phalacrocorax aristotelis. Next base: position 10,856,117 of record NC_134292.1, read on the forward strand.
TGATTTTTCAGAGGGCAGCACTGCCTGCCCTAAACTTTCGCTTCACAACCATTTTTATTTAAAAGTCAATTTTAATGCCTAATAAAGGTTTGACTTTTAATTAATTTTGTGTGGCATAACAGTTATAATGTTGCTGTAAGGGATCAACTGGAATTCACCGAGGGAGCAGCAGGGCATCGGGGGATGCGATCCAATAAATAGTTCTCCAGGCAATTGAACAATGAAACTGGCCTTGCAGCTGTATTTCTAGTCCAGCTGACGGGAGCAGGAAGACAGTGTTAGGAGTGTTCGCAAGGGCATTTGTAACCTGCCAGTGGTTCTTAACTGACCTTTGTCTGTTGGAAACCAGACGTTTTTGCATCTCTGCTTCCCATTCAAAGTTATTCATGCCTCGTGAAGGGGAAAGATGGCGCCATTCAGTATTTATTATTTTCTGTCTTTGTTTATTCCTGGGGTAATCTTAATCTTTTTAGAAGTCCCACAATTCTAGCAGTAGCTTCTAAATACCCCTTTGGATTCAGATCAAAGATCCAACTTTCCTCCTGGACTCACGTGGCCACCTAAAGCTGTCTGAAATGTAGATTTTTCTGCAGCCTCTTTTGAGTATTTGGAATCACACAGACACTACAAATATCTACTCTCCAGGGATTGTTTTTAATTCATAAATGCTACTGGGAGCCATGTTAAATAAATCACTTCTGTTACTGTGTGCCTCTTCCTCTCCTCTGTTGGGTTTGTAGTAAGGAGTTATTAGATAATGCTGAAATTAGAGGAATAACACCTAAATTCATTAAGCAATAAAATTAATTCACGGACTGTAATTGTATGAGCAGGAGACCGGTAATTCCTGTTCCCTCTGGTTTCACAGAAACTCCGCCCTGGTGAGCTCTCTGGGGCGCCCTGGAGATGTCAAGCACTAAACCAATGGGGCAGGACAGGGAGGAGCACACCTTCACTGGCGGATCGTTGCCTAAGGTCAGGAGCCCGTCTGACCTCTCCGAGGGCTGCCTGCAGGATCTTTTCCGCCAGCTTTTCGTTCTGATCAACTCTTAGTTTTTTGCATTACATCTAGACGGTCTGGTGAAGTTTTATTGTCCTCTTAAGTCTCCTTTCCTTAAAGCATGTCACTGCTACGGTGCAGGAACCTGGCCTCCTGCCGTGTCTCCCCAGCGCTGCTGGCTTGTCTGGCATTCCAGTCATACTTCTCTTTCTTGCTGCCTCTGATGAAGTCATCATCTCTACTTCTCCTCTTACTCCTGGCTTGTTTGGAGTGCCATGGCATGTGTGTTGCTGACAAGCACGGCTTCCTTTCGGTGAGTTGAGGGGAATGTTTTCTCATTGCTAACTTCTCTGACGCTCGTTCAGATTTGTGCCTCCCTTTCTTGTTTGGAGTTGGAACAGTTTCATATCAGAAAACCAACTTGCTAGGAAGCGCCTGCTTGTTAGTTATTCCTTCCAGCTGGTTCTCTTTGCTTTTGTTCATACTGTCTCTTCCACTGGCTGATCCCTGGAACTGTGTGTGAGAGGAGAGCAGGAGAGGGGGAGCGCGTGGAGAGAGATGAACAAACAGAAGGAGCTAATGTATTTCATTCCCACTAATGAGAGCATAATCCTGATGATCTCTTGGACTAGCTGTGATTCACAAGAGCAGGTAATACAAATGTAAAAACATCTCACTTGCTAAGTGAAAAGTAAACAGTATTAATATTTGTTTGTGTGTTTGTTACGCATAATGACCCGCTCCGTAGCAGAGTCGGAGAAGTTACAAGGAAGAAGGCAGTGATGTTGAGGGGGTTAAACAAGAGCCCTGGTGCCAGGAGTTCCTCGCAGTCTGTTCCGCTGCTGGTGTCCTGGAAGCCTTGGGTGGATTGCTGTGCTGTTCTGTAACTATTCCGCAGCACGAAGAGCAGGCGTGGAAATGTGTAGCAGGGATCAGTTATTCTGTCAATTCAAATGCCTTGAATTAGTTAACAAATCAAATGTGTTTATCACTTTACAGAAGCAGTTTCAGAAATACTCATAAGCCCTAGGTCCTAAATTAATGTGCAATGTTTACAGTGTCCTCCTGTTGGCAGTGAAGTCAGTGGGATGCTTTCAACGTTGGCAGCTTAAAAATAAATCCTAGTGCAATACAGACCAAGCAGTATTTCGGACCCGGCTCTGGGTGATAACCTGGGAGAGGTTCCAGGGGTTTGATTATTTCAAGGAAGTTTCTCTTTGAAGATCTTATCCTGCACTGGGGAAAATCCAAAACATTGCAGCCTTCTGTAAAGATTTGGAAAAGCAGGAAGCACTTTTGTTTGTTTCTTCTTGCTTCTGTGATTGCATAATGTGGATGAGCCCCAGCCCAGCCTCAGCCTGTGGCAGACATCGAACAGTGCTGCTTATGGCGAGATCTAGTACCTGGTCATGAAAAAGAATTGGGAGGGCCCACAGAAGCACAGTTTTATGATATGCGGAGTGGAAGTAAAACAGAGTGTGAGTAGAAACACCGAGTTATCACTGGGCAGGCTCAGAAAAGTACAGAAGAAATAACAACGAGGAAAACATTAGATGAGGAATTTCTGTCAGAATAGCCACAGGACTCCTCAGAGTGACTTAAGAACCCTTCCCAGTCTAATTTTCAGATTTTTAAGAGCTTCTAAAGGGCCAGGTAGAACATTTAGGTCAGCTTGCCTGATTCAGTTGTCCAACATTAATTAGATGACAACTCATTGCTCATCCGTATATATGCCATCCTTCATTTGGGCATTGCATTTTGAGCTGTTGGAAACGGCAGAGAATCAGAAAGCCGTCCCTTTCTGTGGGCATCCGTTTCTGCACACTGGCGTCTCTGCTGCTGGGTAATGTGGCTTTCCTCGCTATACCCCAGGAATCCATATCCAGATCCAATATGCCTGCACTTAATCCTCATTTAATAGACTGCTACTTCTGTGATTTTCAGGCCTCTGTGTCATAAAAGAAAGAGTTGGAGGTTTTAATTTCATAACAAGTTGAGGACTTCAGGAGAGCAAATAGTGTCCTGAGATACTGTGTGTCTAAGTCCTCGAATCAAATCTGATCTAGAGCAAATAAATGGACAAATGAAGGCATAATCCTGGAATTTCTATAAGCTGAGGGATAGTATTAAGCTAACAGAGAAATTCTCTGTCTAGTGAGGATGTTATCCAGTAATACTAAGTGCTTCTGAGGATGTCATTCCATGGTTAACTGCCTGCAGTAATACTGTTCCTCATTCTGTAATCCTTCATCTTGGGATACAAAATGGATGGCAGACATCCAGTAATGAAACCTTGCACTGTTCCCATGGGTTTTTCAAGGTTTTTATCAATTGTGACTCTGATGAAAAGCATTAAAATGTCCAAGGGTCACACCATCAGTCTGTAATAGAGGTCAGCGTAGGACCCTGGACTCTCTGTGCCGTACAGAGGCATAACAGAACTGCCCGTAGAGTCTGTCCAGCCAGTAATGGAGTGGAAGTTCAGGAGAGGGGGAAGATGTGTGGAGAGGTTGTGAAGAAAAGGCTGAAGTCACATACTGAATCTGATCTCTTGTAGCTTGCTTGTCTTATGCACAAGTGGGCAAATTTGTCAGAACTCACAGAAAATAAAGCTGGAAGGGATTTCAGGAGACGAGCTGGTATCTGTCTGCTCCAGGAGAGGGGAGGAAGGATGCTCATTGTACCTGAACCTCGCCTGATAGGGAGAGCTCTGACACAGAGATAGGCTTGAACGTACATTTATCTCTCTAGACTCTCAATTCCAATGTAGAACTGTCCGTGCCAAGAGAAGGCTTTTTCCAATAGTTAACCTAAGTATCTTCTGCTGTAAATTAAGACATTTATTTTTCAGCCTCTAGTGGCTTTGGAGAGAGTTTTTATTATTGCCTTACAGCGACCTTTTACGTGGTGGCTGGCTGCCGCAGTGTTACTGCGGGCTTGCTTAAAGCAGATATGGCTAATGCCAGTAACCTGGCCTAAGACTTTTCCCCTAACCCTGAAGAAGTAAAAAGGGTGGTTCAAACCTTTATTTATTCATACTGTTTGCTATGTAAAACTGTTCTGCTGTGCATTTCTGGTAGTTAGGGGTTACTAATTTACCTGTAAGCTATTTTTACTTCCCTTTAAAACAAACACTCCCGCCCACCCCCCTGCACCAAACACCCATGCCCAACCCTCCTTCTAGTTATTTCTGGTTTCTTATAAAGAGTTTTGTCATGTGTCTCTCCTGCAAAGCCTCCCCTCTCCAGTGATACCCACAGTGCTTAAACTAAGCTAAAATGGAGATTGGACTCCAAATTCTTTATGAACCATAAGCTTAACAATAATAGGAAGCTTTATGTCCTAACCCATCTCTGTATTTTGGTCTGGGTCAAACTGACGGGTTTGCTGGCTCTGCTTTGGGTATGTTTTAATGATGAAGTAAGAATTTAAGAGTATAGTTTGTGACTTCAGTGCAATCAGAGCCAGATATTAATCAGCCCTGGGTCATAACACGCTCCTGCTTTCTCTGAAGAAGCCTGACCTCTGTGGTTGAAAGAGGAAGCAGACTGACAGATTACCGAAAGCAAGATGATTGTGCGCTTTGGTCTGACAAACCAGCATGGTGCAAGTCAACAGTGCTGGGACACCTGTATGGAAGAGCAAGTGCTTTCCCTCTGTGCTGAAGGCGAGAAGTGTGCTGGGCTGGGGAGCACAGCTCGGTGCCTGTGCTGCAGGCCTCTGGGGAAAGTAATTTCCTGCAACTGCTTTTCATGTAATCCCATCGTTCCTGTTTTCCAGCCATGTACATGAGAAATGCTTTAAACGTTTATTTTTCTGGTCATTAAGAAAATGCAAAGCAGCTTCTTCAGTAGTCGTGTCATCTTGAACTCACTTTCAAAATGCTGTAATCAAGTAGTTTCGTTATGACAGTCCAAAAAAAGAAAAGAAGGCCGCTGTTCAAAGGAATGGCGTGGGAGCCTTAGTGTGAAAGGAGATGACACCAAAGGGCTTGATTGCCTTCTAGAGATTCAAAGTGCAGCGTTCTGCAAAGAAAGGGGCCACGACATTAGAAAGCTTGGCTGGAAGTTGTGAAAGCAACAAACTGGCTGTTTTTGGCTGTCTGGCTCTCATACAGGCTACGTGGCTGCTGGTGAGGAATTATGGGCAGGATTTGCAACAAGGCAGATGTCACTGAACAGGCATTTCACCCAGTCCGTGGGTGGAATCTCACAGCCTGACCTTTTGGAATAGTTTAAGATACATCTCAGGAGCTGTTGAGTGGAATCACGGGTGTTAGTTGCTCCTTACAGATCCCGGGTGATGGCAATCCTCGGCAGGGGGAGAACCTTGCTAAGGGGGACAGCCCTCCTTGCCAAGACCTGATGGCAGCAAATTGCAGATTGCAGAGGCCAAGAATTGGCAAACAGACCACCTCTAAGTTACACTAGTTACGAGAACACCATTGTGTGAGACATTCTGAAGTATAGGTTGTTCCATCTTTAGGTTTCTTTGCATACTAATCTGTAGAAGCCTCCCTCTAGCAGAGCCTATCATTTCATTTCCTTTTGCAGCAGTATTCTTCTTCAAGCTGCCTCTCATTCCCAACCAAGAATCCAAGCAATAATGTAATATCCGTTGGCATGCCCGTTGCCTGTGAAATTGTGTATGAGGATGAGTTCCCCCAATGTTAATTTCAGCTCCATTTTTTAATTTATTTTTGTCCTCATCATTCTTAAAAAGAAAACAACTGTGTGAAAAATCTGCTTTTCAGTGTCATTCTGAAATTGTTGTTGATTTGCCGTTGTCTTTGCTTGGATTCCGTATTGTTTAGTAAATATCTCAGTGTTACGTATCCAGACACTGTCTTTCAAAAGTTATAGGGATTTCTATACATCAGAAGGGTTTGTTGATAAGGTGACATGAAGGACAGAAAATATTTGTGGAAAAGAAGCCTACAGAAAGGGAGAAATTCAGTTAATAAAAGTCCAACCCAGTGGATGTGGATAAATAAAAGAGTAGAGAAGATTCTGGGGCCTGGGAGAATAAGAAGTATGGGCTTCATTCATCTTCTCCAAAGCTTGCACTATTCTGTAGCAGGAGACCATGATTAGATGGCAGAGGACAATATTTTAATCTGTATTAGTGTGTGGCAAAAAGAAGCCAAAAGATGGCGGTTTTTGACAAAGGCCTTTCCCCAGCTTGCACCTTACCGATGTATCTATATACCACCTGATATTTGTTTAATTTTTGTACCCATTTTGAGATTTCTTGAACAGTTTTGGGCTGATTTTGGATGTAACATTTCTTGGTGTCCTCTGGCTCTGAGCAGAAATTGTAGAGTTTGCATCGTTGGACATGGTCAGTGTCACAGCAGGGCAGGGACAAGCAGAAAAGACGCTCTTGGCTCAGAAGAATCCCGCGTGCTCACTTTCAAAAGAGCAGCAAATCACCGATGTTTGAAAATGAAGGTGCGCTGCTAGATTTGCTCAGGCCTTGGTTTTGTACTCCTGACACTCTACAGGGGCTTAAACTCTGCTCATAAACATGGTTGAGCTGTTACTTCTAACCTTCTCGCCTTGCTGTAGAGATCTATGTAAAGACCTTTTCTTAACCTGCAAAGCCACGCGTGGATCTCTGACCCATGCAGAGTCATTCAGGAGCCTGTACAGCCCCCGCTCGAGCCGGGAGCCTCCTCGCCTCCTGGAGAGCCACAGCACTGTTCGAGGAGGAGCGTTCTTCTGCCCTTGGGTCATGTGCCTGCTCATGAGAACACTGTAATCCGGACAGCTGCATTTTTTTCTTAAAATTAGCACTAAGTGCTCACCTGATCATGACCATGGGCCCTGCCCACTTTCTAGACATCCTGCTCAACAGAATGGAGATGACACAGCTCCGCCTTTTGGGTGGTGGAAATGCTTGGCTAATAAGCACTCTCAGATGGTTTGGGAAGGGAAGCTTGTTACAAGGTCTGAGCACCATTGAATGGCAGCTTGGAAATAGATCTATTTTCTGAGAGTTCCGTGGTGCTTTCGAAGAGGGTTTGTGAACTAAGGAAACACCACCTCATAACGCTGTTGCTGACCTTACCTAATATCTTTCTAAATCTTCTCAGAGTTAGGAATATTTGTTAATTTAGCCTTTTCAGCCCCCCCCCTTCCTCACCAGCAGGGAAGGAGGTAAGTATTCCTATCCACATATTGTACTTCAGCAAATGGAGGATTTAATAATTTTTTCCTAGTCACAAAGCAAATTGCTAGAGGAATTAGAGAGGTAACTTAAGCATCCTGTGCCTGTAAACCCATCAGCAGTTTCCCTTAGGAGTATCAAGTCCACAAGTGCACGGATCTGTACTTTGCATATAATTCTCACTCAGCTCAATACATTTTCTGTTTACCCATCTGCAGACTCGAAGTAATGATAATGCCAACCTGTCAGGCATTATCCGAAGCTTAAAGTTGTATAAAAAATGCTAACTGTTGAAGGTGAAAGTCTTGCTGATTGAACGTTGTTCTAGGCGGCTGTGGGAAATATGAGCCGATACAGTGGGGTGGTTGTGTTGGCTCATTTGCAAGGGCATCTCAAAGGAAGAAGCCACATTTTGCATGGCCTGCTGACGTTCCTGGACTGTTCCCGTGCTTCTGTGTTTGTAATTGTCCTTTGTTTTCTGTACCATCCACAGAGTCCCCCCCGGAGAGGTGTGGGCAGAGGCGCAGCATGCCCAGCGGGGTCACTGAGAAGAACCCCACCATGGAGCCTGCTGCCACGACACCCTTCCGGGTCACGGTAAGTTTCTCTCCCCATCTTAATGATTGTTACGGCATCTTAATGATTGTTATGTCATCTTAATGACTGTTGTGAGGTTTTGCCAGAAGGGAGACAAAATTGCTCATCCTGAGAGAAGAGGTGGTGTATGTGAAACTAGTACATCATTTATTTTTAAAGAAATGTGTTGTTAGATACTGTTAGCAACAAGCAACTCCGAAATATTTCTTGGTAGAGCAACAAGATTTGAATTTGAATCTGGAGCAGGTTTCAGTAAGTTTTTTCACTTGGGAGACATTCCTGGTGAGGTTCCCTTCGTGAATCCTAGGGAAGTGCAGTATATTCATAGATCTATTTACTGGCCTGCAACTGTACAGTATGTCCTCATACTCCTACAGAGAGAAAATCTAGAGAATAACCTTTCCTTAACTAATAGAAAACATGCCAAGCTGGTGATTCCCCAGAGCCTGGTGTCCTCTCCCAGCAGGAGCCTAGAATAGCACTTCACTGTTTTCCATTTCTTCAACACTTTTGCTTTGAAATGCTCTGCTAATATTACTGTTCTGTTGTGATGACAGTATGTATAGGTTGGGAAGTCATTCGGGAGTGGAACAGAGCAGCAGCATTAACATGAGTAACATTGACGCCAAGATCAAACGGGACACACAGGGCCTTGTTGCTCCGTGGGGAAGGGCACTACTGTGTCCATTTTACAGAAGGGAGCCAAAGCCCCAAAGAAGTCAGAGCTGGTGGTTGAGCAACGAGGGATCCGTCGGCGATGAGCCCTGGCTCTGTGATGCTGCAGACGACAGAGTAGTTGCCAACAGTTTCTCTGCAGTATGAGGAAGTGCAGTGAGTCCAACCACAGGACTCCCCTCTCCCTACCCTTTCAGCACTCCTACAAGAACAAGTGTTTGGGCTGGCTCATAGCTTTAGAAGATAGGCCCTGTCAGGCCTTGGAGATCAGTTCTGGAGTGAGTTTAAAGCCTTTGCTTCTTCTTTAGTTAGAATGTGCACAGTGGTATTTATCACTGCCTCCCCACTGATACAAGTTGTCTCTCTAACATCCTGTAGATATTAGGTAGACTTCTAGAGTGGATCGCGTTAATTTTTCCACAAGGATTGTGTTATCTAACAAATAATGTCAAATCCAAGTAGTTAATTAATTTAGGAGTACACTCAGCTGACAAATAGAAGCACAATGGTGGGATCAAAATAAGTATTTTTTTGAAAGTGGGCAATAAACATGCAGCTGAGAGGAGCTGGGTTTTTTTTTCTAATGCATCATCAGCCTGGGCACGTCTATAGTTAATGCAATAAAGTCTTGGGAGGCTGGGGCTTTGTAATCAGCTGAAGTTACCAAGGTCTTGTGGGTTACATTTAGGGTAACCTCCAGGAATAGTAAGAGAGAAATAAAGTATACACAGCTGGAGATGGATGTACCCAGTATGAGCGGTGGCCAAGGCGATCAGAACATTATATTTTCAAGAAGAAAATGTCCGATATATGAGGATAATAAGTTGGCACAAAGGTATTTTTATTCAGAGAAGAGGCAGATGGTCTTGGAGCTGGTTGTCTCAATGTATGTTTATAGTTTTTCTTTGTGGCCACACCTACTTTACAGGCTCAGCTGCTCCACGACAACCCTAAATAGGCAGAACCAGAATTGCAAAGGAAAGACAATGGTGCAATCTAAAAAAATCTGTGCACACCCAGTCCACCTGAGAACATTTGTGCTCATGAATGAATCGTTAATAGCAGTTTGCCCAAGTAGTTTATTTTCGTTCTATAAATTGTAAGTTTGCGAATGCATAACATTCCCAGTGGAGCTAGATTCTGTAGCCTTTATGTGCAAACAGGTGCTGAATATATGATGCTGCCCTATTTGTAAATGAAATGGGAAGAAGTGATGAAAGCCACGAGTGGATGGGAGGAGACGAGTTCTGTTTTGATGGAGTGTGTACAGTATGTGGCAAATACTGAAGACAATGAAACAGAAAAACAATGGAATATGAGATGCCTTTAAGCATTTGCTGTGGGAGCATGTTTGGTTTTCTTTTTCTGAAGTTGATGAAACTTATTCTCCTAACAGCTCCCTGTTCTAACAGGTCAAAACACAGAGGAATCATCTTTTGGTCTGATTCCCCTTGTGGCATCACCTTTCTGCTAAGCAAGGTGCATCTTGTTTCAATGCCAAGAGGGAAACTAATTTTTTTCCATAGCCCCTGTGTTCCCCAAGCCATGTGCCCTCTATCTGAATTGATTATCAGTTACGAACACTCTAAAGCCCTGAGCATGGCAGACAGAAGCAGTAACGCTAACTGAATAGGCATGCTTTTGCTTTGTGCTTTTCATTTATCAGAATCTAGCTATCTCACTAAATGAGTATCTTTGAACCTTAAACAATGGACTACTTCATGATGAAAAAGGCAAAGAATGATGGGAAAATCTGGATTCTTCTCAAGGCAGAGGAGTTGGGAGTATCTTTCTTGGTGTACTTCCAGTCAGTGAAAATAAAAAGCCGTTTATTCCTTTTCCAATGGCATGTATCCTGCTTTGTGATTTTAGAGAAGTTATTCCTGTTCTTTAAGCAGGTTAGCTCTTGTTAGTGAAACAGCCTATATGCGACGTGGTTGCTTGCTTTGACTGGCTCTGTTATTCGGTATGGATTAAATAAGGGCAGTCATCACACGGGTAATACAGACCATTTTTCTTCTCTGAGTTACCGTCCACTATCATCTCATTTCTCTTCCTGCTCAGCCCTCCGAATGTTATTGCCATTAATATGAATGACTTCATTACATACACAGTTTTTATGGCTGCCCAGATTTCAGCAGATGTCTGACTTAAGACATATATTCTCCCTTACCTTCTTCCTTCATTAACCAGAGGCACATTAGCAGTCAGTCCACTCCAGCCACTGGGAATAGTAATTAGTGCTTTAGTTTAGTGGTAATGGGATTATTACTTTTGAGCCTGCTGCTGTAGGTTTTGATGTTGTAAGCTTTTCATATTTTACAGCTGATTGTTCTTCCCTGACATCTCCATCCTTCTGCTGAGTCACCAAGGGACTAGTAAGCTCAGGAACCATTGGATTCAGCTGTTTTGATAGTGTTGCACTCCCAGTTGCTTGCTTTCATTTGAAATCTAAAGCAAACCGGGGTGGAAGTGCTCCCTGCCCATACAGAAGTTTGCCAGGCAAGTTACAGTTGGTTGGGCATTGCGGGTTTTGTAGCAACTTCGGAAAACACTAGCTCGTGCTATTTTCTTGAGTTATGGAATATAACCTTGAAAATCAAGTCTAAAGATTTCTACATTTAATATGTGAACTAGCTGGTTTTATTCCTTCTACAAAAAGAATTTTTAGTAGAGCTTCTTAAACATGAAAAATTCTTCCTTACTCCTAGTTATCTCATGTTGTAAAATGATTATTTTCCATGTAAACGCACCTCACTTCTATGCTATCAGAGCTTTGTGTGATCTGATGCAGTCTAATGAATCCAAGTCTCTAATCCAAGTGACCGCTCATCCGAGGACCCTGGTTCTGAATCCGCTGTGAGCACCAAGTTCAGTGTTCAGTTTTTAGTCTACGTCTGATTGGAAAACCGTGAACATACCTCACATTGCCAGCTGCACAGTGCTTCGTGTGGACCAGAAGAAACCTTTCCGACTGCTGCATCGGTGCCTAGGAACCTTAGGTCTGGTGCCTGTCCGTATAAAACTTAAATATAAGCAGGGAAATTCTAGTCCTAATGAATTTATTATGTCTGATACACTCATGGAAGAGACCGACTATCCTCGAACATGTTTGAAGGACAGATCTTTAAATGGTCTTGTTGGAACCCTTCCTATTTGTCATGATTGTGCCCCATGAATGAAGAGACCTAATTAACAAGTGCTTCAAGAAAAGTCAATATCTAAGGATAGAAAAAGAAAGACAGAAGGCTTTACGTAGCATGAGATGTCAGTTAAAATGTTGCCTGCTTAGGTCATGACCTAGAGTTGTCTCCACTGAGATGGGTAACTGGCAGCAGCTGGTAACACTCAAGAGCTGTAGACACCAATGTAGCAAAAGGCAAATGCTGGACTTCCACGTCCAAGGGGAGACAAGTGAAGCCGTGCTGTTGACTGACATTTACCTGTTAGGAGAGGCATGTAGCCTCTCTGCATTGAATCCAAATAGCTTAAGGTGTGAGGTGGGTTAAATGTGAAATTTGTGTTGCATATTATCAAACACAGACACCAGAAGATGGGAAACTCTGATGGGTGTTAAATCCTCCTGCTCTGCCCACCTTGCAGGGAAATCATGAGCACGGGTGGGATTGCTGAGACTTGCTGTGTGATTACTTCTCTCGCATCTCATTGGAGTACTGCCATCTATTGACTGCTTTTATTAGAGACTGATTTATTTAGTTCTCGTAGCAAATATCCCAGGCCAAGCAGAAGTCCAAACTGCCAAAGAACTTGTGCAAAAGAGTTGGACTAAGTGATTGGTTCAAGAAACCAGAATGATTTCTTGCTCTTAGTCTACCTCACTGACTGTGCAAGGAGCCTCCTTCCAAGTAGAGTGAATTAATATAACATACGTAGTCTGAATATTTTTAAATGGTTTGAAGATGGCTCTCTGCCTTTCTTACAGAGCTGTGTCCGAGGAAGCATCTGTGTACTTTCTCTTACCCCAAAATTCTAGATAGGGTTTAGGCTTTTTTTCTCTCCAGACCTTTAATCCTCAATTCTACTATCAATCATTTGCTTTCCAGGATCTCAGGAAACACTTCTGTGCTGCTTCTGGTTAAGCCACATTGGCTACAAACCCCCCCACCAGAACAAAGCCAAAGCACATCACAGCTCTAAGCTACACGATGGGGCTGTCTGTCCGTAGCATTTTGTAATCTGGATTGGAAGGGAAACCATTCTCAGAGAAGCTTCAAAGGCCAAACCCAGTGGTGTAAACACACTCTTCACCAGCTCCTTGTCAGTCGTGAAGATGAGTATCATCTCCTTGTTTTCTCATGTTCCTTCACCATCCGCTTGTTGTCTGTTGTCCTGCATTTCGAGTGTGATGTCTCGGAGCAGGAACTGTCCTTCACAGTTCATTTGTCATTGCTCTGCCTTTCAGGCCCCTTAATAACGAAGCATTTATAGTCACAAGCAAATATGAGATGTTTTTAGGTTTTAGTTCTTCTTCTGCCTTTAAGGGTAACCTGTTTGCCAGCAGTTTTTCTGCCCATTTGGGTTGGGTACACAGCTGAAGTTCCAGTGATACATTATAAGCTACTCTTATGGCATTCCTCCATCTCTCCTGTTTTTAATCCTTGATAAATGAAGTATTAAATACTAATGGCATACCAGTAAATGGAAACTCCTGGAGAGATGAAAGTGAGTAACCTTTCTACCATTCCTCTTCACTGAACGTAATCCTAAATAATGGGATCCTAGTTCAAGCTGCTGTGGATGAGATATTGAAGGATTTTTTTCCCAAGTTTTTGCCTGTGCATAATATACGCTATTTTCCATTTTGTTTTAATTTTTTTTTTCAAAAGCAGTCATGTAAATTGTATTATAATAATTTGACTTTGGAGAATTTATCTTCCTGTATTATGTGAAGAGCTGAATGGTGCTTCCCTCGGCATGATCACCCCGTCTCTAATTGAAATGTAATTGTTTACTAAACCATTCCAACTAGAAAGGAAAATTACTATCATTTTGGTCTGTGGCTGCATACATTAGCGCACCCCTTTTACGGGGACTGAATTTAAGAATAGGAGCATTGTCACAGATGATATATAAACAGAAAGCTATTATCATTAAACTGTCAACTGCAACAGAATTTGGATAGCCAGTGTTAGTGGCAGCAAGAAATATGTAAATTACTCTGAGAATATATCTGTCAATTCAGTCACCGTTCGTGGAACAGGACATGCCTGGAAGCTTTGGGTTCCTGAGCATTTTAGGGATCAGAAGAAACACAAGGTCATCTTGAGCATTTGCAGTTATTTCTAGTCTCACTGGTACTGTTTTGCAAAAATTAGGAGTGCTAATCTGACTGTCGGATTCCTTTTTTGTCAGGTACAACAACAGCCTGCAGACTTTGTGCTCTCAGAGCATCTTTTGTTGGTGGATTTCCAGGCTCTCCACAAAGGTGGCTAGTTATTAGCACCTTCATTTTACAGGCGGGAAAACTGAAGTAGGGCAAAGTTAGCTAACTTAAATGCGATCATGCAGCAAAGCCAGGAAATATGTCCTGTGCTCAATTTCTTAATTTCTAATTCCCAGTCCTGGTGTTAACCACTAGCTAAGCTACTCCTAAATGCATCTCTGAAATCCTCCTTCAGTTTCAAGAGAATTAAATGTTCTTCTCAAACTTGATGCTGTCATGTGAAAATGAGTAAGTGGTTTTCTGGACTCCCAAGACATTGTGCCCAGGTCAGACATGCCTGGCTTTCTTCCTTCCTCTGCCAGCACTCCATGTTGTCAAACTTCCAATTGCTTGTTATTAAAATTAGAGCCCTCTGTCTTATTTTGCTAAGTCAGCTGTTAACATCAATCTGGGTGGTTTTGCTCTCCAATTTTTTGCGTGTACTTTATGAGACGAGGAAAAATTCTAGTTAAGCCATGAAAGATTTTGCTGTAAAAAAGGGAATCTTTTCCCATACTCAGTGTTACCTCGCACAGGAATTGGAAAACGAAACTGATTGTAAATATAATATGTTTAAGTCTGACCTTGTATATTGAAAATTTTCTAAGTAAATTTGGGATTTCCAGTTGGGGGAGTTCTGGAAGACAGCATGGTTAAAGGTACGTGGGATTGTCAGATTTCAGCACAGAGCTGCAGTTCAAACCACTGTGGATTTATTATGTGCATCAAGCAGGAGACAGGAATGACAGGATAAAAGACGTGGTGCTATGACCTGCTTCGCTGAAAAGGACTCAGCAAGGCAGGGTATGGATCTTTTTTCCTGTTTGAACTGAATATGTTCCAGGGAGGTCTCTTCTTCAGAGCCTGCAGCTCTCTAAAGGACAGTCTTACAGAAAGGAAGAGGCATGAGGGCTCATCAACAGCTTAACTCACACACTGAGGCCACTCTTCTTTAAAAGTATTAGTAATCCTGTTTTAGGTTTTGTGGGGTGCAGCATGGTTTTGGTCTGCTTTTGATTGCCATCAAACTGACGTGGTTGGACAGCAAAGCCCTCTGTTCCACGGGGCCTGTACGGAGGGCAGCAAGGCTGGCTCTGGTATGTGGCAGTAAGGTGAGGATGGAAGATGACCTGGTATTGTCAGCATCTGTTAGATGCTTTGTATAAGAAGACTTAATAGAGCTTGGTCAGCTCCTGAAGGGTAAGGATCCACGCAGCGCGCAGTCAGACCCCCTTATTTAATCTGCAGTGGTGGCAGCTTCCACCAAGAGGGAAATGGCCATGAATCACTAAATTGCTGTGCCCCAACCACCACCGAAACATATTCAGGACTAGGGGAAAACATGACATTTTTGCTTCCTATGTTAGGCCCGGGCGGTGGATTAACAGGAGACCTTATGTTTCTGGGGAAAATAGAGTCAAGCACTGTGTAGTTCCCAGGTGAGAAAGGGGAAAACAAACATTTCAGCGAGTTGTCCGGCTCCACAGTGTGTGTAAATTAGCACAATTCCATTGATTTCATTTAGCTATTCCAAATGTTTGCATTTCCTCGGCCTTTGAGGACAGCTGGACCCACTCCTCTGGGGTATGGGAAACCCAGAGGCTCTCAGAGAAGTGGTGTTCAGGGTCCAACCAGTGTTGCTCAGAGGCCAACAGCAGAAAATCCTTAGAGCTGCGACAAAAGATCATGTCCTTGTGCCAGGAGAGACTGGAGACAGGGAAGGAGCAAGAGTGAGAAAGCAGCTCCAAGCTCTTCCCGGAGAGCCTGGGCAAGCTTTTGCAGCAGAAACCTCTGTTATTCTTGCAATTTTTTTGACTCTTCTCTTTGGGCCCCTCCATTCCTCCCCTCCTGTAGAAGCAGTGTTGTAGCCGTATGAGAAATACCCACAGTCCCTGTATGTTTTCACGGAGAGAGCCCATGGGAGGAATATTTAAAATTTAGGCTGTAAGTAGGGGTAATAGGAAATGCTAATTCGCATTTCATTCTTTTGATCAGTGTACATTGAATGATAATTACAGTGATAGCACTTGGCACTTCTGTAGCACCTTTCATCTGAGGCTGTTAAAGTGTTCTGCCAATCTGAATGAATTCAAGCTTGCAGTCACTGTGGGGTTGCAATTTATCATAATGCCTTAAAATAAATGGGGAAACTAAGGCATAGGAAGATTACACATACGACTTCCCCATCTTTCATGATCTGTATAAAAGAGGTGGGGCTGCACAGTAGTTCTGCTGATTGTTGTATAAGGAACAAAAATTACTCAAGGAATCATTTAAAATGGTGAAAATTATTTAAACTGTCCAGATGACTGGTCTTTACTCTCTAAAACATGTTTATTTGGTGGTTTTTGTGGCAATTTCACAATTTCATATATGCTCAGGTGCTGTGTTGTATTTTTAGCTGTTGCAATTGTTTGAATTCCCCCCAGAAAGACAAACAATCGCAAAGTCTCACTGGATTTTCCAACAACATACTTGAATTCATATCAGCTCTTTCGAGCCTTCTATTTCCAAAGGATGGTTTGAACAGAAATGGCTACCTCTTGCTCATTTCAAAACTACTACAGGAAATAATTTGGTAGTATTTCAAACTCTTCCCTGGAAATCCAAATGCAAACACCCTGTACTAATTAACAGGCTGTAGGGAGACAAAGGAATCCGACTAGTTTCAATTCTGTGAAATGAATGAAAGGCAAAAAGTAAACAAACCAAAGCTTTAACTTGTTTAAACCTTTAGGCACTGAAAAAATCTCAGGCTGCTGGTAGCACGGAGAAAAGATGACCATTAAAATGTACAGCTTGACAGTGTCCCTTTAGTTTGTTTCTGGGTCACAGATGGAGAATTGCGCTGCAGGTATAAAAGGTAGGATAATAAACACATTCCATTCTCCCACTTTGAATAGTGCTGGTATTGTGCTTTCAGAGAACAAGTCAGCTAGTGTGAGGTATTATTTGGATCTCTTAGAGAGCTCCAGTAGAACACCAGTGTCCATTTAATCAGGACCTTCATCTCTGAACTTTTTCCATTTGGGAATTTGTATTACTTTAGCTCATGGATATTAGGTATTAACTTAGATATTAAATTGGTTGCAGTGGATTTAATAAAAATGTATGTCTGCCACAGTTAACAGTGAAGGGTTATCAATAAATTTCTTCCAAGTTTTAACTTAATTTCTGAGACATTTTTTCTCACTTAGACTGAATGCTTCTCTTTAATAGCCATAACTATGCCATATTTTGACTCATAATTTCTTGGGCTTTCATTGTGATAGATGGTTCACATGTTGTCTGGGTACTTTGGTAAGAACTTAGGGTGCTGTGACATGAAATCATGTATGGGACGCTCCATCCCAGTTGGAAGTGACCTTCTCTGTGGTGTTCACCCCTGTGGAAGTGCCTGATTTTTAATTTTAACAGGCATGGAAGAGCTTATGGCACTTGCTATTGAGTAGGGCTGCTAAGTCAGATTATTTGGAAGTTGTTTTGGCGGTTTCTTCTTCCCATCCAAATCCCAAACTGGTGCTGCCTAATGTGAGAATGTTTCTCCAGGTGGTGACACTGTTGTTCCAAACCAAGCGCAGCTACTTGAAACAGCAGATCCGACTGGGATGGTCTCATGATGATTACATGGTCTCGGGATACTTGCAGTGGAATAACTTTTTATTACTGTCAGTCTGTACATAAATATACATGTTAGGATGACATTGATTTCTATATACTTTTTTAAACTTTAGTTACCATGTGTCATGGTTTTAGCCCAGCTGGCAACTAAGCCCCACACAGCCGCTTGCTCGCCCTCCCTGCCCTGGTGGGATGGGGGAGAGAATTGGAAAGGTGAAAGTGAGAAAACTTGTGGGTTGAGATAAGAACAGTTTAATAATTGATATAAAATGTAGTAGTAGTAGTAGTAGTAATAGTAATAATAATAATAATAATAATGACAATGATGAAAAGGAAAACAACAAGAGAGACAGGGAGGAACAAAACCCAGGGAAAACAAGCGATGCAACCACTCACCACCCGCCCAGCCCATCCCTTAGCAGCGACCGCCACCTCCCAGCCAACTCCCCCCAGTTTATATACTGGGCATGACGTCATATGGTATGGAATATCCTGGCAGAGCATGGGGAGCTGCAAAGTCCTTGACTTAGCATAAACACTGCTTAGCAACAACTAAAACATCAGCGCGTTATCAACATTATTCTCATACTAAACCCAAACCCCGGGACTGCACCAGCTACTAGGAAGAAAATTAACTATCCCAGCTGAAACCAGTACACCACGGAGACAAGATTCACTTTCTCCTCCATACTGTTGCTTTTCCTCAGCACTGCACTCTGGTAAGGAATAGACTGTATTTGCCCTCTTTTTTCTGAGTGAACGGTGATAGTCATGGCTCAGGCATCAAGGATAATTTGAGAGAGCGATGGTACAAGCTGTAATGCCTTTCCTGAGGTATTCAGGTATTCCTGGGCCTGGCGCTCTGCCAGCAACTTTCCTGTCTTTATCTTCCTCCATAATTACCGTGGATCATATCTTACCTGCAACATTCTTCAAAGCACCAAGGAAATTAGCTCCTGAACTAATCATGTCTTTATTTCCTAAATTGCTCTGTGTAGTTACGTACACTGTTCTGCAGAATGGGATTCACGGTGATCGGCATCGCCTGCCTCTGCCTGCCCTTGTCTCCTGCCTCCCTGCCTGCCGCTTGCAAGATCATATCCACATATTTCCCATGATATGACAGTCTGGCCTGATTATAGCAAACTACCAAGTTCCCGTGCCTGCTTCACAACTGGTGGGAGATTTGCCCAAGTCTGTGTTCCAGGCTATGACGTGTAGAGCCGTGTTGACTTGTGTCATATTCAGAGACGGCAGCTGGGAGCCCTGAGGGGCTGCGCCACGACTCTGCCTCCTTGCCATTACCAGGAGATATTCTGCTTGCGCTGTGCCGTGACCTCTCCGGCCCGCATTCCAGGCGTGCAGGTAGAGCCCAGGTCTGTGTTCACCTGTCTTATGCAGATGTTGCAGGAGTGGGTGGAATCCAGGATTAGTTTTTCTTTCTGGTCTAATTTTACTTAGCAGTTTATTATCTAGTTTAATAATGACAGAAGAGATGACCATGGCTTTAGACATACTAGGGAAATAGGGGTGTGGCACGGAACAAGGTGGGAACGCAGCACATCCAGGTAACGCTCCCCTATCCCTACATCCATTAGCTTCTGAGCACTGCAGTCCCCTTTCAGAAGAACAGGGGCAAAAAGGCATCCACATACCTGCCTGGTGTTCTGCACCTCCCTGTCAAATCTAGAATTTTTGGAAGATGTTTAAATAGTAATCCAAGTTTTGCTAATATTAGGAGGTAAAGGAGGTTACCTTCATAGGAAAGAAGGCACTCGGCAGGTTGCACAACTGGAAGGGCAGCTGGCTGCAACTGCGGGACAGCACGCAGGCCATGCCTGCCTCCTGGCTTCAGACCTACTCTGAAGGCAGCCTTCCTTGCTGCTTAGCAAGTGAGTCAAAAGCAGTTAAGGAATAAATGGATGAGCCTTAAATCTGCCTGATAGAATTGAAATTTCCTGCTGGGTGACAAAATTCTGCTTTAAGAATAGTAAATCCACTGCTAATAATTAGGCAAGAAATAATCACTGCTAAGACCCAAAAATAGGACCTGCCACTTACAATGTGTGTCTTATTATTTTGCAGAGGGATAAACCAGCAATGAACTTAATTTTTGCCTCCAATTCTTGAAGGATTTTTTTTTTTTTTGCTTTATATCTTTGGCAAACTTTGAATTGAGTGTCCTAGGAAACATAATTGTCAGCTGTGTGGTTCATTGCTGCCTCACATCACATTCTTCGCCACCTTAACCCAAGGATCAGACACAAGGTACAAGCTTAGGGGGAAAAGAAAAGGAGTAACGGTGGAGAAAAATAGCAGGGACTAGTCTTGCATTGGTTTTCGTTTCAGTGTAAATTGATGATTGAACATCTGTGATTTCATCTGAAAAGGAAAAACTGTTGAGTCCTCTTAGTAGTTATTTCACAGAGAGGAGGCAGGTAGAGACCTCGCTTCCAGTCTCTAGATGGAAGCGTGCACATTTCTAGCCTCCATTTTCTATTTTTATTAGGAAGGGACTTTGAGATTTTGAGAACTAGCTTACAGATTTATAAAACCACCTAAAGTTCTTGATTTTTTTTGTGGTATAATTTCAAGCAGAAAGATTCCTTCTACCCCATCCTAAGGATTATTATCTGTTACAGTCCTAAGCTTTCTTAATAAAAAATTGTCCGATATATGTGTCATGAAGGACAGAAAAAAGTCCTGAAAGCAAGGCTGGTATACTCCTGGGTCATATGTGAGTTATATTTATCCCTTCATTGTAATTTTTCTCCTTTTTTTCAAAGCTGTAAGCAGAAGGCAAATCAAAGTAAAACACTCATTTTCATAAATTTTGAGGATAGGACAAATGAGCTTCATCTTAAGTATTTTCACAATGTCTGGAAATTAAGTTGTCTAGAAAGGTAGATAGGGAAAAATGCAAGACTGATGTATTATCTGAATTATAGTAGGTATTCACCATACAAAAGTTAACATTTTTGTTTGATTGCAGCTGTAATTATTGCTGAATACAAATGTTCCAATTTAAGCTTCAGAAATGTGGTGAAAGTCTTTGGAGCCAAGAGCATCTGCCTGAAACATGAGTTTCAGATTTGAATGAGTAACTTTTACTGCAAAATTACACAATGAATCCCTACATTCAAAGGATAATAATAATTTTTTATTCTAAACATATCATCTACCAACTGCTTTTTAAAATTTATTGGCCTAGCAGCTGGTTTTGTAGAAAATGTGTTATTAAAAGCACACAAGATTTGTCAATGAAAATGCAGCAACTTGATGTTGATACCTTTCTGTAGCCTGAGAGTTGGTCGTCAATATTGTGGAAAATGGGGTTATGTCTTCCAGTATTTGCTCTGCTCTGGAGGTTTCAGATGGAAGTGAGTAGGAGGATGCCTGATGACTCGATACAACATGTCATGCACAGGCTGCTCCAAGGCCATAAATCAAAGTAGGGAAAGCACGTATAAAACACTCATGAAACAGTTTACTGTTTATCATATAGCAAAAGTGGACTTTAAAAGAGAACATTAATGTAAACAGATTTATGGAGATGGTTTTCTCATCTCCCCTGTGTGTTTATTGCTCACCTTGGAGAGCTTTGATACCTGTTTTAATACGAAGCAATGTATTTGAATGGTTAGACTGCTGGCATAGGAATGAACCATTCTTGAGAAGTCATCCTGGCTTTGCGGCTTATCTGCTGTAGAGTTAGTGTAGCAAATCACTTAGACACCTCTACCTTCAAACTCGTTTCCTCTGTGACCTGCCAAAAGAATCTATTTTGACAGTATTTTCTACCTGCTATCCCACCTCTACCTCTGCTCCCTCATTTCTCCCCTTCTCAGACAGCAAGCTTGTTGAAGCATGGATCTTCCTATGAACTGTCTTTTAAAAGACATATTCTCATTTCTAAACTTGTGAGTGAATTAAGTTAATCTCCTTTATATGAAAAGATACCTTTTTTCCTAAAATCAAAGGGCAGATTGGTTTATCCCGACTGTACACAGCTTATGTACCTGGTATAAATGTATTGAGCCCAATAGTCATTTACCCGCTGGAGCTGAAGTTCTGCCCCACAGTAGCAGTTCCAAAGCACAGCTCTTGAAAGCTCCTGGGCTTTAGACCATGGCAAAAGCACCAAAGGACCGTGGATCAGGATGCCTCTGGCCGTATGCCTTGCACTGAATTACTTATCACACTAAGCAGGACCCTCTAGGTAGTTATAGGCCAGTACCTTGTGTGCAGGCTTGAAGTCTTGAGAACCTGCAGGTGTTTTCCCTTGGATGCCTTCTACAAAAAGTCTGAGTGATAGAAACTATCAATCTTTGCAGAGTTTAGTTATTTTTCATGCCTGAACGGGATCACCAAGCATCCAAATATACATCGCTACCATGTCCTATAAATTCTGTACCTTCATTTAAATCACAACTACATTTTAGAAGCAGTATAAATGTAACAATTCACAGCTGATACCGAGTGTTTAAGTCATTATTATGCTACAAAAAGTATTGTGAAAGTTTAAATTTATAGCAGTGTGAATAATTTTCTGCCAGCTGGGGATTATGCCTTTTAATCTAAAAGGCACTCATTCTCTCTGTATTTGAAGTTTCAAAAATATTTGCCTGATTGGAATCTGTTGCTCTCCATTGTAAAATAAATCTCCTGCACGTACAGTGCATGAGAGACTGTAAATGTGAAACATTACATTTATTGAAAGTCAAATACTTAAAATTATATCATAAACAATTGAAGTCTCTGAACTCACAGGATATGTTTTCAGAGAGCTGAGTAATAGTTTAGCTGTGTATCTCCTGGATTTAGAGTTTTCGTTTGAGGTCACTTAAACTCTCACGAGTCTGACCCAGTGAGGATGGTTGGATGCCAGGTCTGTAGTAGCTGTGCGTCTTGAGAAGCTGTGGCCAGAATAATTGCAGGCATATCTGCTATTACACAAGTAAGAATAGGCATTTTCTGAATACAAACAAGGTATTTGCACGGCTCATACGGGCTCACGTGTAAGGTTTCACAGGTGCATACCGCCTGCAGGCTTCCTTTCAGTTGTCCGTGGTCTGAACCGCATGAACAAGAGTGTGTATCAGAAAGAAGCCATTAAAATACTGTCTTGGAAATTATTTGAACAGAGCATGGTATGTATGTGACCGTCAGC
The DNA here is from genome assembly GCF_949628215.1 of Phalacrocorax aristotelis. Taxonomy (NCBI): domain Eukaryota; kingdom Metazoa; phylum Chordata; class Aves; order Suliformes; family Phalacrocoracidae; genus Phalacrocorax; species Phalacrocorax aristotelis. The sequence goes on from NC_134292.1 coordinate 10,878,791, forward strand.
CGTCCTGGCTGGCTTTCCAGAGTAAAGATTCAGTTGGTTTAACATGCAGGCTGTTACCTGCAGTAAAACAAATTATAACAAATGTTTAAGCTTTGAGGTTTTGGGAAAAAAAATCACTCTCTAAGCCTAAACTGGAGGAGTGAGCATGTTTGGGTAGTGATACTCTGAGGAGGGACAGTTCTCTACCAAAAGGGCTTCCCCTCATTCCATGATGAAGGGAAATGGAGGCTTAACAACCCCTGGCATATGGTTGAACGGTTTTGGTATTCCCCTCTCCTTCCTGGGTGTATAAAACTCAATCTCCAAAGCTCCAAATAAGACCAGGTTGCTTTAACCATTAAGGTTAAATGCCTTACTTTTCTCTTTTCATAAATAATAGTAAGAATGACTCTCTCCTAGAGGCCATAGATGCTGGGATGTTCCCTCAAATTTTCTTTGATGATCCTTACTGTGGCTGGAGTAGCTTGTTTCCTAAAACCTTACTTGGAGAAACATCTGTCTTTTTATGTTACTTGATTTTACTCTTTGCAGTAACAAGTCCCAGAATATGGATAATGTAGTGCATTTTGTTTGCTTTCTAAATGACTGCCATAATTATATTGGAAAGCAGACTTCATGTACATGTGTGAATCCTTTTTTTCATTTAGACACTGCTGGGATCTTCAGGGACTACCAGAAGGCACTTTGCTTAGTCCTGAGGTTATCAGGACATAGTTTTTCCTCTGCTGCAATTACAACCTGCCATGGAGGTTGCCAGCACTTGGTTTCGACTTCTGTTCAGCAGTGACAGCTTTGTTCTAGGGGACTAAAGATGCTCAAGAACCTAATTTGAGCACAGTTCTCTAAGGAGAGAGAGAAGAGAGGAAAGCAAAGCTCAGATTCTCTTTTCCTGCTTTCCAAGGAGAAACAGAGTCTTGGGATGGCCACAGCAAGCCTGGTCTGACTTCTCTTCCCCTTTGTGAAGCTGGCACTGCCCAGCACTGCCCAGGAGGTGCTCTGCTCCTGTCAGGGATGTTCTCACTAAAGGCAAAGAAGTTTTGTATATGAACAGTTTGTCCTCTGGGATGGTTGACTCTGTTGTGCCAGTTAAATAAGAGAACTGTTTCACCCCATTGAAATTCTTTCCCAGCTGTAGTCCTTGCTTGGCTTCATCTAGGCAGCTTTTTTCTAGTTGCTCCTCTCTTTGGGTAAATCACTGGTTTTGTTCTTCAGGGTTACTTGCATTCTACCTGCATCTCTGTTTCTGCATCATTCATCCCTGATTGCTCAATTACCCTTCTCCTACCTTCCTAAGGAATATTTATCTGTCTTGTTTGGATATGAAATGTTGACAGTATGATAATTACGGAACTGTGAACAAATAATCCAGAGCAGTGTGGTTTTGTTTTAATAGAAGAACAAAAGAATCCAAATTGAAGAATCAGGTGATCCCTGAGTAACGATGGCTGTTGGACTGCAGTTGTTTTCTAGATTCTTCCTGGCAGTTGCATTCCTTCCTTTGGACTCTATGAACATCCCGCCGGTTCCCTGTGCATGTTAGATGCATGTCATCAGCGCGAGTTGGAGAGTGCAGACAGAGACTTCCCAAATTTTCTGTTTCTTTACCACAAGGCCATGGCTTGCCTGAAGTTTTTTGGTGGTTCTCTTGGTCAGGGACTGAGGGTGTGTGCTGGCCGAGGGTGACTATTTCAGAGGCTGGGAGATGAGTCTTTCCCTGGTAGAAAAGAGCAGAAAAGGAACAGAGTGAAATTCTGCAAAGAAACATTTAGCTGAATATCAGGAAAAATGTCCTGAGAGATACGTGGCACTGAGACCTGCCAGTCTGTGTCATTCTTTCCTCAGGGCAGTGGGGGAAGACCGCCTGGCCGAAACATTTTCAACCAGATAGGTAAAATCTTTACAAAAATAGAGCATAAGCAGCAATCCTTTATTGGCCAGAGGTGGCAAAGGATGAGATGTTATGTGTTGAAGCTATTGCTTCTTCCATCTGTGATTCGCTGATACATGCATGTGTTAGATTTGCCATATTCATAATTAACCTTCGGTGCCTCTCATTTGACGTAATTCCAGTTTTCATGACCTAGACAGACCCACAGTGTCCCTTTGGTGACCTGTGGGACTTCAGTGCATCTTCATCTGATTTTTCAAATGGACTCAACTGAGTGTTTCCAATGACACTGCAAATTTGATTAATCTTTTGCCATAGAAGGGCAGTGTTGCTAAGCAGCACTTACCAACACGAGCTGTTTCTCACATTCCGGGACTGCTTTATGGCCTGGCTCACAGACATATCCTCTCGTGCTCTCAAGTACTGTATCTCCGTGTTTATTCTCTAACTCTGGATGCCAGAGCACAAGTCTGACCACAGCATGTGGAGCGGTAGGATTTGAGTTTTTGTTGCTATCTATCACTAGACATGCAATGTTTTTGCAGCTATTTTTTCATTCTTTTGGGTTTTTATCCTAATTCCAAGACACTTATGTCTCAGAGGGGCTTTCCTTATCCCTACAGGATAGCGTTTTAAGGTGTCGTGAGTCAGAGCAATTTGGTGGTTCATGGATGGGTGTTACTTGCTCTTATTCTCAGGCATAAAAGTTCCTTACTTCACCTCATCTGCATGTTTCTTTAGGGGCTCCCAGGATGACCGGGAAGGGTCCTGAGATTTATGAAGTAAAATTGAGAAAGAGAAACTGAGGGACTTTTCACCCACTTGAACAAAGTCATGCATTCAGCCTCCTCCAAACAGAAGGACTAATACATGTTAATCTATGCAGCGTGCATTTCTAGGTCCAGAGATAATAAACTGATTGATTTTCCTTTTAAGCTCACATCTCTTGCGCTCTGTGGACTTTTGTAGGCTATTGCTCTCCTTTGCCCTTTCCCTGGGCTTGCATATTAGGCAAGTCTTGCCGATTGAAGCAAGCTGGTTTTTGGTTGATAAGCTTGCAAGAATCTAACTTCTCAAGGTTGAATCAGCAAGGATTCTTGTAAGCTTGGGGATGCCTTCAACTTCAGGTGACACTCTGGCTGACGGTCTCCTGCCTACCATTTGCCCAAGTTCAAAACGGATCCTATGCAAGCGTTGCGTATGCTAGGGATGCACTCTTTGGGGAAGGGGGCTCCATAGGTCACCTCGTGAATAGAGCCGTTTATCACATCTGACAGGAGGAGAAGTGGATGATAGGAAAACAACTTATAACTTACAAGTTCAAATCAAAAAAGCTGACAGTAATAAATTATATATGAAGTGTTTGAAAGGATACATATACTTACAGGCACATGCCCCTATACACTGAGCAAATAAGAAATACTTGATCCATAAAGGTCAGTGCTATACGTGAAATTCCCTTCCTTTCTTGTATCAATGCAGGAGACCACTCCCTGGATTACTTCTGTTCCTGGGCTTCCGAGAGGCAAATCCGATGCCTAAACTCACCCTCAGTGGTTTTTCTGGTCTATGCACTTCTTACTGTAGTTTAATGCGGTCATGTTCTACAAGAGAATAGTAGGGATGTGCACTTTGGTGTCTTCACCTGGTATCAAATGCTGCCCAGGAAAGGCTTCTAGTTTATTTTGAAAGCTAAGGCTATTATTGGTAATTGTAGAAACAGGTAAAATAACTTTTTTTTGGTACATTTATGGCTATAATAGGATGCTTAGCACTGGCAAGGCTCTACTTGGTTCACAAATACAAGTATTAATTATCCATTCAGTGGAGCCTCATTAAAAGGGTACTTCCATGTACTGTGGATGAGCGGCATAGACACAGGACATAGACATAGCAGGGGAAAAAAAAGCTGATTCCAGAATTAAAGATGTTTAATATAAAAAAATAAACTAAGATTCTAAAGCCCAGAATAAGGACAGGTCTGGTAGAGAAGATTTACTCCCAATTTCGTACCTATGAACTAATGCCTGATATACTGGAAAAAATGGACACCGATATGAAATACTGCATTACACATTTATACTCGTGGCAAGCAGTTATTTATGGCAGTTTCATTATTGTGAGTAGCGAATGTCCTCTCAAGTCCTCTGTAGTTGAGATTTGCTTGAACTGAAACAAAAAGATAGGGAAGCAGTATAAAAATAACCCCATCTGTTCGCTAGTTCCTGTGATATGTCTTCATAGTGTTTATTCTGTGTGGTCTTTGGGTAAGAGCATCATAAACCAGGACTTCTGTCTCTTTCTTCAGTGTTCCTGTTAGACCAGCGCTCTCCCAGTCCCGTGGTTCAAGCCCTCTCCACGCTCTTTGCTCTGCCCCATGTGTGTTTGGCCGGCCCCTCTCCCTGTTTTCCGTGCTCGCTGTGCTTAGAAAATACTGAGAGCTGCCAGGACTCTTCCAAACAAAGCTGCTCTTGGTGCATCCAGCTTGATTTATTGATTTTTTTTTTAAATTTCATACATATTGTGTTTCCATGGTGCTGACTTTTTACCTTTAAAACTTTATCATCTGGGTTCACTGCAAATGAACATTAATGGTGTGGGAGTCAGTTCCAGACTTGCATCATTACTTTATGTTTAATAAAACAGGAGCTCAAGGTTTTGCTGTCTTTCATAGTCTACTCAGTTTTGCATCCCTCCCTTTTCCCCTCTTCTTTCCAATTTTCTTATACTTGGGCCAGGGTGTGTGGAAGTACTCAGTGCCTGCATCTCAAAGGCATACGGTTGTGGTGGGTTGGCACATATGCTTTAGAAGTATTAGAATATTAAAAATATTCAAATATTATAACATACGATTATTTCCAGGTTCTAGAGTAATTGGAAATGCCAAAATTCATAAGCAGGAAACATTAAAATGAGGGTCCCGCTTCCTCCATCTGTACCAAGATGATGGCATCAGATTTTGGGTTTGTCCGAATACATAAGAAAAACCAGCCCAAATCACAGCAGACTTAATTGTCCTCTTTTGAACCGTGCCCATCCTGTTTTAGCTTAAGTAGCAGCAGTTGTGATTAAGCCATTCCTCAAAAGGATTTGTTTTGGTTTTTTCTGCCTTCGTTCTTTGTGTCTTATTATAACTTCAGTCAGCAATTCTGATTAAAGCAGTTGTATTCCAGACTTGAGGATGTCAGAACTGCAGAAACAAAACAAGAAAAGCAAGGCCCTTGCACTTAAAAAAGTTAAATCACTGCACAGTGCGAGTTCTCTACGTCTTTTTCCTGCTGGGCTAGTTGAGTTCTGTGCCACACTCTGTGGTTTTTGATAGACGGCAAATTTCCATACAACTGTGCAGGTTTGCGTGGTGCTTTATTCTTGACCAGAATGGTTGTCTCTGCTCTAAAGACCCTAAAATATCTCCTCTTGCTCAGAAGTTAGTCAGTGCAAGGGATGAATTTATGTAGTTAGTACCTCTGCTTAGGTTTTAAAGAGTATTTCATGATTTGCTTTATGTCCACTGCCTAAAAGGAAGTTAACATTAGCCTAAGTTTTGCTTCAGCATATTCCAGCAGAACTTGAAATGCCATTTGGGCTAAACAAAGACAAATCTGTACTAAAGGACGCAGAAGGCTTATTCTCATTTGTGCAAATTTTGCACTAGTTCTGAACGAGCTAACACGCCTACGCCTCGCAATGCAGCATAGCAAGGGGACTTGTCACTGTGCAAGCAATGCAGGCGCGCTACGTCCTGGCTAAGCGCTCCGAGAGTGCCCCTACCCTGTGTGGACAGGGTGTCTCTGCACTGGGCTGAAGTAAAGACCCTCAGCACCACAGGTTGTGGCATCTCATGGTTTTCTGCTGTGGCAAATTCTGAAGGGATTCTTGGGCTTTGCAGATTTCTATTTATTGTCATTTCACACAATCTATTAAATTCTTCTGAATGAAACCTTCCTGAGTTAGTAGTTTAATATTTTCTAAGATATTTTTACTGGTGGTAAATGCTGCCCACACATAGGAAGACACAGTTCTGCCCTAGACAGCTCTCAATATAAACTTAAAAGCATATAAAGAACATGTAATATAAAGGGCAATGCTTTAATTACTGGAACGCACAAGAATGCAGCAAGGCTAGAGGAGTAGGCAATATTCATAGGGTAGGATTAGCCTCATTTGTCTGGAGATCAGAATCAAATGTTGTTTAAAGTCATAAATGAAGAAGAAATGGATGCTGTTCTTATGATCTCACCAGGAAAGCACGGCGGTCACACCCCAGGTCGGATTCTCTCTCTCTTGTATTTGTGGAAACCAACTTCTCTCTCTTTTTTTCTTACCCCATCTGAAAATTACAGAAGGTAGTAATTCACACATTAGACTTTCTGATCTCTGGCACGCACTATGGAGGTGCAAAGTATTGCTATAGCAGCATAATTTATCAGCGTTAAAATCTGACATATCATTCTCCCAAGAAAGCTAGCAATGAAAGCTGAAAATGGTACAGTGTGATCTCCTTCTGGTAGCGATGGATGTAAAAACAATGGGGAACAGAAGGGAAGTAATGTCTTACTGCAACCCTAAATGCTCATTTCCAAATAGTGCACGAATCATCTAACAGTTGTCGAGATGTGAAATACGAGGTAGTGGAAGAAGCTGTGACCGTTTGCCGCAGAAAGTGTTTGGTTTTTTCCTTATCAATTCCCCTTCCAGAGTCCCAACCTATTACTGGATTTGTCAAAATGGCTTGCTAATATGATGCCATATTTGTGGCAAGGCTGGCAGGGATGAAAGAAGTTCAATCTCTTGCTTCTGGGCACAAACTGCTCAGCAGCGGCATTCAGGGAAATACTGCGTGAGTGGCCAGTTGCATATTTTTGATCTTTCCTTCACAGCAAATATTGGCTAGGCTCCATAGCAGGCAAGCAGAGGCCTGATCTAGCCAGAAGAACAAGAGCATGAAGAGTTGATATCATGAGCATGAGGCTGATATCATGTTGATATCATGAGTATGAGGCTGGCTGAGGTCTGAGTGCCGAGGGAAATATGTTAGCAATGTTCTAGATAATGCAAATCCTCAAATCTGCTGTTTCATAGTCATGTTTCTCTGTACTGTAATAAATTCTCTAAAAGTATTTCCCATGGACAAAACACTTTTGAAAAGGCCTTTGTTATGTGTTGGCTTTGTGTAAGATGGCAAAGTGTCTAACCTGATGGCCTGTGTTATACACATCATCCTCTTCCAATCACGCAAATAGCTCCCGGAGAAATATTCAGTTCACATGAATGCACGTTGCATACCTCGTTTGTAAGTGAAGTGGCACTTAATAAATGTGAAACACCTTTCGTTGTCTAGATGTTTGAAATTCTTGATGCACTTACAAGCAGGAAGGTCACTTCCATAACAAGAGTCGCGCAGACTGCCCCAGGAAATTTTGCAACCTGAGAAAGACATAATGTGACCCACGAATATCTTAGGTGGGGAAGGATTATTTAAATAGCATGAACAAATGACAGGCTAGATAGAGGTTAGACTGTGATTATCTTCCTGCAAGACATGTAAAGGGTATTAATTTATAAAAGGGAGCTGCCAAAGGCTACGTGACCTAAATCCATTCCTTAAGGTTGACTGGAGAAACTACGGAGACTCATGCCCGGAGTGGAGGAGTGCTCTGTGGGTATGTCTGGGGTGCTGGCACAGCACCCACTGGAAGGATACCCATTCTTCTCACATTTCTTTCCTTATGCATGTCAAAATCTGTGCTTGATCCAGTGGATATGTTACCCCTTGCCTGGGGATGGGGAAGGGAAGCGGTGTGTGCAGAACCTCAGGTTGTGTGGGGATTTGCCGAGTTGTTCATATCCAGCTGATTTATTTCTTTGGCATGATGGTGTGTAAAAGTAACACTTCTTTAGGCTTCACCCCAAAACCCTGGTTTCTCTTTAAAATGCTACTGCACTTTCTCCAGCTAACGTGCTTGACCCACTAAGACGACTCTCAGATGCTGTAAATGCTGGACACCACAGTAGTATTATACTTTTATTGCCTTATTTAGCCAAGAGATTAAATGTAATGTTCAGATTATGTAGAACATTAACTCCTAACAATAAGCAAATAACACATTAGAAGCTTTGCTATTAAAACGTTTAGTGCTGGCTTTGCTGTGGAGCACTACAGGAGCCGTGACTTATGTTCCGTGAGGGAGGAGGCACAGCAGAGAAGAAGGCGCTGTACGTTCAGCGCAAGGGTCTCTTTTCTTCCGTCAAGGTAGTGCATATAGCTGCTGAGTCCATGCGTGCTTTAAGGGATATTTTTACATGTAGTTAAAACACCTGAGTCCAATTCTGACAGGCATGGCTGAAAATCCGGGGGGTTTCGATCAGGTAATTAAGTTCTTGCCTGTCTCCTGGTCGCTGGTGAGCGGGTGGTGTCTTGCACCTGTGCCTGCGAGATGGCCAGGTTGGGCCAGCCGGAGCCCCGCGTCGCAGCCTCTCCTCCGGTCAGGAGTTGCAATGTGCTAGTCTTGTCTTACAGACAGTATTTTTATGTGAGCTGATGGTTGCCAGGGTAACGGAGGCTTCGGGGAGTCTCGCGCCGACGCAGCGCCCTGGCCTCGGCAAGCGCGGGGAGCAGATGTTGGCTGCGAGCTGGGGAGCCGGGCTGACAGCGAGGAGCGGCGCTGCCAGCAGCCGCACATGAAGGGAGCTGGAGAGAACAATTTGCCTGGCTGCGCTCGGTGCAAGAGAGCAGGTTCAGGGCTCGCTCTCTCTTTCTCCCTTTTTTGTTGTAATTTAGTATTCTTGTCTCACCCCACAGGGGTTCCTCAGCCGTCGGCTTAAAGGCTCCATCAAAAGGACAAAGAGCCAACCGAAGCTTGATAGGAACAGCAGCTTCCGGCACATTTTACCTGGCTTCAGGAGTGTGGACAATGAAAGGTAAGGGACGTTTCTCGGAGGGTGGGGAGGAGGGCGTGTGAAGAGAACGAGGGTATTGATTTTTCCGGTTCTCGTTAATATCTTGCTTATCTTATTCAGAGCAAGGGCCACATCTGTGATAGAAGTAGACTTGCTTAATTGCAAGAGGGACAATTTTAATTCGTTGGCGAGTATACGGTGCAAGCCCTCCCTTTTTAGGTTAAATATCATGTACGGAGAAGCCTGGCTGCTCTGCTTTCTTTTCCTCAATAAATCCTAAGTTGATGCGCCAGCATATAAATAGCACATAGATGCAGCAGCCAAAGCCGACTGATGCAGGTGAGGGAGGGAGGGGAGGGATGCTCACACACTGGACTACACTGAACATTACTGGGTTACACATTGTATGAACAATAACATAGAACAATAACAATCATAATCTCCCCAAATCCCTCTCTCCCCCTTCCACACGCACACATCTTCAGCATAGCCCTTGACTGCCGTCATTACACCGAGATGGATTCTCAGCATGTGGCCGAAGCTGCTTTTTCTGTCTGAGCCATGACAGGATCTTTCAGTCCGGGAGGGATGCGTTGCAGGGAATGTGCAGACGGATCAGAGGAAGCATTTGACATGGGATGGCCAGTATTGGAGCAAATGGCAAGCAAAATAAAGAAGTGAAACCTTGGGTTTATTTTTCAGCTCAGTAAGAAAGTAAAGTAGCTCTTTAGTGGGTTTGTATGTATTTATGTACATGGAGATTTATGTCAGTGTGTGTGTGAGGCAGACGTACATTCTAGGTAAATGTATGTGTAATATCACATGCAGATCAAGGTCACGGCTGGGTAAGACAGGGTCCATTACCAACCACAGGAACAAACTAGAGGTTTTCCTCCAAAAGGAAGATCTTTCAACCTTACGTGAATCATTCTGGGGAATGACACAGAACCATTGAAGTGCCAAGAAAAGTCTATGTCTGAAAAATATGCCAAATTGGCCGTACATTGATGTAACCATTTTGCAGCAGTGGCATTTTAAAATATCAAGAGGGTGCTTTAGAATCCATTCAGTAAATGCTTTGCTTTTAAAGGCAATGACAACTTTTACTTTGTTTTAGCTATACTTATTCATTGGAGGGGCCGTGAATTTCTGAAGCCCACAAATGGCAATGGTCAATCTGGATTTTTCCTCACCTGACCTATTACAGCCTCCTAAGCTTTTTCCTTCTGGATTCTGCAAGTAGAAGGGTTGTGCTGGTCAGTACAGAGTCATATTTCTGGGGTTACTACCTAGGAAGACAGGGTTGATTTGATTCCTGTGCTGCAGTTTTCACAAATGCTCAAAGCAGGGCACTGTGTTCCATACGGAAGACAAGCGAGTGTAGCCGGGCGGCCGGGGATCTGCCTACGGTGCTGCTGCTTCACTCAAAGAACTGGCAAATTAGGCAATGTTTTCTTCCTTCCTAGATGAGTTTTGTTTCTGTGAACTGGCAGTATAGGACATGGAAATGAACTGTTTCAGCCAGCCCTGAAGCCAAAGTCATTTTCCCAAATTAGGCTTTGTAGTTTCCCTGCCCTCCCAGCACAAGAGCCCTGGAGCTTGCTGGGCAGTGTCCTTTCAGACAGAGCCAGATTTACTGCAACTTTTCTTGAAAGAGCTTCAGTGAATGGCTGTAGTGCGTTTTCAGCGTAGGGCTTAGAGGGTGGGTTAGAGGAGAGGCAGCGTTTGGCAGCCTTGGATAAAACCCAAGGGTTTGCTTATATGAGTATTTAGAAACTGAAAATGAAAGACTTCTGTTAGGCAGGTGTCACTCCTCAATACACTTCATCTAGGATACGCAGACATGCCCTGATCTGGAGGAAGCTCTCTGACACCAGGTAGCTTTTGATGGCAAGCTTTTAGTCCCCCTGCTTTCATAGTAGTGTCAGATCTATAATGCAAGCAAGTATCCTGCTGCAGAAGATCTTGGCCTTAGGTACTGTTGCTCTTGGACGGGTGAAAGAAAAGCAGCAGCTGGGCTTCTCAGTCATGCATCAAGGTTTTGGTTACAGAAGATAATTTTATCTTCCTGAACATTCCCATCCACGTCTGCTAAGATGCACAATGCACTCGCTTCTGTGCGTGAAAGGGCTTGAGTCTTTTAGATCACTCTCGTGCATTTGCTGCTGTGCTTCCTGTCGTTCTTGAAATCCAAGAACTGTTTCAAAGAAGCATCTGGTATTGGAATATTTGCCTCTTAAATATTTGATTCTTGACTCCATCTTGTATCCAAGCTGATTGTTCACGAACTGCTCCTTTGCTCATGGAAGTAACCATTATAGCAGCGTTCTGTTCTGGAGCTCTGTAGGATTTTTGTGGGAGATGCTATGGCAAAAATGAATAGTGCAATAAACGCAACCAAAACACTCCAGGTTGAAATATTGAGCTATAGTAGATCATAAGTGATTCTGTTTCTTGGCTTCTGTGTTTTTAAACTGGTCCTGTGTCATGCCGCTTAGTTTCTTTATTTCTCTTTTTCTTGCATGTCCTGTTTATCCTGCTGGGTACAGCAGATGCGTATGAATATATGAAATGTGCACATACATGTACAGAGAGCTAATTAGGTGGTCGTGGCGTGTAGGTAGAGCAGAGAAGAGAATATAAACAAACATATCTATGCTTTTTATCCAGTGTTGGATTGATGCACACATTTAAATACAACATGTAAATTTAAAATAGAAAATTATTACCTCCTACAATAGTGAGACATTTGTACAGTGTGAGTTTTATAGCAAAGGAAAACAAGGAAATAACGTTAAACATTGGAAAAGTCACAGAATGTCTCACTGGCGTCAGTTCAGAACCGCCTTGTTAATTCTGTGCCAATAGAGCCTGGGTTTTGTACCTTGCATTGGCACAAAGGGAACAGCCAGGTTTCCAGTGGAGTCTTGCAGAGCTGCTCTTATAAAGCGTGGTTACTGCGTCCTGGGGAGGAGCTGACAGCTCTGAAATGCGGGGTTCTTTGTCGAGTTGACGTGCCATCTACGAGGGCCCCGCGTCCATTGCCAGGCAGCTGTTTGCAGTTCTGCCATGGCGTGTGCGTCTGTGCTCGGAGCAACTACGAAAACTTAAAGAATTCTGGTTTAGTAAAATCTTGGCCAACCATTTTTTTCTCTAAAGAGAACATCGGAGGAATTGCTCAAAGTGGTGTGTCAGAAAAACACACTGATTATAGTCAAGCAGAGCTTAGGTTTGTAGAAGAAACATGGTTGTTTCTCATGGGATTGGATTTTATGTTGACTGAAAGGAGACCTTTTGTTCGAAAAAAGGTGGGATAAGGGGTGTGCGCCTACTTCAGTAAATTACTGTGGGGTTCACGTTGATGTAGTTGGCCAAATTTTGCCAGTCTTTTGCATACTGATTTTTTTCTAGGAGTCCTGTTACAGTAAACTAATAAAATTATTGATAGTGAATAAGAGCAGCAAAATCAGACCAAGTGTAACTAGTACTGTGTATGAGAGGGGCATCAGTCTGGTACAATCAGTTTATATAAATGTGAGATTTAAAGGAGGATTGTGGAATGAGTGCTCCTTTCAATTTGTTGGCTGGTCAGATTGCTTGTTAGAGCTAAAAGGGATTCGTTAAAATGGCTTTTTGCTAACAATGTCTCCTGCATCCTGATTTATTACAGCAGCTAACAAAGTTTTTATCATGGAGCGCTGAATGTTTGTCTTTGTAGCGGCCTCTCCGGAATCAGCCACAAATCAAGCATTTGGCAGATGGATTTTTCTTAATTGGACCCACATTTCTCCTACAAAAATTTGCGATGGAGAAAGTTTCAGGGTTGGGATTTGGGCATGGGGAGCAGAGCCAGAGAACTGGGAGACGGTTACTCTGCTGCAGTTAATTATTGTTGTTAGCACATTTCTGATTGTTTTCTTGTTGTAGTGACCTTTTCAGTCACTGCTGCCACTTCGTTACAGTAATCTTTTAAAAATAATTTCTGTCAGTTTGTCAGGAATTTAGAAAGTAGATGTATATGGGCGCTGTTTGGTTTTTTTTAAAGCTAAATACATGAACTTGGTCCCATCCCCTCTGAAACTGGCAAAGGTTGCCATGATGTTACAGCCGCCCTGAGGGGGCAGGGACACAGTGTCGCTTCGTGGGACAAACACCCTCAGACTGTCTCGATTTGGTGGCAAATGGGGACTCTGTAACTCCGTACTCTGATTAACCCCGAGTTGTTCGCTCCTAGGGACACTTTCCCCTGTGCACCTAGAATGCATTTAATGCTGAGGGACTCTCGATTACTAACATTTGTGATTATTTTGTGAGGTTTTTTGCATAATTCCAGAAGATAACGTTCTATTTAAGCTGCTTCTTGGCACTACAAAAGTCTGAGCATATGGTTGATTGTTAAATGAGCCTCAGCCTTGGAAGGGGTACAGCCCTGCATTAATAACAGCGACGACTTGCACTACTGCTACTTCCTCTTTAAACTAGGCTTGGGTTTTTTTATCCCATCAAAAATTTTTGCTTATAACCCACGGAGGGAAGAGGAAGTGCACAAGTCATGTACTGCAGTGCATTTAATTCCTAATCTAGTGCTAGTGCGGTCTGCTGTATGGGCTTTCAAATGTTCATAAAGCTTATTTTGATGCAATAGGAGAGCATCAATAACTTACGAACATCTGTACTCTTAGAGTAAACTTAGTTTGAGAGTTCTTTTTAGATCTAATTGTCATTTGTTTATTCCCAACAAACTCGATATGCCAAATATTTTTAGGCATGATGAAATTGGTTAAGTTTGATGAGAGTATGGTGAGTGCTGCATTACAAAGGATGAAGTCGTCACTGTTTCCTTTGGAAAGAGGAATGGAGTGACTCATCCTGCAGAACTAGGACACTGGCAGACCCCAGAACGCGTGAAGGGCTTTCAGATCTGTGTTAACAAGTGCTGGAGAACTTGCTTTATCTTCTGCCTCCTTACTTCAGTGGCATTAGCCAGTGAAGCTTTCTAAGTAGGAAGACTTATAATAGTAGATGCACAGTGAAGGGTGACACTAACAGCGTGTTACTGCTGCTACTACATCACCAGGGCAGGGAGCTCTGGCTTTCATGATGATGAAAATATTTTGAGGAAACACTGCTGGGTTTGTATAGGGAAACCATTCGGCACTGTCGACAATAACTAAAATGCAAAAGGAAACATCTTGCGAATTCAGGAACGGGAGCATCCAGCAGGGAACAATGTCTGCGTTCTCGTGCTGTGGGTGATGCCTGTTCCCACTCCCCCCCGCAGCCAGGGAACAAATGTAGGTGGCTTAAAGATTCAAGGACAGTCTCAGGCCTGAGACTGGCCTCATATAGTACCTGCATTTATATCAAGGCTACTTTGTCCTGGAATATGCAAATCAGCCTTTTAATGGGGTTCCTTTGCAAAATCTTTCTTGAACCAGAAAGTTAATTACTGATCTCTAATTAACGGCTATGTTAGGAGGCTGGAGTAAAATCAGAGAGAACTGCTTTGAAGGAGAGATGCAGGAGGAAATTAGCAGTTGTCCCCAGAAACTGTTATGTTCCTCGTCTTCTTCTCATGGTATTAGGAAGTTGAGAAACTGGTATACAAATATTTTTAAAAGGATAATGCTCTTAATGGAAAGGAGGGGTTTGGGAGGATTTTTTTGGGAGGCAGCAAAACAAACAAAAAAATCCTCTATATGGAAGAAAGACTAATACCCTGCTAAAAATAATGTACAGTTCCCTTGTACAGGTGGTTCAGGTTTCCACTGTGTTAAGAGTGACCTTGATTCCCCTTTGGAGTCAGTCTGATGCTGCGGTTAATGACTGACAACAGGGGTGGTTGGAGCAGGAGCGTGCTTAAAACTAGGTGTGGAATTGGCGGTTTCAGTCCTCCTGAGCATGGCAGCCCCGGCAGCGACAGCGGAGCCTCGGCAAAGCTCCAGCCCTTCCCCGGTCAGTGTTCCTGGCATTGCATTTTCTTGATTAAGGGAAGTAGAACTCCTGGTAAATCTGGAAGGTTGCAGATCGATTGCACCGGCCCGTGCATATAGAAATATTTGTTGTAAAGCCCCATTCAGCAACACGCTGCTCCTCGTGGCTAAAGCCATTAAATAACCCCAAGAGGGGCAGAGACGTGGTCCCTTTCACCTTCTCCCAAGGCAACAGCAAGGTCTCAGCTATTCCTCCCGCTAAAGTGGCTTTTGCACATGCACGTGAATCTGTGATTTGTATCTGCGGCTACCTGAGGTAAACCTCTTCGACAGTCTCAAAGAAATATATAAACACTTCCCTTTATCCTACATACTCAGACTAAGTTCCTAACTGAACAGGGAGGTCACGTTGAATACCTTTCAGTGAAAGACTGTATTAATTCCTAGCAATTTTTCAAGCCACAGTAAAATGTCAGAGGAAGGACTAAGAGGCTGGCTGGAATTATTTTAATAGCCTTCTTGACGTCCCTCCTCTTCCCAGTTTCCTCACAGCCCAAACGAGCAGCACAGAGCCCCACAGGATACAGCTCGCGCTTCGACTCGACTTGGAGTCATGTAGCAAAATTATAAAACCCTTCCTGCTTAGGCAAATGCAGCGCTGCTGGGATAATTGGCTTCATGCATCTTACAATTAGCTTGCAAAAATATGTTTTGCATTCCTGACCTTTTCTCTATAAGCAAGACCATTGTTTCACTGTCCTGCTTAATTACAAAATATAGTGTTGTGTGAGGATAGAGATGACATCGTTGTATCGTTGGCTCTAATTTGATGAGACATCATAATGGGGAGTTTTCATACTGAGGGCACGGAATTAGTGTAGCGTGAAGCCACATTTCTCTAAACCTACTAAATAAGGAGAAGTTAATTTTATGCTCTATCTTTTTGACATTTGTAATCAAAGCATTGTATTACAGCTGCAGATGGTTAGCATTTGAAGAATGTTCGGTAAACGCCGACAATCGGAAGGCATTGTTTCTGCAGCGGAAGATCAGGTTGATTAATGGATGGAAGGATGCTTTCTTTCATTCAACTGTTCTCACAGTCTGAATGCACGTTATTGACTCATTTGGCCATCGCCTGGCAGACATGACGTTGCGGTGCGTCGGTGTACACCTCAGGGTTACAAGCAGATAATTCTGTTCGTATCCTTTCGGCACAGACTGAGCGAGGGTGACAGTTCGGTTGCTTTGTGGCTGATGGTGTCTTGATATTCTTCAGATCGAAGATAGATACTGCTACTCCGTTGCATTAACATTTTGTTTCCAAACAGACCATTTATTCTGACTTTGCCCTGGTGAGGTTTTCATGGGCACGTATTTCAGTGCAATTACATTAGCATTACTCTTCATGTCAATAAACTCAAAGGAAAAAAAAGAGAAAGAACATGCCGTCGCTACAGCTTTTACACCAGAAGGCGCTTTCTGTTAGTTCTAGACTTTTCTGTTTGCTTTTTAAATTATTATTTGTTTATAATAAAAACTAAGATACTTCTACCCCAGGCTTAAACATTCTGGCACACAATGCAATTGGCTCATGATGAAAACATTACTTTTAAACTAAAAAGTAACAGTCTTGCTCTCCCCAGCCCACCATCTCCTGGCCACGCGTTCCCCTTGCAGCAGATCCGGTCATCACGCACTTGTGGGAAGGTCAGCAAGTTGATTCAATGGGAAATTATTATTTAGGGGAGTGATTTTCTGTTGGATTAGGGCACTGAACCAACTCTGTAACTGCAGAGTAACAGCAAGATGGCAGAAAAAGGACTTTTCCTTTCAATGGCAGTGTGAGTTGCATTTAGTGAGCTACGAAGTCAAACTGTACTCGCAGCCTCTGGCCCTCGCGCTGTGCAGGCGCGGGGAGGGATATCCACCTGGCATCTGCCCCAGTTTTCCATCTTTCAAAATGGAATTTCCCATCCCGTAGGAGAGGTACGTTGCTTGATGGATCAGCTTTTTCTGTCCTCTCCTCTCTCATTTCTACTGGCAATTAGTATTAGCAATAGATGTCTTTGTCTGTTGGAAGGAGAAAATATTTAAAAACAAGCTTCACTCTGTTCTTTCCTGAAACTCTGCAAAACCTTGATTGGAAAAATCTGTGTGAGGGGCAAAGGCAGAGTTGTAAGTGAACATACAACAGCTGAGGTGGGCAAGGGTTTCAAGGCTTTGTTCAGAGGGCTGGAAGACGCAGATGTCTGACATGTATGTCTTGTTATCCAATTTCATATTGCAGTGGTCGTGCACTGAAACCCGTTGATTGTAGCTGGAGGCAGCCTGCACGTTGAGCTCACTGCTGGCAGTTAGTTGTACAGAGCCCTGGATGTAATGATGTTCAAGACTTGTGAATATAAAATAACTATGTCAAGTTCATCCATCAGCTGGGAGGGAAGCAAAAAACGGACTGAAAAAAAATAGGCTCCTCTGTCCTTCCTCCTTACCACACTCTTGAATAATGCCTTATGATATGGAGCCTCTTCTTAAATGCTTGTTAGGGAGATTTCAAGTCGATTGTTCTTCGGATATCTTATGATACTGATATTATGATCTTGTGTATCTGTCTGGCAGTGTTTTTCATTTCAATTTTCAGTACTACTACAGAATGTCTCGCTTAGGTTCCCTTCAGCAAAATTCAGGTCAGGTGTGATGAAAAGAAGCAAGAACCGATTTTAATTGAATTAAACCAGTGCATTTTAGCTGGAATTAAAACATAATTTGTTTAAAAATACTTAACCAATTTGAATTAAAGCCAGAAATAGGAGTTTAGCTTTAATCCATGCATGTTGTATAAGTAATTATATGAGAAAGGGATGTGGCATGCATTGTACATGATTGATAGCGTGCCGGAGGGTGGCATTCATTCACAAAATGATGTAAATGTATTAGCAATTATAAAGCTATAGGTATTATATGTGACTGTCCCCTTTGCTCACATTTACAAATGTCTCTGGGATTAAGTTGGCCCTGTACAACAGCCCCCATGCTCCACTGCTGGTACATGAGAGATTACACACATCCTCTATTTGAACCATTCAGTGCTGCTTCTCCGTAGGAGTCCCTCTACAAAGTAGTCCTGCGGTAGTTACCAAATGATTTACATAACTCTGTTGTATGTACCTTGAATAATTAATACTTTGCTGTCCTTGCTGTGTGGGGAGATTGGTTCCATTATGGGTGTGTTTGTTGCTCTATAGTAACACTTTAAATGATATGTATATATACAGGGAGAGAAAGAGAGAAGGCTTTATATATTGAATTTTTTGTGTGAGAACAAATTTTTTTAAAAATGCATTGCTTCTGAGAATTGAAACGAAAGGCTGAGGGCTGCTATTAGCTCATCTTGGAATCTGGTGTTTATCCTCCGCCTGGGCACAATCCTCCTGGGCACTGAGGAAGGCCGAGCGCCATCCTGGCGGGAGGTGAGTCCAGGCTGCAGGGCAGGCTCTTTGTGAGCCGGGCTGTGACGTGTCCCTGGCGAGGGGTAACGAGCCTCCCGTATTTGCTACCTGATCAGCCGCCGCACCGCGCGCTGGGTTTCCCTCCAGGCACTGAAAGACCAATTCTGCAACTAGCGCAGGGTGAGACACAGACGCTGTGGAGGCTTTTCGCAGTTACCCAGTTCTCTTGAATCAGTGATATGAAGAGTCTAGGTGGTGGGGTGTGGGGGGGGTGTGGGTGTGGGTGTGAGATGTTTGGCATTTTCAATCACAATAAAAAATGTTTCTTGTGACATATGAAGAGTATCGGTCCTGGCTATTGCTGAAAAGCAGTAAGAAGATAATTTGAATTCAAGTTTCCGGTTGCTTGAATTTGGTGGTGCTTGGATCAAGAGGTTCGGGTTAGGACTACTGTAAAGGGAAGAGACATTTGCAGCGTATCATTTCTCCTACACATTCACATTCTGAATCAGTGGAGGAGGCTGAGGTATCAAATTTGGCTGTTTGTGAGCTCTCTTTTACTGTAACTTTTCTGCTTTTGGAAGATGGGGTTTGCACGGTTTAAAAACCACATTGCAGCATTTTTTTATTTCTTTTGAGAAATGCTGAAACAGTTGCTTTAATGCTATACCTTAGTAGTTTTAATCGCTGACCCAGCATTGTTCGTGATTACCCTGTGTTGTGGCACTTTCACTCTACCTTTTACGACGGCTCTAGGTAAACGTGGAGGTACGTGTTGGTTGTGCGGCGTCTGTGTTGGTGAGCACGGCGGGTTTGACCAACGAAGTGTCGTTAGTGGGGTGACACCAGGCTGAATGCATGGGAGTGCCTTGGGGGTGCTGGACACCCAGAGGAACCGACGGGGAGCCGCCGAATGCTAGCCATGCATTTCCTGAACTGGATATCGCATCCGCAGAGGATCTCTGCACGAAACCTCCCCAGCTCACCCAGAATTAATTATTCACTGATCATCACTCAGACCTTATGGATTAGGGAGCAGGGAGGGGGTTGGCAGGAGGTGGATAGAAGATGGAGCAATTTGGATTGCAATTAGTGTTTCGTTTCTTTCCTTACTCCCTGATTGCCTGAATTGGAGATGGCATGTTAGAACCAAGCAAGGATTTATATCCCAGCAGCGGACGTTCCCTGTGCACCAGAAACTAGCAAATCCGCTGCAGTCTTTAAGCTTCCCAAAGAGATAAAACACTCCGTCAGTCTGAGGAGTTGAAACATCAGGGGAGCAAGTTTTGCTTAGAAAATGTTGCAAGGGAACAGCAGTGCCCAGTCTGCCAAAGCAGGAACACTTCACTAGCCACATCCTACCCTTATGATGAGAGCATTTAGATACTGTCTCTCTCCATCCATTATCTGGCTTCTCCCCTTTCTAACTCCTGAGCGTGCTCCTTGCCAGGAGCCTTCTCTGGGGCTTACGGCTGTGGCAGATCCATACTGGACACGGAAGCCTGTCTGGGTAAGCAGCCCTGCAGCCAATGTCAACCCCAAGCCGCCGGGTGCCTCGCCCGGTCGCAGAGAAAGTAATTCTAAGTTTAGTCATTACAAAACATGTTAGCCAACAGTTGCAAGTCTGCTTCACTGGTGAGGCTGTGCTAGTGTTGCAACCTCAAGGGGTTTTCTTGGTTATACCAGTAACCACAGTCTGGGTCACACTTTGGAATAATTATCTTGATGTCTGAAAGGCTCTTAGAAGGTCCCCAGAGGAAGGGGCCCAGTTGCATTGCAGGAGAATTTAGAGGTATACGCTGGCAAGCCTTCAGCACTTAGCGATTTATTTAAGTTAGTTCTTTTAATTGCTTTCTTGCATCCCTATTCTATTATAAGCTCTATGAGCCATCTAGGGAAGTAAGTCTAGCTAATATTAATCTCCTCAATCCTTCTTCCTTTAACTAGTTACTCCTGGCTTCATTTGCACAGGCATTTGAGCCCTACAGAGCAGGTAATAATTTTGATTCTGTTAAACATGTTCTAACAGAAAGTGTAACTTAGGAAAAATCACCAGCTGACTGCTGCATTGCATTTTTATTTTTAAGTCTCATCTCTTAAATGTGGTTTATATCTTTGTGTAACGCTGCTGCTTCCCAAGACTGTTGGCAGCTTCCGTGATATGTATTCATAAAGCAATTCCAGGTCCTTGAGTGAAACCTGCAAGAAAAGGGCAAAGAATTATTTGTCTTTTTTTCATTATCTTGGCCCTCTTGCATCTGTTCTGACACGCACTTGAGAGAAGCTTTCTTACTTGATGCCTTTATATCTAAAGCGCTCTCTTTGTATAAACCAAGGCAGGGTGTCTTGCCCTCCTTAGATAAAGTCACTCATGTTGAGGCTGTCACTCACTTTGTTAGCCTTAGTTCCAGCCCTCTCACAGCACAGGCAGAGCCTTCACATACCCCTGAGTTAGAGCAAACGTCGTGATAGCAGGGGAGTGAGAAAACAGAATGACAAGAGCACGTCAGAGCGATGGCCCGGGGAGCCCACTGCCTGGTGCCTGTTCGCGGTTGGCTTATTTCCTGACTCGAGAGCTCGGTTATCTCTTCTGAATGTTATGAAAAGTTTCAATGTCTTAAAAAATAATAATCCTGTTAGAGTCGTGTGACGCTTTTGTTCTCGATTACATCTCCTATCAGTGAGTTCCACAGACACAGTGAGATGTACGATCCGTAATTTATATCGCTAACATTTTTAAATCTATTGCTAGTTATCTTTCATCTGTATTATCTATTCCTTGGCCATTTTACTAAAAGACAGTAAATAGAAACAGGTGCTTTATTTCTTATTTTACCCTGCATTATTTGCTGATAATTTGCTAGGGGGACATTTGTCATGTCACCTCTCCTTGTCTCTTCCAGCTAAAGAGACCATTCTTAGACCGTTTTCCATGGTTTATATCACATCTTGAGCCTTCCCCTAATAAATGTATTGCACCTGTACATCAGTGCGCCGTTGGAAGAAACACCTTTTCTACACCTGTTTTTTCTTGACAGCACTGGCATGTATGTTCTGTGCATCTATGAGATAGGTGTCGTAGGGGAGCTGGGAGCTGCAACAGAGACAGACTAAACATGAGAAATGTGAAGATGTTAGTTTGGTGGCATCCACATTCTGCACTTCTGGGGCCGTAAGAGAAATTCTGGGGTGGGGGAGGAGGGAGAAAACAGGGGCTGGCTGGCTGGCTGATGGAAGATTTTCCAGCAGGTAGCGTTACTGAATGAACAGTCCAAGGATACCTGGTTGGAGCAACGTGTGCAGCAGCACAGCCTGTGATCTGTCGGCACCTCTTCCCCCTCCAGGGTGGTCAGGCCATAAGTGTGAATGGTGCTGGTGGCCGAGAGCGCCGGGAACCTAAGTGCTGTGGCTGCAAGAGTCTGTGCCAGGTGCCACGGCTCTGTGGTGTGTCAGACACGTTGACGTGGCGTGGCCCAAGCAAACCCCTGTCCTCTAGCAGATGGATGATGCACGGTGCTCCTAGTTAGCACCCAGGAGGGTGCAGGCTGCCTCCCTCCTGCTTCATTCTCACCTCTGCTCCCCTGGGAGCACCCGTCCAGGGCAGAGCACTCCAAAGCAAGAAGAGCTGCAGCAGCAAGGGCAGAGGCTCCAGGGCTCCCGTGGGGGCAGAGGCTCCAGGGCTCCCGTGGGGGCAGAGGCTCCAGGACTCCCATGGGGGCAGAGGCTCCAGTACTCCCGTGGGGGCAGAGGCTCCAGTACTCCCATGGGGGCAGAGGCTCCAGGACTCCCATGGGGGCAGAGGCTCCAGGGCTCCCGTGGGGACAGAGGCTCCAGGGCTCCCGTGGGGGCAGAGGCTCCAGGACTGCTGTGGGGGCAGAGGCTCCAGGGCTCCCGTGGGGGCAGAGGCTCCAGGGCTCCCGTGGGGACAGAGGCTCCAGGACTGCTGTGAGGGCAGAGGCTCCAGGACTCCCATGGGGGCAGAGGCTCCAGGGCTCCCGTGGGGGCAAAGGCTCCAGGGCTCCCGTGGGGACAGAGGCTCCAGGACTGCTGTGAGGGCAGAGGCTCCAGGGCTCCCGTGGGGACAGAGGCTCCAGGGCTCCCGTGGGGGCAAAGGCTCCAGGGCTCCCGTGGGGACAGAGGCTCCAGGACTGCTGTGGGGGCAGAGGCTCCAGGGCTCCCGCGGGGGCAGAGGCTCCAGGGCTCCCGTGGGGGCAGAGGCTCCAGGGCTCCCGTGGGGGCAGAGGCTCCAGGACTGCTGTGGGGGCAGAGGCTCCAGGGCTCCCGTGGGGGCAGAGGCTCCAGGGCTCCCGTGGGGGCAGAGGCTCCAGGATTCCCGTGGGGACAGAGGCTCCAGGGCTCGTGCACCACTGGGCACCTCCACAGCCCAGGCACAACACAACCTGCTGCCTTTAGTCCACCCTCCCTCTCTGCCTCTGAGACTGCTCATCCCTTCTTGTCTCAGAGGAACATATCCTTTTGTTAAAATGAAGTGATATAGAGTCAGCATTACACAGAGGAATGAGTTATGAAATAATGGGGCTAATAAGCATGTAAAATAACCTGACTGTACAAGAGTGCAGTCTATGGAACAGCAGCTGCAGCAAATATATTCAGGTTATCAGTGTGCGGCTATTTTATGCTGAGAGGGCTTAGGTGTAATGAGAGTTACTGCATCACGGGAACTCTTGGCAATGAATAGTGACATTTTCCAATAACAACTTTTAGAAATGAAAAAAATCCTCTGTATGAGTGTAGCTCTGACTGACAGCTTGGGGATCTCCTCTCTCTACCCTCACAACAGGTATAGCATATGTGGCGATGGCAGCTTTTCCTACACCTCCCAGACAACATGCCTTGAACCCCCAGCACGGAGCCCTCTGCGAGCGGCAGTCGGGCTGGTTTGTGCCCACCGCTCGCTCAGCCTACGCGTGCCACGGGGACACAGCCAGTGACCGTGAGTTGGGTCGGCGGCTCTTTGAGGATTAGGCACCTGCTGCTGAGAATTGGACTCGGGTCACCAGGGCTGGTTTCAGGCAACCAAATGGTAATTCTTAATTGCTTTAGTCCTACACCACTACCTGGGTTTGAAGGCTCATCAGTAATTTCCTGGACTAACTGTCCTGGCCTTGGTGTTCTCAAAGTCAGGTTAGTTTTGGTTTTGTTTTGTTTTGTTTTTTTTTTTAATTAAAATGCAAAACAGGACTTGGCCTAAATAATTCCAGCGACCCAATCGTAAGTGTGAAGGTTTTGGAAGTATCAAATTCCCTGAAACATTTAAGATCATTCCACAGTCCCTGATCTCACCCAGCCCATTATCCTACTTTGTTCCAAATCAACATGTGGCATTCCTGCTCCCGACTCCAGTAGGTCACAGGCTAGAGCAACGTGTCAGTCTGTGCAGAATAGGACGAGTGCTGTATCACCTGCATCTCTGGCATTTTTATTTTCTCCTATGTGATGTACTAAAACCACAGACCTTGTCACCAATAAGCTGAAGAAGCATCATTCAGCTCTGAGTAGTTTTTCTGGACACTTTTCTTCATCTCACAATTTTTTTTTTTCTTTCTATAAATGCCAGTGCATAAAGAATGCAGGATTAAATTTGATTTGGGCTATTGGTATTTGGTACATAAAGAATAACGCTGTTTGGTATCAGTAAAATATGTTGGAGAAACTGACTCCTCCTAACTGTGTTCATCCTTATAATCGAGTTAAAGATACAGAGATCTTCAAACCCCATTGTGTTCCACTCTGGAGATTAGGGCAGGCCAACTGTTTGAAAGAGTGATTAGCAAATTCTTACTCTAATAAATACTGTGAACTGGAATTGCAGCTACTCCTGTAATCTGATCACTGTTTACAACTCTCTGTAAACCTTAAAAATTATACTCATTTTGTCTCATCTGAAAAATCTACTGAGAATTCTTCATTTTTTTTCTGTTGAAAAGTTGATTGACTAATCACCTGACCAAAAAAAAACCCAAAGACAACTTCAGCAGTCTGTGAGGATTACTTAGGCTATTTTGTCCAGTGATTTTATCTACCATTTCCATCAAAAAGTACACTGGAAAATGTTTTCTCTCAGTCAAGTGTCTCGCTCTGCGTAGCTGTTTATTGTGCTGCTTCTGAGGTCAGAGCTCCAACTTTTCTGTGTCATGGCACCCAATTCACAGCAACCTCACACAGACCAATTTCAAACGTTCTATCTGTCGCTCCCATGGTCGGCTTAATTCTGCATTAACGAGAAAGAGAACCGAGGACATTGCTAGGAATTTTTGTCAGCAGCGGCCCCTTTTCCTGGAGCTCACCTTTGCGCTGCCCTTTTCCATGATATGAGCGGTCACATTATTCCGTGTCAGTAAGTTTGCAGAAAAAAAATCTAGCCTTTTTGTTATGGTCATAAACCACTGCCGGTTGCTGAGCTGTAACAAGCTGAGAATCTGCTCAATGGTAAATTGTGAGATTGCATAATTACGGCTTACACAACACGCACATGCATACGCAAACAGACCAGGGAATTACTGTGTGGGATGGATTAGGGAAGTCTGCGATGTACAGCTTTCATCACTAGTGTCCCCTGCAAAAGGAATTCCTGCTACTTAATTTAGTAACACGTATCTGATTTTCAGTTTTCTGCAGAAGGTGGGAAGGAATGTGGCTGGTTTCGTGCTGAGCTTAGGGAATTTCTCCCGTTGCCGCTCTCTCTCATGACTCAGAAAGGTGGTGACTTTCCCTGGGTCCACACAGCGTCTCATCATTCTTGCTTGTCTGCCTGCAAGGGAGTGGTTTTCCACCACCACAATTGGCACCGAGAGCTCTTATTTTAAATAACATGAAAATAAAACAGACTGCTCCCACCCTGGACTCTGCAGATGGGCAGTGTTTTGAATCCTGCTCGAATAATCACTGATACTAATTATAGAATTCGGGGAAGACGGCAGGGCTGCTGCGCTGCGTCCGCCCGCGGACCGGGGCGGGAGCGCGCGAGGCTCTGCTGGGCGAGTGCTTTGCTCTTCCAGCACAAACGCAAATGCAGCGAATCAGAGTAATTTCTCCATTGTGATTTCTGCGGTTCGCTTTGTCTCTGCTTTTCTTCCCCTTTGCTGCCCTTGCACTTCCAGTAAGGGAGCTTGTAACAGCAATGTAGTAGGCGCTTGAATGGCTGGAAAAGCCTTTCATAGCAAAGAAGATGTGATTGTTACTTATTTAGTTTATTTTTGGTTAATACGACCGGAATACAAATGGGGCTTCAAGGCCTAAGGGCCTTGCATTCTTAGAATAATTCCTTATGACATGTGTCAGGCTCTGTTTTATTCAGGTGGGTGGTATGATATGGAACAGTAAAGCAAGCTTGCGTTTCTCCGCAACTGTATTTATACGCGCACTCCCTGGCACAGAGGTGCTTATTAGCAGAACGTCACATCCACGCTGGCTATACCCGGCCTGAAACACTTCGCAAATACTGCGTGGGCCTTAAGAGAAATCATCTTAAATCAATCGGATAACCTAACGCCAGAGTGTCCTTTCTGCCTTATCCTTTGTCCAGGCAAAGACGAGGCTGCAAGAGGCGTTCCTTAAGTAATGCTCTAGACAAAGCCTTCGTGTCCGAATGGAATATTGATTTTCTAATTGCTGTGCTGCTGTTAAATGAGTCGTTAGTGGGAGTAGGGGGAAAGCAAACTCAAATGTGTGGCAAGCTAGCTTTGGTTTGTCTCTGCTGAACACACCCAGGGTGTTAATGTGTGAAATTTGACAAATGGAGTAAGGCGGGATTTTTTTGTGTGACGTGGACATAGAGAGGGCAAATGAGGCTCACCAGTGGGGCAGGCTCACTCTCCCACAAAGCACCAAACAGCCTTTCAGCTTCAGATATTCACGCTGCAACTAGGGAGGAAAACACGCTGCAAAGCAGCGGCACCTTATGCAATAGTCCCCAGGAGGTGGGTCGGTCACTCTGAATCATCCCGCATGGTCCGTCTGAGCTCCTTCAGGCTCTCCAGGGTAGAACGAGGTTGGCTGTTCCTCGGACACAGGTAGCAGCAAAGTACTTTTGTTTCCCCGGTGTGTAGTTTCTCCTATACAACAGCGGCCAGACGGACAGTCCCTCGCTCAGCCAGGGAGGGACCTGTGGCGGCCGCAGCCGCGCAGGCTCGCCAGGGCTGGCCTGCCAGGGTGCTGCCCCTCCTGCCCAACCTCACTCGCGCCCATTAGCTCTGCTGAGGGGGCTGCGGTGCACTTGTGGGTGAGCACGAGGACACCCCTTAACCCAAGCAGGCCCCAGACCCTCCGGTGGGCTCTTGCAGGCTGTGCAACAGCCGCTGGATGCACCCACCAGCCTGCCTGCCGCCGGGGCCACGTCTGAACCGGCGACCTCGATCTCATGTGTTCCATCTCCTTGTAACGCTCCCTCGAAGCAACCTACCTGGGACAGAAATGGACTTTTAAAAGCCTCTAGTCAGACACTTTGGAAAATAAAACTCAGTCTCTGTGGTGAAATCTTTATCGCAAAGAATCTTCTTGAGAAAATAGTGGTAACTATCAGCTATGCCACATCTAGCCGATAAATAATATTTCTTAATATAGTTTCAGAAAATACAGCATATGTTTATGTGTTCAAAAACATCCTCTTAGCAGAAAAATAGCTTCTTTATTTTTCTGAAGAGTAAAATGCCAAATCAACTAATTACTTTTCTTTGAAAACCTCTACCACATAAAACACATACTCTCTCAGTGAACTAAATTGATTTATATTCAGCCATTAATTCTTTATAGCCCATAATTTGCAGAACAACAAAGCTAGTTGGAAAATGTGCCCTATTAAGGGACAAACAGCTTTTTGAATAAGACGGAAATATGTTGGCATGGAAAAGAGACGTGGATGCATCCGAGGCTGGGGGGCACGGGGGCTGCGCTGGGGCACGGGCACGGGCTCGAGGGGCAGCCCTGGGAGAGCGCCCTGAGCTGCCCTACAGATTCCCCGTAAACTGAAAGGAGAATCGTCCTTGCTAAGGTACCGGCGAGAGCAGGGTGTACGCGCACGCAGCTGGGGCAGGCGGTGTTACACACGTAGCGGTAAACGCGTACTGCTCTGTATATTTTCCCAGATTATTGGATGCTCTCTAGTGTTCCTGCAGTGCAAGTCTATGTATGTAATTTAATTAGGTGCCATGACCTCTCCTTTTGGGAGGCTTTTCCATTGGCTTAAGAATATTTGAAATTTCTCCTAATGCCTCTGTTGGTCTCACTTCTATTTGCATTATCGATGGAGGATATATATATATATATTTTTTTTTTTAAGAGAGTTTAGGAAACTAATAGAATTACATGAGGTTTCTTTCAGTATGTGCGTCATTGACTGGAATTGAGATCTTGATAATGAAATTGGAATTTGTCTACCTCTGTTTCGGGGTAGTAATAAGATGATGATAGAATAAGCTGGGCATTAGGTACAAAACTGCTGGGTTTTGGCGAATGAATGAGATCTTATAAAAGATTGTGTCTGGCAGGAGGATGGCTTGGATGATGTGTGCAGATTGGAGGTGGAACTGGAGGCTGAGAGGGTGTGGGAGGCCCAAGGAGAGTGTAGGAGGCCCAAGGAGAGTGGAGGCTGAGAGAACTGGAGGCTGAGAGGGTGTGGGAGGCCCAAGGAGAGTGTAGGAGGCCCAAGGAGAGTGGAGGCTGAGAGAACTGGAGGCTGAGAGGGCGCGGGAGGCCCAAGGAGAGTGTAGGAGGCCCAAGGAGAGTGGCGGCTGAGAGAACTGGAGGCTGAGAGGGTGCGGGAGGCCCAAGGAGAGTGTAGGAGGCCCAAGGAGAGTGGCGGCTGAGAGAACTGGAGGCTGAGAGGGTGCGGGAGGCCCAAGGAGAGTGTAGGAGGCCCAAGGAGAGTGGCGGCTGAGAGAACTGGAGGCTGAGAGGGTGCGGGAGGCCCAGACGGGGTAGGAGGCTGCAGTGGTGGCTGAGATGAGTAGAGGCCAAGAGTGTGGGAGGCCCTGACAGTGTGGGATGCCTAAAGAGGGGAGGCCAAGAGGATGGGAGACCAGGCTGGTGGAGGCTCCCCTTGGCGCAGCCTTGGGCGAGACCTGCGTGTGTGCCCTTAGGGTGTGACAGCACCTGGGGACCGGCGGGACACGGAGCAGCTGAGGGAGGGCGCGGGACGGCTGCGGATGGGCTGCCCGCCATGAAGTCTTTGTTGCTCATTCTCTAGAAGGCTCTGCTCTGCCATAAGCCCTGTCTCGCTGCCAGGGAGGGTTTTGAACATTCGAGGACAAGCCATGAGTCCTCGCAAGCCTGTGGATGTCAGGAAAGCCCCCCACCCTGCCCACAGCTGGCAGCTCTCCCCCACCCGGCGCTCCACCACCCAAATGGGCACAGCATCGGGGCTTACAGTAATACACATGAGCAATAAACGTGTCCATTTGAATGATGTTTCTCTCTTACCTTGGATTTTAGGTGAGGACTCGGGCTCTGCCTGCAAGGCTTCGTTTGGTATGTGTTTTCATGGAAATCTTCTGATTGTTCCCCAAAATGGGAGTCTGTCAGACACTGAATAAACGCAAGCAGAGCTAGCAGGAGGTGTTACAGCACAGGAAACAGAAACATAATCTTAAACAAATTAAAAGGATGGTAATTAACCAAATGAATTTCATCCTGGAGATAATCAGACGAATACATTTAGAAGGAAAATAATCCCAATTCTCAGAAAACAGTAATTAAAATATACTCATTTTTGGGAATGGTTAACAAACTAGATTGGAGGCAGCAAAGTAGAATAAAGCTATGATGGATGCTCTTTGGGATGGCGTCTGATGAGGCCCCGATGTGTGATCTAAGCGTAGCCCCTTGGTAGGATCAAATTCAGGGTTTGGGAAACATCTCTGTCTGAATAAGTTCTTGAGAAGCTGAACAGAGCGTGAGCACAGTTCTGTTATCTAGGTCGGCTGAGAGACAACAGAGGATGAATTTCATAAGCATATATTTAAAGGGTGTCAGCAGCGGGGAGGTGAAAGAATTTAGGGTGGATAATTGACAGATAAACGTGGGACAAGGTGGGAAGATGCAGGCATCCAGGCATCAGGAAATTACCTGCATACACCAGTGTGTCACTCTGGAGCAGGCTGCCTGGAGAAGTGGTGAAAGCTCTCCCATTACTGACACGGTCCTTGACGATGTGCTGGAGGAGTCAATCACCTACCAGGTCTCTTCTGCTTTCCATTAGCACCTGAGGATCCCCGTCAGGGTCTGAGAGCAGGGAGATTTATGGGGGAAAGGGAGGTCTGGGGGGAAGAGTGGGAGAATGTGTTGGTGCATGTTATTTGAATGTCTTAGCCTGGGTGCAGCGATTTGTTCTCTAGCAAATGTTAGCTAGGTGTGGTGGTCTTTGTTTTTTACTTTGGGTTCTCTTGTATAAACCTCAGATGTGGTCTGTCATGGACAAAACTAGAGATGGGTCCTGGCCACAAAATTTCTCAGCCTTGAGAAAAGGAGGCTCAGAGGGGATCTCATCACTGTGTACCAGGACTTAAGGGGCAGCTACAAAGAAGATGGAGACTCCCTTTTTACACGGAGTCCCATGGAGAGGACAAGGGGGATGGACACAAGTTGCTCTTGGGGAGATTCCGATTGGACACCAGAGGAAAATTTTTCACAGTGAGGACAGTCACCATTGGAATAATCTCCCAGGGAAGGGGTTGGCTCGGTCACAGTGGACACCTTCAGGAATCGGCTGGACAGGGTGCTGGGCCGTCTTGTCTAGGCTGTGCTCTTCCTAGAAAGGTTGGACTAGATGAACCCTGAGGTCCCTTCCAACCTGGGATTCTGGGATTCTGTGAAATATTGACTCGTGTCAATAACAATACATTGAAAGCTACAAAGTTCGAAGAATTCTTAGGCTTTCTTACAGTTGGATCTATTGAAGAGGACGCAGTTGGATAGAGCACAGAACTTAAAAAAAAAAAAGAAAAAGTATTTGTTTCCCAGAGTAAAACCAATTCTTTTCAGGATTTAGTCCATGAAACAGTTACAGTGCCCAAGCCTCATTGGGAGACTTATCTCTTTTGGGTTCTGGATGGGCAGATGCACCCTCTCTACCAAATACGGATAAATACTCTTTTTCTAGGAAATACCCATCTGATCTGATCACAGCATATTGTGATTTGACATCTGTTCACACACACTGTAATTCATATTGATCTAATTTATTATTGAAACTGCCAGTAGGTGAATCAATGGACTGATGAGAAGGATAATGTTTGGGTATTAATTTCATTTTCTTAACAAAATGCCTGCAGAGAGGACAGATCATGCTGGAATCTCTGGGAAACAGACCCTTCTAGGAGCCTCCAGTCTTCACCTGCCCAGTAAATGGACAGAGGATGGAGAATGCCCTTGAAAGGAACTCCATCCCACAGGGTGCCTGGCATGGCTGCACCAAAGGGTGTCTCTAAAGGGCAGGCAATGTCTGCCGTACCCTGTCTCCCTCAGATGTACTCGGTCCCATGCAAATAAACTAGATTAAACAAGATGCTCCTGGGATTATTAATGAACCTGAGATCCTTAAATTGCATATTAGGGTCTTTCTGTTGGATTAAGCCTGCTGCACATCACAACGCTCTTATCTAGAATTTATCTGCATGCAATAAAATGAATAAAAACTGAATTAGAAAGAAAATGTCAATAGAAATCACATAAATTAGCACACAGATTTATAGTCTCTAATAATTACTGTCTTTTCAAAGGGTTTATATATTTTTTACCCTCACCCAAACTTCAGATGTTTCATTTTAAATTCACATTCCTAGTCTTGCACCATCTAAATTTATGGCTTTGCCTAACAGTTTATCTGTTTGAGCGCTTTACTGTAGCCTGTGTTCTTGCCTAACAACAGAGAATTATTGATTTTTATTTTTTTTTTTAAGAAGCAAATGGTTATTTCTTTCATGTTACATTTGCTTGTAGGCTTGACAAGAACAAGGGTTTAGGCAGGGCATGTACAGCGTGGTGAGCTGCCGGCCTCTAGAGCTTGGGCAGCAGCTTTGCATCGATTACGCCAGCACTGGGCTGTGTCACACAACTCAGCTGCTATTTTTAAAACCTCTGAGCCTTGTTTGTGCTGGAGACTCCTCGTGGCCTGGACGTGTTAAAATGGGACGTTTTGTCTAGCAGGTCATCTCCTACAATATTCAGCATTCAAACCAGAGGTTTCCTCTGTTCATTAAGGCTCTCAAGAGAAAATCGTGCGCTAGTGGAGTATCTGGGTGGTGATCCGAAACGTGGTGCAGACAGAGGAACTGAGTGTGGGGAATGAAGATGACACTGGACATGGGAAGTAAGTAGTATGAGAGCTAGCTTGGAAAAGTGGGCTGGTAACTGACCCCACTGATACCGCTAAGTAACAAAGCCCGTTCTTCCCATTCTTGATCCTTTCCTCCAAGCTATCAGTCATTCAGAAGGCTGTAGAATACCAAACAGCTTAAAACATGTCAAGCTTAAAAGTGACATTTAATGAATAAGAATTCTGTGCTCTTGAAATAAATAAATAGCCCATTTCCTATCTGTATCTGCAGCACATTGCTCCTCGCAACCTCTTGTTACAGAAATACCTTTTTAGTCTGGCATGTTTTTCCTTTCCCCAGCTAATTATGTTCAGTTTCAAGTAGGTGCTCTGGATTAACAAGTGACTATCATTCAGGAAGTGAGAGTTGGGAGGGATACCGAGTTTCATGAAACCCTTTGTGACCTTGGAATGCAGCAGACATTTTTCTTTTTTTTTTTTAAAGTTTGACTTCTTCAAAGGAAGACCTTCAGCCCTTCTCAGATTGAGCCATCTCTATATTGCAGTCATTAAAGATTCAGTAGTACCTTTTAAGTCCAAGTTAGGAAATTCAAATTTTTCAATTTAGTAAAGTTGTGCTCTTTTTCAAGCACTATACTGCTCGTTTTTGAAGGTCTTCCAGGATTTCCAGTGGCTTCTTGCAGAGCAAGAGCCAGAATGTGCTGTTTTAATCTAAAATCTCAGTGCAACAGGACTGCCTGTATTCTATGGTTGAACTGTCTACAAAGGTAAAAATGTCACATAGGCTAAGAACGAGCCCCTCAGGTGACCAGTGTATTTCTGCTGTGCTCCTGAAGTCCTTTTAGAGCACGGCTTGGTTATTTATCTCTTATTTATTTATTCCTATATTTGGGATTGAAGCAGAAGCAGAAGCCTCTTCTCTCCAAGGGCTCGTAGCTTTTAAATGTTGAAGGTTGAGCCTCCTAGTCGTGCTGAGCTAAACTGCAGTGTACTTTGAAATCTGCTTCAAGATCTGAACTTTGTTAAATGGCCCTTTCTCTGTTTAATGTTAGAGGAGGAAAAGTCTAAGCCTCTGAGTGGATTCATAGTCACACTTTAATTAATCATATTTCTACAGCATGCTGCCAGCAACTGTCAGGAGGAAGGAGATGCCTCTAATCCAAATTCACAACAACAGAAAATAAATGCACTAGAAATATCCCCAGCCAATAAACAGGCTCATCCCCTAAGAAATAATACCCTTCCTGCAGCCCAAACTCAGAGATGCGAAGCAGATTTCTTCTGCTCTTAGTCCCAGTCAAACAAGGTACATTTGCTAAGCGGGACTGAGTGCCAGCAGCAGCGCGCTCCAGGGGCCTCGTACGAGCGCAAGTGGAAGTGTAGGTGGTGGAAAGGAAAACGCTTTGGCAAGGAAATAGATTTTGGTTTCAGCCTCCCCAAAGGATCACTCTGAAGAGCAAAGGGTGGGGTAGGGAGTGGGAACAGGGACAGGATCTTGGAAAGGTCTGACACACTTTCAAATCCCATCTCAGGATACAGTAAACTAGAGAAATTCGTTGACCAATAGATGTAAGGGGGTGAAAATAACCCTTTCGCTGCATGTGGGGCTGCACATTTCTCAAGAATAATTCTTTCTAAACCAAGGAAAATGGCCGCAACGCAGCTGCCATAGACTGACATTCTTAGAGAGAGGCAGGGCAGAAGAGGCAGAGAAGGGGTGGAAGCTGTGTTTGGGATGGCGAATTTGAGTCTTCCATGGTTTAAGAAGTGTTCAGGAAATGAAAAGCAACTCTCTCCCCCTCACTGTGCTCTAGCTGGCTTGGCACACAAGAGAGAAACATTAACTTGGTAAAGGATGATGAAGACGTTCTTCCCCAACTGACAGGGCGTGTTTGACTTGCCTGTATTCTGGGTTTTGATTTTTTTTCTTTTCTCGTTAATATTCAAGCAGCTGTTTTGAGAATAGTTTATCACTCATCTTTAGAAAAAGGAATTCCTCTTGTTGTTTATTTTAATTCTTTCCTTCTTTCTGATAATTGCGACTCGGTGAATATAAAGCAGCAGAGAAAGAGCAGGGGTTAGGAGAGAAATCTGTGGAAACAACTGAATGCCTGTTATTTATTTACTCCTTAAGATGTCGATGGAGTTACCTGGGGTGCAGGGCTTCCCTATAGCTCAGGGTGGGATAAGCTGAAGGGCAACGAAGCTGGTGAAGGATCTAGAGCACAAGTCTTATGAGAAGTAACGAGTGGTAGGATGAGAGGAAATGGCCTCAAGGTGCGCCAGGGAAGTTTAGACTGGGTATTAGGAAATATTACTTCACCGAAAGGGTTGTCAAGCACTGGAACAGGCTGCCCAGGGAAGTGGTTGAGCCACCATCCCTGGGGGTATGTGAAAGACGTGTAGACGTGGTGCTCGGAGACATGGTTTAATGGTGGACTTGGCAGTGCTGGGTTAAGAGTTGGACCTGATGACCTTAAAGGTCCTTTCCAATCTGAACAGTTCTATGATTCTAAGAGCAGTGCAGGTAGGTGGTGGTCAGAACTAGTCCTCCGAGCCCCACACTCATGGGAAGATGGTTTAAATTAATGTGGATTCAGAGAGCTAGACTATGTGCTGTGTCCCTTAGAGATGCAGAGGGGTGGAGGGGAGAGAATGAGATGTCTCTGGTCAGGCCAAGATATGAATACCCATGAGGGAGGAAGGAGGACAGGCAGATCCAGGCAGTTTCTTCATGACCAGTAGCTTTCCTGTGCCACCGGTTGGTGACACCACCGGCCTGTCTCACCTGCTATTTACAGTGTGAGAGAAGAGGAACTTTTGAGGTGAACAATACTGTGTATAGAACAAAAGAAGAAAAGAAAAGAGCGGATTGACTCCTGGATCTAGCCAGGCCAGACTGCGGAGAGGGAGGAGAGAATCGGTTCGTACGTTGACTGTGCAAAGAGGGCCATAACCATTGTCAGTGCTCATAACTCTTCTGTGACTAAGCACAAGTTATCTCTCTCCAGGGCTTTCACCAGTGCTAAAACCCAATTAAACCATGTTAAAAGAAACCTCCCAAGAGCTGACAGCAAAAATATATTGACCTTCTCTGGCAAATGTTGGTGCTGTCATTGGAACACAGTTGCTTTTATTTCCGTTCCATCGGGGTGCCTGGTGCCGCTGCCCGCAGGCAGCGGGGCCCGGGCTTTGCTGCCGGTTTCTCCCACCTTGGGGAGCCAGCAGGCACTGCCTCTGCTTGCAGGTTCGTCCGCTCTTTCTACCTGTCTCCGTGACACCGCGAGGCTGGCATTCCCCAGAGCTTGTCCTGTCTGCCTTCTCCTTTCGTGCCTGTCACTGCTGCTGGCCTCTCGATGTGCCCCAAAAAGCTCCAAAAAGATTGTGGATTGCAGCAGGAGGAGATAAGGAAAAAATTCCATCTATTTGCGACCTGAGAGCAGCTATGGTGATACCAGAGGAATTAGGCGGTGAGGAACCAGCCTTGGAATGGGAGATGCCCGAGACCTTATCTTTCCGAGACCTTGGATTTTTTTCCCTCTTTCTGAGTGGTTTCATTTATTATTTATTAATGACATCCAGAGGACACAGTAGTGACAGATTCTGTTACGATGACTGCAACAGAACTCTGTGCTTATACTAAGTTACTGGGAAGATAATACATTAATTAGACAGACTCTGGGGTTAACTCTATGTAATTTGCTCTTCGTTGTTGTACAGGGATATATTTTTATGAACTTAAAAAAAAAAAAGACTTGGCAGGGATTAAATGGGGAACAACGTAAAAAACCCTGCATTTCTGAGCTCCCCTGAGGAAATCACAGTAGAGCTTGGTCACATACGTCCCCTGGCCTTTCTCTGAGCCTGCAATACCAAGAGAAGGTTAACACTGACTGTGTGGCTTCTGTGGCTACTTGTCCTCGTAGCTGGTGCCTCCAGCTTAACTCTTCCCACCCTCTGTCTCGTATCTGCCACAGAGTCTGACCCCACCACCTGACATGGCACAGTGCCTTCATCCCATTGCAGTCACCTCCACGCGCCGGGCTGCTCTCAACCCTCTCTTTGTGCACCCTGAGCATTTAGGAGGCTGGTGGAGGGTGATGACCGACATGATAGAAGGCTCAGGTCTGCTCAGAGGAAGCATATGCTGACATTTTCCCTTTGTACCCACTCACAGCCTGTTACTACTGCTGCTGCTTTTGCACATCAGTGTAGAAACCCAAGTGCCCCTGATCCCTCCCAGCTGCTGAGCTCCTTTCCAGTAATTGCCTCTGGTATTGCCAGGGTGACAGACAGTCCCCCTGCGTGACAGCAAAGCAGCTGCCGGCACAATTCAGCCAGGATACTCCAGCTACGTCTGTGCCTTTTGCAGTCTGTTCCTTTACCCTTCGAATCAATGAGACCTTTGTCATTGACTTCAGGAGTGTCAGGTTTGAAGCGTTAATACCTCAGTGACCCAGGAGTACTGTCACCGCTCGGATGCAGCCAGGGGCCTTTGAAACTTTGATTTTGGGGATGTATCTGAGAGATTAATCATAGTCACAATAGACACGGAGGTCTTTATGGGCTGCGCAAGCTGCAATTCACCGAACTGAACATCCAGGTTGTTTGCAGTCTTCAAACACTTTGTTTGAGAGAGTTGCTCCCCTGCAATGCCAGTCGTGCCTCGAGCAACAGGAGGGTCTCACTTGCGCAGCCGCGGCGCGCCAGCGCGCAGAACGGGTGACGGGGCAGCACCGGCTGAGACTGAAAGGAATCGCCTGTGGGATGCTGGAGTTCATGTAAGCGGGTATGAGGTAGGCTGGAAAGGCAGTGCCTGTTGTACCTGCTGTAACTGTTGTTCAGCTTTCCAGAACCTACCCTGATTCATATCAATGCTGACAACATCCCTCATTTTCATAAAGTCATATTTTATAACTTCGACATGCTTTGAGTTTTCACTAGTCAAAAGCCATGATTTCATTTTGTTCCTTCTTTCTATTTCCCCCTTTATGTGTAATGAAAAAGTTGAAAAATGTCTTGAAATGAGGTCATCGAAGAGGCAGAGACAGAAAAAAACCTGTATTTTCAATTAAAGTAACAAAACCAATTTTTTAATTGGTTTTTTTCACCCAATTTTAGAGGTAAGCACCCTAATCTCTGTGACATAGTGAAATATGCATAGAGATATTTTTAAACTTTTTGTTACTATTATTGTTGTTGTTTCTTTAGTCCTTGCAGTGATGTGGCAACAACAGTGTCAAACCAAAAGCCCGCTAGCTTTTTCTCACACAAAGAATAGTTTTCTTCTGTAAATGGTACATAAGTTATATTTAACCCGGAGAGAACAATACGCTGAAAGACAATACCGGAGACGTTCCCTGGTGAGAACATTTGTAGCAGTGAATGTTAAAGCAGTGGGGTCCTCCTGTGGGGCCAGGCTGGGCCAGCCCCAAACCACACCTGCCTCTGCGGCAGAGCTGAAACGTTTCTCCTTTGGAGGCTGGAACTGATCCACTTGCCCCTCTTTGCCTTTTCCTGTGAAGCTCTGGTTTAACGGGCTCAGAAACATGTGAAAACTTTAACATTTCAAGTGGAATTTGAACACAGTGCCTTGACTTTCAGGTATATGGAGACATGGGAAAGATCCTTTAGAGTATTTCTTTGGTTTTAAATTAACTCTGACTTGTATAAAAGACAAGACATTTTTGTGTGTTTTATTTTTGGGATGAGGACGGTTCTAGTTTTTGGCTTTTAAAATCTTTTAAGCTATTTGCCAGTGTCAGTTATGGTTTTCAATTTGTCTCCTTGTCTGAGGCTCCATCCCATCTGATTTTCAGTGCTGGCGGTGTCAGCTCCCATTAGAAATACGGAGTCTGGCACGTCTCATGTTCACTTGAACAGCTTTAGCGTGCAGTATTGAGGAATGCAGTGTCCTGATGCTGGAAGGGATTGCTAGAAGCAGATACAGATGCTTTTAAAAGTGTTCCTTCTCTAGGTTTGTTCAGAGCAGATGAACTTGCTCCTGTGCAGAGGGCTCGTGTGTGGCCACGGGTCTGGTGGATCTGCCCCATGGGAGCGAGGGGGTGGGATGAAGGGGTCAGCAGTGGGTTTTAAGTGGGCTTTGAGCCCTGCACGGGGCTTGTGCTGGCTCTCCGCAAGGCATGATTCTCATTCTCATGCCTTTCGAGGGATTTGCCTGTTTGTTTTCTTGGAGCTGCTGGAGCACATTCCCCACTGCACGTCCGGGTGTTCTTTATTGAGTTGTGTGAGAGTTGGACAGGTGATAACAAAAATTTGGCCAGGGTGCATTACACTGGGTTTTACTTAGGCATTAGTCTCCTATATCTGCACCACTTCCCTGCTTAATTTTTTTTTAAAGTTTTCTACAAGTAAGTTGTCTCTGCTCCCAGCCAGATGTAATTTTCCTTATGCTTTTACCTGGGGCCAGAAAATGAAAACTTCCCATTCTTCCTAGGGAAAGTGAGAATTTGCAGCCCTTCGCCATGGAAACCAAATTAGTTAACAGTGTTTAACTTCCCTCAAAGTCCAGATGCTCTGCTTGCACGTGATTTTTTGAGAAAGCTGCACCCTTACGTCTCTCTCCGTTGTGGTCAAGGCAGAAGGGAGGCTGGCAGCATGGAGGGTGGCCAGACAGCCAGCAATGCTGCTGTGTGTTAGGGATTACCCAGGACTGTATCGCGGTCAACAGTATATATCAAGTTACTGATCCTACTGCTGTGCCTAGAACCTCCTCGCAGCACACCAAGACAACCTTATCGCACCTGCAGTAAGACATACGACAGGGAAATCCTCCCCAGTAGTGTTTTCGATCATTAGTTTCTTTGGGGCCTCCAAAGTCATTTTGGCTGAGCCAGTGGGTGAGACCACAAATAATCAAGCCAATATGTCCTGTAAACTGCAGTCATGGCAGGGCAAGTTGGCTGCTGCCTCTCTGCGGCATCCTCTGTTCTGAAGACACATGGATGAGAGGGTCTCTGTACGAACACCCTCTGTGTGCACAGCACGGAGTGCTCCACCTCACCGCCCGCTGCCTGCTTAACAAATTGCTCTAATTGTCCAGTTAAACACACCTGGGAATTGGGATATGCCATGCACAGGGGAAAACTACAGCTGCCATCTGTGTGTCTGTGTGCCCCCCTGCTTCAGGAGGCTGTCAGTGGAGTCTGCTTTGAAAAATCAGCCTCTGTGCTGCAGTTTGTAAGATAAAGGAAAATAAAAAGTGCCTGTAGCTGTCTGCAGTGGCAGTAACTCTTTCTACCAAAGTTCAATATCCAGCAATTGCCTTTAGGAGTGAGTTGGACAGTCAGGGTCCTCCACGCCTGCGCTGGCTACGTGCTGCGTTCCTGTAGCACGGTCGCCGTGAGCACACCTCCGCGCGAGGGCTCATGCTGGAAGCTCGGCGCCGCTGGTGTGTTCATCCGGGTTCAGGGTTTTCCCCCATCGCTTCCCTTCAGTGGTTCATGTCATTCCACAGGTGAACTCCTGCTGGTAACTGCTGCGGGAATGCAAAAGCGTGGCAGGTCTGAGCTAAGCTCGTTTGTGGTTCCTCTCGGGGAATTTTTTAACCTAGAGTAATGTTACAAACTCGCGTACAGTGCTGTGTAACCGAACCAGCGTGACAGGAGAGCAAACAGAGAGAAGGAAGATCTGATGACTTTTCCTCAAAGTCAAGACTGAGGGCCTGCAGTGCAGAATCTACCCTGCCACTTCTTTTCCTTCATTCGAATCTGTGGATACCCGTCACAATATTTCTCTGAGCAGTATTTCACTTCATTAGTTTGTATTGTTAACTGCAAAAGTCCTGTCAGTTTTTATCTATTGTTTCCTGCCAAGTGCTTTAAACAATCAGAGCTAAATTATACAGCTGTTTCCTTAATCAGCCAAATGGCAGTCCATTGATAGTCGTTCAGTTGCACAAGATTAAAATAGATAAGTTGCAAGATAAATAGCAGGTTGAGGAGCTCCTCTTGCGTGCAGAAGGATCGTGCCTCATTGCCTTACAGCTGCCCTCCCCAGGAACTTCTCTTGCTCAACCTCTTGCTGCTTCTTGGTGCCCCCTCCGCGCCCTCCACCCCACGGCGCTGGTGCCCGTGGCCCCGCGGCCCTGCCCGAATCCCCCATCGCTGCGCGACGGGAAGCAGTTTTCTCAGTGTTGTTCAGCTTGCTGTGCTTCTAAGAACTAAGTACTGCAAGATGTTATAGTAGGTTCCTAGGGTAAAGTGATGAGGCAGAAACAGTCTTCAGAGCTGCTGACCTGTTCCCATCAGGATCAGAAATTTTCTGTGGGGAGACAAGGATTCGTTCCCCTTCTCAGCCGAAGGGGTATGAGAAAGCCATTAGCCTTGATTCACTGAAGTGCTTCTCTTCAGGCAGACATTAAGTTTGTGCCTAAGCGTTTTGCTAAACAGAGGAGACCTTGTTGCAAGAAACTTTAAAGGTACGTTTCACAGCTTAAATCTACCTCTCAAATGAGACTTGCTGATGGAAATAAAGGGAATAACAGACTGAGGCGTGCAGAGTTGTCTCAGGATTTTTAAAACATAAGGTCATCGTTTACAAACTTGGCTCCTTCAAGTTAGGCATGCAAATGCTTATGTAGGTACATAAATAAGTGGCCTACTTTTCTGGGATGCTGAATCCATTAAAATCAATGGAAGTTCTGCATCTCTAAATAAAATGTCACTTATTTTGCTAGCTAATTTTAGGTACCCAAATACAGAAACTTTGATCTAAAAGAAAAAGATTTTTTTAAAAGCTGCTGAATTTTTGCCATGCTTCTGGAACACCAAACTCCATGGCAAGTGGTGAAGGCCTGGCCTTCAGGGGAATTAAAAGAGAAGCTGGATGGAGCCCTGCACGAAGAATTTGTCTGGAATCATCTTAGCACAGAAGAAGGAAGGACATCGTCTCCGGAGTGTGAAGTGCATGTGAAACTGTCCACTGTTCACAGCCTAGGCTGAGGGCAAAGTGAAAGTATCAAGCAAAACAACAAGTCAAAGCATGCTGTAAAAATCCCTCCATGGGGTCAGTAATTCCTGTAAAGGCATTTTTGAGGTCATCATGTTGGTCAGGCCAGATACAATCTCTGGGCATTGTCCCTCGCAAAGAAGTGGCCAGGTCGTGACTTGTTTTCTTGCTCGACCTGAGCAGTGCTGGTAAGGCTGATGTGGTCTCAGTAGAATGAAGCGAGAGGTTTGTCACATGCTTTAGTGCTTTATAGCTTTATAGCACTAAATATAAAAAATGAGAGAGGTGAGTGTCCTTTCGTCCTGTGAGGTCATTGGTTTTCATTGCCTGTTACTGCTGTGTGTGGTAGCTGTTGGGCCGCTGTTTTCTTCTGCGAAACTTTAAGTCTGAAAGTCTACATCAAGGACTTTTCCTCTAATGCATTCTCGCTCCTGAAAGCGAGAGCTTTCCCGTTTAGCGTTTGTGTCTCGCACTTGATCCACAAGTTTGTGTTGCTGCTCTGATCACGTCAGAGATGTCCCTTCTGAAGTCTCCCGAGGTACCCAGCTTGTCCTGCATCACGTTCAAGTTGCCTTTCCCCTTTCCAGCCTCAACGTATTTTCCACAGTGTGTATCCTGAGCCCCTGAGCAGCGTTCAGTCTTCTCCCTTATTGTTTTGTTTCCTTACCTGATCCTGGGTTTTATGTCATCTTTGTGCCTTTTTGTCTGACAACGCCTGTGTTTAGAAACTGTAGCCTGTCCCTTCCCCGCGCAGCGCTCTCCAATTCCCGAGCGCCAGTCACTCCCCTGCCCCTGCTCCCCCTCCTCCCTGAATAACCATTCCTCCCCTCTAGTCTTCCAGACCTGAGCTCCTTCGCACGCCTGTGCCTGCCCTAGGGAGTTGTGTTCCTTTCCACGTCACCTGATCTCCAGTTAGACTCAGATACAGTAGTCTTGCCTTCTCCTGCTTGCAGAGCACCCGCTGCGAAGACTAAAGGCCATTAACGCCGTGTCACAATGTACTTGTCTGCTCCTGCACAAAACATTTTCTATGGCTGAAATGCTCCGCTGATGTCAGCAGTAAAAGTTTTTAGCAAATTCTTAATTTACTAAGTACTTCCAGATTAGGGAAGAACTTGGAACGGCTTACATACACAAAATATTCTAAGGCCAGAGGGACCGTGCAAAGAAGTATTCATTTGAATACAATTATTTTCCAAGAGAACAAAAAAGCCCCTCTTTTTTTTTAACTGGGTCAACACTACATCTGCAGCACTCAGCCATTTTACATACGACGCGATCACCCACTCTGTTTATCTTTAGGCAATATGCTCTTGCAAACTGCCAATTAATAGCATATTTGGTGCCTGCTCTCTCCCAGCATCCTGGATAAACACGGCAAAGCCAATCAGAGGAAGCTGCTCTTTGCTGCGAGGGGAAGGAAATCTGTCATTGTCTCAGCCTTGTTATCTGCAACCAAGGCAGACTTCTAGCAGCATTCTGCTTGTAAACACCCTCTTTAGACACCTTCTGATTTACATAGATGGCATGTCAGCCATTGTCTGCGGCACTACCTGAAGATTTTCAAATAATTGCTTCCCAAAATATTAGGTGCAGATTGTCCTTGGTAAAAGGCAAGGGCTATCAAAGCTAGTAAAATGTGGTAAGCAAAGTCCTTAAAATGCAAAGATGAAGCTGAGTCCAAACAAATGCGAGGGCGAGAAAAGGGGAGAACGGGATATCGAGACTCCGTCCGTGGCGAGCTCTCCTTGGCGGGGCCTTCCTGGGGATGTCATCTGGGTTGCGGTTTGGAAGGTTCGGGGAGCAGCTCTGAGTGTGACACGGCCTTTTCAGAAGGGTTGAATCTGTTGGTGTTAGCCCAGGGGTTCCTTCTCCTCCACTCTGAGCTGGAATTATTTCCCACTCTGTGCAAGAGTCATATGTTGTTCAGATCTAGTCTGGACAAAACAGCAAACCGTAGGAAATAATCTCCAGCAGGCAGGGTTTTCTGACGGGCTGTATTCTTCCTTTCTGTCTCTAATTTCTGTGACTACTGAAATCCCAAAAGGATGCACAGGAGAGGTGATCCTTCATTGGTTTTGGATCTGCACTAGCTACAGCCTAGCAGGTCTTCTCTCTTTCCTTATTTCTGCCATCTAAACCTATATGACTTCGAAAGAGGCACAGTTGAACCTACAGTGGCTACAGAGAGCCAGGACAAAATCTTCTCCTAGGGCAATCCTCAGGAGGATTTTAAACTGCATCTTGACATTGAGTTATTGTAAATTAACTGTTGCTTCCAGGCAAGGAATGATGTATGTTCTGAAATGAAGAGATAAGCGCGAGGATGGATACATTCTCCCAGGCTTTCATGGACCTTCTGTGTTACCAGCAGCTGGGAATAATTCCTAAGACAGGGAGTATTGGATGCTGGGCCAATTCTTATTTAATATGCCCATGTATATAGAGAATAAATGAGTGGATTAGTTCAAATTTATACCAGTGTAATACAGAAGAAAAGCTAGCTCCTTGTGTCTTGTAACAATACAGACAGACATATGGGGGGTGAGGGGGTTTGCTTGCTTAGCTGTTTGTTTTTACCAGTCTCAGCTTAGACTGTCCACCTTTTAAATTGTGTCATTTGATATTTACCTACCAATAGTGCCCTAAGGCCGTAAACTGAGTTCCGACGTGCCTGTCTGCCAGTTTGATAGCACAACCAACCCAGAACGGGTGTGAGCCAGGGAGGGATCCCAGGGAACGGGAGACTTGCAGCCACCCGCAACGGCTTCTTCACAGCCGAGTCCGGCTCCTGCTAAATCAGTGAGGATATAACCACTGGGCTTCGGGGGAGGTGGCACCTGGCCTGCAGACACCAAGCGCGTGCTTCATCACAGGTAGCACAAAAAGGGCGTCATTCCTGTCCCTCAGTTTCAGACATAGCACGATTTCTGGTGCAAGAACACCTGAGTTCGGGGGAAAAGTGATCCAGCCTGAAAAGAGAGTGCCCACGTGTCCCGAGAGCCAGCTGTGCAAATTG
The DNA here is from genome assembly GCF_949628215.1 of Phalacrocorax aristotelis. NCBI lineage: Eukaryota > Metazoa > Chordata > Aves > Suliformes > Phalacrocoracidae > Phalacrocorax > Phalacrocorax aristotelis. Next base: position 10,922,244 of record NC_134292.1, read on the forward strand.
CACTTGGGGGATTAGAAAGATCCTTGTTTGCACTGGAGTGATAGTGAAATGCATATTGTGATTATTCACAAGTCACAGGCAAGCTGTTACCATAAGGTTGGGACACTGAAGAGAGATGTAATAGAAAACATCCTTGCAATTCTGCCCTTTCACTTACTTCTCTCAATAAAAACATCCAGAAGAATAGCGAGTCCCTGCTCAGTGCCCTCCTGAATCACGGTGAGCCCTGGTTCATAGCAGATGCTCTTGGTTCCCTTTCTCATTAACTCAGGGAACAGTAGAAAGAGCTGAGATAGATAATCTGACCATCCCCACTGTTTGTGGTCATCACCAGACCAGCAAACCTAAACATTTGCTGTCAGAAATGTGCAAAACCCACTGCCTCAGGGAGGATGTGTTTCCGGAAAGAGGGGAGAAACGGGGAGTTGTGGGAACTCAAACAAAATATTCAGGGGTTTTTTTTCTTATATTTCTGTTGTGTGCTAGATTTTTCTCATTGACAGGGTGAAGTAAAATCTGTTGGGTTGAGGCTGCTTACCAGGTCATAGTGGAGTCTTGTAGTATTGAAATACATGGGAGATGAGATACATATGTTGCTGTCAGGGACTAGAGTTTATTATCACACTGGGTATGGCTAATGATGAAAGTTTAGATTTCAAGAGGATTTGAGGAGAATGCCCATTAATTCCTATATGTCTGGTCTGTGGACATATTCCTGTATGCCTGGACTGTTTTATAATTTAAAACGTGAATTGTAAATACCAATAGAAAGAGGCTGCAAGCTAACCTGACAGCATTTATAGTTTGAGCTTTAGAGATTAACTGCCTTTAGGAAGGAATAAAGATCCGACTGCCCGACCCCGATGCAACTGCCTGTGAAAGCACGTTGAGATTGCAATGACAGGCTTCAGGAGCAGCGCGTCTCGGGGAGGGTTCAGAAACGTGCACCCCTCTAACGCGACCAGCATCCGCCCAGCAGCGGCCAGGCTGCGGCAGTGTCGGCTGGCCAAGTGCCCCCGCTAGGGATGGTGAATACAGAACATGTTGGAAGTGGTGGGAGCCTGTTACTGAATAAATGAAGAGGAAATCTTAAAATTAATCAGAGGCGCAGACAGAAGAGCCTGCGCTTATGTGCAAACTCTGACTTCGTACCTGCACGTTGGCTGTACTGCACTAATCATGTATGAGAAAGAACAAATGCTAGATGAAGTTTAATTAGGAATGAGCTGCTTTGTCATGTAAAATCGGAGTGCAGTGCAGTTTCTTCAGCCTGGATCGCAGCCAGTACCTGCGTGAGCTCCCAGGCAGCAGGGAAGGGGCTGGGAGCAGATGCCTCTCCTCCAAAGCAGGGAGCCTCAAGGAAGGGTTTGAATTACAAAGGAAGGGAAGGGGCTGAGCTTCCCTCCCCCCCCCTCCCTTCACAAAGGGCAATAGTCAGTTTACTTTAATAACCCCACTATCAGCTGCAGAGGAAGTCTCGCAGTCCGGGAGTCTGCGAGCAGTTTAAGAGCCAGCTAAATCATACAAGCCAAACAGAGCCGACCGACCCGGCCGAGGAAGGGCAGCGCAGGAGATGGACTCGCAGTGCTCTCACAGGAGCTGACTTTCCTGGGGACCTCAGAGCTGCTTTCCTACCCTAATATTATTTTTCTGTCCTGTGGAGGCTTGGGTAAGTGTCTGGTAGTTTTCCACTTACCTTTCTTTTTAGTGGTTCACCAGGATTTGCCAAATGACAGTGGAACTGCAGTGCCAAAGTATTTCCTGCACCTTCACGAGCTTGCTCTGGAAGTGGATGATCCAGATTTGAAAAGCAGGACCTTTAAAAGCCTTTGAATTCATATGCTGCTTTTTTAAAAAGGGGCCTGGGAGCAGATATGGAGAAAACAGACTTTCCAGCATATTGTTTCAGCTGGTGGGGACTGCTGGGGCTGCGGCATCTTGCAATGTGTTGGATTTTCAAATGTTGGATTGCTCTGAACAGAGATCTCCCGAGGTCTGTCAGTCGGTTCAATGGTGCAGATGTTTGTGCTGTTTCCTGTGAAATCAGCCTGTGGGGGTCGAGGCAGCTGTGCCTCTGGCCAACCTCTGTATTCAATCATCCAAGAAAAGGAGCGTTCAGTGCTTTCTCTAGGCATTCGTGGGGAGAGAAAGAAGGTTGCAGAAATCAAATGGTAAAATGGTTTGCTTGAAAGGTGTTTACTCTGGGCCCCGATACTCCTGCAAACGGGATCTGGTGGTTTGGGAGCAGCGTACAGGCAAGCGGTTCCCTCACACCCACGGGGAGCGGAGCGGCCACGGCGCTGCATACAGAATTAATAGATTTTTCAAAGCGTTTGTAAAAGATCTGTATCATTGTAAAAAAAGAATTGGCTACGGACTAGGGTAGGGTGTGTTTGCAAGCCGTCCCGGGTGTGTGTAGGCGGCTGTGTACGTGGTAAGAGTACAGCAGAGCTAACTTTAAAGGGAGATGTACTAAAACTTATGTAATGCATGAAACTGAACGTCCTTTCCTGATGTCCCTGCTGTGAACCTGAAAAGACTAACCCTGAAACGATTTTTAAAGCTGTCTTTGTTAGTCATCCTTTATGCAATTTGTTTCTTTTCACGTTTCATTTTGAGTAAAAGGAGATAGGCTGGTTTCACTCCTCTCTCCACTCCTCCGCTATTGTTAGTCTCTCCCAGCTTCCCGTGCAATTGTCCAGCTCCGCTCGATTCAGAGCCCAGCGGAAAAGGATATTGTTGAAAGAAAGAAAGTATTTCAAATTAAAGTCTCGCAAGCATTTGCTTCCTCATTAAGCTTCAGACACAATTCCTCCCTCCTAAATCTTTTCCCCCAAAAGTTGCAGGGTGACCAGCATTGCTTGCAATATCTTAGACAGTGGCAGAAGCCCTCTTAGCCATTCATTATTCAATAAATGCAGCAAACAATAATCACAGCTTGAAAATTAAACGTATTTATAATAATATGTACAACTGGGAACACCCAAATATAACTAAAGCAGTGAATTCTTATGTGAAGACAGGCCTCATTCAGACTGGTGAGCTGGAGACAGCTGATGAGCTGCCCCAGCAGCGACACTGAGCATCTGCCCCAGGCAGGGCTGGGGATCGTGGGTGCAGGGAGGACATAAGGAAAGGGGTGAGCAGTGAGGGGAAAAAAGGTCAAGGCTGCATCTGTATTTGCTCTCCTTAAATCATAGCTTGATGTAGCAAATAGTAATTAATAGTCATGTTAATGTTCAGAAGTAAATTGATATGACCACGTGTAGACGCGGCACTTCAGGGCATGGTTTAGGAGACATGGTAAGTGTTGGATTGGGGCTTGGACTTGATGATCCTAGAGGTCTTTTCCAACGTTAATGATTCTGTGATTCTGTGACTCTCCTTGCTTCCTTTTCATTCCCAACCATTTCAGTCATTTTCCTTTGAGCAGCACAGATGAAGTAGAGTTGGGTCTGGCTGATCTTAGGAGAGACCCAGCCAGCAGGACACACGGCCTTGCGGCGTATTTGCTTTGCGCGATGCTGCGACACCATGGCTGGGCTCCTGGCACCATCCTTCTTCCCACTGCGCAGCAATTAGCGGGAGGTGTCCCTGGGCATGCCTGCAGCGCACGGGAGAAGAGGGCTGCCGTGGGGTTTGTAAAAATAACATAGACTCTTGTGAGGCTAAGCCGCCTCCTGTGGCCTCGTTAGTGACAATATTAGAACAGGGAGATGGGAACGGAGCGGGTGGAAAAGCAGCGCTCTAGACAGCGGGGAGCCTCAGTTCAGCAGGAGACGTCGCTGTGTTCCCTGGTGAACCCCGGTGCGTGGTGCTCCGTTCGCTCCCAGTCCGAGCTGCAGCCCTGTGCGTGTCTGGTGTTTTATCACAGCAACTTGCCAGGTTTTTGTGGCCCTAGGGTGCATACTTGGGAAGCTGGGGAGATAGTGAGTGGGATGAGAAAGCATTCAGTAATTCTGTGAGTTTCCTTCTACCGAAAGTGACAGGAATAACACTTTTTGTTATTGAAAGGCTCCCTCAGCTCCACTGGGTATTGTACAGAAACACCCCCCCTTCTTTCCTTCTTTTTGACTTTCACCGTTTCAGAGACCTGCAATTTGATGACAGATTTAATAATATAAGATACAATTGTCATTCGTCTTGAGAAGAGCTGTTGAAAGAACTTGGAGTCGTATCACCTGGGATAGAAAAACGTAAAGGCACTGATTTGTTCAGTCCCAATTTTAGGTACTTGAGACCCAATTTTTAAGACTTGTTGTCTTACTGGGGGCGTTGTCGTGGGGGCAAGGGCACTGATGTCTGCTGGAGTTGTGTTAAATGTTGGGCCTAAGCTGGCAGTTATTCCAGTCACTGACTACGTTAGATACACAGGCTTATTCACTTTTCATAGCTGAAGACTTGTTCCAAGAGGTTCTCCCTTCCCGCAGCACTGGTTCTTTCTTCCACCCCTTCACCATATAAGAATTTTCTGTTTGTTTTTTTTTTTTTAATTATTTTAAACTGAGCCTTCATCTCTTTTTCCTCAAGCTATCCCCTCTACTGTGGTAATACCGGCACCCGTTACTAGTAAAGGATAATGGGCTCCATCTGGGGACCATTTTGTTCACCATGTGTCCTAGCAGCAGTGTGTGGGGCTGCTGGGGTCAGCGGTCTGGGTAGGACCTTGCTGCTGGCACCGGAGATGTGCTGCATCTTGCTGTGACTGTTGCAGTGGCAGGTGGCAGCCCCTGCCCTGCTGCGATGGGAGGATCTTGCACACTCCGTTTCCCAGTAAAAGCAGGATGCAGACTGGGCTGCAGCCAGTACATTTACAGAAAAGACCGTAAAAACAAGAATTAGACTGATAAAATGATAAAAAGGCTTTAACAAAGCCTCTAAGCAGTTTGTCATATCCTGCAATGTGATTGACTGATATGCCGGACGGGAATGTTCTCGAAGGGGGTGCACAATGTGGTGCATGTGCTGGTTCTGTCCCATGGGAGAGAGCAGAAAGCTCCAGCAGAGAGATTCAAATCAGTCTTTCCACTTGCACGACTGATCGTCACAGTGCAGGACGTTTCCCAGTGTTTATTGTCCCAGCGGTACATTTCCCGTCTCCCAGTCCCCCTGTTCGTGCAAGTTGCTCTTAGATCGCTCTTGCCCTCCCGGCAACTCGGAGAATGGGCAGCTGCACGTTTTAGCAACCTCTCGTGCTGGGGTCTGGGAGAGATGGTCAGCATCTGGGGAAAAGTGATATGAAAAGAACATATAAAACAGTGAGAGAGTGTCAGTGCCTGACGAGCCTGTGGTCCTCAGCGGGGCTTGTAACGGTGGGCATGAGTAGAACTGAGGGCATTAAATTACACAGACCATGCCGAGAGAGAAACGTCAGAGGTGCCTCCTGTGTGGGACCAGGGCTCTCCCCGCCAAAGTATAGAGCAGATATTTAACTGCACTAACAGGGGTCCTTGGTTCTTTATGTAGAATGCCACAGACTTGGCCTCACAGAGCTCCTGAGGGCATTGTCAGTGAAATTGTAGTTTCTTTTGGGAGCCAGGTGACGGGGCTGAACGACGAGCGCTCCAAGTAGCGCCGGTGGCAGCCCTTGTGCAGCACCGCAGCTCGCAGCCCACTGCTGGGAGAGAGCTGCTGCGCCGAGTGACCAGTGTGTGTCACCGTGTGGGTCTGTGTGTCTGTACGCGTGCCATGGCTCTGGCATGTGCGGGTAGTCGGATATGAGCCTGCGTCCTTGATAAACTGGGGTTGTCCCCAGTTGGTTGGCGTCAGTGGTTCAGGCTGCTTGCGCTTCCCTGACCGTGCCCAGGTAGGTGCCCAGGACAGCTGCGGCACAAGCCTTTCCCAGCACGCCGCCTCGGCCAGGACAGCATCAATGAAAATGAGAATTTATGAGCTCTGTCATGTAGAGCAAGCAAAGCATCGTGCAACAAATTAATCACTGATTGCGATGCAGTGCTGACTGGGAGCTTTCTGGTTCTCTCTTGGCATCGGTGCAAGGTTGTTAGTTACAAAACAAGTTTGATAAAGGGACCCTTGACGCCCAGCACTGCTGTCTCCTCTGTTACCTGCTCACCAAACATGAAGCACTGTTAGCCCAAAAGGTGCTTTTTACTGTTCATGTTGCTCCAGCTTTTAGTCATCACAATGTGACAGCGCTAAAAGTTCTCTGTACTTGTCTGTTGCTTCCTGTCCAGTAGTTCTGGGATCTCGTAATGATCCGTAACCTCCAGTTTCGGCTGGGAGGCACTAGGTCTGCTGGGGGCTTAAAGAACAAACGGCACAGGAGCCCCTCTTTGGGCTTCAGCGAGAGGTTCATGGGGACCAAAAGGCCTTTGCCTTAAGCTCTGTTTCTTCATTTCCATGTTTACACAGCAGCAACAGAGTGGCTCAGCTGTGGTTTTAAAGCACTCCCAGGTGCTTTAAAAGGGCTGTGCCACAGCTAAATGAGTTAAAAATGGCTCTTGGCTCCTGCACGTGGCCTATAAAAACCAATGGCTTTGGCGAGTCAGCTGACATCCTTCTCCCTGAGCTCCAGAGAGCATCCCTGGCCTTCTGCAGGAAATTGTGTTCACTTGTATGTATACAGACAGCTGTATGCATGTGCATGGCTTATAAAATACAAAGTAGAGAGTCATTAATGCGGTGGAAGCATAAAAACCTTATGAACCCTTGATATAATGCTGATGTCTCTGTTAGCAGTGATTAGGAGAGAGACCTCAAAGCATTTTTCAAACATGAACCCATAGCAGCGTATATTTTCCTAGTAAATAGGGAGAAGCCAGAGCAGCAGGTAGGTGGTTTGTCCGAGTGTCTCATCGCGTGGGGAAGCCGACCGTTCCTGCCTGCAGCCCCCCAGACTCCTCACGCTGCTCCTGAGCACGGCAGGGCTTTGGAGACGGGCACCAGGGCCACGTGTTCCTGCTAAGCTGCTTCCCTTTCCTAACAAGAGAGGTTTTGCTCATTGTTCTCTAATTTCAGCAGACAGGAAGAAACCCACCTTTGATTCTGTTGCCTGCCCTGTCCCCACAGCTGGTGCTAGCAATTGTCCTGGTGTTCCTACCCAGACCCGCCTGCTTTGTTTTCCTACGGGCAGCTCTGCGAGGTTATTGTTTTTGCAGTAATTTTATTTAACCCTGACTGAGACCAAACCATTGTTTCCAATTGACTCATGTCACCTGTTGATGGCCTCTTCCTGTCCCTCGCATAAATGCAGTGCAGGGGTGGGAGATGGAGACGGTGGCCAGACCTCAGGTTTGATGAACGCTCACGCATTACAGCAAGCCCACAAGAAACCCTGCAGAGGAGGGAGCCGTAGAGCTGTAAGGCTGCAGCCACATGCTCTGCAGGCAGTGCGGGACACATGCGAAGAGGCTGGGGAGAGGGAGAGCTGTAGGGGATGTTGTCATGTGTTCGGGATGTTTTGCCCCTTGTTATGGCAGCCTTGTATCAGCTGAGCCCATCCAGCCTGATTTGCTCACAGGTGCTGCACCCTGAGACCCTCAGCTGACACACATCACCCCTCAGCAGATGCCGAGCACTGCATCAGAGACCCATTGGATTCCCAGGTGTTGCCTCGAACGCTTGATGCGTCCATGGAACGAGCTGCCAGCAGGTCTGGTTTAGCTACACATTCAGTTTGGTTCATCAGGCTTGTTTCTTCCTTTTTTTTTCCCTTTTCTGTTTTCTTTTGCAAGAGCGCTCCTACATCAGAGCCAGGCGCTGTTGCCCATCTTTGGTGTTGGAGGGTGACTTGTCTCCTCCGCGTGGAATGGAGCCCCCTCTGCTCCTGTTAATGCTCATGGCAATTACCCAGGCACTGGGGAAGGAGCAGGGCATTCTACGTCTTCACTGTAACATCACCATGAAATTTCATCACCTGGGTTTCAAGGAAAATAAACTGTGGCTGGACTTAAAACAGAGCCGTGAGGAGGAGTAAGGGAGAGAGCCTTTTATGAGCATTGAGAATATTTGTAGCTAAGCAACCAACATCAGCAGGAAGAATAAATCAAAAGTTTCAGGGCTCTGCCTGCCTGCCTTCAAGGGTCAGGAACTATATTTTCCCTCTGTTAACAAGATTGCCTTCCTTTGAAACATCAGCCATTAGCTACTGCTGGAGGCAGGATACCGTATTAGATAGACTAGAAGCTTGTTGGGGGATACTGGGCTAGAAACATAAATGAAAGGACAGAGAAGATAAGCATCTTGCCAAAGGCCATGAAGTGAGTCAGGCTCCCAGCAGCTTACAGGAAAATGCTCTTGGAAAAGTAATGTCTAACACATATATAAGACTTTCTAATTACTCTTGTATAAGTCCTCCTAACAACTCTTCAAGGTAGCAGCTATAGACTATATTCCCATTTCACAGATGGCAAAAGCTGGGTGACTGGATGACTGTAGTGGTTTATGTTTGGAACGGTGAGTCTCTGCGGCTTTGTTCATTTCATATATTTGTACAGTTCCTGTTGCTTGGGGCATGATCTCCGTCGCTGCGATTGCAACACAGATCCGAGGCCTATTAGATAATTGAGCTTTATTTTCTACAAAGATCTTACGCAGTGTTCTTCACTAGGTTGCACCAGAAAACCTAGAAGCAAGACGTTGTACTTTAAGATATGTTTTATTTATAAAGAGGAAATTTCCCAGAAATGCTAATGGGAATGGCAGCAAATCAAATCCCAGCAGTAGTTTCTCAATGGAACTTCTTTTTTTAAATACCACCTTATAACCTCAGGGTATTTTCCATCTCTGCTTCTTCCTCCTGCCTAGTCAAGAGCTGGTTAGAAATGATGCTACGGTCTCTGCCCTGCCCTGGCAGCCTCCCTGAGCACCTGAGAGACGGGGCTCGTGCATGCCCTCTGCGCGGCGAGAAGAGCCCCTTCAAGTACTTTTGAACCAAACTGTTGGAGCCCTGAGACGCTGCTAAACACACAGCTGTAAAACACCATAAATCTAGGCCTTAAATAGATGTATTCCCTCATCAGGAACCCCAGAGACCTCTTAGCCTTCGTAGACACTAAAGTTGGCGTTAATTATAAAGCTGAGTGTATTAAGGCCAGATCTCATGGTATTTATATGGAACTGTATTCCTAAACCAGATTTATTATTTTAATGAGAGGAATGAACTGTAATACAGGATAACTTGTGTGGTCTTGGACTTCCAAGACCCGTCCCAGTAGTGTTCATGTTTCTGGGCAGTGCTGGGCCAGAACACGCTCCTCAGCAGGACGGTCCATGTATTTTAGCACTTTATATGGCATTTTCTCCACTTTTCCGCCTAGAAAGTTTCCTGTAGCATTGAGAATTTCAGTGGAATTTTAAAAAGTGCATCTCAATTTTTATGTATTCGTGCTCTTTATATGTTGATCTCTATTCAGAGCAGCCTTTTGAAGACGATGACAAGCATATAACTTTTAGGAGGCAAACGGCTGTTTTTTCTGTCTTATTTACTGATACAGCTGTAAGCCTGGCTGATGGTGACTGGAGTTACTCAGCTGTGAAAAGCACTTACGGATTTGAAAGCAGAGGGTGTTTCTGTCCATTAACACCAGTGTTCACAGAAGCCCAGCTGGGTGGGGAGTCCATTTAGTCCCAGTCCCACAGCTGGGCTCTGCAAGGCTGCTTGAGCTGGCAGGTAGAGATTAAATGGCTGTTGGGTATATTTAGCAATATCACTATGCCAGCGTGGCAGTAAATGATTTGGGGGCCATTATTAATGTTAACATTCATTCAGGTTGGAGTTTATTTTTCATATTAGAGAAACTACCACTTCTGGAAGTAATGCAAACACAGTCTGGAAGCGGCACCAACTATTTTAAAAGAAAAAAAGATGCATTGGCAGGTGTGAGGGAGACGTTCTGGAAATAAAAGGTACGGCCTGGGTTAGAACCCAGTGCATTCATACAGATCTAAGCTTTTCTGTTTGATACTTTTTCTCTCCCTCCCGCCCGCCTTGAGACTGAAGCGAGGTAGGGTCCGATCTGCGCCCACTGCTCTGCGTGAAGGAGCTGAACCGCTCCAGCTGGTTCCCGGGTTATTCCCAGCTCCCACTCCATTCAGACCACGAAACAGCTCCCTGAGGCACTGACAGAGCTTCTGAAATGCTTCCACAAATACAGATAAGCACAAACTGTTGAAAAACAAAGACTCCAACTCTCTCCCGACCCTTCCCCTGCCAGCAGCGAGCGCACACCCGGGGAGCGGTGGGGAGAGCTGGGATCATGGGGTGGCCAGCTCCTGCCTCGCTGCTGCCTCTATTTTACCCTCCTAGGGAAGGAAATACACCCAGCTGACTGTGAAACAGATTGAGGACACTATAGTCAACTTAAAATTCATGTTCAGAGTAGTTGTTTCAGCTTTCTTACTCTGTTTGATGAGCTTTTTTCCCCCTTGTCCACCTGACAGTATTTTGTTCCGCCGGCTTCTCTTGGTTTCGTCAGTACGACCAGTCCCCGCGTCTCTTACTGGAGAGACACATAACCCAACGCCGGCAGCTGCCTGAACTCAGACTGCTCTGTCTCGTGACTTTTAGGTCGAGTAGTTTTCATATTGGCAGTGCCCCCGTGGTAACTAATGTTATTTATTAATTAATTCTTTGAATTAAGCCGAGCATGCATAGCAGTCCCAGCCCATTGCGGCCATGCGCTGAGCAAATCTGTACCTAAAAGTCAGCTGTTTGTGTAGGAAAAGCTCCAGAGGTGGAAGAAAAATGCAAGATGATGAGGCACTTTTGATAATTTTAAACAAAAGTAACACTAGTTTATTCAGACCTGTCGACCTCCTTGAAGCCTCTGCTTTTAAATGTCCCTTTGGTTGTAGTTAAAGGGAGGCGAGGGCTGGGCTGCAGGACGGGGGCTGGCAGGAGTGGGAGCCGTGGCCTCGCAGAGCACGGCACGGCACATGGGCACCGGCATGGCCTCGGGACGGCCGTGCCGGGGGTGAGCTGGGGGCGGAGGGGCCGCGGCCGCTGCGGCCCGGGCTGAGCTGGGGCAGTCCTGCCTGCACCACGCGTGCTGGGACCGCGCCGGGGCGCCCAGGCGGGTGTCTGCCTCTGAACATGAGGAAAAATTGCTCTTCAGTGCTTCTTTTAGGGTGTTCACCTCCTTTTATGCCCTGTAAGTGCCTCTTTTCACTTTTTTTCTCCCCAGAATCACGGCTTCTAGTCTTTAGTTTAATTTTAACATTTAATGCAATAGCCCTGTAATTAAATGTCCTTTATCAAATCCCTGGGCAGGGTATCTCAAGACAAAAAGCATTCTGATTTTATTATTATTACTGATGTAAAGTAATAAAATGTTTGAGTCTTTATCAAGCGTAATTCAGGGGGTTAATCTTTTAAGTTGAAAGGAAAAGTTAGCTGCATCATTTATGCTGAACTGATCCGCTCGGTGTCCTGTTACATTCTTCTCTGTGTACTTAGATCTTGAGACTGTATTGTTCTGGCCTAGAACATACAATACATGTAGCTGCACATATGTTTGTATGAGCTTCTGTATGTCAGCATAGCATGCGTGAATATGTTTGGTTTTCTAGTTCACTGGGGAAACAGCAATAAGCTAAATACTGGGAAAGGGGAACAAGAATAGACTTTTGATGTCGGTGATGTCTTGCCTGACAAACCTACTGAGCACCTCACTAAGAAAAGCAAAGTAAGCCTTGAAAACATCTGAACTTTCTGAAATGTTCTCAATGAGAAATACTTTTGCATCTTCAATTTGAACTCCAAAACAAAAAACCAACCAACTCTGAATCAGACAAACCCACATTTCCTTCTGAACTGGACTAGCTATCAGTTCATACATGCTCCTTTCCCATCTCCTGTGCTGAGCTGTTGGTGTTAATCATTTCCAGACCCCAGCTGAAGGCTGAGAAAGCAGTTGGGGCAGATGCTGGCCACCTGGGCTCTAGGAACAAGGCTTCCCAAAGCCAAGACAGGTTCAGCTTCCAGAGTGATGGGTTAGACATCGAACCATTGTCAAAACTAGGTCAGCTGGATATCAAAATCTGTGTTTGCTGGATATCCTGCTCTGGGGCATTTAAGCCTGGGCAAGCATACGGCAACTGCGGGCTGTCAGCATACAGCAACATGACTGTGTAAGATGGGTCTCTCCTGTTGCTGTCAGTACTGCGCTGATTAAGATGGCAACAGCAAAAGTCCTTTGGGAAACCAGAAACCAGTGTAAAGGTTAAAAGCAGTCATTGTTTGGTATTTAGAAGCTTTACAGATAAAATGGCACGTCTCTGGCAAAGGACATCTGCAGCAGATGCAGATAGCCAGGGAATGTATTTAATACCTCACTAAGTAGCAGTCTGCGGGGTAGGAAGCGTAACTTGCAGCACTGACAGTGCTGTCTGCATTCACAAACCTGTGCGTGCCAGAGCTCCGGGAACGGGCAAGGAGACAAACAATACCGAAACAAGGCATAGGGTAAGGTAAATCCTTCCACAGAAGGACTTTGGAGGCCTGTGCCCTGGTTCATGGAGTGTCTGTACTGGGAGTGAAGCTGCAGCAGGGCACGTGTCCCCGGCACCCCTGCATCCCCCCGCACCCTGCCTGGGGCAGGCAGGATGTGTCCCACACAGCCCTGCCTGGCTCCCGTGGCCCTACCTGGGCAGTAATCCCTCCCGTCGGCAGCCCGTCCTCCAGAAAACACAGTGCCTTCCACTTCGGGCTCCTGCTCCGTCCTGTCTTCAATAGCCGAGGAAGGGGAACATCCCTGGTGTCCTGGTGCCTCCAGTGCCACGGCCGAGGTTCAGCTCCTTCCTCACCATGGCCTGGTGGCCCGTGAGGCTCTGCGCGGGCTCAGCGCTGGTGCCCAGCTCTTCTCATTGAAAGGCCAGGGGGCCTGCCACAGACGGGGACTATCTCACATGGGAACAGGAGAAGCGCAGGTATGTTTGGGGAGGTTCTGAGGCAGTGGAAGAGTAAGTTCAGCTGGGAGGAGGAGGGCGGAGGGTTCGGACTTGTTAGTCTGCATGTGGCCAGCTGAAACGTTCCTTTCTTCTGATCATCCTCCATCCTGTCTTTGATCTGAGCCGTACTTTTTCCTGGAAGGCTTCCAACATTCTTGGTGTAGCTATGAAGCTCCCTTTTTTTTTCCCCTGTGCAGGCCACATCCCTCAAGTTTAAGGAAGACACTGTGATGATGAGGCGGGACTGTTGTGTATATAGTTGTTTCTGGATAAACATGTTTGACTTCTTCAGACGTTCTTGATCTCTCTTTATTCCTAGAAGCAGCAGAGAACAGGCAGCAGCAGCAGCACAGGCTCCCACATTCACCTAATAGTTTCACTTAGTGTAATGTGGAAAATCCTCCCCGTAAAGGATTCAAGCTGTGGTTTGGGTACAGATGTCCAACAAATTGAGAACTTTTGGTGACCCTCATTTCTAGACTGACATGTCAGGCAGATTCACATGCCAGGAGCACGCAGGGAAGCAAAGGCCGGGTTGGGCACGATGCCAGGAGCCAAGATGCATTTGTACAGCTTTGGAGCGGCAGCTTGGCCGTGTCTGGCCCAGGCAGCAGGACGATGCAGAGAACCCCAAGGTAGACAGAGAGATAACGATGTTGCTTTTAGAAAGGACAACAACAAAAAAAAAAGCGTTGCAGCCTGCTCCTGCTTAGGAGGCTCGGAACAAAAGAGAAAAGGCTTTTTTCGGTAGAGGTGAACAGTCAATTCTCCTTCCTACAGCAGTAGAAGCCTGACACTAGATAAGTAGCTGTGAGATGATTCATAAAAAACGAACTTATAATTTGCCAGAATATAATCCTATTTGACCAGTGTTATTCAGTTGCTCTTTCTTTTAAAATTCAGTGCACTTAACTGTTCTACGAGGGTTTATGAATGTTTAAAAATTGCTTTGTGGTCCCTAAAGTAATTTGACAAGTCTGACAGCTATTGATTAAAAACCTGAAATTATTCAGACTGTAGGATGACTTGGGGGATTAAATAGAAAGTTTTTTCAAATGTGAAAGGAAATAAGATGTTGGAAAGTAAATATGTTCTTGAATATTTTTGAAAAATCCATTACAACTGTGAAATTAAATTGAAATGAGATACTTCGTGTGGAGATGAAGGAACTAAATGCTGGCTTTACTATTTAGGCATGGGGTAGAACTCACCATCCCGGGTCCAACCAGTGCTTCCCTGGTGACGGGGCTCTGGCACGGTCCCATCGCAGGAGGCCGTGGGGAGCCCGGATGGAGCCCCGGGCACCTGCCCGTCCTGGCGGGGACCAGCCGGCTCCTCCCAGCCAGCCCTTCTGCATCACGGAGCTCGACGCCGAGCGAGGTCAGCAGACAGCTGTGGGGCTGAAGGGAACGTGGCTCTTTCTGTCCGATGTGTATGTGCCTGTCTGACTCTGTGGGACAGGCGGGAGCTAGCCGAGCCTCAGCCTCAACGCCCGCAGCCTCCCGGGCTGTCCTAGTTTGCACTCCTCATGCAAGCTCTGCTGCGGTAGTCGGGAGCAGCTGTTATGCTCCCAACTCTGTCTCAACTTGCCCGTATTCACCAGACCTCCAGGAAGGATATCTAAGAACTGGCTATACATCTCTGTACATACCAAAGAGACTCCCCTAAGGAATCCTTAGAGCAGCCAGGCCATTTTCCATATGACCAGAAGGGACCTCTTCATTCAGCAGACCCAGACCCGTTCTGTTACTGACGACCATATTTTAAAATATCCTTCACAAACATTTTTTTTCTCCATCTTAACATCATTGAGGTTTTCTCCCCCATTCTCCCTCCTTCTGGAAGGCTAATCTCAAATTTCACTTCTCTTATGGTTAAAAGCCCTCTTCTGATTTTCAAGTCTGAATCTATTCACAGCCAGTTTGTAGCCACTTGTTTCACCAGTGCTGCCCTGTAGCTTGAACAGCTCTTGTCTTTGTCATGTACTTACTCTGAAGTACGTATAGTCCTCATGCTGCTCAGTCTCTTCTTGTAGCTGGGTGTCACAACGCTCCAGCATCGAGCTGAATGTGACCCAGCGGGTGACGTATCCCCCCCACACTCTGAATCGAGCTCAATCCCATGGGGCAGAAGTGGGCACTTTCCCAGCTTGGCTTCTACACCCAGCATTCAGCCCACACAAAACACTGTAAATCTGAGGGGGAGATCCATACCCAAACACCTCCAGGACTGAAAAAGAAACTACCCCGACTTAGTGGCAGCTGGCTGGGAATAAGGGCAAACACCAATGCAGCAGCTGGGTTTGTGGAGCAAAACCAAGTTAATGTGCTGCATGTGTTGTGGGAGAGCCCTTATTCCCCGAGCCCCAGGGGAGAAGCACGCTGCTGGGCACAGAACCCCCCTGTGCGCCCTGCTCAGGCGCAGAAGCTGTGTCTCGTCTGTACCTGAGAAAAATGTCTGGCTGCTCGTTATCGGGGCTGTTGTCAGGGGACACGTGTCAGCTCGGGTGGAGGGGATCAAATATGTGAGTCTGTAGGCTGGTACAAAGCATCAGGTCAGCTTTGCAGGGTGAGCCTGCCAAGCCAGGTAGCCCACAGAGACCCGGTTCTTCTTTCGATCGCATTATCATTGCTCGTATTTAATCAGATAGTTGATGGCTGTTGGTATTGGTTAAATTCTTGATTGATTCTGTCCACATAGATAATAAAGTGTTTGCAGTGATGATTCAGTTCCCCAGATTGAACAGTAGATTTGTGGACGCGTTGATATTAAACAAGCAGCTCCTAGCGGGCTTCCTTGGCCTGCCACCCCAGCGGGGCACCGCGCAGCCCCTGCTCGCCTCCCGTAATTCTCAGTTTCACTGGGGTCGGTGTAAAGCCTGAGTTCGGGGAGTCTGCGAGGTACTACATGGAGCTTGTACGTGGTGTCACAGACTATGCATGGTATTTTAAACCCTTGTGCTATATATGGCCCTTGGTTATATTTCAGTGATATTAAGCTTTAAAAAGAGGAGTGGAAGGAAGGGAGACATTCAGATTTAGTTACTGCAGAGAATACTAGGCACCACGTAGTTGTCATTCTGCAGCAGACAGGGATTATCCATAAACCCTGTACCTCCAAAGTGAAGGAGAGTAATAAAGCTGACCCCAGGCGCACTTTGAACTTAGCTGCCTCTGATTAATTAAGTTTTTCCTTCCTTGAGCCTGATTTAGTACTTACGCCCAGAATGAAGGATTTAAGTTAAGAAACTGTTGAGAAATTGAAGGACAGCTCTCATCCCCTCTTTCTCATCTCATCCCCTTCCCTATCACATGCACACACACGTGTGTAGTAGAGGGCTTGATGTGGTTGCGGAAAAATCAGTTCCCAAAGGGATTCCTGTCCCAGAATTCCTGTCATTCCTCCTGCAGTTGCACCACCTTCCTTGTGGATTTTTCGTTCCTGTCAAGCTTGAAATGTCAGTGGGGCATGGCAAACACTTGGCTAATACTGGCCGTGGGTCTCAGGGCAGCGTGGAAGGTGTAATAGCGATTCTGCATTTCTGTGGGAAGTACAGAGGTGTCTGTGCCGCTGGGGAGCATCATCCATTCATTCATTTAATGACTGAGCTTTCTGGGGCGTTCAGAATCCGTCAGTGGCAGGGCTGAGGCATGGCACTGCCATGCAGCACCCCACGTTCAGAGAACTCTTCCTCTGCTTCAGCCAGCAGGGGCCGGGCGTGAGGATGAGAGCGTGGCTGGTTCTGTAGCTCCCCAGAGTGCAGGCTTGCACAGCATCGCTGAAACCTGGCAGCCCTACGTGGTTAGTGGCTATGATGGTTATGAGTTCATTAACGTGCTGGTATTTACAGCCTTCTGTATGGGCACAGAAACGTTGAATAAAACATAAACCCGTGCAGGTACAATGAAAACACTGGATTTAAAATTTTTGGTTGTCCTTGCAATGCCTTGCCTAGTCCAGAAGGCGATGAGGGAGTAAGCAGGACTGCGGGGGGAAAGCGTGGCACCCTGCGCTACCAGGGCTCCCTGGCACTGCCGAAACCCCGTGGGGCTGGAGCCCCGTGCCCGGAGCAGGGCCTCGGGGCTCCCCTGCCCGTGTGTGCTGCTGCCTGTGTCACCGGCTGAGTGACAGCGCTCAGAAATGCCTGACCTCACCTGGGGGGTGTGATTACACCGCCCGAGCTGTCAGCCTTTTTCTGGGGTCTGGGCAGGTCCTGCAGCTCGTGCCCGTCTGCGGAAGAAGGCAGCCGTTGCGTGGACGTGGCATTTTATAGCCGTGTGACAAATCTGTGACTTCTGACTGACAGTTGCAGGGTTAGTTCCACTCTGTAATGAACAAGGCAATAATATAAATCACTGCTAAGACAGATGGACACTGGGTTTGAAAAATCTGTTACAGGATAAGGAGAAGTGCAAATACAAGGCAGAACGGCTCGATTTCTTTTTTCCTCCGCTTCATTGGTATTTGGTGACCACGATAGAACTGGTTGGGTTTAGAGGAGTTTTGCAGAACACAGTTGGGAATATGTTTGCTCCTACCAACCAACTGAATCTGCTCATGTCCTGGAAAGTCATTCAACCACTACTTTCCTAATTTGATTGCTGTAGTCGGCGCGCTCTGAGCAGCACTGGTGCTGTATCCCAATAAATGCTCAAGGATTTAGAGAGGTGGTGGTTTTACATGTGTAGTCAGATCTAAAAAAACTTGTCAGAAATTATTTTGCTGATCCCTTAATTAGAATTCCTTAACCCACTTTTTGGAGGAGAAACAATTGTTTAGAGTAATAAGAGAGTATGCTTTGATTGAAGGATGTACAATAATCTGCCCTGAATCTGCTCTGCCGCATTGTACCGAATTAACTTATTTCTCTATATTTGTTCATATTCAAAGCATAAATAATTTAGCGCTTTGTCTCTCTCTGTGAATGTGAGAGGCATGCTTGCTGATTTCAGATCAGATGGAGCAGTGAGGTTTATTACTCTGATGTTGGGGAATGATTGTTGCATATTTAATATCACCATAAATAAAAATCCTGTTGCTGTGTTCCCACTTGTGGGATCGGCATGTGGCTCCCTCCTAGTGTGTCTGATCTGCAGGACTCAGAGCTTTCGTGTGATGGAAGCAGAGGCTTTGCTTGCCCACACTGATACAGGGCATGAGTGGCAACTGCATTTAGCAGCGTGCCCTGCCTGGCTGATGTCCACCAGCATCCTCCCGCAGCACGCTCAGCCCCGTCCTCCTCATGCAAAATCACTTATCCTTGACAGAAATACTCAGAGACTTACACTGTGTGACAAAGCAAATACCAGAAGAAGTAAAACAAACCTCATTAAAATAAAGTGGCTGAATGATAAGGCGAATGTTTAACATACCTTTTTAAAGCGTGTTTTTTTTCTTTGTTTTATCTTCCTAAAGCCTTTAAAAACTGCCTGAAAGTATTTTATATTTGCCAAAGTAGCTGGAGCTTTTAGCATTCTTACAGTGGGCACTGAACATCTCTGATTTCAGTAGGTTTATTTCAAAGTCTGGGGAAAATACCGTGCAGTGGGTGAGTATCTGGGCCATGTCTATTATTCCTATTTATAATTAAAGTTTCTTCAAAGTGTGGCACAAGTATTACAGCACTCTGCAGCAATGAGCCCAGGTGTTCTGCCACACAGCAATAGCTTTGCAGCATTTCGGTGCATTCTCTGCTGTGCATGTATGCAGGATTTTGCTCGGGCGCCTTGCTGATCTCTGGCTTGTCACCCAGCGCCGTTTTCCATTTTCTCCTCTAAAATTCACTGGCATGGAGAGAAATTCTTGTACGTTTTACCTAAGGCACTTGCCAGAATAAAGGGAGCGAGGCACTGCTTGGCAATGGTGAAAAGCAAGGGAGAAAGAGAGAGCTTTGTCCATGAGCCATTTGCAAGCCAAGACAGTCCCACTAGGTCACATTCTTGTTCTCTCAGCCTTGGCATGGATCACCTCTTTTTAATGGAGCCCAGTGTTCCCAGTGTTTCCAGACTTGTTATAGTGTTTGCAGCAAGCTGGGACAGTCTCCGAGAAACAGTTTGTCTGGATCTGATTTAGAGCAAGACGGCGTCACATGTTGGAAGCACGAGAGTCTCCGCATGGCTCTCCAAGCACCATGAATGTTAATGGATGGACGTTGCTCCCACTCGCGCTTGGAAGGCTGAGGTCTCTGAGCCTCAGGGTCTCACGTCCGTGTCTCAGGATCGATGGGGCATGTGCTTCTCACGTGACTTTCCCAGCTGTCCCCACTCACTGCGCTCGGGTCTGCACCCGGAGCAGTCTCAGCCCCCGAAGTGCTTTCAGCAGGAGCTGAACCAACTGATGGGCTCCAGCAGCAGCGTGGCACTGCTCCAGCCACCTCCCCTCCCCGGGGTACAGACAGGGCATCCGTCTGCAGCACCAACTCGTCCCACTTAAAACTTGCTCCTGTTGCACCGTGCTACCTGCTGAGACGGTCACGGCCCAAATACAGCATCGCTGGGGTAAGAGGACTGTGCGGAGGAGGAAAGCCCTGAGAGTAACTCCACTGAAGCCAGCGATGCTGGACCGTCTTAAACAGATGTGGCTCAGAAACGGTTCAAACCCCCTCCTTTGCTGGAACGCAGCCATTTTGCTTGTTTAGTATTCTAAAAGCAGAGTTAATAGCTATTTTTATCTCTATTCTCATTTCTCACGTACATATAAAGTCTCTGTTGATGTTTAGCTTGACAAGCCAGGCTGCAGTTAGGATGCCAAAAATCTCAAAACTGTCATGGAGTGAGACAAGGATAAAGGAAGAAAACAACTTAGATAAAAGGGCTGTGGACTCAGAAATGCTGTATGTGGCACACTTCCCAATCCTCAGAGAGACTTATTAATTTACATCGTGGAAGTCTTTATGGTGCAAACTCAAGTGGCTTACTGGCTCCACTTGGGATCTCATTGGATTTACGAAGAAGCTGCTTTCGCACTTCTACAGTCAAAGGCATTTAAAAGCATTTTTGTTTCTTAGAGTGTATAAGGTAATAAAATGTATAAGGGATGGTATTAGGGGAGCCACATGTCAAAGGCAGGCCAAGACCATACTCAGATATTGCACATCAACCTAATGCAGGTTCTTCTTTTTATTGCCTTGTCCCAGACAATAGCGTTCAGACTCAGATTTAACATTCAGCCCTTTGCCGCATCCTTGGCACTTTCTGTCTGAGCAGGAAGGCGACCTCGCTTAGGCAGTGTCTGACGTTACATCACGGGCGGGCGCTTGGAACAAGCCTTTGGGTTTCCTCCCCGAGCTTCCTTCCAGCTCTGTTTTCCTTTTGTCAAGACAATTACATTGGTCGTTATTAAAATAAAAACAGAAGGGGAGTAAAATGACTCATGTTTCCAAGCAGCTTTGCTAAAGAGTGTCATTAATTTAGCATCGGCAGGAATGTGTCTGCTTAGGAAAATGTGCTCTGTCCAAGGGACCGGACTGCTCAAAAGGCTGCGGCCTTTTTCACCTGGCAGGGCTCAGATGTAACCCCGGGCTAGTGACCAGTATTTCTGACTGGGATCACAAAATCGGTGTTTGCCCTGGCGCCGTCATCCCTTGGGGTCAGGCAGATCGGGGTGAGCCAGGCCTCAGCTCTCCCTCCTGGAGGTGAACCCGTCAGAGCGGGGCTGAAGCCTGCTGCCAGTGAACCGCAGTGGGGAGCCTGTGCTGCTGCCAGCCCAGACTAAAACTGCCTGTTGCCCAGGTCCTGGGGTAACACTTTGCACCAGCTCTAATCTCTTTATAAAAAAACACAACACAGCAAAACAAAACACCCTTAAACAAGAAATCTAAGTTATTACCCCATCATTTGTAAACATGGATGTGTGCGTTGTGGGCACTTCAGAGAGAAGGTGTTTGGCAGCCTCTCCAAAGCTGTCTATATGCTGCACAGCAGCTGCTGGTACAGGTGGTTTTTTCGGAAGCGTGTAGGTTGGAGAGCGCAGAGCATTTAACCAATCTCTCTGCATCAGGGGAAGATTGGCTTGTGTTATCCTTGCATTAGCCCCTCTAATCAGCCAACCAGATCCTCATCAGTTGTGCATTTCTCAAGTATCCAAAGGAGAAGTAAAGAAATTGTGGAATGTTTTTCTCACTTGGCAATTATTTCAATTTCTCGGAAGTCTGTGTTTTATCAGAACTGTCCCTGACCCGCCCCTTTGATGCCAAACGTGCCCAGCAATTTGAAATGTCATTCTCGTGCTCTGCAAAAGAGATATGGAAGTTATGGAGTGACTTAGTCACACACAGTGCCCAGTTACTCATCAACAGCCAGGGTCCATTCGTGTAATTCCTGCTGACAAGCTGATGATTTATTTTCTAATGGAAGGACAGCCCTGACCCCGCAGGCATGCACATGGCCCTCCAGCCAGAGCCGGGGGTGAATCACACTCCATGTGGTCACCTCCAGCGAGACCATTCCCGAGCGTGTGTGTGTGTCTGGGTTTCGGAAACCAGCAACAATTGTACTGGTCTGGAAGATGAAGGGAGCTACAAACACAGCATAGGAAAAGAAAAGCAATGGTAGGGTGCTGAAAATAGGAAATGGAGCTTTTCACGTCACAGTTGGAAGCCCGTATCGACTGAGATGGACAGCTGCTGCTTCTGAGGAGCGCTGGAGAAGTGGCACTGTTCGAGGTCCCCCAGCTCCATTCCCCTTTCAGCCCCTGCCACCTTGGCCAGCAGCCTGGGCAGGGGACTCTGGTCCGGGGGGCAGTGGCTGGGCTCCTGACTGGGCTCCTGGCTGGGCTCCGGGCGGGGGAGGTGGCACAGATCTTGCTCAAAAGAGCTCCCCTTTCACCTGAACTGGTTTGGGAGCTTCAGCTGAATCACCAGTGTTTGGCAGTGCCTGTGTGTCTCCTGGATGAATCCTGCTTTGCCTCCAGCCCTGTAAAAGAGACATCTGGACATGGCTGGGGGTCACTCCTGGCCTGGAAGAGAGAGACAGTACAATCTCGGGCCACACAGCATGTACTTTTTAAAAGGCTCCAGTTGTTTTATGAAGCCATTTTATGTTTTAATGCTGCTTGTGCAGGACTGGTCACTGCAGTGACTTACAGCTCGTGTTTGTGACGGCAAATGGAAAGCAGTTGGGAGTGGCTGGGCTGGACTTCGCTTCACGGTGTTTACAATGCTGTTGCTTATTTGGGAACTAACCCGTTGCTTTCACATTTAATCCACTGAAATGGTATATAAGGACATCCAGCCTCTCACTTGCGAGGCTGGCATGGAGAAGAGGCAGCACAGCCGGCCAGCTGGCTCCTGCTGCTGGAGGCAGGTGAGTCACGCTCATCCGCTGGCACTGGGCTGGGAGGTGCCCAGGCACTGCCTGCTCGGCGCCCACCCAAGCACGCTGCCCGCTATTTTCCTCTCTGGCTTCCTCGCTCCGGTGCTGGCCGCTGCATCTGGGAGTTAAGGGCAGGCTCTGGTACCCTGTGGGAGCCTGCTGCCTCTCCGCCCTTCCCCACTCTGGGGATGCTGCAGGACCCATCTTCTTCTTGGGCAGTGCTGGGTTTCTAGTAGCTTGTTTTTCTTGTAAGCCCTCTACCTGTGTTCCCATCTGATTGCGTCTTGGGCAGGAAAAGAAGTGTAGGGAATGAGGAGAGGAGGCAGCAGGGGCTGGGAACAGGGCAAAGCAAGGGCAGTGGATGTTGGGAAGGAATTTGCAGAGCTGGACTCCAGAGTTCAGCCTCCTTCTGGCTTAACCCTGCCCTAGCCTTGCTCAGGCCTGAGCTGTCAGCTCTGGAGAAGCCTTCTGGGATCCGTTGTGTGCATGCCCTGCCTGACGGTGGGGGCCTGGCAGGCAGGGTCAGTGCCGATCGAGGGGAGCTGCCGGCAGCTCACGCTCCGGGGCGGATGCTGCAGCACCCTCAGCAGCCTCTGCCACGGGCAGCTCAGCTCCCTGGGTCAGCGTGGCTGTGCTTAGTGAAGTAGGCTGGTCTTTATAGTCAGTTAAACCTACAAATCTGTCAGCTGCCTCCCCAGGTGGAGTAGGTTCTGATTTGCCCATTTACAGCTGGCGTTACCAGAGTAAATCACTCTGCTAATGGCCAGTTGATGGGAGTCCGGCACCTTCGCAACCCTAAGCTGGTTACACGGCCCTAGCGTGCCAGAGACATTACCTGGTTGGGCTGGGGACTCTATGGTCCATCATACTCTTCGTCGCTTTGCCTCATCTTATTTGTCATCAGAGAAGGCACAAAACCCTTCACAGAGCCATCAGCCATGTGTGCCCACAGACACGCACCCCTCCAGAACAGTCTGGTTTTAGCTGTGATGGTGTAAATCCAGGGCAGCCTCATCAGCTCAGCAGCAGATTGCAATTTTGTTAATGAGAACATACGCTAGCCCCCTGTATTCCCAGGGATTTGACCTAAGCTTAGCATCTGTCAGGATAAGAAAAAGTGGTTTAGTGGCACAGTGGCAGTTCAGAGGATGGAGAACAGGGCAGAGAGGGTTGCTGGCTCTTCCCTCTTGAGGGAGGGTTTTATATCCCAGCAGAGGAAGAAAAAACCATTTGTGGAAGTTAGTGTTTTAAGAAATTAAATGCAAGAGCAAAATCTAAAGCCTAACTTTCCAGACTGAAACACTTTGTATTTTCTCAGAAGCAAGATACGAATTTTTGTTTTCAGCTCTGCAAATTTAACCCTTCATAGTTGGGGCACCACAAAGCAAAGCCAGTGACAGTGAGTGGAAAAGGCAAGAGTCAGGAACGTATGTAAAGAGTAGAACCCAGGCTAGATCTGCAAAAAATATGTGTCCATACAGCTACGTTTATTTTAACTCAATCTAGCCACATCAACTCATGCTCTTAGTGCAGTGCATCTAACTCTTCTTGTGATCAGTACAGGCTAATGGCCTACAGTGTAGGTGTACACATTAAGAATGGCGTAAAATTGCAGATGAGGCAGGCACACTTCTGCCTCAGAGGAGGTAGCTGAGGCCAAGCCTGGCTGTGGGGAGCTGTGCAGTGACCCCAAATACCTACTGCAAAGGAAAACCCTCCCAGATTCTGTCTCTAAAAATTCTGCACAACACAACTATCAGTGAAAAAACAGCCTTTTTTGCAATGAAGATGAGCTGGAGTTTAATTTGGTTAATAACTGAAGCAAGTTAATCCTGTTCAGGCAAGGATCAAACCAGTTTCAGTGCATCTGTGTCAGTGCTTTGCATCTGTCTGACTAGATTGATTCAAAATAACTTGGTTACAAAAGGAAATTGTTTCTCCTGTACAGCTACTGAAGCAGGGTCAGACCTGTCCCTGTTCCTGCCTCCGTTCCCTTCCCGCGGTATGAAGCTTTCGGTCAAGTTCTGCTCTGGTTCCTTGTGTAGTAGCCGAGGATGGAGATTTTCCTGTATCAGACAGGGCTGCTCACAAAGCTCCTTCAGGAATCTCTTCATGTCCCATCCAGAAGGTGGTAAAAAGTGTTTCTGGTCAGAAAGATTGACTGGTTCTAAATTCATCTCTCTGAGAGAAGTAATCAAATGTTAGCAGAACAAATGGTGGTTGACCTCTGTGCTTGAAGCTCATATGTTAGTAACAACAATTAGGGTTTTCCAAACTTGTTATCTTTTGCTATCACAGACAAGCCTTTAAAAAGCGAGCCGAGACCAAATTTAGAGTTGAGCTTTCATCTGTCGAAGGGCAGATGGATGTGAGATCCCGGCACCCCGTGTGCCCTCTAGGCTAGAGGGTAAATTGGAGCCAATGTGTGTCGCACAGAATACAGCCCAGGACTGTATTTCAGCATTTGCAGTAGCAGCTCAGCAGCTCCTTCTCCTCCAGGCTGGCAGCTGGGCTCTAAGTCCCCCTCCCCAGGATCTGCGCAGAGCTGAGGGCTGGATACAAGTACAAGGGACTGCCCTTCAGCGAGGCAGGAGCAACATAACCCCCTGCAAGCTCAGCAGCAACGCTGACACGGCTCAGACGGAGCGAAGGGGAGGCTGTAGGTCCGCAGCTCCCTGAGCGAACGGTCAGCAGCAAAGCTGACGTGCTACTTATCGTTTTCTTTTAATTCATATCTTATTCAGCCATGTCGAGAAGCTTTGTACTTCTGAGGTCTGATTTAGATTTGCAAAGCTTGTTGCCACCGTGGCCGGCTTTGTCCTGCAGGTACCGAAAGGCACGCTCTGTATAAACACATCTGCATTCATAAACACATCCGCAGTCCAACACACCTACCGTGGCTTTGATAAGAGCCTGCCCCTCCCTCCCCTGGAGAGTGCCATCCTGACTACGTTCTGAAATCACAAACCATGACTCATTTGAAGTAGGAGAGTCTGTGTTTTCATCTTCGGGAAGCCACGTCCCATCCTCACTCCTGTGTAACCAAAACGAGCTCTTAACGGACGCCAGCAGCTTTCACAGGTTCGCTGATGTAACAGCCTGTGTCCACAGCTGGGAAACTGAGGCACGGAGAGGCAGAGTCACCGCACCAACCCCGTGTAAAAAAGACAAAGCCTTTTTTTTTCAGGCTGTACTTACTCTAGGTATCACTGCGATACTTCAGCTCTTGCTATACAGACATTTATATGAAATCATTTCTATTCCATTGAAGTAATTTTCAGAGATTAATTTTTTAGGCTATTAGCATTGATTCCTGAGTGCACGTGCCCTCTTCCTTCTCCAGCAGTCTATATCGAGGGAGAGCTTCATTGTCTGGGTTGGAGGAAAGTTCACTTGCCCTAATTTATTGAAAAAATTAATTTTCGGTTTAAAATGGGGCTGTCATTCATGAACCCCATTCAATCTGTTCTTCACTCCTGAGTCTTCGCTCTGACCTTTTCCGTATCTTAAATCCTCTGGGCTGTACACTGTGTTCATTAGTTAAACTTTCAGAAGGGAGCAGCAGGTGTGGGTGGTGGATAAGGACTGCGTGCAAGCTTGGCTCTGTGCTTATCCAGGTACCCCTAGCAGGCTGCAGCTGTAATTTAATTTAGGGCAGTGCCAGGATTTGGACTTTTTAAGAGTTTTTCACAGTTTGTAAGTTTTAATAACAATTTTTACATCATCTCTGGAAGTAGCTGCCTCTGGCATTGCATGAAGTTTGCAGTAATGATACTTGCACTTTAAAAAATGAGCTGGAGAACTGACGCAGAGCATCCCAGTATTGAGAAGCTGAATTCCTGGTCAGGGAGTCTGGAACGGTAAGAGCCAGCCTGGCTAGAGAGGGTCAGGGGTCCCAGCGGGGTCGCTGGGGCTGGCCCGGGCTCGGCGCAGAGCTGTACCGCACGCTGCTCAGGGGAAAACCAACCAGTCACCCCTGGGAATGGATTATCAGTGTGAGTCAGAGAAAAGATATGGAGAGACCCGTAAAACACAGTGAGGTGATCTTTAAAAATATTTTTCCTTTTCCTTCCTGCATGTTGGGGGGTGGGGTGGGGCAGTAGTTGGGGACTGCAGTCAAGATTTGCAAGCTTTCCGGTGCCGATGGCTCTTCCTGAGGTCCCGTTCTGTCAAGCACCGCTGCACGGATTCTGCAGACAGACGCGCTGTACTGCTTGGGGATTTGGGGATGTTTTTAGTATGGACGTGGCTGTTTCTGGAGGTACTGTGGTTCCTCTGTCAGTGTTACTGATTTCGGTTGGCGGCTGCCCGCGGAGAGCACCCAGAGGGAAAGCCCCAGGCTGTCAGGAGAAGGGGGCTCGTCGCTACCTCCAGCGTCTGCGCCTGCGAGACCAGCCCAGGGACAGTGCTAACGGGCTGGGAGCGTGCACCCGCTCAGGCGCTGGGTCTGCCTTCAGCAGTCCTTGGTGCTTTCTGATTTCCCTTTACCTTGTCAGCATACGCTCAGATGCTGCGTACAAGACTGCAGAAATATTCTGTGTCTTCCAAGGACTTCAGGGTCTCCTCTAACGTGCCAGAGGCAGAGGAGAGCAGGGGACAGTGCGTGTGCTCCCTGGGATGGATCGCCTACAGTTACAGCTCTGAAAGCCATAGAAAAATCACCGACTTGATCAGTATGAATCTCTCATTCCGTCTGAAGAGAAGGTTCCCATGAGAAGGATGTGCTTTATAACCCTAAAAGACACTAAAATCCATCTGGCTAGAAGGCAGATAGCAACTGGAAGAAATGAGCTTTATATCCTGGTGCCATCTCTGGATAAAATACGCACAATCAAAACAAACTTTAAAATGCTTTGAGCTTTTCTTCTTTCTTGTTTTTTTTTTTTAAGGAAGGGTTCTGCAGCAGCAAAATAACATTTTCCTAACTTTATTCTGATTATAAACCTTTCACTGATTGGATATTCTTTTTAAGAACATCATTTTGTTTAGGAACATCATTTTGTCGAAGAACATCATTCTGTCTCTGAAGTCAGCTATTACCTATTAAACTGAAGCTATTATATATGCCAATATTGTTAGACTGAAGGACAAACCAAAATAAAATGTGGTTTAGATGCTAAAACATGTATTTGTGTTTGCCAGGCTCGAAGTCGTATGCCATTGGTACCCCATGTAGTTTAGATTTGAAATTCAAAACTTGACTCCTGCAAATGCTTCTTGGCTCAAATTGTCGGTGAACGTTAAGTAGTGTCTCTGAAGCGAGACTAATAGCACCAAATGATATTGAATGTTTGCAGGAATGGGCCCTCACAAAAAGGTTTATAAAAATCTGCTGCTAATAACAATGCTACACTTTAAATAAAAACTCCAGAAAAGATGAGTGGCGTCTCAGTGAAGACAGGCTTCCTGCTGATCGGGATTACATTCCTAGAGGAAAGTCTAATGCTTGTTCAGGAGAGCAGGAAAGTGAAGCTAATTACAAACAGAAAGAGAAATTGGCCGGTCCAGATTCACTGTCTAGCCGCTGTGAAATACAGAGTAAAAAGCAGCATTAGTCAGAGGTTAAATATTCCTCCAGTGTAAACACTATTTGATACAGTGCCTGATTTTTCAGAAGTGCTAGATGTCAATTCTGCTCCATTGCTGCAGCTCAGCTTTTGCCAACATCGAGCCCATTTTAATAAAGCAGGTGAAGAAATCTTCTAATAGTCTCTTAGCTTAATACGGCCGTTGTTCCTGTAGCCCGCACGGCCTGGGTAAGTTTTGTGCCCTTCGGCCTCACGTTACCTTTTGCTGCAACTGAACGGAAGGACAAACTGCACGAACACAAACGCAGTCAAGGTTACGGGCTGTTCAGTTCTTGAGTGCTCGAAGGCTACTCTGTGAATATGCAGCTTGATGGGGGAACATTGGGAGTCCTGAGAGATGATTTCATGGTGTTTGCAGTGAAATCTGGATGTTGCTTGGCGGTGCCGTAGGCTGTGGAACATCTGGTGAAGAGTTCTTTGGAAGAGCCCCACAATAATGACTATGCCCACCCCAGCGCTTGAGCAGCAACCCGGTAACAGCCAGCCAGTTGTGCGATTACATGTCTTTTAATGTTTATTATGCTGAAATATGGGGTTGTTCACACTTTCTAAAATAAGCATTTTTTAGGACACTGACAGGCATTTTGATTTTAACTGTAAATTTGGAATAAATCTGGGTCCCTTTCACTCCTAACCCTTCAAGGTTATTGGGGAATTCATTTTTTCCCAGTGACAGACAGTGTGGTCATAAAGCACTGGCTTCACAGGCAATAAAAAGTGAGAGATGCCTGGGTTTAACAGCTCAAAATCTAAACAGAGCAGGAGTTTGGAAAGGTCACTGCCCAGAGGGCTGGAGGCAAAGCCTGTCCAGCCGAAGAAACAGAGGAAGCCAGACCTGGCTGGCACCAAAGGAGAAAAAGTGGCCCAAAGGAAGAGGACTACAAATAATGCAAATAATAATCACCGAGCCTAACTGTGAATGGAAAACTTACTCAAATAACTCGCTGAAGGTACTATTTTACCTGCTCTCTGATGAAGCACAGTGGCTTTCCTTTCACAAATGCTATTTCTTAGACAGTGAGTCATGGGGGTGGGTGCTGGGGTCCCGCAAAGAGCAGGAGGTGCAAGTGTGAAGAAGGGCTGGAGGTCACGGGGAGTGCCCCAGGGACGATGCTGGCGTTGGCAATGATGATACTAGCTCTGCCTGTGTTGTACAGCTGGGCATCACCCTCCAAACAGAGCCGCCTGTGGAGAGCACAACACTCTGCAGGGAAACGGCAGCTTGTGCAGATGAGGGATGAGGTACAAGCTGGGATGAACCCTGGCTTGGAATAGAATCAGCTGAGACTTTGATGCACAGCCTTTTCGGTGGCACTAATGCTCACTGCAGCGGCATTTCAGCATTGAGTCAGCAGAGTGCAGTTTCTTCGCTGCTGGGAAAGAGCAGCCCCCAAGGCCCTGGTCTGCAAAGCTTTAGCTTCTGTACCTCCTGAGCTACCCAAGGATATTCAGTCCAGAGGCCACGGGGAGGCGGGGAGGGAGAACGAATGACCTCTGCATTACAGACCTGCAGCCCCAAGAAGTTTGCGTGCTTTGGACACCGACCCAGGCACAGTGTGATCGATGGGGCGGCCGGCTGGGGCAGGGGCATGGCAGCACGTTGCGTTTGGGAGACACATTTGTCATTCGCGGAGGTGAGAGTGTGAAGAATGAACGTGCAGCAGGACAGTACCACAGAGCACCTGGGGGCTCCAAGTTCATAGGTTACTTCATCTCCCGATGCCTGGCTCGTGTGCCACTCCCGCCCAGACTGACCATCTGGAATTTCAGGTGTGGGATGGGAAATTCAGCTGGGCAGATCCCAGCTAACAGAGCTCTTTCGCTGGGTCGTGCTGGTCGTCTTTCTTGTCATCTGGTAGCAGCAGTGGAGCTGTGCTGCGTCCTTACGTCAGCTGGAGCTGCCATGCTTCCCAGCGTATCTGGCTTCCTGCTGGGACACAGGCCAAAAGCACATGCTTGTTGGGTTCGGTACTTCCTTCCAGATTGTCCTAATAATGTGTCTGAATGTGCAACAGAAAATATTCCAGTGCTGGGCGGCAGAGAGAACCTGGATTCTCTCTTCTCCCTCTGCCTTCAGTCAGCTCCGCTGTCCACCCACTGCAAGTGCGAGGCCTCCTTCCAAAGTCCAGGTTCTGCTTTTTCTTACCTTGCCAGAAAGATAAAACAGTTGGTAAAACTGTAACTTGACCTTCGCGTTTCGCCGCAGCGAGGGAGATAAGGTGCTAAAGGAAATGCGGAGAGCAAAGCACTGACGGCTGTGGGAAAGGGGACCCGACAAGGCAAGGGCTCCCCGTTGAGCACCCAAGTGCACTTCCTCGGGAGCTGCTGGTGAGCCCAGCTCAGAGGCGGGAATGGCTGGGGATTGCTGACTGGGATTTCAGTCTGGCGTGCACCATATTTTTCCTCTGCCACACAAAGGACCCCTGTGCTGCTGCTGATTTGAGGACGAAAAGATTGACTGAAGCTGCCTGTTATTATTTTTGGCTACTCCAGCAATGTATCAAAAACCTGACGCTGGTTTGATGCTGGTGCCCTACTTTATAGAAGCCCTGAAAAGCAGATCAAGGACAGCGAGCTTGTCTCTCTGCATGGCATCTGCCAGCAAAGGGTGAGAAAACTTCAAACCGCTGGCGGGGGAAACGGGGGGAGGCAGAAATGAGGCAAGATGTACTAAATCCAGAGCGCTGTTTGCAGACTGCAAGGGGAAGGGGTCTGCATGTGCTTGGCTATGGAGGCAAAGTGGGAAACGCACTGACCGGGGCATTGCGCTGCACAAGCTGCTCGTCCCAGCATGGCTGGTGAGCTGATGCCATCATCCCTAGGGCGCACTGGGGACCAGTTTACCCTGGAAGGAAGAAAAGGACCCTGCTGGCCTTAGGTGGCAGACACTGCTCCTTATTATTCAAGCCCAGCAATAATGCTGCCAGTCCTTCACATTTTCTGGATCTCTGGGAGGTGAGAGAGGGTCATGCCCGCTTCTCCGGCTGAGGAGGAAGAAAGGCATGGAAGTGAGGATGTGCAGGGAGTTTAGTGTCGGAGCTGGGCAGAGAACCTTGAATCGCAACTTGTCAGCGCCGCACGTGGTGGTGCTGGCTGGAGGGACGGTCCATCTGGGAATCTGGCTTGCAAGTCACTGGAGGAAGCGAGACTCATGCCTGCTGCCTCGGGTGCGACCTGCCAGTCCCCTGCTCTGCGACCTGCTTCCTTCCCCTCCCATGTGGGGAAACCCTCTGAGCAGTCTCTTTAATCAGGGGTATTTACCTTTGTTGTCGTTTTCCCCTCCGATGCTGACCAGCAGTTGCAGCCCAGGTGCCTGCTTCCGCCCCTGATCCGGAGCAGCCTTGCATGAGCTGGAGGATTTATGATTTGCTGCAGACATGGACGGTAGCCTTTGCGAAGTGGAAAAGGAAGCAGCCATAAATAACAGGCAGGGGACAGTACCATGTGGTGGTTTTTCATTTACTAGATAGTCCCACTTTGTTCTTGATGAGTAATGGAGGCATTTGAATACGCCAGGATGACAGCAGCAGTCTGGCTCTGGGAACGTGCCGGCGCGGGCTGGGTGAGGATGGTGGCAATCGGGACGGTTGGACCATGCCGTGTAGCCTTCCCCTCTGTTCTCCACCACCTTGCGTCCTCCTCTCGCGCTTACCTGCCGCTCTGGGCACCGTGTTTTGCCAGTCTGCACTTCAACAACCCCAAGCTGCGCCGGGAGGGCCGGGGAGCCGGGCCGTGAGCCTCGGCGGGTGCCGGCTGGAGCGCGGTTCTCATGCGGGATCGCTCGGGGTGCCGGGGCGCGGATCATGGCTCACGCAGGTGCGCCTGGCTGCTGCTGCAGACGCTACTCCTTACTGTGGATCGCGCTTTTGCAAAGGTCAGTGCCTCGGCTTTCCAAAAGGGGATGAGGAATGTGCGTGCGTGCATCCGAGGGCAAGGACAACGCGAGCGGGCGGCCTGGCTGCGGGCAGGCTGCTGCCTTCCTCCCCCCCTCCCCGGTACTGTCAACCTGCAGCAGAGCCTCCGAGCCGAGCAGGAGGGAAGCGGGCGGGGAAGAAGCGCCCTAGTGCAGTTTTTGCAAAAAAAAAAAAAAAAAAGAAAAGGCTGCTGGAGGATCGGATTATCACGAGGTTTATCACAACAAAATGAAAGCGGCGAACGGACGCGGGACGGGCTAGCTTTGGCGAGGGGTGAGCGGCTCGGCGGCCGCGGGAGGGGCAGCGGGGAAGGCCGCCCGGCGGCGGGAGGGCAAGGCGGGTCCCCGCCGGTGGGCTGGGAAGCGCCATCCCCCCCCCGCACCCCCCACCCACCACCGGGGACCGGGCCGGGGCTCCGCGCCGTGCCCGGGGGCTGCAGCCGGGGAGCGCGGTGCGGGGCCGGGCGGGCCCGGGGCGGGGAGCGCGGTGCGGGGCCGGGCGGGCCCGGGGCGCTCTGCCCAGCTACAGCCCAGCCAATCCGGCGGCCCCGGCAGCGGCGCGGCTGCCCGAGCGGGGCGGGGCGGCGGCGGCGGCGGCGGCGGGGCCGGCCCCGGGGCGCGGCGGGGAGCGGGGGGCGGCGGAGGGCCGGAGGCTGGCGGGGGGCCGGAGGCTGGCGGGGGGCCGGCCCGGCCGCGGCCGGCGGGAGCGCGGCATGGCCGAGCCGGAGCGAGGCGGCGGGAGCCGAGCCCTGCGGGTGAGACATGGGTGCGTGTGTCCGTGTGTCCCGGGTGTCCGTGTGTCCCGGCGGAGATTCGCGCTCCGCGTTCGCGCAACCCGCGCTCACGGCCGCGGTTCTTGCGGGGCCGAAGCAAACTCGGCGCCCGGGTTGCGAGCGCTCGCCTCCGGGCTGCGGGAGGGCGGCCGCCATCCGGGGCTGGACCCGCACGTTGCCCGGGTGCGGGCAGGGGGGTCGCCGGTCACCGCCGCCGCCCCCCGGGTGGGGTGCGGATCGGGGCCGGGGGGCGCGGGAGGGCGCTGGGGACCCGCGGCCGGGTGGGCGCAGCCGGCCGCCCGCTCCCAGCCCCGGTCCTCGGCGGGGGTTGTTTATTTTTAGCAGCGCTCCGTTCATGATGCTGCGTGTTAAGAATTTGTTTTCATCATTATTTATTAAAACCTCGCCGCCGCCTCCGGCAGCCGCCCATGGCCGGGCTCCGGAGCCAGGGCCGTAGTGCGGGAGATGGGGTTTGCGACTTCGATTTCCTTGTGGTTAATCCAGGAGGAGAGATCTTGCCTTGCTTTTTCTTGTCCAGATTCTGCCTCTAGACCTGCGTCAAGCAAAATTTCAATGATAAAAATCAAAACCTTTATCCCCATCCTCCTCCCACCACGAAAACTTGCGGGTCTCCGATGCCGCTGGGGAGCACCCCGGGCGCCAGGGGTGCCTGCCCGGGGGTGGTGGCAGGGCGCGGGGGGCCTCTGGGTCAGCGCTCGCAGCAGCCGTACCCCCCTGGTTTTGCTTGGGCCTCCGTGGAGGTTCCCCAGGTGTTTTTTGGGGCTCCGCAATCCCGACTCGCTCCCAACGGGTGTGGTGGGAGCGACCGGTTGTCAGGGCCGTACGATGGTTTGAACACAGTGGTGGATCTCTGCCTGCTGTTTGCATCAGGTGCGCACGGGTACAGTGCTGCTAATGTGTGCTGGTTTAGACCGATGTGATAAGAAAAGGTAGTTTTTTTTTAATGTGAAGCATCAATTTCTGTTAAAAGCAAGATGGTGGCGGCATTCCGCTCTTGGGAAAGGGGGAGAAGTTGCTTCCTTAGCTTCTTCACAATGTTTTTTATTACTGAAACTCAAGTAATGCTTCTGATCCCCTTTTGTTTCTTGCTCTTGAGGCATTTTGCTTGCTTTTGCAGTTTCTCTCATCTTGCACGTTACAAAGCCAGTCGGCATCCTTGCTGGTTACACCGTGCTGGATTTGCAGGTTGTCACGGGCAAACTTTGCAGCGGCACCTTGTTAAACAAACAAATATCCACACTTAGGTGAATGTCATGGGTTGAAACCATCCTTCAGGTTTGCTCTGGCAAAAACAACATTTGGAATCTGGTATGAGCTGACAAAGTCCTTTTGAATGTAATTAATTCTGCTGCTGGTTAAAACTGAGAACAGCCTAAAAACAAGGGCAGGCATTAATAAGTTTAATTACATGTCCTTTGTGTTGCTCAGCGAAGGTGTTGCATTAGTGAGGGTAACGTGTGACACCAGCTTCCCGTCACCAGTGGGCTGAGCGATGCCTCCCGGCACCCTGCTGCCCGGAGAGCACCCACCTCCGCTTCAGCCCACCGCGGCACTGCCATGGCAGAGCTCAGCAGCTGGCATTCGGAAAACTGGGGGGGAAAGTTCAGGTTGGCAGAACACGGAGAAGGATATGCTGCATGCTGAGACTTCATCCGTGCATCCCTTCCTACAGGGAAAAAAACATTCTCTCATGTTCTGGAAGCATGCGAGTTCTCTTGTGGTGTGTTCTTGGTTATTCCCATAACATCACTTCCATATTTATTTATGAAATTGAAGCAGGATGAGACACTGGGGAGGAATGGATGAGAACACCCGGCAGTGGTCAGAAGGTTAGCGGGAAGTCAGCACCAGGCTGGGGGGGGTCACATAGGCAGTGCAAATGAGGCAAGGAGAGGGCTTGGAGGAGAGCCGCTGTGTAGGAGAGCCTGGTTTGCATCTGCTGTGGGAAGAAATGCAGCCATCGCACCAGTTTGGGCTCTGCAGAGAGCTCGTAACCAGCAGCAGCGAGGCACCGAGCCTCAGGTGGGACCACAGAGCTCCCGGCGCCCAGTTTTGCTGCCCGTGGTGAAGCTGGCAGAGGATGGCGTGCGGTTTAGTCCCATCTGCGATCGCTGAAATCCTTCTCCCATCTGATGTTGCAAATCAATTTGGTGGAGTTGACCACTTTGTTCTCTGTCATTACAAAACCTAATCCCAGGCTGGAGACAGATTTAAATTCTGTCTACGCTGCACGTGGATCTCATGGTCTGTTCTGCTGCGTTCGTGCACGTAGGGCCCCCTGCAGCAGATGTGTGCTGCTAAGAGGGTGAGGACTGCCCTAAAGACCCTCTTCCCAGCTGGTCAGAGAAAAGAACTGTCAGCTGTTAAAAAGCTGGACGCAGGGAATGTTTCCTGACCAGGAGACGTGTCGCAGAGTCAAACCTGTAATTTACGAGATCGGATCCCTCTGACGGTCGGGAGGCATTCAGGTTGCAAAGGCTGACTCTGCAGCTGGTCGTAATGGGACATCTCCAGCTTAGTGCCTGCAGTTCCTTCCACATTCCCCAGCCTGCTTGTGCTCTCAGGGGGGAGCAGTAGGAGATTCAGGAAAGGCTCTTCATTTTTTTTTCCCCCATGTTTCAGTGTTACATTCTGTGTCTGCTCCATCTCTCTCTAGCTACCCAGCCAGGTTCCCTGTTTGCCTCTGTCTCTCAAAAATATCAGGAAAAGTTTCATTGTAGAACCACCGAAGCAGCAGCCGGGTGGTTTCAGGCAGGTGAGGTTCTGAAGTGAAAATCAATGGGGTTGCCCCTTCGAGGGCTTGTCTTCACAAGAAAGCAATTCTGGAATAAGAGCGTATGAGTTTAACACACAAGACCTGTTCCAGAATAATTCTGTGTAGACATGCCCTACGTTTTCCCTTCCTTGTAGCCTCGGCAGAGATCTTTGTTCTTGAAAGAACATCGAGCCTGGACTCCCGGGCTGTCCCTCCCGCCTTTCCGCAGAGCGGCTGCGTGCATGGTGCCGCTGCTGCAGACAGGCGGCTGCTGCCTCCATTGCTCAAAATCCAGCCCTGAAGTTTGGTGAGGAGAGAATGGATTGCCCCTCTGCGCTTGTTCCTCTGTGTCCACAAAGTCTTCGCTGCACTCCACGAGGCCCTGGCTAGGTTAGGTGTGCTGCCACAGCCTGGTTACACTTGACGTCCCTGATTCTGGCTGCCTATGGAGGAAGCGGATGGGGGGATAGCATCCCTGGTAATGTTTTATGACTTTTATTATTTAGAACAACAGTCCTCTCTCATTGCTCTCGGGCAGTAAACCTCTTTCTTTAATAACAGGGACTGGCTGCCGCTCCGTAGGACTCTCCAGGTCAGTGCCAGCAGCAGTAATGTTATTTATCTTTAGAACTAATGTGGTCTTTTATGAGATTTTTTCCCCCCCTTCATTTCAACTGAACTTTAGGCAAGTAGAAAGGGATTAAAATAAGGCTCACGGCAAAAGGAATTGAATGTGCTGTTTGGAAAGAGAGTTTCCTGATGTGAGATATCTCTGGGCAGCTGGCTATTCCCACCATACTAAAACAAAGGCGTAAGAACCGAATTTGATCAGTTCATGTAAGCCGGGACAGGACCTGGAATACACAGCAGGTTATTCCAGCAAGAGATTGGCTGGCCCCGTAGGCAGTGCTTTGAAAAGTGATGGTAGAGAGATGAATTTGAACAAAGTACCTCCGTCATCTTGGAAGCGTAGGTACACAGTAAGCAAGTGATGTTTCAGGTGAGTTTGCCTCTTAGGGTGTTGGATGGCCAAGGAGGAGCACGGGTTGACAGGGGCTCTGGGATCCCTGTCACCGTGGGTGCTGCTCTCTGCCCGTGCTGGGCGGAATCAGGCAGAGCGGAGGAGTGTCCATCTCGTATCACTGCGTCTGCCCCAGGAGCAGTGATGTATCGTCACACCCCTTTGGGGACATCAGGCTGTTGGGGGCTCCTGATGGCGACGTGCCTGCCTCCCAAGAAGGAAATCTTGGCCGCGGGTGGTGAATATCGGGCCAGAGCTGGAGGGAAGTGAGAGGAGCCTCCCTGGCAGCGGGGGCACACCAGCACAGCCGCGCCGGCGCCCGATGCCCCCGTTGAGGCTGAGTCCAGCAGTCACATTGTGTGCTTAATATTTCTGCACTTCATCAGCAAGTGGATTTGCTGGGGGTTTTTTTAGCACTTGCCAGCCCTTGCCCAGTGATTTGTCTTTGGATGAAGCCCTCCAGGTCTTTTATGGCCTGATGCAGTACGAGACACAGATGTTATCGCTCCGAGGGCTTCACTGTAACACGCACGCAGCAGGTTTTTATGTTCTCCCTGCCCAAATCAGGGGAAGGCAGAGCAGTCCTTTCGGTAGGAAGAGTGCCCTCGCCCTCTGACCCAGGGAGGCAGCTTATGGCCTTAGCAGGACCTTTTTCTTATTGTTAATACAAAGGGGAGTCTGTGGGAGCTGCGACGGCGATTTGCAAATGTCTTCCAGTAAATGGGCTCCTGCCGCAAATGTCACATTACCGAAGGACGTGAGAAATGCTCGCTCCTCTAGAACAGGGTGTTAAAATGAAAGGACCGTGTGTCCTTTAAAGGCTGGTGGTGTACAGCCCTTCTTGCACTCCGGGGCATTTGCAGGCCCCCCTGACCGTGCCGGGCTGCTGCGGGTTAAGCGCCGTAGTGTCAGGGCCGGCTCTGGGGTGCTGGATTCTGGGGAGGGGATGGGGCCAGTCGCCCTGGGAGGAGGCTCTGCACAGGCAGCGCTCATCCTGCTCTGCCAGGGCTGCCTCTGGCAGAGAGCTCTCTCATCCCTTCCGCTGAGATTTCAAACGAGAGTCTCTAATTAATGACATCTCCCCACTTAGCTCTTGATACACAGACAGATGCTGGGTCTTTTAGGGCTGGTTTGAGACCTGCAGTGCTCCCTCTGTGGCGTGCAGCATCTGGTGAAAAATGTTCCTGTTGCTGACCTGGGTTGGATCTGATCAGGAGTAAAAGACATCCTGGGAGCGGGTCCTGCCGGGGCAAGAACCTGACGAATAACCTCCTGTCTAAGAGAAGTCCCGTTAATTTTAGGATTCCCAGAGGCATACAGCAGAGCATGGAGGGATATAAATATGCATTTGCTGAATCTGGTGAGAACATAATATGTCCTGAAAAACTCCCCCTTGGTAATTCTTCATGTTGCACATCTGCACTCCCACCCACAGCCTTGCAGCTGCAGTAGTTTTAAGTGAAAAATAGATTTGTTTTGTTTTAATTTTAACAAAAATTCTTAGGCCAGCACGAAGCAGTCCAGCTCGGTGATGTACATGTGTGTGTTACAGTATGTAGTTCCTGAGTTGTGGGTTTAGATGATCAATATTTATATTTGTCCACACAAGAACACGAGCTTCAGCTTAGTTACTTACCTTTTCTAATTTCATCTGTAAAATATGGAAATAAGATTTACCATAAATGCCTGATTTTGGGCTTATCGGGGCTTGGTGAGCGGTCTGTATTGTCAGCTCTTGAGCTGCTGGGTATTAGTTCTGCTCTCAGCGTCCAGAGGTTACTTGTTCTGTCTGCCTGTATTAGAGTTAATTTACAGTATCATTCAGAGGAAAAGAATATGGACCCTTTTCTGTGAAAATAGTGTAAAATTGCCACAAAGTACTGGGAAACGACTGTGCTCAGTTCCTAAAGATCAATTTATTCACCAAAGAGATATGGGGCGAGTGGGCAGTTCAGAGAATCGCTAATGGGATAGAGAGCCTTTTGCTTCAAAGCCACCACTTCTGATCCAGGTCAGGGCTGTGCTAACCCAGGGCTGTTAACATTTGAGGGCTGGTGGTTGTCCCCTCAGAAAAAACGATTGTGGTGGCGTCGCCTGTTTTTCTGCAGAGGCCTTAACAGCTATGAGGACCACAGGACCTTAACGGGACCACAGCTGGTCCTGGCTGTCAGCTCCGTAGACGCAGGGAGGTGTCTGGAGGCTGTGCTGTCCCTGAAGCCTGGGGCAGCGCGTCCCCAGGCTGGTTATCCCGCGGTGCTGCTAGGGAGGAGGGCTGGCCTGCAGCTCTCAGAGCTGTCCATTTAGCATGCTCAGCTGGAGAACCCAGCTGCGGGCTCATCCTTTATCACCCGGGGGTTCATTGATGGCATGAATCTTAATGGCAAATCTAGAGAAGCACCTGTTTATCTTCCGCTGCTGTTTATCTTAGAGTCTCCTTTGGCTGTTTTCTAGATTCAGCTTGGCGTGTGATTCACTGGAAGCTATGAATTTTGCATGCACTATTGACATTTCTCTGTGTTTTGGTCAGCTTTATTCTAGAGAATGACAAAACTCAACACACGCAGAAAAAGCAATCTGAGAGTATACTGGG
This sequence comes from Phalacrocorax aristotelis, assembly GCF_949628215.1. Taxonomy (NCBI): domain Eukaryota; kingdom Metazoa; phylum Chordata; class Aves; order Suliformes; family Phalacrocoracidae; genus Phalacrocorax; species Phalacrocorax aristotelis. The sequence continues at coordinate 10,961,125 of NC_134292.1, forward strand.
AGCATTGTTGTTTTGCTCATAAAAGACCATGCTGAGAATATCTCAAACCCCCTTATTTCTGTCCTTCCATGCCTTTGAAGAAGGCGTCGTACTCTCTTTGTAGACAGAGGGGCACGTGGTCTCTTTGGAAGACCCTAAAGTGCTTGCCAGAGGTTTTAAAGGTCAGAGTTGCCGGGATCTAAGCTTTTGTGAGCTGGCTGGCACAGGAACATTTTGCATGGTGCAGGCTATAGAGAAGGCAACTGCTCCCTTTGCTCTCAAGTTATTTTTCCCTTTGCCACTTTATGGTTTTGCTGTGTTTTCCCTGGGAGTTCCTAGCTATTTTTTGGTTTTTTTACTTTTTTTTTTTTTTTGCCCCTTGAGCTCTCTGGTTTTGCTTTAAGAGTTACAGCACCATTGATTGTATTGGCTGTCTCGAAAATGGTGTGCTGCTTGCTGTCTGTGGGCTCCCTGCTGCTAAATGCTGCCAGTGGGACTCCAGAGCATTTAGATCAATAGAGCTATCATGGCCTTATTTTCCACACTGTCCCCATCCCGGGGATGTGTGTAACAACTGGAGAGAGCACACGGGCCCTCGGGTTGTTTGTTACACAGTAAAGATCCACATGCTGGCTGCATCCGCGATACGGGGGGGGGTGTGTGTGTGTGTGTGTGTGTGTTTTGGTGGGGAGCGGGGTACCTAGGCACAGGGGTGGCACCTGCCCTGGCAGTGCCAGCTGCTCCCCTGGTGCACTCTGTATGCCCTGAGCGAACACGGGGCTGGGGTTGTAGAAGGAGCTGTCATTAATTCCTCCCTGTTTGCAGGTAAATTCCTTCTGTCAGTAGGGACTGGGTGCTGTGAAACAGCGTGAAATGAAGCAGGATGCTAATGGGATCTCCCACGCGCACGCAAACCCGGTCCTGTGCTGGCAGTCGGAGCTCAGCACCAGGTCTGCAGCCCCGGCTGTGGCACTGAGGAGCAGAGCCCTCCGTGCTGGGGCCAGCCCACCTCCCTGTGCCCTCCAACGCACGCGGGAAGCCTCACGCGGCGGGGGGGGTGGCCGTTTAAAGACACATGCGGCTACGCAGAGACCCGTGCCCTGCAAACCTCTAATAATGTAGTCCTGGGTACATCGGAGTTGGGAAAAAATGTTTTTACTGAAGATACAACCTGTAATAGAGCCTGGTCGCCAAATTATAAATGGGACAATGTAGCAGTCCGGGCTATTCTGGGCTCTCAGTTATCTCATGGCAAAAAATTCCAAGGAATATCCTGCAGTTGTTGCTAACAGATGGACTAAATAATTTCTCTGGGAAGGAAAGCATCCACTGATACCATTACGTTTTTCCTCCAGATCCCATCTAATGCCGAGGCTGAAAGAATCACGCTCCCACGAGTCTTTGCTCAGTCCCAGTAGTGCTGTAGAGGCTCTGGATCTCAGTATGGAGGAAGAAGTGGTCATCAAGCCAGTCCACAGTAGCATCCTGGGACAAGACTACTGCTTTGAGGTAAGGAGCCTTGTCGTCTGTCCCGGGGCCGTTCCTGCCACGTGCTGGTGCTGAGTCGGGAGCCAGGTGTGGGGTTGCATCTTGGGCTTTCGCTGTTACAAAACATTTCTGCACTGAATTGCTACACAGAGACCGTTTCATAAGCAGAAAATTACTTCCATCTTCCCAAGGAGGATCATAACGACAAAATCAGAGCAGTGAGCTCCTCGCCTTGTAACCGTTGTCGCTGCAGAGCTTGCTTGCTGGCACAGGTGCGGAGCTACCTGAGGCTGTGTATTAGCAGAGCATAAATTTGTAGTTTGTGTTCATGCAGATATCAGAGAGTGCTAATCCCTACTCAGTGTTCACAAAGACATTATACGTGGTCACAAAGATAGTCTGCTGTTGTCAGTGGGAGTGTTGAGGACTTCGTCTAGAAAACTGAAGCTTCACTTGTTTGGGTAAACAGAAAAATCTGTGAGTATTTCGATTTTTTTTGACATCTGTTATGGCATGTGGTTAGATCTGTACTAGCAGGAGGTGGTAGGACACGTACGAACCAGTCTGTAGTCGGATAATTCAGTGTAGTATGTCTTGGGAATCATTTGTCTTGCATCGTGGATGGCAAAATATTATTGCTTATGGCAGTGGCTGAATATAGAACTGGGAAATAGTTTTCTTACAGTAATAAGGTGGTTGATACTTGTGTTTCTTTGAAGAAAAGGTAACCTGTTTGTACTTGAACTTAGAAGAGCAGGTAAACCGGATATCCATGGTTGGATCGTTCCGCAGGGGGGTGATGGGACTGCAGGCTTTCCCTGATGGGCAGTGCTGGGTGAAGACAGCCTTGGCAGTGTCCAGGAGGCGTCAGACTGGAGAGATTAAGAGTTTTTTTCTTTACTGAGAATAGCATGCTGGGACAGAAATGAGTAAAGAGATCCCTATCTTAAAATATAAGCAGGTAACACAAGAACAGTCTTATAAAAAATAGCCCCAAACACAAACTCTGAAGTGGGCTGGGGTATAAATTTTCCAGTGCTGTTCATTCTCTGTAGAACTGAGCAAGTGCGGCGGGTCAGGAGGAGAACAGTTTTGTAAATTATATGGCCTCTATTACATCCCACTCAAGAAAGATAAAATGAAGCTAGATGGAAAATAGATGTGACATCCGTAATATAAGAGTTGTTTACCAATTCTGTTCGGCGCACAGGAGTAGGGGAAGGGATATGAACAGTACTTGTAGAAAGTTGACTGAGAGGGAAATTACACAAGTCATGCACTTGTAAGGAGGAAAAAGATCTTATTTCTGAGTTGGATAAAGAAGAGTCGTACAGAAAAAAAGAACATGTTAATTGCTGTTCTGCAAACCCTGCAGAGGAGAGGAAGGATGCCAGAAAACAAAAGGGACATTGATTTGTAACTGATGGTTACTCATCAACAAGCTCCAGCGGGAAGGACTGAGGTGAGAGCTAAACGGTATATTGTGTTAATGCGTTGGTCCTGTACCTCCAGAGAGCCTCTCTTGAATCCGGAGTGAGGTCAGCGCCGAAATGAGTTTGCAGATCTCCCAGGGTCCCTGGTGGGCAGCAGGCAGTGACCACAATCCGCTGTACTCTTAGGTACAGCTGGTGGAAGCAAAGGGTTAGTGTTGCCTTCGGGCAGCACAGGGCTGGAGGGACGAGCCCGGGCCGTGCCTCGCACCGGGGCAGAGGAGCAGCGGGTGCTGGGATGGGACGGGCGGCTGCTGCTGGCCCCTCTGGACCCCCGCAGGCATTGGCACAGGCAGTGTTATCACATGGTCAGGCACTAAAGCCAAGCGACAAAACCACACAAGCATCTTCTCCTCAGTGCGTGAGCGTTGCCTTCAGTTATTACTGTGGCCTGAGGGTCCCGTCGGTGGCCTGTGATCCTGAGTCCTTCAGCGTTGCTTTATCTGAACGTACAGGCAAGACTTGGCAAAGGCTGCTGCGCCTTTCAGTGGAGGCTCAGCGAAGAGCAGTAAAACCTGCAGTGGTTCCTGTGGCCTGGAACTGGGCACGCTCTGGTTGAAGTCTGCACGAGGCTGAAAGGAGGACTGAAGTTGATGGCCAAGAGCCATGACACTGCTGTGTGTGGGAACGCTGAAGTGTGAGAAGCTCAGCTGACAGCCCGGAGAAGGAACCCTGACTAAGAAACGTCAAGTGAGACATTACTGCCAGAGTCACGGAGACAAAAGGAACCGAGACATTTTATGCACAGTGGATGGTGAAGGTGCCGCGGGTTGGTAATGGTGCCTTGTCCAAGCACTTTGAGGCTAGTGTGGATCTGTTCTCTGGGGGGATCTGTCAGGAACGGCCAAGTTTGCTGTCTCAAATTGAGAAGTGAAGCGTTGCTTTCTTGGGCAATACCAGCCTTACACTGTTCTTAACTGCCTTCTCCTTGCGGCGGGGCGTCGGGCAGTGGACAGTGCTTAGGAAGCTGCTTCCATCACCAGCTGGCTGGTGTCTCTTTGTTCTCACTTGCGATGTTGGCGCTGAGCAGGCTCAGCACGCTCTTTGGGGTCCCTCACCAACAACAGCGTGCAGCAGCTTTTCCAGAAGCCGATTGTGGTCCAGGCTGCCCAGCACGGGCAGTGCGAGGTATGGCGTGCCACAGGTCCTCCTGCCGTGGCAGCAGCCTCGTGGCTCGGAGAACAAGACGTCAGGGTTTGACATGGCTGCAGATGGAGTCGCGCTGAAGAGGGCAGGTTCAGAGAGAGAACTGGCAGCGCACCCGAACGGAGACAAAAGCAAGAGGTGCCAAAGCCATCTGCGGTGGAAAAAAACCAAGTGGCTCGTTTGGAGGGAGCTGGCTGTATGAAGGTATGGTGCAAACTGTTTTTCTCCTTTAGCTCAACTGACCTGCATTAAGACGTGCTGAAGCTGACTGCTCAGCTCTGCTCGCCCTCAGTTGGGCTCTGCCATGGGTAAGGAGAGTCAGCAGTAATGCAGTGCTTTTTCAAATGCTGCATTTAGCTTTTTCTGCCTATTTAGTCCTATGAAACTTGCTTCTTTCTGACTTGCTGAGTACTTGGCAGTCAGTATTTACTTGTTTTCTTCATTGATTTTTTTTTTTAAAAAGTTACTCAGCATCATCTTCGGTCCCCTTATACGACTTCCTGGTCAGCATAATCATCTAATGCCACCGCACATGCTACGGGCGCTAAATATACAGCGGGCATCTTAGTCCACTAAAGGAGACTCGGAGTCCAGACTCCCAGAGCCTATTCCTGGCTCTGCTATTTGTGGGGTCCCGCTGTCTTGGGCCAGGCCGGGAGTTGGGACTGAAGGGCTCTGTTAGTGTCTTGGCAGACCAAAGCCTTGCCCTGTTGCACAGCTCGTGTCTGGGCTGTCGCAGGACGTAGCTGGGGGATGCAGGGCAGGAGAAAGAGCGACTGCTGGGCTGTACTTGCTGCACTACAACTGAAACCGTGTCGCCTCATCCTGGCCTTGCCTGAGCAAGGGAGAATTTAGTGGAGCTATATTTAGCAGAGCTAAATTTAGTCCAGCTGTGCAAATGTTCGCCGTTGCTCGCACGGCCCTTCAGACGCCCTGAGCAGCCGTGCCAGGGCTGCGGGGCTGGCCCAGGCAGCTCCGGTTTGCTCTTCTACGCTTGCTTATGGTGGTATTTACCAGCTTGAACCCCAGCTTTTCCTCGTAAAATCTTTTGAACAGTTTGAGTGAAGCGGCTTCAATAACTCAGTTATCATCTTCTGTTGTTACTCCGGTGAGATTCCCCCAAGTGTACTTTGAGGAACCCATGCTGTACCTAAGTCGTTCCTAAAAGTGACAAGATTTTATCTGGCTTAAGGGATCACCCACCTGAGGACTGGGGATAATAAGTCTGAATAAGTAACATTTCAGAAATTAATGAGTTTTATTAATTGAGTTTTTCCTGTACATTAGTGGTATTGTAGCGTATCCAAAATCTTGATGAGACCAGAATACTGTCTTTATCAAGATAATTAATATCTCATGAAGATCGTTAATGCCATATGATGTTTAGGTCAGAGCTCAAAGCTGGGATGCTATTGCAGATCTGGGGAAGATTACGTTTTTGGTCACACATGGTAGATACAACCTTCAACTCCCATCAGATCCAGAGGGCTTCATGTCCGACACATGAGGATTTTCCCCTTCTCTCTCTTCACTATGACAGTTACAGTTTTGTTTAGGTTTTGGGTGGTTAGTTAATCAGTAATTGTTTTGGAATTGAATAATAAATTTTACCATGATAACTCAATATGTTGGCTTAAGTGTGGCAAGAAGATATATTAGGTATTCAGCCTAACGGATACCTGGTAAAAAGCTGAGAGTTAAGGAACAGATTCAATAGGACAGCTAAATTGCATGCTTATTTATTTGGATCTGAATCCTCTGGGCCGCTGTGGGATCCACGTGTGTCACCAAGGAGAACTTTTCTTTAAGAGAGCATCTTTCAACAAAAATCAAAGAAGTCATAATTCTCTTTTATGGAGGAACTTCCAGGTTTCTTACCAAATTCTCTAGATCTGAGAACATTGTTTGCAAACGCGTTTGCACACGAAATTCCCATTAAAACAAAAGAGCAGAACAAAAAACTAGGTGAGAAATGGCCTTTGAGGAAATGGACTAATGGGATCATTTACTGAAAGGTGTATTTGACCTATTGCACCTTTATTAACTGGTTTCTAAGAAGTCAGTGGGGACTGAATTCTGTCAGCCTTAGTCAGAATATCACTGGGTTTTTCCCAGTGTGGGGTACAGAAACCTGGGTGTAACAACCTGCAGGGCAGCACGGCTGTACCAGTAGTGTCAGGACTTTGATGGTTTGGACCTGAAAATGGATGATTTTAAGTCTTTCGCAGCTGAATTAGATGGGCCAAATAAGGCAGGGCTCAAGTGCTGGATTCTAAGTTGTTGCCTGAAGAACGGCTTTGAAGCCTTAGAAATTCACATCAGTCGAGGAGCCAGGGAGCTGTCTGGAGCAATGCGCGTTTGCTGTGCATCTTCCATGTTACTTCACTGTAAGTTCTGTCCTTAAAAACTGTTGCTAAGTGGTACCTCTGGGATCTTTGTAATTCAGTGTTAACGACAGTGCAGCACCGTGTCAGCGGTAATGCAGCCATGCATTGCTTCTCTTTCGGTGTCGTTACCGGTCAGGTGGATGGCTATGCTCGGCTTGAACGCTGTTACAGGAACTCTTGCTGAGCAAAGAATCAAGATGCAAAACTGCTGTACCCTCTGGCAGAGCAAGGCATAGGGATCACACGCGGTGGACACAAGCCTTGCAGGTGACACACCTCTTGTGAAGGGTCGGGGATGGAGGTTCACATGAGCATCTGCAGCAGCAAACAGGAGATAAAGCGGCCCTGATTTGTAATGGGAAACTTTGAAGACAATGGAAATACACTGAAGCATGAAAGGATGCTGGAAAGACCATACTACTGGAGTCTTTTCTTGGAAATAGAAGATAACTTTGCTCAGAAGAGTATGCAGTTTTACAGGACAGAGGATGAAAGTGCGTAAGGACAGGGAGGAGTGTCTGCCTGACAGAGAGAGCTTCTGGGATATCAAGGGTTGGAAGATTTCTTGCATTTGCAGTGTAGAGACAGGGTAGGCTTCTTGTCATTTTGTCCTGGTTAAAAATGCCTGTGTTCAAAGGAAGGGATGTGCTCGACTCATCACTGAGGTTAGCTAATGACAAATCTTAGCAAGTGCCAGCTCTGCTCTAAGAACAGGTTGGGCTTCTGAGAGATACATGAAATTAAAGGAGATTGTGTCTCCCAGCAGCAGATAACCCAGCGAGCAGTGTGTGAACACAAACACTGCGAGATGATAAAGTACTCAGAAATAATTCTGCAGCTTGAGACTGGCGGAAATGAAGCTGAGAGGGGACTTATTTAAAGTATTAGCCAGGTCTGTTTGGCGTGCAAGCAGAGATGTACATACAGAATGTTACTGGACATCACCAAATGCAGCAAATGCGAGGAAGGGCAGAGCAGCTGGCGAGGGCTTGTGGGCGGTGCAGAGTTCTGGTACCACGGTCACGGTCTGTCAGCTTGCCAGCAGGACCTGGAGAGGATAGCGGCTTGAGCCATACCTGTACAGGAGAAGACACAGAGAACTATTGGCCTTTAAGACCTTGGCTCAGTACCTGATGCTGAGGAAGCTCGGTGTGGTGGATGGGAAGAAATGCTTGGTGCCTGTTACCCTGGGGCTGCCGGGCAGCGGCTGCTGTGGTGGGCTCTCAACAGCATTGAGTTTCCATGTGGTCGCAGGGATGTGATAAGGAGTTAGGGGCGTTTGCAAAACTGGAGACGTCACTGCTGCAAGTATGCTGCTTCAAAACCCGGCTGTGAAATCCCGATGGCCAGAGAAAGTCACACAAATACTGCAGGAAGATCCCTTGGAGTGATACTGGAAGCGTGAGAGGGGAGGGCGCAGCAGCACCTCACTGCCCATCTCCAGCTCCGGCAGCCCCAGCCTGGTTCTCCCCGGCTGGGGAGCAGGTGCTGTGAACACCGGAGTGCCTCCGGCCAGGCGGTGAGCTCTTGCTGCTGCCGGGGCTGTGGTATATTTACTTGGCCCCAAGTTCTTCACAGCATGGTCTTCAGAAGCAACAGGACACAAAGGGGGAAGGTATGAAGTCAGCCTTTCCGGGCCTGATGTTCTGCTGAAAACAAGGAATGGGTTGTTACTATTGCAAGCTTTGGGCTGAATCTGGAGGAATGCCAAGTGGTTGCAATTTATCTTTAGTTCATCCAAGGATTTGTACTCTCTCAGTTGTGGAACTTGGTGGTTTAAAGCGTCGCATGCATGGGGCCCATTATCAAGTGTTTTCTGGTGTGGAAGAGAAGAAGTAATTGGAATTTGCTTTTATGATTATTTCTGTGACATACAGAGTTGCCCTGTTTTCCCGCTAGCCTTAGGGGCTGTTGCTTCATGCTTGAGTAAAGCTGTTTACTTTAAAAAAAAAAAAATCCACTAGCACCTTTCCTAACTCCCCCTCTCCCCCCAGTCACAGTCTGCAGTGTGCTGGTCAAGACATAATCCTGTTCCTTTCCCTGTAGGTGACGACTTCATCAGGAAGTAAGTGCTTCTCGTGTCGTTCTGCAGCAGAGCGAGATAAATGGATGGAAAACCTGCGGCGTGCCGTGCACCCAAATAAGGTAGTGGCTTTGAGGAATTGCCTCTGTTATAGTTCAGTTCCTCGTTATTACATTTTATAGCTCAGTGCATAGTAGCAGCAGGGGACGTATTGTCATTTTAGTGAGTAAGTGTAACTGTGGGTCAGCCTTTTTCCATATTGCTTTCTTTCACGACTATATTTACAGGCAAGTGCCAATTATTTCTTCCCCTCTTTTCTCAGCACATGCCGCTTCAGCTGTTGCTAAGAGTTGATCAGGCCTGAAAAGTCTTTGGTCTTTCTCTGTTACTGGTGATACTTGCCACTTATGTGGGACTTTCCACCTCTCAGAAGCTCTGGGACAGATGTCAGGTAGCTGCCAGCGAAGTTACAAGACCGAATAGTCTAAGGAGTTCACATATCACACCTCCTGTCTCTGGTAGTACTTGCAGTGTCTGCTTAGTGATGGAGAAACTCAGATACCCATCGCAGTGACTTCTCTGAGGCGATAGTGGAACATAGCTTTCCCTTCTTCAGTCAGTTGGGGTGGCAAAGTCATCCCGTCTGGGATCTACAGAAACAAATCCTTCTCTTCACTAGAACACAGGGACACCCAATATGCGGTTTTATGACCCACTAAGACTAAGTACGTCCTAAAATAAAATCTACAGCTGCTTCTCCCTCTCTGCGCTGGAGTTAGTTAACAAAGATTGATCAGGACTAGATGAGCTGCAGGATTTCACAACTGATGAGCTCAGTCAACAAATCTTTTTTTGCTGATCAGAGGAGGCACAAATTATGGGATCCCATTAATTCATTCCTGGGATCAGAGCCACATAACTGTGCGTACAAGTTGGGTGCAGGCCTGGTGGGTTGCTAAAGGAGCCCTCTGTGTTGGAGTCTGTTGACCCCAGCGCGGCGCCAAGTGTCAGTATAAACGATTTCCTTCGATACCAGAATGGGAGCAGCGAGGGGAGAGGTGGACTTCTGCCTCTGGCAGCATGTTCCTGCACGTGGAGTTCTGTGACTCCAGGGCTTTCGAAGAGCAGCAGCCTGGTAGTGATGATCTGAAAAAGCAGTGTAAGGTTTGTGTGGTCACACTTACCATGAGAAAAGTCCCAGGAATGTGAGCTGGGGCTGGGCACATCACTATGGCTTTGAGAGGCAGTGGTCAGTGGAAATGCGTTTGGAAGCGTGCCCTCATCTCAAAACACGGCATTAACTGATGGCTAACTTTCCATCTTTGTTTGAGTTCATGGACAATAAACTCTCAGTATCTGATGGTATTTCTCTCAGGAGTTCAGTGTTCTTGTTCAGCTCCTGGGTGTATTTCCTGAACCTACAGTGGCCTATTGTGGACTTCCAGCAGAAATGTTCCTGCCCAGATTCGTAAGCTGAGCAGAGTAAGCCGTGGTTGCTGTTTCAGTGAGGGGTTTCCAAACAAAACAGGTTACTGCAGAATCCCTAGCAGCAGTTCAGCTGCAAGCGCTTTCTCTTTGAAGCTACTCCTGCAACAGATGCCCCTGGATGTTCTTCCAGGATGAGGCCAGCATCACTGGGGAGCTCTTAAAGATCCACAGTATCCTTTCCTCCATTATGGTTTAAAAGCTATCCAAGCCAAATATCTATTTCTGAAATGTAATGATTCTTCTGTGGAACTCGCTCTGTCTCCCATAATTCCTCTCAATGTTTTAACTGGGTGCTCTGGACTTCTGCCCTAAAATATCGTGAGGTTTTGTAAATGCTTCTTTCCCTGGCAGGGGTGGTTGCATTCCAGCCGTGGATGAGGTGACCCCTGGGTGTGCGTTCAGATCCCTTTACTGTTGCTCTGTTACAGTAAAGAAAATGTACTCCAGTACTGCTGTAAAGCAACTCTACTAAAAAGGGAGGCGGTTGTGAGATACCTGTAACATAGCCTCTGTTTTGCAAAGGCCATTAATGATGGGTGAAGTTCTTGGCAGTGAATGGGAAATGGGACATTCACGATTTGGAGGGGTGTTATCTTCCTTGTTCCTTATATTAATTGGCACCAACAGACATGGAGAGCGCGATGATATTTGGAAAATTAACATAAGTAGTGTTATTATGCAAATTCCTGAGAGCCAGTATTTCCTTAAAATAAAATGTAATTAAGCCTATGCTCATTTAGCACATCCGAAATAATTAACGCGTATCTCCAGTTTTGTTGTGCCTGGCTTTGTGGGTTTTTTACTGACCTTTTTTTCTTTGCATCGTTTTTTCAGGACAACAGCAGAAGGGTAGAGAATATGTTAAAGTTATGGATTATTGAAGCCAAGGACCTGCCAGCTAAGAAAAAGTACTTGTGTGAATTATGCCTGGATGACGTTCTTTATGCACGAACTACCTGTAAATTGAAAACTGATAATGTATTTTGGGGGGAGCACTTTGAATTTAATAACCTCCCATCGCTCAAAAACATTACGGTGCACTTATACAAAGAGACTGACAAGAAGAAAAAGAAGGACAAGACCAATTTCATTGGACAAGTGAACATCCCCGTCAGCTCTGTCACGGGCCGGCAGTTTGTAGAGAAATGGTACCCGGTGGTCAGCCCCAACCCCGGAAAGGGCAAGTCCCCGGGGCCCATGATCCGCATCAAGTCACGCTACCAGAGTATGAGCATCCTTCCCATGGAGATGTACAAGGAGTTTGCCGAGTACATCACGAACAATTACATGGTGCTGTGCTCGGTACTGGAGCCCTCGCTGAGCGTGAAGAACAAGGAGGAGATGGCATCTGCGCTGGTGCACATCCTGCAGAGTACAGGCAAGGCCAAGGTAAGACCCCTTGTCATCCGTACCATCCCACCAGGGACCATCCGGAGCAGGCTCCTGGACTGGGGCTTGGAAATCACCACATGAGTTGGGCTTCAGGCCCAGCCATCGTGAGCACACTCTGATTTTCCTTTTAATTACGAACAAGTTGGTAGCACGTGCAGTGCGAATTGCTTAATTAGCAAAGAGGTTGGTGGGACCACAAGACACCAACCGAGTCATTTTGCTCTCCTCCTGGAGGCTCAGGGGCCAGGCTGTTACTGTATAAACAGGCACAAATGTGCAAGTAAGCAAGAAGGCAGTTTTCAGGGATGAAATGTAAGCAATGCTGGCTTAAGCTAAGCAGCCTGTGTGCGCTGGGTGTTCCTGTGGGAACCGGCAGGTTCCCCGCTCCGCTCCCTCCCTGTGACCGTGCTGCTGCGCTGAGCACCCAGCAGCGCGGGAGCCGAACGGGAGCGAATTGCCTCTTGAGAATTTCAGAGCAAAGTCTGCCTGTGGGCACGTGTGTCTCTGAATCAGCTCTCAGTCTTCAGGGTCTGTCCGGATGCTTCTGGAAGGGAGGTACGAGGGGGTGCAGCAGCGCAGCAAAGCCCAGGGGTACTGGGCTCCCAGGGCGGAGCTCGTTGGAGGGTTGGTGCTGGCCAGCTTGCGAGTGGTGGAAGTTCAGTTTTTGTGGAGCACTTTGAACACCCTTTGTGGTTGGGAATCCCCTCCCGGGTCTGGGGAAGAAACAGGCCAGGAGGAGGCAAAGAGTGGGATTTATTCCTCGTTGCGATCTGTGAGGGTACAGGCAGGGTGAGCAGAGCTGGAAACCCCCTTACTGGGGAGCACGGGGAAGCGCTGAGCTTCCAGGCACGTGGGGTACAGAGTCGCGTGGCCCGTCTGCCGCAGAGCATCCTTCGTCCCCACCTGGCGTGGCACAGCTGTGGCGGGCAGTGCCAGTGTCAGGAGTGCAGGAGTTAAAGCACCAGGATTTTTCTGTCTCTCTGAACTCTGCAGGGGGAAGCTGGGGAAGAGCAAGATTTCCAAAGCTTTTCCAGCACTGAGGAGACATGAGGCCCTCACCTGAGGGGGAATTGCAAGGCTCTGCTTCTTCCGCAGCTGCCACTGCTGCCTGGGACCATGGTGGGGCTCGTGGATTAGATTTAGTTACCATCTGTCGAACAGAGAAGTGGCTTGGCCTCCTGATCTAGTTCAAGGCAGGCAAAGCTACTGAGAGGATTGTGAGTTTGTGGGCCTGCTATTGCAGAGATGGAGAAAATAGCTCAGTTAAAGCCTTGCTGATCCCAGGCAGCAGTGTCAGACGGCAGGCGCACGGGGAAAGAGGGCAGTCCCGGTCCCCGTGGCTGCGTTACCCACAGCGCGGACAGAAGCGGCTTGCGATTCGCGCCTGTGAGGTAACGCTGCTCTGTAGTTACACCAGGAGAGCATCACAGGCGTCCCCCTCCTCACTCCTTGTGCCGGGGCTTCCTTTGGTGCCGTCAGCGCATGGTTTCTGGGCACAGCCCTGCCTTCTGCTGGTACCGCTCCTCCCCATGCACCGGGGGCTGTGCTGCCCTTCGCTGCGGCTCTGAGGGCGCTGGTGCCTGGGCTCTTGTTGGAACGACATTGCCATGAAAGACCCTGTTGGTGGCTTACATGGTCCTGGTGCAAAAGGCTTCAGGTGTCACCCTGATCTCAGTCACCATGGATCATGTGCAGGCATGGCTGAGAGCTGTTGTCACTGCTCCCGCCGTTTCCCTCTTCTCATCAGTACTGGAGAGGCTTTGGAGAGAGCAAGTGTGTTTCTAGATGTGTGTCTGCATCAGTGCTCGAGATCCCAGAGGCTCTACGTGGGGGACACAGCGAACAGTAAACAGGCTTGATGAATTTCTACCTAAAATGGAGCTTCTGCTTCCCCTGGCTGTCATCTGCCATCAGCATTGGTGCAGGGTTTAGGGAGCTGTCAGAGCAACAGAAGTTGTTGGAGTATGGGAACTGGGTGGTGCATCCTTTGTAGAGGAGCTAGACAAGCAGAGAAAGGGAAAAGCAGCACTCAGGTAAAGAAAACAATGAATGGGAGAGGAAAACGCCTGCTCACCCTGGATTGTGTGACATGGGTGCACCCCGCCACCGCTCAGGAAAGCTCCCCTGTGGCTAAGCACCCCGACCTAGAGAGGGGACGCAGCCTCAGGAGACCGGCAGGCTGGTGCCCCGTCTGCACGGGGAGGCTGTGCTGGTGTTGCGGTCCCTGCCCTCCACCGGGCAGCCCCTCCCGGCCCGCTCCAGGGAGAAGGGCTGGGCAGGATGAGTCTAGGTGCTTCAAAAAGTCTGATTGCCATGCTGCCTGCTCTCCCTGAGCATCACCTGGCTGGCTCCGCCACGGCAGGGCTGTGAGCACCTCCCTGGACTTTCAGAAGCAGAAACAACGGTCTCTTACTTTTTCTTCCCAGCCAGCCTGCAGGAGAAAGAGTTTGTTCAATTTTCCTTTTGTTTGTAGGTAACGTAGCTCTGTGTGTGTGTGTGTTGGGAAGGCGTGCGCCTGCAGGCAGGTCTGGCTCTGAGCTGCATCTGGGTTTGATGCTGAGGACACAGTTCCTTCAGCCCAGGCTCACCCAGCACCAAACATCGGCTCGTTTGGAGGCCACACTGAGCAGGAACATAAAATACCCGTGGGTTGAAGTAGGGCACGGTGGGTTCTGAAATGCGGTTCAGAGCCTGGGAGGAGGAGGGCAGATCCCCGTGGCCCAGGAGCCCAGCAGGCGGGGATGGCGCTCGGGGAGCCAGCGTGCTGCTGGGTGAGGCTGTAGAAAGTGGGGCCGGGTCCCAGCCTGTGCTGGGTGAGGACCTCAGCCCAGCCTGGCAGTGGTGAGCCCCCCGTTCCCTGGCACTGGTGTGGGGGGCAGCAGCCCCCTCCTCCAGCCTCTGTCCTCCTGTGACCCTCCGGAGCTTGCCTGGGCTGGAGGTGTGTTCCCCATCCTTGTGCCTTGCCAAGAGCCTTTCCAATGACCTCTTCAGAGCTCTCCCCTGCCCTGAAGAGTGCAGACGTGGCAATCAGCAACCACTAATTTATTTTGCTGATAAAAGGGTTTTTGTGGATCTTGGCTGCTGTAGCTGACGCTAAAGCAGCAATTACAGTTGGAGTGAGAAACAAGTGTCCAGTAGATTATCTATGAAGACTTGTTAGCAGCTAATTGCTCTTGCACTGTTTCAGGCCCTGTTTTCCTGTAGCGATTTGCTGTAAATATGGTGTAATCCTTTAATGAGGCACGGCTGATTGGGTACATGTGTCCACCCAGAGCCACGCTGCAGGAGTTCCCATGCAGGAGAGGGGTGATGTGGTGCAGCGCGGCTGATGCGGTGTGCGCCAGCCACAGCCAGGCCCCCGGCCACCAGCGTCCCCCTGCAGCCCCACAGGCAGCAGGAGGGCGACCCTTCCCCGCAGACACCCCGCTTTGCTCCCCTGCAATAACGAGCTGTCCCCCGCCAGCCACGTGTCATCGTCAGAAGCTGCGAAAACCCAGAGGCCCTGCCCGAGTCCCTCCTGCCGGGGAGGCACAGCACGTAAAGCTGCAGGCAGAAGGGGCACGGGTGGTAGCGGAATTTTCTCCCTAAATATCTGCCTCTTCCTGAGCTTCACAGCTGTATCACAATAGATTAAAAGGTGGAGAACGAAAGCAGAGTCCATGCTTCCTTTCATCTCTGTTTGGGAAAGGGGAAAGCTTCATGCCTGCAGTGCCGCGCAGGGGTTTGGTGTGCATCAGGGCACTCCTGGAAACCCCTGAGCAGCCGCCAAGGCAGAGAGGTGGAGAGGAGCGGGAAAAGCACTTTGGTAAAGTTAAGAGTGCAGTCTGGCTGAGGGAGCTGCCCCAGCCCACTGGGAAGTCTGACAAACATCCAGAACTAAATCAGCTCTCAGCACAAGCGGTTGTTCACCGTCTCTATTTATGGCAAGTAGGGACTGGAAGAGCATCGCTGTGCCATGAGAGGGACATAGTTTTGTGGCTAAGCACAGAGAGGCGGGCTCTCAGCGTCGGTCCTTGACTTACGTGCTTCATCTTCCCAGTGAGAGCACTGATAAAATGTTACCTGTAAGGGTGTGGAGCGATGCCTAACAATTTTCATGTGTTTTGCAACCCATAGACAGAAGACACAAAGTCATAAGTAAAAGTATTTCTGTTGTCACGCTTGGTGTTGCTGGGAGTGCTCACCCCTGCCATTAGCATGGCTTGATGTGGCCCCTGTGATGTGGTTATGGATAGGCAGGCTGCATCCTTCCCAAGTGAGACCGACTGTGACTTTCGATGCTCCCAGAATATTTCCCATGCTTAGATTTGTTTCAGGGCTCTCTCACAGCTTCTGGAGCTCAGTTCATGACCATAAATATATAAAAAACCCCTCTTGTCCAAATGGTTGGTTGATCAAAATCAGCATTAGACAAAGTTCTAGCTAACCAGCTGCTCACTTGAAATAAATATTTATTGTGTTGTGAATGGAGTGAAGAATAAACATGTGTCCCTGTTTGTTTATGCTGCAGGATTTGCTTCAGCTAAGCAGATGTATTTACTCGCCCCGTGCGAGCCTGCTGGAAGCTCCCCACATTCCCTTCCTATGTGGTGCAGGGTGCTCGGTCAGAGCTTTGCTGGCAGTGCCAGTTGAAGTGTGGGGCCTGCAGACATGCAGGATGGACTAAAGGTGAAGCTCAGCTTGGGGAGGGGACCAGGAGATGAGTGGCATGGGCCAGGGAGCTGCTGGGCTTGGAGGCTGGTGGCACCGGGGGTTTGGTCGGTCCCTTCGGGGAGCACTGCTCCCTTATCTGCAAGGGAAGGGCTGCGGACGCAGGGGAGCAAGGATGCTGCTCTAGATGGGATTGGCAGCAGCCATATCATTTCCCCCACAAAGAGTTTATCTCCCTGATAATATTTTATAGCAGCCATAGTTGGGCTAATAAAGCTTTTAATCAGTTTTATGAGCATCCCAATTGTTTTTCTCCCTCTCCCTAAACACAACAGGCTGGTTGAAGGGACGGAGAAAGCCGGTGAGTGGCAGCTGTCAGGACCGGTGTTCTGGCTGTTAGGGTGGTGTGTGGTTTCTAAGCCTCCTGTGCGGGATCTGGCCCCTCTGCCCTCATGGGGAGCTGGTGGTCGCTCAATGTGTTAGTGTTGTATCCCTCAGTTAGGTTTTCTTATTGCCATGAGCCAGGTCATGCTTTAAAAAGCTTTAACCCTTGCATCGCCACCTCACTTCCTTCTCCCAAGGAGAATTAGAAGATGGCAGAAGCACCGAGGATGAGCTCCAGTGCTCAAAGGAGGGAACATTGCTGCGTTTCCCAGCAGAGAAGTGTCCAGCACAGATCCTCAGAGGAACTGTGTGGTGGTGAGAAGTCGAGGACTGGCGACTGGGGTCCTTGGTTTTGTGCCATCTGCCCAGGACCCAGTCGCTGCCCCTCTGCCGCTCTCCTTGCACAGCTCAGCACCGCCGAGTGCCGCGTTTCTCTGCCGCTGCGGCACTGACACGTAGGTGTGCCCTGACATTCATCCACCTGTAACCTACAGCCCTACCAACCCCTGCTGTTTTTCACCTTCACATAAAAGCCCAGCTAGACGCTGGGCTAGTCTTTGAAATAAGCAGTAATCTTATTACCTTTATCAATTCAATCCTCTTAAGGTTAAGTCAATCCTATTAATCAGGCTTGTGATGTGGAGAACCGTATTATTTCAAAGTCAGTCTGCCCATCAGTCAGTTACAATATTGGGAACAACTAGCTCCAGTCCAGAGGGGTGCAGGACCCAAGCGGCGTGTGTGGGGCCACGGGTCTCATCAGCTCCATGGCACCCTGTGTGCTCCAGCTGTGGACGCCTCCCTGGGAGGCTGGGGCCAGAGGACCTTCCCTGGGATGGTGAGGTGCAAAATCCTTCCTGGGTGTGGACGGGATACGTCCTGCAAAACTTGTGTTGCTTGTTCGTTATGTCTCTGGAAAGGCTGCCCTTACCTAGGAAACGCTCCTGCTCTCACCGCTGCCATGCCAGGCACTGGCCGGCTCCATCCTTCTGCCTCCCGGGCTCAGGAGCTGCACAGGGAGGCATTGCCCAGTGACACCCCTCGGGCACAGGGACTGGCACCTTGAACCCCTTCGGAACTTGGATACTGGACGTAGACAGACCCGTCGCCAGGGTGGGGTGGGTTTTCTCGGCGCTGGCAAGTGCAAGCCCTGGAAGTTTCAAGCACTGCGGGGTGCTTGCCCCACCAGCCCGGCGGGGTGCACGGAGCCAAGGGCTAGTGGTGCTCTGGGCAGGCAGGGCTGTCAGCTATTGATCAGACGTGTGACTGAACCAGCTGTCTGCTCTGCTCCGGCTTCACCCCCTGCAAAGAAGCTTTTTCTTCCCACTTTTTTGTGTTTGAGCAATGCAATTCATCCGCTTCCTTGGCCCTATTGACATGGGCAATGAAGGATTGTTTTCTTGAACAGGTGTTGGTTTTTCTCTCAGCGGACTTCACTTTTCAATGAGCCTTTCCCAATTCAGGCCACCCCCAGGGCAGCTGGGCCCCAGGCCCATGCCGATGCCGGCTGACACGGGGCAGCAGCTTCAGACGTCTGCCTGCGGGGACCTCACACGGAGCGGCGCAGGGCTGCAGCGTACTCGTTTCCAGGGCATCACCCCTATTTCCATAATCTCCTTTCAGCATCCCCAGGCAAAGGTTTGGGGGATCCGCCATGGCAGCATGAAGCAGTCCTGCTGCGGGATGACATATTTAACCAGGAATTGCTGCACGTGTGAGGGACGAGGCAGGGGTTAGGGTGCGTTTCCTCACCCCCAGGAAGATGCTGTTAGTATGCGGTGTGAGACAGGAGGATAAATTCACCTGGGTGGGGCACGGGAAGCAGCATCTGAAGCTCAGCGGATGAAGACCTGGGGGAAATGGAAATGTTTTTAGGGTACCCTACAGGTAAATCAGGATGGAGACATCTGAGGGACAGAGCGAGGCGCACAGAGCTGCTGGCTGCCCTGGCAGGCGCTGGGGGTGACACACAGCCCGGGACGGCCGTCCAGAGGATGCTGTGGCGGAGGATGTGGGGAGCTGAGCTGCAGAGCAGCGCGGGCGTTGCGGGCGGAGGGGAAGCTGCAGCACTGGAATTGCTTTGCCGTGGCGTGTTTGAGCCCTGGGGTGGTGCTGAGGACCGTGCCTGCCGCCTGCCCGCTGCTGCCTGCTGCGGGGACCGGGCTGCCGCTCCTGCATGCGTTTCTGGAGGAGCTGCCTTAGAATATGCTGCTGTGGGCTCATGCTTGGTTTATTTGAAAAGTGCTGGAAACCAGTGCAGCCTTGTGCTGTCATGCTCTGCATTTATTTATTTATGAATTGCTCTTCTTTCTCAGCATACGTGCAGCGGCTGAAGTTGCACAGATTCAGCTGTGTCCAGTCTGAAGCAAATATCCTTAAAATAAGCACGGGAGCAAGGCTGCAGAACATTGCCACAGCCCTTAATTTTTACTGTAGACCTTTTCCTTCCCCTCTCAACTCCGATGTAATGAAATAAAGCATCTTATTTTCTTCCATTGCCAGGGGCCCTAACTAAAAACAACCCCCTGCTGATCTCTGCTGCTCAGAAACAGGGAGTTTTATTGGCTTTAGTTATTGCATTTTATTCAGAGCCTTGTATGTGGGTGAGTGAGGCCCCCGGAGGGATTCGACAAGTATTTGCATTCCATTTGTGTCTTCCGAGTGCTGGCTGCTGGCGTACTTAAGGCAGAGATACCAGACGTGTGATCCAGAGCTGATGTGGCTTTTTTCTGTGGAGGGAAGGCAAGATCTGGAAGATGGCCCTGGGACAGAAATTGCAAGATGTCATGGGAACTGACCCACGGACGAGGCTCCTTTCCCGTGGCTAGCAGAGCTCTGCTCACGCAAGGACGCTGGCTGTGGGTATTTTAATCCCTGATGTATCTCGGGGCCGGTTCGTACAGCCTGGCAAGATGCCTTCTGCAGCCCGGGGAGGCTGGACCTGCTGGGGACAGTAAGAAGCCCTGGCCTGGGGGATGCTGTCGGGTATCCTGGCTCTCGCCTCCATCCATCCCCTGGTCGGTTACAAGGCTGGATCCTGCCATGTCGCACCCCAGCTTTGGGTGCTGCGCCGTAATGGAGCTCTTTGGGATTTCAGCAGCTTTCCTTTCCACTTTGGAGACTTTGGAGGGGGTTGTTTTCTGAGCTGTCGAGCTGCAGGTGCTCCGCAGGGGATAATGACCGCAGCAGAGGTTTCGGAGGGATCTTCTCTGGCTTTGTGTTGAGTCCCAAACTGGAATTTTGCCTCATTTTAAGTTCTCGTGAATTCTGTAGATCGGCTAAAATCATCAGAATTCGCATTATCAGTGGCTAAAACTTGGCCCCTGGGTTTCCACCGCTCGGCAGCCCTGGCTCGTGGTTGGGCTGTGCATCGCAGCTTGGCCCTGCATCCGCAGCAGCCAGTCCTCCTGTGACAAGAGGGGGCAAAAGCAAACACTTGGCTAAGAGAAGCTATAAAACCCAGTGTTCCTGAGATAATTAGTATGTTGGGAAAGTGACAGGAAAGAGAATCAAGCAAAGCCAAGGTCAGCGGCTGCTAATTAAGAATCAGCACCTTGTGTCAGCCTGAGCTCTGGCTTGGAATTGAAACGTACCCCGGGAGAGGCACTGGAAGATAAAGGTGATAGAGTTACCCAGATAGATAGCAGCTAACAGGATTTGAGCAGGGGTTTAAAGTTTCATTCCAGCTTGGCTGATAAAAGGGGCAAAATGAGAGAAAATAGTGGGGGGAGGCGCGTGCTTCGCTTCCAGGAGGGATTTTTGCCTCTGCGGCTGCCGGAGCATTGCAGACATAGCAGGATCTGAGGAAGGGGATCTTCTGGCTAAAGAAATAATGGAAGTGACTTTTTTTTCCAAAGCTGCTCCTCTGGCTTTTTTGGGGGCTCTTCTGGGCAGGTCGCGGCAGTGTGTCAGTCCCAGTCATGGTCCTGGGGGAAGGCAGGAGGGATCGGGCCGTTGGGTGCTGCGGGGATGCCAGCCTTCCTGCCCCCCTCCGCTGTTCTCGGATGGGAGACATACCTGCCTGCCGCCTGGATTTTCCTTGGTCTGGGACAGAAGCACAGTAATGAGGGGCCTGTGCATAAAATGATTTGGGTCTGTTGGGTTCGGGTGGAGCTGTTTGTTGAGCCTTGATTAAACTTTGACTGCACAAGCATCCGTATGAAAAATGAAACGGAGCGAAGTGCCTCTCTTGCGAATCTGGGCAGCAGCTGGCGGGGAATGGGGACCCGAGTGTCCCCTCTGCTGAGTCTGGGTGGGAGCAGGCTGGGTCATGGCCGCAGCATGTCTTGGGGCTCTGGGAGCTGTGATGTGTGTGGGGACGGTGAGGATGGGACAGGGGTCCCTCCACGGCAGCTCCGGGGTGCTTCTGCTGCCCCTGCCAGGAGCAGGTTACATCTGGTACGGTCATGACAAATGAAGGAGAATTTCTTAGTGAAAGGTTATTACTGAGCAGATTATTTTGTTTTAGAGGAAGGCAGTTTAAAAAAGGTGCCCTTGGTTGTAGAAGTGAATTGTATGTCAACATTGCTCTGTCTCCTGCATGGAGAAAGAAGAAGAGGTCTAATGCCTGTGATTTACACGTCACCAGCAGCCTGTTTCCCTTTGTCATCCAGGTGAGCGGTGCTGGGTGGGAGGAGATCGACCCTTTCTGCACCCAGCGCAGCAAGGAGCTGGGCAGGGGCCCAGAGCTGCTTTTTCCATTAGCAGTGCAGAGAGCAGAAGCTGAATACATATTAGCATTAAAAACTGCATGGCATTTCTCCTGCATTAACGCTAGCTACAGCACACTAAATATTACACCGCGTAGTGGATTCTCAGCAGAATGCATGGGGAGCTACATGACCCTCTCTGATCAGTTAACGCTGCTGCTGAAGCAGACATGGAGCTTGGTCTGAAGTGCTGTTTTTATGTTAGAATTCGCACTTCAGTAGCCCAGACTGATGCACGGGGCAGCTGTCAGCGTGCGGTCTGCTCCTGCTCACCCCTTCCATTGCTCTGCAGCACAGGGGATTATAAAATTGCATGGTGTTTGGTTGTGTGCACATCAGACCAAAAATGTGCCCAAAATGTGTGCTGTAGCAGTGCTGTTTATCTCCATGAATACTAAAGAAATCGGATATTTGAGCATCTTGATGCATATTACAGGACTGTTTCTCAGCCATTAACTGTGGGGCACGGCTCATGCCATCTCAGTACCGCCCTGGTTTGCGACCAGAACAGTTAAACACCAAATACAGGCAATTTCACAGTGGAGAAAACATTTCACCCGCAAAACATGAGGCTGACACAAGACCCAACCAAAAATCAGCACTGGTGGAGGGGCGAACATGCTGCAGGCCCGGAATGAATCGTTTTTTGGGGTGCAGAAGTTGTGACTCTCCAGAGGTTTATCTCTCCTCTTGTCTCCATGAGGCTGGAGAAACAGGAGAGAAGTCGGGCTGGTAGTAACACAGCGTGCGCACACAGAATCCCCGCAGCACCTCCACTCCCTCTTGTGTCTTGTGAAGGTGAGACCTCTCTGGAGACGGGGAGGCTGCCTGCTGTGCTGAACGACGCGTATGTCAGTGCGTGGTGACCCACCATGGGCTTTGCTTTCCAGGATTTCTTGACTGACCTGATGATGTCTGAAGTTGATCGCTGTGGTGAGAATGAGCATCTCATTTTCAGGGAGAACACACTGGCCACCAAAGCAATCGAAGAATACCTGAAGCTGGTGGGGCAGAAATACTTGCAAGATGCCTTAGGTACGTACCGAGCCTTGGCAAGTCTCACGCAGAGAGGTCTTCCTCTAAGCCGCAGGGTGCTCTGCGTGGTGGAGACCCTCAGCTGAGCCCTGATGGCCGTAGGAGGCACCAGCATTTACCTGCTGGAGGTTTCCTCTGGCAGCGGGGTCTGAGCCCGGGGCACAGCCGCAGCGGGCAGCTCTCTGCTCCCAGGTGAAGGTCACCGCTGAGTTAGCGCTTTAATCTGCTTTCAGAGGAGATAACAAATTGATATTTGAAGGCATTATGCTGCCTGCCAAGCCTTCTGTCTTGGCGCTGGCAGTGTCACGGAGGCTGATTGATTCCTTCCCCTGATTGCACACCCCCGCCAGAGACGCTCCCCCGGTTCCTCGCAGCACTTGTGAGTCTGATGAAATCTCCCAAGTTACAATGATGAGAGTTGCCTCCCAGATTGCGCTGGGAACCCTCCTGGTGGTTTGGGTTTTTTGTTTTTTTAAGTGCTGGCTATGTTTATGGCTCCAAAAATATTTCTCTTGATGCAAATGAAAATAATTAGAGCTTCTGCTTCTGGGCAGGTCAGGAAGGAATTGCTGTGTTGCTGCGTGCAGCCAGCACAGCACGAGATGGGGAGAGGCTGCCTTTGAAGCGTTATGTCTGAACGTCAGCCGAAGGCAGCTAGCTTGGATCCGCATCCCAGTAGTAGGATGAGCAGAGTTTCTATTGAGCTTTTAATTTTTCAGTATGTTTTGTTCCTACTAATGGATTTGTATCATGTTAGCAAGGAGCAAAGTACTGTAAATACTTTACTAAGATAATAGTAATGACAACGTTGAGGAAGGGGAGATCGTCGAGCAGATTCAGTCAAGCCAAGAGATAGCCCACAAGAATAGGAAAAAGGATATTATTTATTTCTGCCTTGTAATGCTTTCTGGTTGAAGGCAAGTCTGTAAGTAGATTACCTCATAAAATTTCTAAAAAGCCAGGAGATAAATGAAGGCAGAAAATTTTGAAATATTCCCCTTTCAGGGCTCAATGCAAATGCTGCCAAGCCAGCTCCATCTAGTATAGGAGGAGCCTGCGGTTCTTGCTCGCTGTTCGGGGCCCTGATTCTGTGTAGACCTTTTATCAGTGAAATGATTCATCTGTGTGTCACAAGGTAACAGCATATAGAATCGCGCTTTCCTTTAAACCGTGAAGCACAAGCAAGTAATAGGGCCGGATAATAACAGCAGGCATCACCTGCAGGCGAGCAGAGAGGCTCCGGAGCTGAAAATACCTCGGAGAGGCTCTCCAGTACATAATTAAAATCTGTTTTGGCAATAGGGAAGGAATGCAGACTAGAGCAGGCAAAAAACCAGGAGGTTGGGAAAATCCAAGACAGTCAGGAATTAGGAGATGAGCAAACCAACCGGAACTAGAAGAAAACCAAAGCAAACCTTTCTCCTAGAACATCACCCAGCACTGCAGGTCCCTAGCTAAACACTGCCTCTTAATCCCTGTTACCCCGTCCCCGAGTCTCCCCGTCCACTGCTGTGTGCTGAGCGGGATGGATGACTGCCGTCCCCCCAGCTGGACTCGTGTTGAGGTGGTGGGAAGGGGTGGCAGGGGTCTTTGCCCGGGCGCCCCGGGGTAAAACGTGGCAAGGAGCTGGCAGAGCAGGCCCACAGTGTGCGTCTCTGCAAGGGTGAGGAGCAGCCAGGCTGCGAACAGGAGAAGAGGGAAACTCGGAGAAATATTTTAATGTAATTTTGTGTGATGTTCAGCTCAAAATAAACCAAGTAAATTGTTTCTTTCCTTTAATTACCTATTTCTCCTGTGAATCACACTGGCTTGTCGGCACCAGGACACTTTCTGCAGTAGCAGGCCATCCCACAAATAATTACAGAACTTGTCAGCGTACTTCCTACTGGATTAGCCCAAGGGAGCGTCTCTGGAACTGGTGCGATGGGGGGTCAGGGCAGGCTGAGGAAGCGGGTGTTTTGGCAGCGGAGTTCTGATGCAATAGCCCATAGCCACAGAGGCAGAGCTGCCAACTGGGGAAAAGGGATGAAACGTGCTCGTCGGGAGTCCGGGTGCCTTTCTGCAGGGTGTGCTGGGTTGTTTTGTGAGCGCCCAAGGCAGTGCCAGCTGCTCCTGGGTCCACTGGAGATCTTGAGAGCTGGCTGGGGCGCAGCCTGCCACGGGAGCCACCGCCGCCTGCTCTCGTACCCAGCCTCTGTTCAGCCAGTGCGACGGGGCATCGGGTAACTGCTCGGGCACTGGGGCTTACAAACAGAATTGCTTGAAGGCTGCAGCTCTCATGTTTCCAAAACCCATCACCGACTGTCTGTTTTACAGGGGAATTTATCAAGGCACTGTATGAATCAGATGAAAATTGTGAGGTGGATCCCAGTAAGTGCTCCTCTTCAGACCTTCCTGAACATCAGAGCAACCTGAAAATGTGCTGCGAGCTGGCCTTCTGCAAAATCATCAACTCCTACTGGTTGGTATCCCACGAGCGTCGCTCCCCTCCGCATGCCCTTAGCTAGCGCAGGCGCGGCACAGCTGCAGGGGACAAGGGTGGCAGCAGTCCATCTTCAGGCTGATGGTACCCGGTCCCTAAAGCTGCGCTGATGGGCAGCTTGTCAGAGAGCTTTGGAGGGAGAGCTGCGGGTCCCTGCCCGCGTCCTGCAGCGAGTGAGGGAGTCCTGGTGGTCCAGGAGCAAGGGTGAGGATGACCACGGGGTGAGACGGCAGCTACTGCTCAGCCACAGTTTGGAGTGTCTGCTCCGGGGGTGTGGCAGCCTCACTGGTTTTCCTTCATGCTTGTCTTTAGTGGGTGCTGAAGGGTTGCTGGTGCACAGACACGGGGACAGGGCAGTGGAGTCAAGGAACACGAAATGCCTTTGCCAGTGTGACCAATTTAGAGAGGGACTTGATGCCAGCTGTATATGAAAGTCTGGAATAAAGGGCAGAAATGCATGTTCTGGGTCTCCTACCCGTGTAACGATTCAGTCTGGACCAGACTGACAGACTCTGCCTGCCTCCCCAGAGCGTCAGGTGAAGCTTTGAAATCCTCTCCGCAGCAGGCAGGGTCTGTGGCACTCCTCCTGCCTGCAAGGAAGCTGCACCAGCACAGGGAGCTTTTGTTTAAGCAGATGTTCTCTTGTTGCAGAGTGCTGGAGCCCGGGGGGATGCTGCTGTTACTGCTGGGTTGCTGTTTGGCTCAGCGTCCTGCATTCCTCTGGGTTAACCCCTCTCTCTCCCAGCCTGGCGTGCTTGCTGAGGCGGAGATGGGGAGCCCATTGCCTCCTTGGCCCAAGGCCTGGTATGCAGTTTGAGGCATTTCCTAGTTGTTTGTTGTCAGGGTAAAAGTTCTTGCAACTGGCTGGGACAGGCCCGAATATGCAAAATGGACTGGAGTAAGGTAGTTGTACCTTGCTGTGGAGGCGGCTGGCAGGCATGGCTGTGCTCGTGGTGTTACCTGCTGCTCAGCCCTGGGGACCGGGAGCCGGAGTCCTTGGGTCTGTTACAGGTGCTGCCTGCAAAGATGACCTGAAAGGGCAAGAAATGGGCTTGTGACCCTCTTTACTTTTCTGGTTCTTGCTAACATACGCAGAGACTCCTGACCTGATCATATGAGAGACCGATGATTTTTGTCTTGCTGCTGGATCTGCAGCCTTCCTGCTTAAAAGTCTGGGCTTATTTTTCATTCGTGTATTTAGTAGCAACATTGTTGTTGCCAAACATCAACTAAGGATAATGTCGGAGGAAGGAAGTATCTGATTTCTCATTTTTCTCTCCTATCCCAGCTGTTGTGCTGAGGTCTGAAAAGTCATTACAGGTAATCTCCCAGGATACTGAGTGCCCTCCTGCAAGCCCAGGAAGGGGATTGCTTTTCTCGATACTGCTGAGGGAGAGGACAAGCAGCGAGATGCTCACTCGGACTTGCTTTATCTACCACAAATAACCAAAGGGCAGATTTTTGTACAGGTATCCTATAGCTTATCCTGGGCCAATTAATACTTCTCTGACTCAGGGATGGCATTTGTCTGCTCTCCCAGGAGGGATGCACTGCTTTTAGTCACCAGTGGATTATAATTGTTTGAATTAATGTCTTCCTAAAAATACCCAAAGCAGCACTAAAGGGTCACTCTAAAAATAGGCTTGAAAAATGACCTCAGGAAAAGTCAGGAATGCACGGGAAATTTCTTCCTCCAGTCCTGCCTTTCTGAGGAAGGCTGGAGCAGCTGAGCTGCTGCTCTGAGTGGTTCCCCCTCGGTCCTTTGTGCTCAGCGGTTCTTGGGATTAATTGGGCTGGTGAGTGTTCAGGATTGGCCAAGGTATCCTGACAGCCAACGATCTTGCTTTAAATAGACTGCCAGGGTGTGCATGCTCATCTGCCGGAGAGAATCAGAGAGAGGAAAGAGGTTTGCGATAACTGAAAATTGTTATAATTATGACATAATTTGGACATCTGGAAAGTTTCAGCGTAAGCAGAAATTCAGCATGTGGAAGCTCATTACTGGAAAGTTGGGTAATGAATTAAGGGCCCGTTTGTCACATAAAGCCAGCTAACTGAATTCCATCCGCTGTTACACAATTAAACTTTTATGGTCTCCCAGCCTGTGATAGTGAACAGTACTCACGGGCTGTGTGCAGCCGGTGCATACATTTTCAAGGGTTTACTTTCCCGTAACTGTACAACCTGTCCTGATCATTCAAGCCTTAAATTGCTTAAAGGATTCTCCTGTTTCTGGGCAAATACCATGAAGTAAAAGGACTTTGTCGAATTGTGTGGATCAAGCCAAAGACAGAGGAGAATTTATCCAGCCAAAGACGTTGGCTAATGTTATTTATAAAGCGCAGGATAAAAGCTCATGTGTGTGAAAGCATGAAGCAAACACGGAGCAGAAGCTAAACAGCGACGTTTGCAAAGCACTTCCATGGCGCATCACCGACCACGTCAGAAGGACAGAGAGAAACCTCCTGCAACCCTGGAGCGCAGCGTCGTGGGCCTCTGCGTGCAGCAGTGCGGTGCTGAGCGGGCTGCCTGGGTGGGAAGTGCATGGCAGGGTGCCCACTGGCTGGGGTTCACAGCAGCAGCCCTGGGCCTGGGGCGTGCGGCCGGGCAGCGCGGCAGCAGCTGGCAGATTAATGAAATGAGAGGTGAGGGCTCTGCCGTGCTGAGCGTACGTGCTGCTGGCTCAGAGAATGGCCACGGAGCTAGAGGCCACGGCCGTTTGGCTGCAGGGTACGGGCCGCTCTGACGGACCACAAACCCCGCAGGGCCTGAACTCTGCAGCTGTGGCGAGGAGCAGTCGGTTGGGCTTGATGGCGTGAGCGTCCGTAGCCCTGGGAGGCACAGGCCAGAGGATGGGGAGCCCTGGCAGCAGGAGGAGCACCCTTGTATTTGCCCAGAGGCCTGGCAGTGCTGCCACAGGGGCAGCATGCACGGGCGGGTGTTTTGCTCCTAGTGCTCCTCCGTTTCGGAGCCTCCCACCTGGTTCTTGCTGCTGGTGGACAGTGGATGGTGTCTCTGGCCATGCAGCTCCCATGGTTTTCTCGCCAACTCGTGTGAGGTTCAGCCGCAGGGCAGTGAGCAGGCCAGTGAGAAGCCAGCTGACATTGCTTTGCTTCTCCCAGGTAGTCCCTGCAGCAAAACTGGGAAAGTGTCCTCTGAAATGGCTGTTTGTTAAGGAGATTTATGGCCTAAAATGGAGTCTGACCCATCATGAGTCTGCTTTTATACCATCCAGCTCTGTCAGTAAACAGCTCTGGTTTTAAAACAAAGACGGTGGTTGCTGACAAGGGCAGCCTCCGGGCGGGTGGGGAGCTGTGTACCAGGGACCCAGGGGAGCATCGGCAGCGCGGCGGGACCCATTGCCAGCCTGCCCCCACAGGTGGGAGTATCCAGCTGAATAAATAACACAGGCTGGGAACAGGATAAGGTGGGAGCAGGGAGCTGGGGAGGACTGAGCAAGTTCTGTGGCGATAAGGGCTGCTGCAGCCAGCGTCTGCTGGACCCGGGGAAATTCTGGTATCCAGGAAAGCCACGCTGAGGTCTGTGCAGTTACAAGGCTGGAGTAGCTCCAGTGGGGCTCTGCGTCTGTACTAGTCACAGTGGGATTTGAGCCAGGCGCTTGAACAATAATTCCAACTGCAAGTATTGCAATTCGCACGGCCCTGCCTCCCAGCCCCAGCCGTGCCCCCAGTACTGCCGGTGTTTCTGCCGAGGCGTCCCACGCTGCTGGGCTTCTTCGAGACACACACTCCACCTTGGCGGCTGAGCTTCCCCCCAGTTCGTAGTGCCCCATGTCACAGCCAGCTGACTTGCGATGAGCTGCGTTGCACAGTGTGTTTCATTTCTCTGTCTTCCCAGTTGTCTGGGGTTTTGGCACCCAGCGCAACCAGGATCATTAGTCTGACGAAAGCTGCTTCTCTTACTCATTTATGGGGAGGCTTTGCTTTTTCCTGTGTGGTTTGAGTCTCTTAACGGACACTCTGCAAAAAAAAAAAAGGTCAAGAGCCTGCGACTGGTGTAGACAGCGGTGCTGCTGCGGATCAGCAGGACGAGAGGGATGCTGTACAGGTCTGGGTGTCGCACCCCATGGCTGATACGCACAATGTTTAGTTACTGATGTGTGGCAGTTTGAACACCCTGGCCTTGAACCTGCCATCTCTGCATGTCCTCCTGTCATTTCAGTGTCTTCCCAAGGGAGCTCAAAGAAGTTTTTGCCTCATGGAGACAAGAATGCAGCAACCGAGGCCGCCCGGACATCAGTGAGCGACTGATCAGTGCCTCCCTGTTCCTCCGGTTCCTCTGTCCGGCCATCATGTCCCCGTCCCTCTTCAGTCTCCTGCAGGAGTACCCGGATGACCGCACTGCACGCACTTTGACCCTCATTGCCAAGGTCACCCAGAACCTCGCCAACTTTGCCAAGTAAGCCGGGACGCAGGGTCAGGGGGGGGCAGGTCTGGGGAGGGGGTGGGAAGCTCCGGGTGTGTGGGCAGAGCCACGACTCCGGCATCAGGAGCGCTGGCCCCTCCTTTCCTCGATGGAAAGCGCCTGTTTGTTTCCTGTTGGCGTTTTCCCCCACGTCTCTCTGGGACCCGTTCCCTCCGTGTTAGGTCAGGGAGATCATTTCAAAGTTTCCAAAACAGGACGTGTTTTATGAGCAGGAAAAGAGGCTGTTTTGACCACACAGACGAGCAGGGAAGGTGGCAGCAGGAGTGCCCCGGCATAGCCAGGCGCTTTGTCCCGTGACGGCTGTGCGGGGCACGGCTGGCGGCCGTGCACTGCCCGCCTCCCGTCACAGGCACCAGCAGGACCAGAACCAAGCAGCAGCAATGGTGTACATAGCTCAGGAGCTGCTCTTTCCCTCCTGCGAGCTCTGGGACTTTCCCTGCTATTAAAATGCGGTTGTCTGAACTGAGAAGGTATGGAGAGAATGGGGGCACTATCAATTTCTAACTAAGCCCATTGGCTTGATGGAAACAAAGTGAGTGATTTCTGAAAATCTTCCCACCGGCTGCAGCTCTGAGCTACTTATCCTGAGCTCTGATAACAAAATGATGAGCTTTCTAAAACATGAACGGACAGTTTCTGTCTAAAGCTTCTTAGATTTGGAGACTCGCTTAGCACCCACGCTCGCAGTCAGGGATGCGTGTACATGCACACAGACGGAGACAGAAGACGTACAAGTGTGTTACACTAGATGACAGAAATTCTCTATATTCCTGACCAATCCCCAACTAAAGGGTTTGCAGATTTTCAGCACTTTGCAGGGAAGAGTCTTTAACTAAGCTGACAGTAGTAGAGCCAAAGTGATCAAGCAGCGCTGTCCTGCAGATGGCACACAGCCGAGCGTCTCCTCGCAGAATCGCTGTCGCTGGCACAGATGAACCACAAGGCCCTGCCAGTTGCGCTCTAAATAAGACACCTTCACTGCAAGTGACATCTGGGTGGAGCGCTTGGAGGGCAGACAGAGGTTGCAGGGAGCCCGAGGGGACGAAGGGGCTGGCCCAGCTGCGAGTGTGGCTCTCCAGGGTGATCCCCAGAGTGGCTGTGCCGGGGCAGCAGCAGCCAGCACGGCTGGAGGTAGCTTCAGTGCCCGTGGAAGAGTGGGGAGAGCACAGGATTCCTGCCACCGTCATTCACTGGGCTTCAGTCAGGTGCGGGTGCTTGGAATTACCAATTCTTTATTTCCAGTGACCGGTCCTATTTCTGGAGGCTGTGCCCTGACCCCGCAGTAAGATATACTCTGTTACCCAGAACAGCTT
The DNA here is from genome assembly GCF_949628215.1 of Phalacrocorax aristotelis. Taxonomy (NCBI): domain Eukaryota; kingdom Metazoa; phylum Chordata; class Aves; order Suliformes; family Phalacrocoracidae; genus Phalacrocorax; species Phalacrocorax aristotelis. Next base: position 10,991,537 of record NC_134292.1, read on the forward strand.
GCTTTCTCTAGCTTTCGCCTTCATTTCTATGGTGGGGATGCCGTGCTGACGAGGGCTTAGCTGGGTTAGGCTGGAGTTAATTTTGGTTCCCTGTTCCATGAGTTACCAGGTGCCTGCTAGCAACCTGGTGACCCCAAAGGCTTTGAAGGGTTCAAATGCCAGAAGGCATTACCTGTGCATGTACCTACCTCTTCTGTCGACTTCACTTCTGTTTACAGGATTTACCTGAAATTCCTATTGCTGTCCTGATAGGTTTGGCAGCAAAGAGGAGTACATGTCCTTTATGAATCAGTTCCTGGAACATGAATGGACTAACATGCAGAGATTTCTACTGGAGATTTCCAATCCCGAAACCATCTCGAACACAGCGGGCTTTGAAGGCTACATTGACCTGGGCCGGGAACTGTCCACTTTGCACTCACTACTCTGGGAAGTCATTTCTCAACTGGAGCAGGTACCCGGGGGGATCGCAGGGGCAGGCTCTGGGGGAAGCACAGTTGGCCAGTGCTGGGCATAGGCATCACACCACACACCTCCCCATGACCAGCAGGTATCAATCCGTTAGCTGTATCTGTGCACAGCACAGCTGTTACTAAGCCTTAGCACTTCCCCAGCCTTTGCACGTGCTGCAGGAGTAGCTCATTCCTTACATCCTCCTCTGAGGCAGGTGAGTAGAGCTTTTTCCCTCCTTTGCTGTTTATCATGGGGAGGGCGAGGATGGAGGGGCAGGTGGGATGAGAAGGCAAAGCTGCTGAACACCAGAACTTTGTCTATCCCAGCAGATTCAAAAGGTTTCTTTTTAATTAAAAGGATTTTTGCCAAGAGACCTGGAACAGGCTTGGCTATAGCTGTCTTCTATATCTGAACTTCGTTAATCATGCTTGCTTCCTCTGCCCCACAGCAGCAAATGGTTTCTAAAGCCACATGTTCTGGGACATCCTGTAGCCTCAGCAGTGGGGTAAATGATGGCAAAAATGCATGGTGTTAATGTAATTCACTGACGAGACTGTCTAGCAACTGGCAAAGCCCACAGTTCTCCAGCAAAAATACAAGATGTTGGTAGTAATTCTGCTGTCCTTTCTGCCCAGGGCACTGCAACAAAGCTCGGGCCTCTGCCGCGGATCCTGAGGGATGTCAACTCAGCGCTCAGTAACCCGGCCTGCGTGCAGGTCTCGGTCACGGCCGATCACACTGCATCCACGCCTAACGCAGGCAACAGCATCTCCGCGGGGCTACAGAAAATGGTGATAGAGAATGACTTATCTGGGTAAGAGCATAAAAGGTGGCCTGGCCACACACCAGGGAAATACTGAATATTCATCTACTGCCAAAACCTGAGCTCCTGCAGGGACAGGCAGGACAAGGTATAGCGTGGAGTTGCCTGAACCATTGACTAGACTTTCTGATCGCAGAATCAATACCGGATGTAGGTCAGCTCTGACTCTGGACAAAGCAGTGGGCGGTAGTGCAAGCACATGGCTCCATCCTGGGTCCCTTCTGAGCCAAATCTGGGGATGTGGTCTGGGAGATCAAGACCTTGGCAGTGCTGGTCTCAGCTGTTGAGATGTGGCTGCAGAAGCGAAATGTTCATCCTTTGAGGGCTTGCTTGTGCTAACCTCAAAGGGATGGGTATCGCCATTACGTTCATTAGGTCCCTGAGCACGCAAGATGAACAGGATTGGCCGTACCCGTCTTTGTAAGACATAGGGTATGTGCTGAATTCACTGAGATCCAAATCAGGACATTCCTCTAAGGGCTGCCAAGCTGTAGAGGCCTAACAATCAATTCCAGTCTACTCTGTCCAGTTTTTATAATACTGGGTGTTTTTAATGATGAGCAGTGATTCACAGACACAGTCACCTAACACACTCTTTGGCCTAATATGTAAGGACTTTCATTCATGGGGAAGGTGATGCTGTTGCAGACCTGTAATATTTGTTTGTGGAAAATGAGATGGGGCCCACACAAATGGAAAGACTGTGCTAGTAAAATAGTTTGTAAGTGGAAACTACATAATATTTAACAGGTTAGTTAGGAATGAAGGGCAGCGATTGCGCTGGACTTGCTTTAATCAGAGCTTTCATCTCTAATGCTTCCCAGCGTGAGGTACAATTATTTAAATCTAATGCTGTGGAGGATCTCTGACAATATGCTTTCACCCAAATACTTGCTTACAATGCACCATCTTTGATCAGTGGTGTATTCATATTAAGCTACTGCAAAGCTCTTTCTTCCTATCCACAAGAAATCAATATTGCATGAATGTATCTAACAGGAGGAGGAATGGGTGCTAGGCTTGAGCTCTGCTGTTAGAGCTCTGACTGACCCTTGGAGGCCTAGCGTGGGTCAGGCCCCCGTGGTGCTCCACGCTGTACAAATGTGGGCCAGCGTGCCCTCCAGAGCTTACTGCCTGGTACAGCGCAGAGGACACGAGAGTGGTGCGGATACAGCCACTTGGGAGCAGAAAGGGTGACGCGTGCCGTCAGTGTGACGAACAGACCCAGCCGGGGGGGCAGAGCCCCCAGGAGCGTGTCTGTGAATGCCTCCTGCACAGCACAGCGCTCTCGCCACGCATCCGCACGCCTCTCGCTCACCTGCCTACCCCTGCCTGCTCCCGCAGGGCTGGCCCAGGGCCCCTCGGCACCCCTCCGTCCTCCCCGCTCCCCTTGCACTGTCCCCGCCCCAGGCAGACCTGGCCGGGCCAGCCCTGCCACAGGGGCTGGGTTACGTCCCCGTCCCGCACAGCTGCGCCACGCTGATTTCTTCTGAGTGATTTCGTTTTCCTGCTCTGGTGCAGCATTCACAACTCTTCTTTTTTGTTTTGTTTTCCTTTCCTCTTCCTTACGCACTGACTTCCCCGCAGTCTGATAGATTTCACACGGTTACCATCTCCAACCCCTGAAAACAAGGACTTGTTTTTTGTCACAAGGTCTTCTGGGGCCCAGCCCTCGCCTGCCCGAAGCTCCAGTTACTCAGAGGCCAATGAGCCCGACGTGCAGATGTCTAATGGCAGCAAGAGTTTGTCCATGGTGGACTTGCAGGACAATCGGCTCTTGGACAGTGGGGCCAACGCGCCTGGCACGGCTGACTCCCTCAATGACAGTCAGTCGTCCCTCGGGCAGTTGCAGGGCGTATGGACTGCACGGACTCAGCAGAACAGCGTGACGGGCATGGCCACCGTGCGCCGGGTGGGCCAGACTCCCACCACGCCGAGCGGCGAGAGCGCGCCCGGCCGGCCCCAGCTCCTGGCGCCCCTCTCCTTCCAGAACCCCGTCTACCAGATGGCCGCCGGGCTGCCGCTCTCCCCCCGTGGCCTGGGAGACTCCGGCTCCGAGTGCCACAGCTCGCTCAGCTCCCACAGCAACAGCGAGGAGCTGACGGCCAACAAGCATGGCTTCGCCGCCCCCGCCGCCAGCGAGGACTTCACCCGCCGGACGGGGGAGCTGGCCCGCCGGCAGCTCTCGCTGACGGAGAAGGGCGGCCAGCCCACCATGCCACGGCAGAACAGCGCGGGACCGCAGAGGCGGATAGACCAGCCGCCCCCGCCTCCCCCGCCGGTCACCCGGGGCCGGACGCCACCCTCCTTGCTCAACACGGTTCAGTACCAGCGACCCTCCAGCGGCAGCATGATGTCCTCCTCGCCAGACTGGCCAGGCAGCGGGGCCCGTCTCCGGCAGCAGTCCTCCTCCTCCAAGGGCGACAGCCCTGAGATGAAGCAGCGCACGATGCACAAGCAGGTGAGTTCAGGGGCTGTACCAGCTCTGCTGTTGAAGGGCCCAGGCGGGGTCAGCCCATGGACTTGGAGAAGAAACTGGCCAGTGGGGGTTGCTACCATGGGAAGGGACGTCACTGTGGCTCTGAGTTACCACATCAGTGCCAACCCCGTGGTGGCACTGCATGTGGGGCTGTGCCTTGGCTCTTGCACCCAGCCTGGCCTGAGACGGAGGCCCCCCCGGGGACGGGGACACAGATCAGTGTTCGTGCTCTGTGTTCCTCCGTTGTGTGGCACGTTGGCGTGTGACTGCCGCAAGGCGGTAGGTGGCAGAGACACGAGGGCGATGGCAGCCATGCCTCTGCCCTGCGCTACCATCTTGTCACTGCTTTGCCTCTCCATGCCCAGACTCTCATCCCATGCCATAGTCAAGCCCGCACCATCTCCCAGACGTGGACCAGGCCCTAATCTTCTCTTGTCACTAAGCATCTCCCTGCTGCAGCGCCCGTCCCAGCAGAGCCACGGCACTCCTGGACGCTCCTATTTGTTTGCTCTGTGAGAACTTCCCGTAAGTGCAGCTGGGGAGGCGAGAGCAGTAAGGAAGGAGCGTGCTCCCCGCCGAGAGCGACGTTCCTGCTGCGCAGAGCTCTGCAGTGATTCAGATCCCAGACCGCATGCTGGTCTGCACAGAAATAAATTTCACTATTTGTGGTGCTAAAATTGAAAGCAGTAGGCCACAGACCCCGGGCCCTCTGGTTTTCCTGGCATGGGTAAATTGTTTTTCTAGTGCTCATTTATTCATTCTACATTTCAGAACTGACCCTATAGAAAACTGACACAGTAGGGCCTCTCAGTGCCTAAAGGAACAGTTTTCAAAGTAATGCAAACCCAGAAAATGCGGACAACTGGCAAGAGCTCACTGCACCTCGGCCCAGACGCAGTATTAAGGCACCTTTTCAGCAGTACAGTGTTGAAAGAGCAAGAGTTGGTGTAACTACCTCTCCTTTACAAAGCAGCCGTGGAGGCCTTTGTCAGTGCTGCCCATTGAAGGCTTTTTTATCAGTCCCATCTGGAGCCGTTCTCTGCACACAGTATTGATTCATAAGTGCTGGCATTAGCAAGCGTGCCATGTAGCAGCATTTGTATAACGCGGATCAATACTCATTAGGTACAGAGGGCACAGAGCTCTGCAAGCAGCAGCAGCCTGTTTGGTAGCAGAGTTTCTTCCAGAAAGACAACGGCAAACTCTGGGTGACCTTTGGAAAGCCCTGGCCAAGTTGTGTTCGCAGATCTTTCCTCCACCCACCCCTATTGTCCTCTCAAAGTTTCTCTCAAGACCTGAAGTCCTCAGAATGCCTCTTCTACCCTTAATCTGCACATTTTACTTCTATGTTAGCAGCATCCGCAATCCATGACACTGCCTGCTCGTAGTTGGTGGTATTAAATGCTATTTGAGAACAAAGAAATCCCATTCGGTGGCCGTTTTAGGCAAAGTCAACGAACCTCTTTCCTGGCAGCCAGCAGCGCTTCTTCTACTTCTGTAAGTTCATCTGCTGAACTGACTTCCAGACCGTCCCAGGCCAGATCAGATGTCCTTTTTTACTTCTTCAGAGAGGGAAGAAAGAGGCAGAAGGCCCCATGCACAGAGGGCTGAGTTCTGTTCGTTGACAGCCTTTACGCTGCTGAAATGAAGCCGGGTGGCCGCTGCTCCTTGGAACCAGACATTCTGAGCAGCCACCACAGGTGCAGTGCCCGAGCTGGAGATGCAAGGGAAAGCGGAAAGCCGCAAGCTGGGTGAGGATTTATAGCAAGTGATGGTCATGAGTCGAGTCCACAACTTCTGATTTAAAATTCTGGAAGTAGAAGACCAGACTGGAAGATGGCATGGGAAAGCCCCCAACTCCAGTGAGGTGATTAAACCAGTCTCTACTCTTTCCAAGTACAGAGCGTCCCGTTCTGCTGCTTGCCAGTTACTGGGTTTCTCTTCTGTCCAGAGGTTTGAATGAAGGAGAAAGTCCCTGACATTTCTGACTTGTTAACTTGAATTCCCTCGACCAAGTCATCCAGATCCCTTGTGTTCATCCAAGCAACTGTTTAGTGCAGTATAGAATGAGCCAGGCTAGAGGGGAAATAGCTGGAGACTCACTTCCTCAACCTTGTGATGCGGTTGGAAAATATTTAGGCAATGCCATTTGCAGTACCTGCCCAGGCTAGGACTGAAAAGCAGCAGCTGTGGCTCTAGCTCACTGACCGTAGAACAGCGCTGCTCCTTGAGCTCCCGTAGCTGCATGAACAAGCCTAGAGATGAAGTTCTAAGATGTCAAGCATTTAGACCTCGCCGGCATCATAAATGGAGTCTCAGCCAGAAAGAAACCTTTATTTTCCAGGAAGACACCTGCATGACCAAAAGTAGCATTTCAGTTCGCAGACCTGGTTTTATCTGTACGAAAGCTCCACAGCAAGCAAAATGGCTCAGTAAGAGAGGCTGAAGGGTTGAGTGCAATCTCAGTTTGCAGAGTGAACATACCACACCAAACCAGTCTGAGTGCAGCTCGGCGCTTTCTCAGGTCGTGGCCTCCTGAGGTGACAGGGCCCGCTCCGAAACCTGGGCCTGTTACTTTTGGCAGGACCCCGTTGCAGCGCACCGTTGTAAATCTGTTCTGTGGGGATGGCACAGGGAAGAACTTGGCCTGTCAAAGGCTCTTTGACCTAAAATAATATGAGGTGCAGGACAGGAGTTGTTCCTGCTCCCCAGCCCTGAGCGCTCTGGTAGCTCAGACTTGTTCGTTGCTGTTTGAGCAGCATGGGAGAGGGCTTGCTTGGAAGGAAAGTCTCTCTCCAGCTTCATGACCATTTCTGTTACAGGTTTTTCTTTTGTTATGGTTGTATGTTTCATTGTAGGCCCCTTCTCCTGTGAACCCCAATGCCCTGGACCGCACTGCTGCTTGGCTTTTGAATATGAACATGCAGTTTTTAGAAGATGAAAGCATTGACCCAGATTCCAAGCACAGGGATAAGCTCAGGAATAAGGACGAGCTCAGCCAAGCAGAAAAGGTAAAACCTGATTGGATTGAAACAAGTTTCTAAATAGAGAGAGGATTTCCTTGAATGTCGTTCATCTGAGCACCCTGGGGACAAGGTGGGCTGTGTGGCACGTCCCTGCCCAGGAGAGATGGGTGTCAGTTTGCTCCATGCCTGGCTGCTCAGCCTCGCAGGGCGCTTCTGGGGAAAGTTTGGGAGGTTTTCACCCACTCAGTGACTGGAATTACCCTCTGATGAAAGCAAGTAAGAAAAACAGGAGCCAGGCATCAAGTGCTAGTGCTGCTCTGCAGCAAAGTCTGAAGCCAGGCAGTGCTCGTTACTTCCCCCATTCCTACTTCCCCCAGCTGCAGGGGGAGCAAGCTTAAAAAGTAAATTAAGCACACCTATAAAAGAGATGAGAGTAAGGAAAGGCAGCCTCATGCCTCTCAACAGGGACATGTAGCAAGAAGCAACTTCCATGTCCAAAGACTGTAAAGAGATGAAGAAATTAAGTCCAGCGTCTGGTCTCAGACAGCACTGGGGCCGGGGTGGGTTCGGTGGTGCGGTGACGCTGCCCCGAGCTTACGGCTGTGTCACGCAGGCTAGGTAGGGCCTGCCCAGTCTGGGGCTCTGTCACTTCCAGAGTATTCAGGGGGAGAAGCAGGGACGAGACAGAGTAGGCCTGGCTAGGGGTGAAGAAGGAGGGTTAGAGAGAAGGATCTAGGAGTCAAGAGCTGAAAAGATCCCATCTTTGCTGATTGCTGCTTCTGCAAGGTGCTTTCTCAGCAGCCTGGCTCTGCCAGAACTGCTGCAGTTGGGCACAGTTAGCATTTGGGATGTTTCCTTCTGTCACAACCACCATGTGTTACCACCTGGTCCCGCAGAACCGCAGACATCACCCTCCCTGAGCCTCTTTCCTGTTTCTCCAGCACAGACATGCTTCTGTTACGATAGCCTTCCTGCTCTCATTTTGCTGTGCTGTATCATTTTGGGACTGTCACCTGTTAAATTCAAGCGAAATGCTGAAGGCAGGTGTCGTAGGGACTGGGAGGTACAAGGCGACGGCTCCCAGCTGCCCCAGGAAGAGTGTGGCAGAGTTTTGTGCGAGTTAAGCCCATTTCTTGCTAACTTTCTGCTGCTTGGGTATTCCTGTAAATACACAGACGTACTGATCAGATAGCAGCTGACACAGAAATGTGTGCATATTTAGCAGGCTGTATATGTTTGCGGAGGGGTAGAAATCTTGACTACCACCAAGGCAGAGACAGTAGTAAGCAGCAAATCAAAGCGAAGGCGTCAGACTGGTGCATCATGCACTGGGTTATTGCTGCGTTCAGTCACTGAGGGGCTTCAGAAAGGGCTCGGTGCTCATTCAAGTCTGTGATGGAGCTGGCAGTGGCAAGCTTTGCTGTTGCAGTGGGACTGAAGTGAGGTGAAAAGCTGAAGGACCACACGCTAAGAAACGTGTGCTGGCCTTCTCCAGCTCACACCTGCCAGCTCCTGCAAGCAGGCAGATGGCCCTCCGGTGCGGGCACTGTGCATGGCAAGCGGTGCCACTAATCCCCTTCCTGGCAGCCTCTCCTGTGAAACAGGCTCTGCTGTTAGCAGGTGGGCACTCAAAGGGACTGCTCTGCTTCCATGCCAGCCCGAGGGGCCACTGCACCCCGGGCCGTGCCAGGCTCGCCCCGTCCTGTGCAGCGAGGGGCTCGCCAGCACGGGCCCTGCTCAGGGTGGACAATGGTGGGATTACGAACTCTGCGAGTATTGTAGCAAACGGGTCCCTGCCCCAAGTGCAGAGGGAGCCCCCACCCCCACGAGCCTGCTCTCTCATGCCCATGCAGCATCTTTTGTTACTTTGCTGTCACATCAGTCACTGACATTAAAAGATCGCCATTAGCATAATTTCTCTTCCCATTACTGTAAGAAATGAATGGTAACCGAGAATGAGACAAGTGTCCTAGAGACAGGAGCGACTCCTTCGGTCTCTGAGGCCTCTCCTGCTATCATTTGAGCTCACTTACGCTGCTTCTGTTTTAAGGCTAGGGTAGGTATATAATCTTTCCTGTTTGAGCAACTCCCTTCCGTCCGACTTTAGTGCTTCTGTGCCACTGTATGAGCATTTGTGTTCCTTCATTGCTCCAGGTTACGTGTGCAAACCATGTCGTTTCAATGCCGCAGTAAAAGCTTTGCTAAAGGAAGAACAGAGCGATCTGTTGTGCCTGTCCCTGCCCAGGCAGAAGGAGCTCAGAGGTCCTGCCCATCTGCCTGCCACGGGCCGAATACTTTCGCAATTCAGGAAAAGCCATCAGCATCATCCATTTTCAATCCTTAGCCGTTGTTACAGTTAGTTCTGCCGTCAGCCGGTCAGTTAGTGGCATGATATTAGGCAAGCACGTGGCTTTACATGAGCCGGGGGGGGCGGCTGAGCAGTACACGGGCAGCAGCCTGGCTGCGGCCCCCTCGCAGAGAGCTGATCTGCTGGTCAAACGCCCCAGCAGGACTCTCAAAACTGGGACATGACCAAGTCCATCGGTTGAGTGCTTACGCAGGTGGCGATGGCCAAAGGGGAAGGCCGTATTTCCAGGTAGCCAAATCAATACACAATTAAGCGCATTTCTGTCCGTTCATGACTAACGCAGCTTTGTAACAGGTTTCTTGACTCAGCTGGAAGTCTTTTTCCCATATCTGACTCATGAAGCAGCTTGTCAAATTATCAGCTGCATATTAATTATTCTAAGGTTATTCCAGTTGAGATTTAAAAAAAAAAAACCATTTCCAAATATTAATTTAAAAATACTAAGTCCTTTTTTTTTTTTTTTGGTACAGATGCGCTGGATTTTTCTTTAGCAAAGCAACTTGTAATGAATGCTGTGCTTCTGCAATAGCTGAACCTAGTTTTACTGAGTTAGAAAGCTCTTTATTTTTTTTGATTGCTTTATGTGATCTGTCTGCTGCTGATTTTTCAGCTTCATCTGAATGAACAGTACAGCTGTGGGGAGTTGGCTTCACGCAGCAGCTCTTCGCAGAGCGAACCCTGGTTTGGCATCTGCTTGCATTACTTACAATGCTGGCCCCCAAAAGGCAGCAGTGCTCAGTGCCCCTGCTCACGCCAGCGAGTCGCCCTCGCCGTGCTGAGGGGTGAGCACTTCGTCCCGAGGTGGCCGCGGCCTGCGTCGGGCGCTGCCGCAGAGCCTGCAGCCTGGCAGGAGGCAGGCAGCACTGACAGCTCCTGCCTGCCTCCCAGCAGCTCCAAAGCACCCACATTTATTGGTGTAAACCGAAGAGCTCATGTGTAAACCCAAAATCCCACCAGCGCAGCTTCCCCTGCCTGTGTTCAGCCCCGCGCTGTTAGCGTGAGGAAGATGCCGGATGCGATTGCCATTCACTCGCTCTAACCTGCATTCCCCGTGTGAAATGCCAGACTCTGCTAACAACCCATTCTCTGAACCTGCCAGTGACCTGCCCGCCCAGTGGAACCCAGCATCGCTCCTAGCGCAGTGTGGAGAAGACTGAAGAGGAGGTTTCGGCAAGCGGGGTTATCTGACACGGGTTTGCAGCTAGTCTAATGCAAGGAGAGGGGCATGACTGGTTTATGGGAAACCCTGGCAAGGGCAAAGCCCTACTAGGTAACATGCCACATGTGTTTTCTCCTCCTGTGTCTGTCCTTGCGTGCTGTAGTACCAGCAGGACCTAGTGGTGCTGCAGGACAAGCTTCGCATCTCCAACAAGAAGCTGGAGGAGTATGAGACTCGCTTCAAGTGCCAGGAGGAGACAACGCAGAAGCTGATGCTGGAGTACCAGGCCAGGCTGGAGGAGAGCGAGGAGCGGCTCCGGCGGCAGCAGGAGGATAAGGAGATCCAGATGAAGGGCATCATCAGCAGGTACAGGGGAGGTGGGAGTGCTGGAGGTGACAGTAATCAGGCAGCATGGCTGGCGTTAGAGCTGACCCCTGCTCAGGAGAACCAGATTTCTTTGGAGGTGCAGGCAGGTGTCTCATATGAGTTTTCCAGCATTTATTCACTTTCTGCCCTTCTGGGTTACAGCCCCTGGGAGTGGGGGTGGATTTCAAGCCCTGACTCTTTGGGTGCCCCTGTCAGTGTTACCTGGGACAAGGAACCCCCTGACATTTTCCTGAATCACAAAGGCAAAACCAGGCGGGGAGAGCTGGCAGCCCGCCTCAGCATTCAGGAGATCTGGCAGGCTTGCTCTTCTGTTCATATAAGTAATAGATGTAATGATTAAAATGTTCTTTTTCTGATGTTTAGCTAAAGATCTCATCACCATCCCATTACTCCTAGCTATAAATCCCTTTCTCCCACCCACTGGGATGTGCTGTTTACATTTGTCCAGGATGTAGACTGCTCCAGTGCAGCAAGCTTCACCTTTACCTGAGCCAAGCCAACTTGGTGCTTTTAATAAGCGCTCCTAAATGGATCAGCCGTCACTGTTCTGCATCACTTAAGCTTTGGGACAGTCTGCTGTAGAGGTCTCTAGAGAAGAGACCATAAGAAAGGCCATAAGAAAGACTGGTTCTAAACTATTGGTTTGCGTGTAAGAAGAGGTAGTGCCAATGGCTGCGTGCCTCCTCCGTGCTTGAATGCACAGCTGCGGGTCCTGGGAGCATCTCAGTGTGTGCCTCAGCACTACAATTTCAGATGAGATGGTTTGACGTGCTGTGGGTGATGGGGGCTGCTCTGTGAGGCCAGTTCTGTCTGTAGAGTGTCTTTTCTGGTATTTCACATCTCTTCCTATGTGCTTCAGAGATGTACATCACCCCTTTGCTTCCTCGGTGTCAAGAACTGAGGACATGATCTGTATCATTCACTCTGGGTGGCTGATTTAGACGCGTGTGAGACTAATATCTGGGCTTAGCAGCCCAGAAAAATACAAATGAGTTTTGTTTTTTCTTGTTTGTTTGGCTACCAGACTGATGTCAGTTGAGGAGGAGCTAAAGAAGGACCATGCAGAAATGCAGGCTGCTGTGGATTCCAAGCAGAAGATTATCGATGCACAGGTGAGTCCCCAATACCAAGGCCTGCAGCACTTCTCAGGGTGAGTTTGCCGACGTGCAGCCTCCCTGCCATGCAGCAGTGCCAGCTCAAGCGTGGCGAGACTGTGCGCGTCGGTGAGTCAGCACCAAGCTGCAGTCAGTGACAGAGCCGGCCAGACTTCAGCAGGATGTGATTTACTGTCACAGCATTTGCATTTGTACAGCTGTTTCCAGCCTTGGAGCTTGGCAGGTGACACAGAGGATGTGGGGGGTGGCAGTTTGTGGAAGGATCATTCCCACAGTTCAGGCAGTCTGTGGAAGGGTCACATCCTCGTTGGCTCAGTCTGAGGTCCCTGGGGCTTTGCTTGGTGCATCGTGTTCCAGTAATGCTTGTGGGACCTGGATACAAGGAACACAAAGCCTGGCCAGAGCAAAGCCAACACTTTTTTTTCCCAGCCTTTGGGTTGTGGCTTGCAGGATTGGGAAGCCCAGCTATTGCTATAGGTAACAATGGCAGAGGAGCATCACACGATGGGTGCAAAACACTGTGCTTGGAAAAGAGAGTCTGAAAATAAGGCCCATAGTCTTTTAATTTGTCTAGGCAGAGGCATCTTCTCAGCAGCTAGGCCTTCCTACAGGTTGTGGCTAGGTGATAGTATATTCTAGGCTTACTCTAACAACCCTATTAATCACTTGTGAGTCACTACGCATGACTAATTTACTGTATAGATAATTAAAAAGGAGATGAGACAGTAGTAACTTTGTGAAAAGAATCACTGTTCTTCTGTAGAGTAATTTATTGAAAGCTAGTAAATCATCACATTCCCACAAGTGCATCGGGCAAAGCCTAGCAGCTACCGGGGCGTCTCTAAGGTGCGAGCGGTGCAGCCTGCAGCCTGCCAGCAGCTCTCATCAGGCTGTCCTGTCTCCTGCCATCTTGTGTGTTAAAGTGAGGCTCTTACCATGAGCCAGTCTACGCTGTTCTCTTCTTGCCATCTCAGGCTGTACAGCAGTGTTGGACACGTTCCTACGTGGACCTTCGAAGTTACACACAGGCAAACTACTCTGCCCCTCTGCGTTGGTTCTGTTCTCTCCCGCTGATGGCAGGCAGAGGAGGATGATGTCTTGTTCAGTGTCGCAAAGAGCAGGAGTGGCAGAAGCAGGCTGCAGCACGGACGCCCTTGCTCCCATCCTTACAATACTGTAATGAGTGAGAGTTGCCATCAGAGCCATCCTGGGAGGCCACAAGTTGTTTAAACTATTAATATACACTAACAAAATCAATTAAACACTAACAGGAATAACTATCTTGGGAGGGCGCTAGGTTTTAGAAGAAGAATCTTACAGCCTTTGTAACAGCCGCAGTTAGAGCAAACAGTACAATGAACTTCTGTGTAACTGAAGAATCAAGAACTATGTTCTCTCCGTTTTGTTCAGGATGCTAAAATTAATTTAGCTCACATTCCACAGGCAAAGTACACTTGAGGCCCTGCTGATAGCAGTGGATTTTAAAAAAAATGCTGTGTAGCACTTGAAAAACCCCCACCTAAGAATGCCAAAGAGAAAGGTCCTGGTCCAAGAGGCCTCTGGGTCGCTGTCTCAGGACAAGCCCTGGCATCACAGAGGGACAGGTCTCCATGCGTTCCCACTGACTGTTCCCCTCTGCCCGTTCGTTTGCAGGAGAAACGCATTGCTTCCTTGGATGCTGCCAACGCACGGCTAATGAGTGCCCTTACTCAGCTGAAAGAGAGGTACAGCATGCAGACACGTAATGGGATCTCCCCCACAAACCCAACTAAATTGCAGATTACAGAGAATGGAGAATTCAGAAACAGCAGTAATTGTTAACCCGCGGAGGGTGCTGCCGCAGGAGAGGAGGCCTGGCCAGAGAGACCGTGCAGCAGCAGGTGTGAGCCGCGGCTTCAAAGAACGGCTGCTCTCTCCCCCCAGAGAAACCAGCTCCTTACTGCGGACGGCGCGCTTGACTGAGCCTTTGTGGGAGATGCTAATGCCAGCACATTGAGGGGACGGAAAGATCGAGTGTGAGATGAGTGGCATAAGGAAATAACACATATTTGAGAACCGCTGTCACTGTTGGATTTAAATCAGTGTTTAATGTTTAAACAAAAGTAACCTTTTCCTTCTAAACCGCCCAAAGGATATGCCTCACCCCTCCCAGCAAGGAATAACGTCCTTGTCATTGCAGTAAGCGAAATAAAGGGAGCTGGGCAGAGCCTGCAGCAGGCAATGGCCCAGTAAGTCCAGTTAAAGTGTGCTGCTGGATGTAGCCGTACGAGGGATGGCAGCAAAGCTTGGCCTGCTCCTCCTGTGCCTCCCCCTGGAGCACAGCCCTCTCCCAAAGCAAACCCCGAGCCGAGCCCAGTCATCTTCCCATATGTGGCTCTTGTGAGGCCACTGACTTTTACAGCGGGTGACTGTCCGCAGGGCATTTACGCAGCTAATTAGGGTTTAATTAACTCCGCCCATACAGGGGACGCAGTCCAGATGGAAGGTCAGGGCGCACTCTGTGCGATGTGGTAGCCAAAGGGGTGCTGCGTGGGGGGGAACCACGGTGCAGGGCAGTGGAGGGGCACGACTGGTGCTGCTGGGGCTCCTGGGGGTCCCTGGGCAGCCCAGGGGAGCAGAGCAAGCCCAAGGCTCTGGCACGCAAGCGGAGGGAGGAGCTGGCACCTGCTGAATGGCAACTTGATCCCACTCTTCAGCTTCTGCTCTCTCACAAATAATGGGGAAGAGTCTTTGTAAGCAATAGCCCCAGGGCACTGTCCCCCACTGCACACTTCTAGCCACAGAATAAAGTAAATGTTGCCTGAGCTTGGTCCGCGAGCTGTGAATGAGGTTCAGGGGCTGGATTTCCTGGTGCCCGTTGCGGTAGAGGGGGAGTGAGGGGCTTCGTGAAATGGCCACCTTCTTGCTTGACAAAGGGTTCGTTATGGGGATGTAATGCTCTGTGCAGAGATTTTTACTATTTCTGGGGAGAAAAACAGACAAAGAAACAAGAAAAAGCCCTGAAGAACCATGAAGATCGGTAATTATATTTCTTTTCTTTCACAGTATGCATTAGAAAAAAAAAGATCCCATTTTCTGGAATACTGTCCTCTTTAAATTGGGAATGAGCACTGCATGGAAATTAACCGGCTTGAAGAATGTAAAACATGGTCATAAGGGAGTAACCAACAAGAACAGCAGCCACCACCGAAAGCCCCCTTGTCAGGAGCACTGTGCAGGCATAAGCCAGGATTAGACTTTCCTAACTGCTGAAACACGCAGATTCGGCACACTCAGACACGTTGTGCTCAGCGGAGGGGTCACCTCCTTAACGGGGGATTGTGCCGCTGACCTGCCGCCACGGTGTGTTTGTTGGTTTGTGGTTGTTTTGTTTTTTTTTAAGTTAGCACTTCATGACTCCCACTCTCAGAGCAGGTCACTCTTACCACGAGCCAGAGAGATTTCTCTGAGATACGGATGACAGTGTACAGTGTACAGGACATCTACCTATTCCTCCCACTAAAGTTTAATACACTGCTCAACGCCTGTCCTAGCTCCTCCTGCCATGTGTAAATGTACAGTCAAAGGGACTAGGATGTTCACTGAGCTCTGCACAGCTTAGGTACCGTCTCCAGCCTCACCCTACCTAGGCTGCCTGAGCAGGACACTGTTTGCCAGTAAGCTCTGTATTGCCATGCTGCCCCCAGCCATAAGGCTCATTAACAGCATTCTTCCACATGCAATTGTTTTCAAAATTAAAGATGCTTTTTTTTTTTTCTTCCTAAACGTTTTTCTGTTCCCTGGAAGCCCTGGGCCAAGGCCGGTGCGGCTTGGTCCTTGGAGGAGCGACCGTGTTGCACTGAGGTCTCCACAGCCCGCCAGCGCCTGCAGAGTGGTGCAGTCACACAGCAGACCCCAAACAGAGCTCCTCAGAGAAAAGTAATAACTAAGTATTTATGCCAAGTACAGTCACCTTTGAATTTTGGAGACTAGCACAGATGGCTTTGAAGAACCTCACAAAACTGACAAGGTTACAACTGGAGAAAGACCCAGACAGGTTAGGAACATACAGGGTACTGTGAACCGTTGGGTACGTACACTTACATCCGCCATTGTCTCAGAGTCAAACCCATTATAAGAACCTTGCAAAAAGACTACTTTAAACTGCTGTTGCCCTGAGATGTATGTTTAGAGCTGATTGTTTTTGAGTTCCAAAATATTTGCGTTACGAGAAACCGAAGTTTTTCAAGAGAGAAGTAACATAGAGGAATGGAAACGCTAACAGGGCCCGGGGGCGGGCGCCCCACCAGCAACACGTTTCCATTCGTACCTGGAAGTAATTTGGGGATGCAGCCCGCGCTCTCCGTAAGAGCTGGAAAAAAGAAATACCCCAAAAAAACCACTTGTTTAGTACTGAAGCTAAGCACAGTACAGCTTAATCTTCACAACCACAAGCCAAGGCACTGCTCCCCCCCCCCCGATCTGTCAGAAACTCCGGGTTAACCTCAAACTTGCAAATTACTGAACACACATTGTTCTGCTGAAATAGCAGGAACGCTTAAATCCTTCCACTGCGAGTTATTAAACTCTTAAAAGTTCCAGTGCCAACACCTTCTGGAGTTGTTGCTTAGTTTCCTGAGCCAGTATGAAAAGAAATTCCCATCAGGACGAAGTCTCGTTACAGTAGAGATCCCCCCTCCCCATTTTCCCTGTCTCCTGCCCTGCAACTGTCAACAACTGGACCTAAACGTGACCCTCCCTGCAAAGGTTCGGGGGTAGGTTTTAAGATCCAGGCTCAGTTCAGTTCTGTTACTTCAGTTTGTGTTTCTGTTATTTATGAACTGTACATGTATCTGTGCGTGCGTGTATGCGTGTGTGTGCACACGTGTGTGCACACCCGTGCGGGCACGAGGGAGCCAGTGCCTGCGAGCCCTGCGTGGCCGCGTTACCCGACGTGGCCTCGGACCTGGCATCTGGCGTAGCAACACCTGAGGCAGTCCCAAGAGGTGCTCGCAGCACCAGAGCAAAGCAACCACTACCCGAAACCTTTTGTGATCTGCTCCATTTTCTTTTTCGTTCTTGCGCGTTCTGCAGTAAGAGGCTGTTCTAGTGCAAACTCGTCAAAGTGTAAACGAAACGAAAACACTCAGATTTTTATCTTAATACAAGTCTTAATATTTTTTTGTAAATGTTTTCAGTGTTTACTGTAACGTATCTATCTCACTAACAGTTGTATATAGTAACTTCTGGTGCTGCTTATTCGGTCAGGATTTGGCTGTATCTCACTGCTGTTTTGGAGAGGTGGACTCAAACTAGCAAATCTGGATCCAGACACAGATTGTGAGCTCGGCCTCCTCCCTCTGGCGCTCTGGGAAGGGAGAGAAGCCAGGGATCCAGATTTGGGGGTGGTCCGCCTCGAGGGTTCTGTTTTAAGAGTTTTGATTTGGGGTTTTGTTAAACTGTAGTGAACCGTTCTACAAAAAGAGCGCTATTTTGTGTGAAGGGGGATGAAATGGACCGAACGGTATCCTGAGGTCTCTGCGGACTGTAAGTATCATCCTTTTGGACAGGGATTATGGCTTCAGTGCCAAAAGACTGGAGGGACCGAAGTCCTTCCCCGCGCCAACTAATACTACAGTGTAGTCACCAGCCCCTTTTGCACCAGTTCAAGCAAATCCTGCCGCCATCCAAAGAGTCCTGCATCACGCTGCATTGTCATTTGAGTCTGGTTGGTTTTGTTTTCTGCTTTTGCAGCCGTAAAGCACTGATTGCACTGTGAGAACATGCTGAATCCTCTGGCCTGGCAGCCAGCCCCGTAGGTTGCTACAGGTTGCAGGACACAGGTTCTGCTACTATGAATATTCCTAAAGGGAGAAAGGACTTGGTGGACCTGAGAGAGGCATCACAGGCTCTCCTAGGAAAGCAGTCAGCAAGTAATAATTTCCAAACTTTAGCGCACTCATAGGCTTTTCCCTATTACTAATGTCCATACCCAGACGCAATAGAAAACATACTGGGGTCTGTTCTGTGATGAACAAGGAGAAGATCTTTCGGTCACAGGAGATGGAAAATGCACTGATGCATTCAGCCAGGACAGCCCCAAGGTGTGGCTCGTAGGTGTGAGCTGCAAGGGGCCCGTTTCCCCCGGCGATCCCGGGGCAGGGGTCGCAGCCCCTGGGAGACGCCTTTCTGACAGCAGCACCTCTGACCAGCGGTGTCCAGCAGCTCTGCCAAGGGCACTGCCCTGTCCGTAACGTGTAGCTTTGCCTGCAGAGCGTGAAGCAGAAAATCCAAAGGGAACAGCTGTGAGACTGTCCCTGGGGTAGGCGGAGGGCTCCCGTGCAGCTCTCCGTCCTTCCCGCCCGCAGCAACTGGTGGGGTCAGCTCTCCCCCAAAGGTCTGGGCCTCCAGCATGGCCCGTCCTGCGGCCTGACGCGGGTGAGAGTGCGTGGCCTCGTGGCCACCAGGAGGTCCTTTAACTGGCCCCAGGAAGGGGCACTGCCCACCTCCAGCTAGGTCTTTGACCCTTCAGAGGAGCCTGCTTAGCCACAAGGCTTGGACGTGTGGCACCTGCCCTGAGATCCGCCGAGCCCTGCTCTAACCCTGCACACCTAACTGCTGCCTTTTTCTTTTCCCTTGGGGAGATTTACACATGGGGTGGGGGGAGAGGGAGGGCAGCAGCAGCATGCTAACATGCAGCTCATGGGCTTCACAAACCAAATCCAATCTTGAGGGTGTTGCACAACATTCAGAAACAACCACGCTTTGAAAAAGGGTGTCACATCCGAGCATTGACTTTCACAGATCACCTGAGCTGTGACATTGCTGTAAATGCCATGTGGTTCTGCATCAGCTACCAGTACCCCAGCGTGCAGCCTCCATGTTCACATATTCCTTTATCATACATCACTGTGTCTTAAGATATACCTCTCTCTGTATATCTGCTTAGGCTGATACTTGTTCCTGATAAGCAGTCGCTATGTTTTATATCCTCTTATAAAGAAAAACAAATCTTTTTTTGTAAGTATGTTTAAAAACAAAACAAAAAAGCAAAGTGGAAGTGTTTGCTGAATCTCCTTCAGCTCCTTTTAAACTATGTAATAATGTACAGAGAAAGTTGTTGGTGTTCAAAGAAATGATGTGGCCGTGCAATTTATGTACATTTGCAATTAGAAATATTAAAGATTTATTTAGATATTTTACATAAGTGCTCCAGCACCTCTACTCAGTCATTTCCACTTTCTAGAGCATCCTAGCACACGCTGGCCACACGCACACACAAGTACTTGTCCCATCTCTCTCCCCAGATGGATCATCTATAATGCTACTGGCAGTAGCATTTCAGCCATGGCTTGGCTGACCACCACCTTCCCGTCTAACACCCAGCACACAGCTTTGGGGGAGGGCTGGGCGCTCGGGGAGGCGAAGGGGACAAGCAGCTGCAAGGGCCCGCAGCCCCCACAACTTGGCCAGGAGCCACATCGCTGATTTGGGCATGTTTGGAGCAGCGGTAGAGGCAGGAAGAAGACAACGCTGTGGGAGGTGGCAGTAAAAACACTGATACCAGCCAGCGTGCTGAGGGCCAGGGACTGGCTTTGACTGGGACGGAGGATGCGCGACAGGCTGGACACACGCTCTCATGCGCTAAGGCAATTCCAGAGGTGGGCAGACGCAGCAGATCACCATGGTTGGGCTCACTCAGCACAGGGAAAGACACCCCTCTTGCCCCTCTGCTGACAGGGAGGGTGGGCTGGCAGAATTCTGGTACCAGACCGTCCCTGCCATGCCAGGAAAACCCCTCTCCAGCCTGTGCCTGGGCACGCTGACCCACCAAGCTGCCCGGACGGCAGCACTGGGCTGCACTAGGCTGTTACTGCCTGGCTGACCCTGGACAGGGCAGCCTTCTGCTGCCCACCCCCTGCCTGTGCATGCCCCTGCCCACCGCCCACCTCTCCTTCCAAACCGCCCTTCTTCTGCCTTTCCAGTAAAAGCAGCAGAAAACTTGGAGGAGAGTCATTAAAACCCTGGGCAGCATCAGCACCTCTGTCTTATTAACATCACCATAATTAGCTCCTCTGAGAGAGGAGGAAGACAGGCTGGCTGCATCAAAATGACTCGGGATGTGGAAAGTGCCTGTGGCTACTCCTGTGCTCAGACAGCAGCTCTGGACCCAGGCTGGGCACCAGCTCTGCTGGCTTCCAGCAGCACGAGCGAGCCAGACAGGCGAACCCTCTGCTGCTGCTTCTGCCAGGAACTGGCAGCTGCCCAAGAGAGGGAGGCAAAAACCACCCAGCCTAAAATCCTCCCTCTGGGCCCTGCCTTCTCCCTCACGACCACCCTGCAATATTTTACACAGTCACTTGCATTTAACCACATCTGTCCTTTCCGGGTAGGAGCCCCATGGCCCTGCACAAGGCCTGCACTGGCCACAGGCTGCACAAAAGGCAGCATTTCCATTACAGGGGTGCCAACACAGCCCGTCCTGCTCTCGCATGCCTCCTGTGCCGCCTCAAGGTGAAGGTCCCCAGGCAGCAGCAGCTCTTCCAGCAACTCCCCAGTGCCCACGTAGCAGCGGCTGCTCCCTGCTGCCCTTCCCACCATGGCTGCGAGAGCCCCAGGCATCCCCCACGCCACACACAAAGCCTGACCCCCTCCTCACGGCATACCCAGGCACTGAAACCATGCTTGGGGGGAGGTCTGAACCTTTGGTCTTTGCTGGAGATCACCAGAGCCTCAACCACCTGTCTGCCACCGGGCACCAGAGAGAGACCATTGCCCAAGCCACGCTCTGCGCCTGCGGCCCTGGGCCCCGCGGCACAGCCCACTCGGGGAGGTCCCACTGCTCCACCAAGCCACATCTCTGCCCCTTGGTGTTACCAGGCTGGGCTGGGGAGCTCTTGTGCCTCTGAATTTAATCTTGTTGATTTTGAAGTTTGAGAGAGAAAAAAAGAAAAAACAGCCCAGGAAACACAGGGCATCTCAGAAGCTGCTGCAAGGAGGGATTCGTCAATAACACCTTGATTTGAATATAACCTCTTTAGCAGGTTGTTATGGCTTCATTAGAGTAGAGCTAAATTCTCAGCTGAAACCCAGAACACCTCTGTACACTTGACAGCTTTCAGCGTCTGAGACTCAGGAGCCTGGCTGCAGCCGCTCCCAGCAGGTTCAAGCCCAGGCGCCGCTCAGCAGAAGGGCAAGGCTGGGAGAAGCGAGACACTGAATTGCAAATGAGCAGCCAGCACAACAACAAGACTATAGGGCTGGGAGGCTGGGATCGCGGGTGTGTGTGTCTGAGGTTTTTTTAATCTGAAGAGTGATTTTAGCTCAAGACTCATCAGCAGTAATGATGTTCTAGTAATTGCACCCTTACAGGGCTTGTATCGAGTTTAGTAAGTGCGAGTCACTAGACTGGGGGCTGCTCATGGTGCCAGTCAGCATCTTCTCCATCACAACCCGGTGAGAAGCAGAGCCTTTGCCCAGCCAAGGTTGAGGCGGTGCAGCCGTGGCCCCACTCCATCGCCCCGGCAAAGCCGTGAAGCCAATGGCCACAGCAGGACCTGGCAGCTGTGAGATGTCAGAACTGGGCACACGAGGCTGAGCCCGGCCCACCAACGTGCAGGCCAGCCGGCCTTTACAAACACCGGGGCACCTGAGCAAGACTGTCCTAGGGAAAACCCACTGGCTAAAGAAAGAGTAAATCTCCATGAAACATGCACCTGCCAGGGGTCAGATCCCCTCAGCCACCACTTGCCAACCATCTCAAGCCTGGGGAAGCCCCAGGCTTCCAGCACCTTTGAAACAGGCAAGCACGAGGGTCCTGCCTGCCACACAACTGAGGACAAAACCGCGGCACGGCGGCCACCAACAACTGAGGAAGTGACAGCGTTAAGTCAATACTTGCCAAGCTGGGGCCTTAATGGCAAGAAAGGGCTTTTCTGTTTCAGTGGGAGAGAGGCAGGTAGGTGCAGAGACAAGGCTTATAGCAAGGGAGGGCATGGACAGAAACAGCTCATTTCTTCTCCTCCGATATGATCTCTCATTTTTGCTCGTGTCAAGCATCTTTCACTCACAGCTTTCCCAGCCCTTTACAGTCAGCTCCCACCCTCCACTGCAGCAGGTGAACGTCAGCATCCTAATTTTAAAACTAGGGACGTGCAGGAGGAGCAGAACTTTCCCAAGGCCTCCAGCAAGCCACAAAAGCCAAACAGCTGATTTTCCTTCCTCCCCCTTCCGTGTGCAGCCACCCCACGCATGTCAGCCCCAGCGCCACAGCGAACATCCTCTGAAGAAGTAACTCAAAGCCAGCAAGTAAGCAAACCTCCAAAGCCTTGGTCCTAGAGATGGGGAGAGCATAGCCGTTCCCTGCCAGAGAAGTCAATAATGACAGGCGAGCAGAAAGGAAGGGGCTGGAAGAACAAGAGTCATTAGTGGAAACTTGTTGTTTGTGCTAATTAGATCGTTATCTGGAAACTGCTATTGATGTTGCTATTTCAGCTCCTGCTGCTGTTCACAACTTTATTTTAGCCATGTCTATCGACTGCCCACACTCTTCCACGTCCTGCAGAAAGGACCAGCAAAGCTGGCCTGCAGCCAAGCCAGGACGGCGATGGTCAGATGCTCCGACCCAAGCCCACTGCGGCAAGCACCAGCCCAGCACCGAGTGGACACCGCAGTGAGACGAGGCGAAGGCACATGCCAGGGAGGAACACAACCAGTCACCCCAGGGAGCCCAATGGCAGCGCTCAGGGCAAGGCGGCTGCAGTCCTTCCCAGCAACAAACTCCCCTTGCTTTTAACCTTCCAGCGCTCACCCGCACAGCCTAAGGACTGGGTTTCTTGGCACGAGGTTTCTGCAAGGGGCATGCATCCCCTTCGGTTCAGTGTCAGCTCAACCCAGGCGTGCCGAGCAGTACTCCCCTTGTCCCCCACACTCCTCCAGCACAGCTGCCTGCTGCAAAGCGGGTGCTCTCCTCCTTTCGGAGGTAGCTGCACTGTGCTGCTGGGGCGAGGGGTGCTTGAGGGGACTTCCTTGGCCCTTTGGGTACCTGGGGAAGGGAGGGGAGAGGGCACAGAACAGACATTCATTTGTAGTAAAGGCAGAATTGTGAAGGCAGCAGGCTCCACGCCAGCGCTGCATGCCTGCGCCCCGCACAGAGGGCAACAGCCCCAGCTCTGTAGCGCAAGGAGGAGCACACAGGCTGCCGAGCGGGAGCCAGCTCCCAAACACTACCCTGAAATACCTATTAAGAACGTTAACAGAGAAAGAGCAGATGAAAGTTAGTGGGCTAGCAAGGTGGGTGCAGCGGGAGGGCAGCAGGAGCAGGCTGCATGCTGCTTTCATTTACTGTGCCGTGCCACCTCTGCCTGGCTGCGTTAGGATGAAAGCTGCTCACAGGCTCCGTTTTGAGACGCACTCCCATCGCTCGGGGGAAAACGTTTTCCAGTTTGTCATTATGTGCCCTGCACTATTATTGATCTTGGAGAGACATCAGATTAGGTTATTTGCTTATTAAAAAAGGGAGGTGAGGGAAAGAAAGACTTGGACACCTGCAGGATTTCTGCAGCTTCCCACCTGACAGCAAGCACAGCTCCTCTTCACATAAAGAATATTGATGCAACGCCGTTACATTATCAGATTTCCCCTTTGCTGGTATGAGCGATAATTGAATAACCTCGACCATTTGATTTTTGTGCCACATCTTCGAGGAATGAAACCTGAATAACAGCAGTCCCAAGCTGACTGACTTTGATTTATTACAGTCACTATTTTTCCACTGGCAAGCGACAGTCCTCCCTCACCCCCTGAGCGAGGACAGCGGTGTGCTGGGGAACACCTGGGCTGACAAAGAAGACAAAGGTGAGGCTCATCACTCAGTCTGCAAACTACAAACCAGGGAGCTGGGTTTGTGTCTAACTCGCATTCGCACTTTATCCTGGGGTCCCTGCGAATCCTTAGCCCCACAGGCAGGCAGACAACACCCAACTCCAGCACGCCCCCCAACACACTGCTGCTGGCTTCAGGGAGCTGGAGGGGCATGAAGATGTGTATCCCCCCATCCCACTGAGCAGCAAGTGATGGGCAGCGTATTTGCACACATACGCAGTGCTGCTGGCAGCTTAGCCGCTACCAGACCCACCTCGCAAGGATCAAACCGTTCAACAAGGGGTCAATTGGTTAATTTTTACCAGAAACCTCTCTGAGCTGATAAGAAATCAGCCTGGAGGTTTACAGTGCCACAGCCCTGTTCCTTCCTTCACAGGAGTGCCAACACCTGGCCTTCTGTCCTTGGGCTATCTGCACACTGGCCCGCAGCAGCCCGATGCA
This sequence comes from Phalacrocorax aristotelis, assembly GCF_949628215.1. NCBI lineage: Eukaryota > Metazoa > Chordata > Aves > Suliformes > Phalacrocoracidae > Phalacrocorax > Phalacrocorax aristotelis. The sequence goes on from NC_134292.1 coordinate 11,015,590, forward strand.
CACGGCTGGCTGGGTGTCACGGGCCCGCCGGAGGGGCTTCTGCGGCAGGGTGGAAACCATCCAGTTACCGAAAGCCCCGACTCCTGTTCCCAAACTGCTGCTGTAGCTTCTTGGCAGTTCAGATCCTTGTGGCTGGTGTCCCCAGCACGGCTGCTCACACCCCAGACCCTGATTACATCCAGGGCTGGCTTGCGGCTTGTTCATTACCGCATCTGACCCTGACCCACAGAAGGGCTTTTGTACTTCCACTGATGAGGAGGAGGAGGAGGAGGGAAAATTGCATCACATCCCCATAATAGGCTGTTGATTTTGTCCTTTACAGCAATTTCATACCATTTCTACCCTAGACCTGCAGTAAATTGTCAAGAATCAGCAATGACATGAGTGAACTTGCTTCTGCCATCAGAGCTGCAAAAAATAGTCATCTCCCATTGAGCCAGTTAAGGCAGAGAGTGGGGAACGGCCTACATGTGAAAGGGGGGCAGTCCATGGCACCCCGCCTCCTTCCCGGGAAACTCCTGAACGCACGGGTGCACCGCACGCTCCCCGGACCCAGAGGATGGTGACAACAGGCACAGTCACACAGAGCACTGTGCCCTCCCGGATCTCTCGCTGTGCACAGCCAGAAGCAGCCACTCCCAGTGACCAAAGCTTCTCCTGACCTTCCTGCAGAGCCTGTTGGCATTCCCGCTCTGAGCTCCGCTTAAAACACCGGTGCGCGACCCCTGCTGCGCAACAAAATAGAGGCGCATTCAAATAAATCACCTCAAACTTAAAAGATGCCATTAGCTATTAGCAAACACTTCAGGCCTATGGATGAAGGTAATTCAATATGATATGCTTGGGCATGCAAGGTAATAGGTTTCAGCTGAATACCATGTGATACAATCTCTTCAATGGGAGGTTAAATGAGGCTGAGACAGAGACCAGATGGATTTATCTGGGTAGTGCTGATTTTTTTTTTTTTTGGTGTGCTTAAGGTGAAGTGAAGGTAAGTAAGGCAGAAATAATCTGAGAGAAAAGCACGAGCTCGGCTGTATGCGGTTGGGGCAGGGTTGGCAGGAGGCTTGGGACGTCACCCTGCTGGAACAAACCAAGCGAGCAGGAGGATTCTCACGAGGCAGCACTCACGGAAACAGTCAGTCATAAGGAAATACTTTCTCAGTTTCACCTTACAGAGGAACAACCAGAGGGCAGACCGAGAGGCAAGTCAAGTCTAGCTGAGCTGAGATGAGGGGCAGATGTGGACACCTAAATCCTGAGGTTCTGCAGGATTTGGGAGCCCAAACGCCATCTCTCATCCAGCCAGGACCTCTGCAGCACGCGATGGAATCGAATCGGTCCTGTGTCCAGCTCTCTCCCTTTCTGTGAGTGTTATAACCCGCTCCAAGGCAGAGGTGCTTTTCCCATTGCCTTCTGAATTGTACAAGAGCTGCTGAAACGTGACTCCCTGAAACTGCGTGTCCTCCACAGCAGCCGCCTCCTCCAGGAGCTGTGGAGTGAGTCCCAGGGCAGCACTGCCTACATAATCCATATGGCCTGGGGAAAAGCATCCCGGCACACAGCCAGTACAGGGGAAACGGTCCTCTAGCAGCCAGCGAGATGGGGAGCCTGGGCTGCAGCCACAGCATCTGGGCAGCCCTGATGCCACCTGAACAGTCTTTGCTGCCCAGAGTGCCCTGTCCATGCAGGCACTGCTGCACATGCACTACAGTGCAGGAAAAAAAGGGGTTTAGGACATAAAAAAATGAAAATCCCACTTTTCCCCCAGATTTCAGCTTCCCAGGATTCCAGCATTTTAGCTGGTCATGCGAACCTTGAGTCAAAACACACTTTTTGCTCAATTTGCTAAAATTTTCACTTAGAGATGCTGAAAATCAGATTATCAGTGCTTGGATTTGTGGGTCTTTGGTTGAAAACATCAAACATCATCACCATGATACAGAAAATTCCCACAAGAGGGTTTTTTTCCTTACAATGCAGCTATTCACTGCCCTTTGTTGTTAAAAGCAAAAACCAAACTTGTCTTAAAGCTCTCAGGCATTAGTCAGAAGCGCAGTGTAGAAAGCGAACTAGCTCTAAAGGTTATTTAATAAGTTTCAGTTGCAGTCCCTGTATTTATTTGGAGGAAGGCCAGGGTCATTTTGTTGCAACCCGCTATGATCCAGGGATTAACCATGACCCCCGAAGCGTGCACAGCTCCAGCAGTGAAGAACACGACTATCTCTATCACAGAGCAGCTGAACTGAGAGCGGGCAGGCCGCTGATGGGGACAGACGAGCTGTTTCTAAGCAGAGTGGCAGTGCCCCGTAATGCCCCTTTTAACACTGCACGCTGATGCCAATTTTCACATTTTTGTAAACGAGGTAAATGGCAGTATAAGTCAAATACAACAGCTGACTGCGTCTAACAGACAGCACTTTTCCCGGCCCTGGGAGGCTGCAGGGCCCAGCAGAGCGAGGACGATGCGGGCTGGGAGCCTCCCAGTCACGGGCTGTGCAGGAGGGAACGATGCTCTGGCACTCACGGCCAACATGCTTTCCAGCATTTGCTTTTCACAGAATCATAGAATATCCCAAGTTGGAAGGGACCCACACGGATCATCGAGTCCCACTCCTGTCCCTGCACAGGACAACCCAGAATTTACACCATAACTCTGAGGGCTTGAGATATCTCCTACAGGCTTCCAAAGCTAGAATGAAACTCCTCAATCCAGAGCTGAGCATTCAGGTAAACAAGTTCATTCTTGAAAACAAAAGCAATCCTCTGTGAAGAGAGAGGTGGCACACGGCTGACACTTACTGTAGATCACCAAATGACAGTATGTTCATCAAAGGATTTTAATTGCCGAAGCCGATCATAGTTCTTTCTCCCTTATAATTCAAGAAGAGATGCAAGATTGGAGAAGGGCTGTTACGGAAAAAAGTAGATGGCAATAAATAAAGTCTAAATTAAACTCCTTGAAATGTAGTGGTGCTGGGCAAACACCAGCACAGGATTTATGGGGCCACATCTGGCCGAGAGGCTTTAATAGCTCCAGTGCAGCACCTGCATTCTTGGGAGTGCGACGTGCCCACTGCTGGTGTGCACCGGGGAGGGCAATTATTCTCTGCGCCTGTGGCACAGAATTAATGCCGCTGCTCCAGCATGGACTGAGATAAAGATGAGGCTCCCAATGGGAGACAAACTTATAACAAAAAGAAATCTCAGCAGTGGGCTGAAGATGGAGATACAGGCAGATCAGATGAGTAAACAGTAAACATCTCTTTCCTCTGCTCAGAGCAGGGCAAACCTAATGCTGCATGTTTCTGTGCGTGGGATCAGTACGCACCGCCCCAGTAACAGGAAAGCAGAAATGGTCTGAGGCTCTGAACAAGCTCATTCCTCCTTCGCAAACAGCTAGGATTCACAGCGCGTTGCATGCATACTGGCCTCAGGATGCTTTTTTCCCCTGGGGAAATCCTGATGGAGCGAGATGGCTGGTGCCATCCCCCTGGCCTCTCACACGCTGGCACGCACCATCACTTCCAAGAAGGCATGAGCAGGGAGCGCACATGGAGCAAGCTGCAGCGGCTGACGGCACACAAAGACCAAACCATGCTGCTGCTGTCCAGGAAGGTCCACCTCAGTGCCAGGTGTGCACAACCAGCTCTTGCCCCTGCCAGCAGCAGTCTGGTTTCCCCACTGCCACGCTTCATAGGGTAGGCGGAGCAGGGCTGGGAAAGAGCTGGCTCCTCCTGCACACTGGTCTGGCCTCCAGCATTCTTGCACCTTGCGACCGAAGGCCAACAACCCTGCACCACACAGACCACACCAGACTCCCTCCCAGAGTCAAGAAAAGGAGTTGGGAGCTCAAGTACCCAAGGCTTGCTGTCACCAGAAACAGTTAGGCAGCTCCTCTGGTGTTTGACCAGCACTACCCAGAACACAGCGTAGGACACAGACGCAGCATGCAACCCAGACGTGGAAACCAGGTCTTTTCTTGCCATCATCATCCCCTTACAGACAACTCTTACTGTTGTCCAGGTGGATCTGAATAGCCCACTGACAGGAAAGGGTATCAGCAAAAGAAGCCTCTGAGGCTGACAGGTCCCTCTCCAAGCACTGCAGGTGTTCCTGAGCCTCTAGACTACTACAGCAACCTCAGGGAGAAAAGATGGGTACAGAAAAGAGGACCAGCCCAAACCACAGCAACCTATTGCTAAGTGTCTTGGCCGTGCTCTTCTTTCTACCTGGCTAATGCTGGGGTATCGCGCATCTCTGCACGCTCATGGTCTGCTGCTGCTGGAAGCCTCTGATGGTAAGTCAATGGACTCAGAAGGGAACTATGCTCTCATTCCTCCTCCCAAAACCATGCACCGAAAGAAAAGGGGAATAAACACCCCTCCCACACAAAAACAAGTTTGAAAGCAGAGTCAGGTAACAAAACCAGTTATTGAGCAGCAGAGCTGCTAGACAGAGACACAGAGACAGGTGGTGACAGCACTCACATCTTTTTGGACAGGTTTCTAATTACTGAACACACTGGAGTGTTTGCTACAGAACCTGTGTGCGCTTGCAGGCAGAGGCGCATTAGCAGTCACCCCAGTCAGCATCTCCAAGAGGAGGTGACAGCTATATAAACAGAGCCATTACCCGAGAAGAGCGAGCGCTCAGCTTCTGCTTGGAGTACTTTGGTTTTGCTCAAGTGGGCAGCAAGGAGCACATTGCAACAGCTCTAGCAGAGCTGCTGCACGAAGCTGGGAGGAGTTTGCCACTGCACAGGAAACTATCTAGGAGTTTACAATACTTAAATCAGTAAGTGAAAAACGCACGTAGCATGATAGCAAAGCACAACAGAGCATCAGGCTAAGCAGCTTTGGCCGGCGCCAGTCAATAACTAGACTTTCTGTTCCGCAGGGATCGGGAGGAGTCACGTCCTTGCCCTCCAAAGCAGCTGGGAGATGTCATCCGGAGCACTTCAGAGTTGGCAATCCCAGTCCATATAAAAGGACCTCTCGGTCCCATCAGATCCAAGACAGGGCCACTAATACAAAGAGACGATAAAGCTGATGATCAGCTGAGCTGAGCTGGACAGGACAGAGCACCTCTGGAGTCTCCCAGCCTGGCCAGCTTGCTCCTGGCAGCAAACTGGCACACGAAGTCTTTGCACAAGGCAGCTGCCCGGGCACTGGGAGAGCAGGCTGGCACGAGCTGCAGGTTAGCGAGGCAGAGGGATGGGCACAAGGCTCATTTCTGACAGCGAGCTGGCAAGAAAGGCTACAAGGAAGCTGCCGCAGGCATGGCAGTGTCAGACTGCAAATAAGCATGGCCACAGAGCGAGATAGCAGCTATACCTAAGCCCTTTTTAAAAAAGGCAGCACTTGATACCATTGCTTTAATTGCTGACTTCACTACTGAGAGATTTTTACAGTCATTTTGTAAGTGAGAATAATAGAGGCTAAGGTAACCGTGCACAGACCTGTTTGTTTGTCACAGAAACTGGAACAGCCACAAAAACCATTTGGACAATGGCAGACGCTGGCAGATTCACCCACGTACCTAAAAGGCTGCAGATAACAGCATCAGGTAGCGCAAAGCCTGCACTGACCTCCACCCCGCTCTGCAGCCACACGCAGCACAGGCTGCCCGGGCACGCAGCCGGCTACAGCGCAGGGAACAAGGCGCTGCGGGGGAGATGGGTGCAGAATGAGCTGAACTACCAGATTCCCTGGCCAGGGCTGCGCAGGGAGCTCCCAGGTCTTCAGACAAAACCTCCCTGCAAAGCAGCCCTCCCCAACACCGGTAACATCAATACAAACCATAGAGCTCAATTATCTAACTCCTTAATAACAGGGGGAAAAAAAAAAAAAAAAAAAACAACAAACCAGGACTGGGAGATGGAAGGTGAGAGAGTTCAGTTCTCCCTTCCTTCATCATGACAATAAGGGAGAGAAAAGTAGGAAGATAAAAGGGGAAAGCAGAGGTAAAACCGCAGAAGTTAAAAGCTGCAAGAACAAGAGTTTCCCAAAAAATAAACGAAGTAAAGTTCTTTGATTGAAACACAGAGGGAAATGGGTGAGCAGAGGGGAGGAAAAAAAATTAATAATTTTTCTGAAGATCTGTTTATGTTCCACTAAAGATCACTCGCTCTTTCCACTTGCTGGGATCCCCAGGGCCTCGGCAGCCCCCCTGCAGCACCGCCGCCCAGCTGCTGGGGACGGCGACCGAGCCCCAGGTTCTTCACCCCTGAATCTACGCCGAGTCCCAGCATAACCTGCGCAGGACTCGTTACTGATGTACTTCCTAAGAACTTTTATAAGTAGCTACTGAATTTGGGTCCATTTAATAGCAATTGAATAGTATTAGCAAAGCTAGTGGTAAGCAGAGCCCTGACTTCAAGCACTCGTGAGGAACTCGCCATGGAGAGAGGGTCGACCTGCCCCGCAGCATCCCCACCTCGCGGGGCGAGGCCATACACGGCTCCCTGCTGCAGGAGGCTTCGGTCAACCTCCGCGGACGGCAGGGATCGGGGGTGGAAAACAGCACAACCCGGAACGGCTGCACCAATTACCTCAACCTCGCCTCCCCGTTTCAAACCAACACACTGCGCAGCAGCGCCTCAGCACGCTCCCCGAGCTGCCAACGGCGTAAGGCCCCGCAGGCCCCGCAGCCGCTTCCTTCTCACTGACGATAAACAAGTCGTGAGGAAAACCACCCACTTCTCTCAGGACTTTACAGTGACGAACCCACTTCTGGGGGAGGGGGAAGGTCCCCCCCAGTCGCCCCCTTCCACTGCTTCCCCTGCTGCCCCCACAGCTGGTACAGCTGCCACAGGCAGGAAATGGCTGCTCCGCACGGCCATCGATGGGAAGGTTCTGGAAGCACCAGGCCAGAGCCCCTGCGGGCACAGGGAGCCAGGCCCTGCTCCCCCCGTGGCCGAGCCAGGCAGGGATGGCCGTGGAGATTTCCCTGCATGGGGATGCTCTGGGAAGCCCACGGGGGCTCCTGCTGCTACAGCTGGACCCGACCAAGGAGTAATTTGTTGTGCATTTCTGCTCTGTGAAACTGAAAGGCAGCCCATGTGCTGGAGACCACTGTGTCCACAGCAGTGGGACCGAGAGGAGAGGGGCTGGAGGGCCAGCACCCACCCAGCACGGCTGCAGAGATCAATCCTCGAACCACACACAGAGAAAAAGCTCAAATTGATGCATCGGCTCAGCAAGGCTTGATGCATGGTAACACCTCAAAGAGGCGACGCAAGATAGATTCACCTTCAAAGTGAAGACACGCATCTTCCAGAAACGGCTGTACAGCAACAGAGGAAGCTGAACTAATGAATTCAGCCAAATTGACCACATCAGTTTATTAAGCAAGCTGAGAAGCAAAACTGTGGAATTAGAAGGAAACACAGCAAAGCATGACGGAAAAGGAACCGAATTAAAGGGGACGAGGTAATATTGAGAAGCAGATTGTCACTGTCCATCAGACAGAAATCAGCATAAGGTCAGACACAGTGCTGGCAAGAAATGAGGAGCCGAGACAATGACTGTGAAAGTCGTTCATACCTCATGCCATAGTAAGCAAATGCAATGGAGTTGAGGCACCATCCAGGTAGCACCCAGCTGGCAGCTGCCCCTCCTACAACCTTAGCGTAGCAGTGCAGAAGCAAGGCCCTTGACAACCCTCAAAAATCACCACAGAGGCTCCAGCCGCTTCTGACTCGTGTGCCTGGAGCACAAGGATGCGCACCTACCCCGTCCGGTGAACTGCGCGAGGCTCAGGCAGGAAGACGAGATCCCTCCTCATCACCAGGGTCTCCAAACTGCCATCACCCATCTCGGGGATGGATGCTTTGACCTCCCAACAACAGGCTGAACGCAAGGCTAATGCAATCAGAGGGGTAAAGCCAGTAAAAAGGAGACACCTGCATGGCACAGCAGTACAAGCTTCAGCTGAGAAGAGGAACACTGAAGCAGGTGGCCTTGGGTCTCTCACCTGAGCATTAACTGGGTCATCAGCTGGAGTACCCCCCTTTCCAGCTGTGCTTTAAACATAGCTAGAAGCATGCAGCAAGTGAAGTGACCCACTTGGTGTATGTTAAATGTTCCCAAAGCACATAGCTGTAATGGGGCAAGTTGGGCATTTGAGCAGAGCACAGTTAAGTTTCAAGAGCCCAGTCCAGATTAGGCAGAAGACAAGTTTCAAGTGACTTAGCCTACAAACAGCTCTGTGCAGAGAAAGAATTCAAAATCAAACAAGGAGTTGCCAAACTTAGGCCCATTTGGGCTAGATACAAGCCAGCGGGGAAGGGGGGTGGCTGGATTGAAATTCTGGACTCACTTGCCTCAAATCTTCCTTAGATGTTGAAGTGTTTTATTCTGATTTACACCCAGTGAGGAATACCAGACCCAGTGTGGCTGATAACGAGAAGGATTTCACTGATATGAACATTGCATTTCACATATGTCATAAATGGAATAGTGAGTGCTGCATTATTCTCTGGAAAGAATGTATAGAAAAGTACTATTAAAAAAACAACACCTACTACCTTTCATATATTGGTTCTTCTGCTAGAAAGGTATCTCAGGATTAAAAGAGTATTGGTGCATCAGTATTCATATTCTGAATAGTCTCTGGTCATTTTTTTGCATGTGCACGTACTGGTAGCTTAAAGGCTCTGTGAAATTGCTTTGGATGCTAAATAATATTCAGAGGAAATTGCATTAGATGGCAGGGAAGAGAAATGTGACTTTGTCATTAAGTCTCTAAAGTATACTCCTGTTTTATCCCCTCTTCCCCCTGAAAGGCATTCAGTCTTCCAATTATATAAATACATGAGCACTGGATTACTAGAGGCAGATAATTGAATATTTTGACTATTCTACAAGGGACCCTTCATATTTGAAGTGGGAAATAAGAGGGCATACTACATCAGCCCGCGCATGCACAGGCTATAAAAATCTGTATTAGATCCACAGACTAAAAAGATCTCCAAAACAGAGAGATCTTACCAGTGTTCATTATATACAATAGTTAATTCATTCCGCTGATATCAGGGTAGCTCATACAATAGTAAAACCCGGATATTTTAGGCCATCGATTGTACTACTTGAAAGCTGTAAGGAAAGACATTCGCAGTTGTAGCATTTCTAATCCGACTCTTCTATAACTCTGTCTTCACAGGACATCAATCACAAGATGAGAGAAACTGTAAGCTCTTTTCTAGTAACACACTGCCAATCGCAAGACAAATGTCAGATGTCACAAAACAAGAAGTAACCATTTTTCAACTTGTGAATGTCTTCAAATATATTACAATGAAAGTGTGAAAAAAATGACCCTTTCGGCTTCATTTGTTCTGACAGATGCCAGACCTTGGAGTCTGGCATTTTATCTTCATCCTGCAATAATATCTATGAAACTTAAACAAGGCTGAGGGCAGTAGCATTAGACTACAATTGTCCTCTTATGTACAATACATAAAATTTCAAAAAGTCTAGCTGTTGAACTAAAAAAGGCCATCTACTACTACTCTTACTGGTGTCTCAGAAAAAGACAGAGAGAAGAAGGGACGCCCACATCTGGTATTAACACATGCTAGGTATTAGTTTCTCGTGGGCTCCACTTGACTTCTGCATTGTATTGCCACGCTGCTGCTTGCCACTTAGCTAAAACGCATGCTGCTTAAACCTAACATCAGGAAAAGAAATTCTTAAACTCTTCCTGAAGTGAAAACTCACTCGATACCTTGTGTGCATTTAGTCCATGACATTAAATGGGTAGACTCCCTCCGCACTGACAGCATGCTTCCTGTGAGGGTCATGTTTCCGATACACCAGCCGTGGAAACACGTAGATATCAAGCTCAGGTCATTTTCTCCAATCCAAAGCTAAAGGCCCAGACACTGTGCCGTCTCACAGCTGGGCGATTTTTGACAGTATGGAGAACACTAGAACGTAAGTAAATTCGTTAACGTTAAAGAATAGAACACAGGAGAAAAAACAAAATCAGGTGTAGACATATATTCTTGTAATAAAATATGAGACTGAAAACAATTTGACCAAACAGCCCTGAAGTTCCAAGGTGTTCATGTCCTTTCAGCCAGTGCCATGTTCTGCTTAGGCCCCCCCAAGATGTGAGTGATTATGGCAGTCATGGTTCATTTCTTGAAAAATAAAGACTACTCTGTACAACTCCAGCGGTCTAGTCCAGCATTCAACAAAATATCCCGTTGAACAGTGTAAATCTAATTTGTACAGAGTTATACTGTTATTTAAGGGGAAAAAAGAATATGTGCAAAGACAAAAAATTCTGCTCTACATGTTACTGCAGGCCAATATAGGGTAACAAACACGCAAAAGGCAAAAAAAAAAGCAAACCTAGAATACAATTAGTTTAGCCTAAAGTCAGTGACAGGGCTGGTTTCACTGGAATTGAAATGAACTCTTAGGCCTCTACACTGTAAAGCTTTTTGCAGAAGCAGTGTTTAGTACCTGAAGACAAAACCACCACTTGATTCACCAGATTCAACTTAATGAAATTTTTTTTCTGTGAATAAGTATAAGCTTATTGGTTCTGTGGAAGCAAAAGGATAAACATCTTTAGTTTTTCTTTAAAAATTTAACAGTGTTTGTCATGGCAAAGACTTGTACAAAGAAGTAGAAGCCAAAATACGATTTCAGTGTTTTAAGACTGACTTAAAAAAATAAGTATATAGACAATGGCCACATCTGTATTGATTCCAACACATACAGTCCAAGACACCCGAAGAAGAGGGTCAAAGCCTGAAGTTTGACCGCAAACATAATTCCAGGTTTCAGTTTTCTGAAGTCTACAAATGGTATTTGGGATTGCAGCTCTGCTTACTCGGTTTCCATGATACATCCAGTGCATGCAAAGCAATGCAATTCCTTTGACAGGAGTGTGCCTCTTGATCAGTGCAACCAATCCCATGAGGCTGGTTATCATCCTCTGTATTTTGGTCCTTGTTTTCACAGCTGCTTTTCTATATACACACATGGTGTACTGTAGGTCCAACAGAGAAGCAAACAGCCATTGCCAGGGTCATTGAGAACGGGAGCTTGCAGTAGACTTTTTGAAGACTGTAAAGAAAAATGCTGAAGTAAGTAATTGTGACTATCACATGCAGGAATTCAAGAGTCTGTCTCTCCTCCTGCAGTACCACGTAGGTAGCTGGGGTTAATTCTCAGTTCTGTCCTGGTGAATTAGTGCTGTTAATAGCGATGATTTCTATGACCTGCACATTTACTAGCTGTGGTTGTGCCACTCAGGAGGGGTTATGTGCAGCTGGTGTAAGGTGCAGTCCATCTGTCTGACAAGGAACTACTGCACTTCGGCGCTCCATGATCCCACGGCCACAAACCAGGCGCCTTTCATCCAGGGCAGCCAGCTGATACTCACAGAAATCGATCAGCGATGCCACTTGCTCGTGAAGTGGGAGGGACTTGTATTTTTTCTGAGCCAGGCAGAAGAAAGCTTCGACAAAGGCTTGCAAACACATTCCTGCAAGGAAAAGGTGTTTACAGGAGATTCACAGCACAGTGTTCTCTAGCAAAATGCATTCTTTAAATATAATAATAATAATATCTCCTGTTTCTTTAGCACCAAGGTCAAATGTGTACATGCTGTGTGTGGGCGCATACAATCGTGTTAGTTAACATTTTCTAATTTAAAACAGCAGCCATCTAGAATGCTCACTAGGGAAAGAAATTGCCCGTCCTCAAAAGCCAAAAGACAAGGTTTTATTTGTACGGAACCTGCACATGAGCTCATTTAGTGTTTCCAAACAGGGTGAGCCCAGGCTGGGTTACAGACGGGTGATACTCTCCATCACTGACACCGCTTCTGGTTTTACAGACATCAGCCTGACCAGCATCCAGGGGCAAACTGGTACAGCAACAACCGATTTTAAGACATTGTACAATTATATTGATGAAATATCAGCCTTGATTTCTGCTGCCTCAAATATTAAGCTGAAACCAAATCAGACACACAGTAACATATTGAGCTTCATGGAAAACAATCCACCTGAAGAGAAAAAAAAGTTTATATCGGCAATTGAATTGGGTCATTTGGATCTTGTATTTTTAGAGATGGACCTAAAACAAAAGTTCAAACGTAAAACTAATGAAAACAGTATGGCATGTCAATCTGTAGCACTACAAAGATAACCTCATTACCAAGCATCACCTTACCACAGAAGTGAGTTTATTTAAGTGTTCCTTTCCCTCTGCAAAGACTGTACTAGGTATGAACCCTTAGCCTTCCTTTTGAAGGTGAAGAGGCCATTTGTTCAACCATACCCAGTAATTCTACAGTAGTAGTTTTGTTTCAGCTGAATGAAAAACAAACAGCTGAAGTGGGTACAATGGGAAAATGGTGCAGTGCCAAAAAAATTCTTTGCTATAATAAAACTCCCTGCTCTGCCCTTTCACAAACAGAAGTACCCTGCAGAAGCCACATGGTGCCGAACAGACTTCAGGTGTTGTTTGATCACGTCTTACTAATAACACGTTACCGCAGCCAGAGGAAAGAGGGGCTGCATATTAATGCTAATTATTGCATTTAAGACCTTGAAGTAATACCTACTCTAATTCTTAATTAAGAAGCCAGACCACAATCGGTTTTGCAGAATGCCAGCAACAAGGAACAGTTATAGCTGCTTTGTGCTTTAACTGGCTCTCCCAGTTTGAACATACACTTAAGAAGATTATTTTAGGATGAAATATTGAAAGGTCTGGGGTTTTTAACTTAATGTTGGCTTATTGATGCTGCAGGAAAGGCACCTTTTCAAAATATTACAATTACTCAAGAGAAATTATACTTCAGAACCTAAGACTGCAGCTGGGGTCGCTTACGATCTTGGCTGTAAAACAGCTTGCAAAGGAATCGTTGGGTTATCTGAAAGCAGCAGCTGCCAGCTCAGTAAATTATTTCATCAGTCACGGTGAGCTGCAGGCAGGGAAAGCACCTTTGGTAGCATACACACTTTCTCCCCTGTAAGTGACACTCATGTGAAGCATTTAATGAAAAAAGTTAGAAGTTGCTGTTTTACAACAGCAGCAATAATCACTGTATTGGTTACAGCTGGAAGTGGCCCAAACACAAAGCCAACAGAAATGGTTGGGTTGTGTTTTAACACCTACAAAACATCTGGTTCATTGCAACTCCCAAGAAATCTCTTTGACTTCTGAAAGCCTGAAGATTAACTTGCATTTCTATTTTTTTTGCTAGTGAAAGTCTATCAGCTAAGTGACTTATACCCGCCCTGAAACGCTAAATGCAAATACTCAAATTTTACGTGCCTGTGAAACTAAGGTGACCCTAACCTACCTGAAGTAGTACGGGAGTGCACACACCTCCTCTGCACTAAACTTTCATTTTCTCCCTTCTACTCTTAGGTCTGCATTTATTCTTTCTATCAGCCATGTGGACCGTCTATTTTCCTTATTCTCCTTTGCCTTATCTGACTTCATCTACACAGACTCTACAGGGTATTATGGGATACATACATTCAAGCAAAACAAAATACTTATCTATTTCATACAAATAGAAGCTTCATTAACGGTTCTGAAACAAGCTCAAATATTAAAGAAAAGGTTACACACAAATAATTTTACTGCTGTCACACCTGACCACCGATCATACGTGTATCACTGATTCTTGATGTTTTTTGCAAGGGAGAACTACAGATGTATTTTAGGGAGGTGGGGTAACAAATACAAAAGTCAGTCTCAACTTGAAGACTTTTGGTTGTTCTGCTATTTTAGCAGTTTTTAAAAAAAAAGATGCAGGAGTATATATATTGATGTCCAAGTTTGGTTTCTTATATAAAAATAAATTTTGAACCAATTTCTGGGAAGATGCCAGCTGCAGCTGGGACCAGCATGCTCGTTTATACCAGCAGCATCGAGGTGGATTTCTTTATCCCACGCTGATTGAAATGGAACCTTGACAATCCTCCCTGACGGCCATGAGAAGCAGTGGTATAAACACTTCCAGAATATTCCTGCTGCTGTTTCCCTGCTATCAGTGCCTAAAAAAACCCAATGATGTCAGGAACAACTTCTTGTTGCTGAGATGGGAATATTAGCACAATTGAAGTTATTCAACATTTTACAAAAGCTGTGGAAAAGTTGCCAAATTTATGGATTTATGTTCACACAGAAATGTCATAGCAATTTTAGAAATTAAGTTATATATTGTATTTAGGCCATTAATGTAACAAGAAAATAATCCCTGACCTCAGCTATTCGATAGATTACTGTCTCAGATCTAAAAATGTGACCAAAACAGATGGGGAGGTTATTCGCCACTGAAGGCTAGGTTGGCTGTTTGTTTCTCTAGCAAATTATACAAGGTTTTCTTCTGTTTATTCCTTTTCAATAGGTTTTCTTCATAGATGTCAATAACAAACTCACCAACTCATTGCAAACACCTCACAAAATGATATCTAAAATATATGGATCAGGTGCTCATTAAGCTTTCGAAAACGCCTTATGCAAATATGATTTCTTTAGCCAGAGAAACACTCTTTGTTCTCAGTTACTTCACAGAGAACTGCAAACCTTCCTTTGCATTAATAAGGCTGAGCACATAATAGGAATGTAGATATTCTGGAGCTTTCCAAAGAGTCTTGTCTTCCGACCAAAGAACTGAACGCCCTATTACTGTTATTAACCTCCCACTTTTTGCAGAGGACATTCTCAGGCTGTACAGCCTAGACCCCTGCTAGTGCACGCCCCCAGGCAACCCTACGAACACAGGAGAAGACAACAGAATGCAGACTTTGATTGTTTGAAGCAAAAATGCTTGAGAATCAACTTTTACAAACATATTTTTACAAATATTTGCCTCATACATAGGGATCTCGAACAAATAACAAGACTTAAAACTGAAAACACATTTTTAAAGCAAAGACTGACAATTATAGCTGGGCTGGCTGCACAGTCGGGGTTTTTAGAAGTAGAGCTGGGCTCCGCATGCAATGCTCTGCTGCCCTAGTGATGTCTACCATATGAACACCTCAATAATATTTCAGAAATATTTATGAAGCAAATATGTTTGCTTTAAAGACCGAAGTCCATAAGATAGTCAACAGAAGAAACCCATCCTTGATGTTCAGTAGTCACCTATTCTCAGAGGCAAGTAGTTTTCTTTAGCAACCTCAGGTAAACATGGAAATGCGACTTCTATTAAGAGACAGAAAATGGAGCATCCTGGTATTATCTCTGGCACCTGGTACTGCCAAGTCCTTTAATGCTGCAGCAATAGCGTGCTACCACTTAGGGAAAAATTATACCTTCAAACATTTACTAAAACTAGATTTAAAGAGGTTTTTTGTTGAGATAAATCTTTTCTGAACTTCAACACCTAAAACATTTACATCAGAAAGTTATCTCACTGATCGGCACGTACTAAGTCAGCTCTAGGGTCCGAGGGTTATCAGCGCAGATCCAAAGCTATTATAACGATTTCTCACTGTAGGGCAAGTAATTGCATCTAAGACCGCCTATCCTTCAGCGTGAGCAGGAGATACGCGCCAAACTCACAAAAGAAAACACAGACATTTTAATTAGTTTGTTTTCCTTTGAAAGGAATTTATGAAAAATCTTGTCTTATAAGCCCAAGAAGTGCATGTGGGTGAACTCTACTGTGGGTACAGGTAAACTGAAGACAGTTTGTAACCTCAGCCTGAACGAGATTTATACGGTCAGGAGTTGGGCAGTTGGAGGGATCTTTTTTTTTCAGAAGATGAAACTGATTTTCATGTTTATGTATAAATCCAGAAGAAATAACCAAGCAGCGTAGTCCAATTTTAAACAGAAACCCGAAGACATGAACAGAATACTCCCTCTGGCCTGCTTATTAAATTGTGAGGGATTTATTGTAATAGTTTAATATTATAAATGCAACTGTGTAATAGGAGAGTATTTATAGTCATTCTTGCAACCACTCAACTGCACTATCAAGAAGATACGTGACGGTAACACAGTAAATCACCAAAGAAGCTGGGAATAAGACCACAGTTTAATAAACATTGTCCTTTTGGCTTTAAAACTGTAGAAAATCCTTACTGCTGTTTAGCAAATGACTTCCCATAGCCTCTGTTCTTGGCTAACATCTTTAAGTAAGTGCTGTATTTCAATTTAAATGCATATTCCTAAGTCAGAAACAAGTAATTTAGATGAATGACTTGTGACGTTTCTCCCAGAGGCTGTTCAATGGAAAGGACACCAAGCGGCATGCTGTGGCACAGACCTGGCACCTCCTGCAGAAGGTGCCTCTGACCAGTTGAAGGCAAGAAGTGACAGAACAAGTGAATCCTTGATGGGGTAGATGAATTTCTTACAAAAGCCTTTGAGCCATTCTGAGTACACTCTTACACTGAGCGTTACAATCCAAGTTGGATGTAAAAATGTTTAAAAGTGACTTACCTGACTCATGCTCCTATATGAGCAAACAGGAGCACAGCTTCCGTAAGGGGTGCTTGTAGCAAAAAGCACTGCTGCTACTTAGGATGAGAGGAAACGGCCTCAAGCTGCATCAGGGGAGGTTTAGATTGGAGATTAGGAAGAATTTCTTTACTGAAAGAGTGGTTGGGCCTTGGAACAGGCTGCCCAGAGAGGTGGGGGAGTCACCATCCCTGGGGGAGTTCAAACACCGTGCAGATGTGGCACCTGGGAACATGGTTTAGGAGCCCTGGGGGTGTTGGGCTGTCAGTTGGACTTGATGATCCTGGTGATCTTTTCCAACCTTAATGATTCTGTGATTCTATGATTCTTAATAAAAGCCCGTTTAATAGCTGAGCACTGTGTGAGTTTGTAGAGAAACCTACTGTCCTTCCCTTTCCTATCACAAAGACAATGAAGATGAAAAAAGGGAGTAAGTACACTGTTGGGCAGGGAGGAGAGAACTCCCTGGGAAAGGAAAAGTAACACAGGTAGTTACGTTTGTCCACAAAGTAGCCTTTTTGGGGAACAGAATTAAATCAAAAAGAGAAGTTAAGCATACTTATTTCTACCTCCTGCATAGTTTTTTGTTTGGTTGGTTTTTGCTAGACCATGTAAGCTACTTTAATATGACGCACCTTCTTACATTGTAATTAAGTTGGCAGTTCCATGGGCAATGTTTTTAAATGCTCCTCTGCGAACAGCAGCAAGAATTACAACTGCAAAATTGCAAGCATAAAAAGGGGCTTGCAGAAGGCTTGTTCCAATCAATAAATTGAACAATAAATGACCTATTCTATAAAGGGAAACTGCCATGGAACT
This sequence comes from Phalacrocorax aristotelis, assembly GCF_949628215.1. Taxonomy (NCBI): domain Eukaryota; kingdom Metazoa; phylum Chordata; class Aves; order Suliformes; family Phalacrocoracidae; genus Phalacrocorax; species Phalacrocorax aristotelis. The sequence continues at coordinate 11,032,866 of NC_134292.1, forward strand.
TAACAGAGGAATCTGTGTACATGCCTCAGATGTACATGCCTTGTTCCCATTATTTTTACTGAATGTTTGAGGTGTGCTTGAGCTACCAAAACTACAAAAAAACAGCTTCCATAGTCTTCAAATATAAAATAGTATTACCTGATTCTTTGTGGTCTATTCCCATGCTGTTCCACCTTCTTGTGATATCAATATATAAGATATCTACAGAAGCCATTGAAAAATTGCTATTACTCAGTTTGCAGTTTCTGTTAAAGATACACAAAGACAAAAAAATCTGATTACATCCAAACTTCCCAGTTAGGAAAAATTCTGCAAGGGGAACTGAGAGAACACTGGGAGACAAGTTTACCCATGTCCATGTCATATGTACGCACCCAGTGTAACACATACAGCAGACAGCAAACAAACTGTGTTCATTAAGTGTACACATCTGAAACGGAAAAGGCCCTGTTTCCACGGGCAGAACATCTCCTGTACGTACCTAGTGCTGCAGCCTGTTCAGATCACGCAGGCACCACCTCTGCCAGAAGCGGCTCTGGGCAGGAGCGGCCCTCTTTGATTCATGCATCTAAATCCGATTTGCACACGCGACCTCACGACAGCCTCCAGCCACAAGAAGGCAGCAGGTCAGATTACAAATTAACTGGTTTATTTTGGTTTTGCAACAAAGCAGAAGAGAAGAAAACGAAGAAAATCCTGAATATTTCGATTAAAATATGAGTTGACCATTACACACAGCCTTCTCCCAGGCTACTGCTAGTACTCCTGAGGCTGGAACAGAATGGAACCAATTGCGGAACATGAGGCAGAGAAATACTCTTGTATTTGACTCATTGATACTGTTTGAAAAGGGTTGGAGGAGAGCTTTCAGGCACAGAACTACTTCCTCATGCCTGAACTCTGAGCAGATTTACCCTGTGCATTACAGAACACGCCATGGAACACAGCAGCATCTCTGGATGCATCTCAGGCGTTTGGTGATAAGCACATGTAGGAGATCTGACGCTTGTGTGGTCTGAGCCCGCAGTCCAGCGTTGATCAGTATATGAGAATTAGCCATCTGTCCAGGATTTCCAGATGTCTGGCAGCCTGGCTGGAGCTACGGCACATGCCAAAGAGCTGGCCAAAATTTCTAGCCAGAAAAGAAAAAAAAAAACCCAAACCCCCAACTCCCCAATAATTTAAAAGCATCTTACTCTTTAGTAGCCTAAGCAGAACTCTCTTAAAACAGAGTTAAGGTCTAGCCTAGATAGTCCCAAAAAAATCTTAAGCAGCATCTGAGCAGGGACTAGAGCCACGTTCAGCATTTCCCTTTTAGTTGTTTTTTTGAAGGGGAACAGACTTTGATTAGCGAAAATTTGAGTGGATAGTCTCTGCAACCACTTGCCCAAATGCACACACAAAGAAAATCACATGTGTGCCATTTTGCTCTTGAAAAGTGATACAGCACGCATCTTAGAAGCATAACCTTAGTTCTGAAATGAGTAGTAATGACAGCATTTCAGAATAGGGCCTTATAGTTGGTATAGATCCTCTGGGAAAAAAATAAACAAAATATTTGCCAATATTAAAAAGTTTAATTTAACATGCATTAGGAAACTGCAAACGCTATTTCACTGAGACGTGGCAATTTATTTTAATATTCTTCAAAGAAAATGTTGGCATTTATTCTGTGTTCCTCTGACAAGTGCCAAATTAAGGCTGGACTAAACAATAGAAAATACAGAACTGGAAACAATCCTGTACTGGTCTGTGGATAGAGCAGATGCCTTCAGTCATTTTCTATATATCGTAATTTGTATAAATCAGATTGTTTGTATTCATTCCTGCCTGAATGGTAAATGCATCTGCATAGAAACAGGATCTGTATTTTAAGAGTACATCTGCTGCTGCTGCTTATTTCGTTTGTCATTGTCAATGAAAGACAGAAAATGAGATATTTGTACCATGACTAGAACAGATATATCCATAAAAAACAATGAAAAAAACCTCATAAATAAAAAGTAGGTGAAAAAATAAATTGAGTTCCTTGCCGTTGCAAGTTGCAATTTCACAAGGCAAATCCTCAGCGCACAATGCATCAGCAACTGGCATTTGGAAATCCTTTCCTGTGGCCCGGGGCAGGCGGCAGTGCCCCCACAGCCAGCAGATGCAGATCTCCAATGACCCAATTTCGGCTGTCACATTCTCACAATGCTATTCCTGCAACTTACTAGAACACAGCATGCGGGCTAAGACTGCAAATAGTATCTCCCCGAGTATCGCTGATCTGCTGTAGAATAAAGACCCAAGCTCCTGCTAGACACAGTTTCATAGGTCGGGTACTTTGGGAGCTTGGAATGATAGAAATACATCTGTTTTTATTAACAAACATGCAATGTTTCAATGGAATTTACAGGGGAAAGTTTCTTTAGACGGTATTAGTAAACCTCCAGGCTAGAAGTGCAGCATTGCTAGGCCTGCTCTTGCTCAACAAAACTTAAGATAAGCACAGGGAGAGCAGTGCTACCCCATAAGATCCTGAGTTTCTAATTTCTCGACTACGCTTTAAGCAATTCACCTTACTAACCTTATAAATGTTCGGAAACCTGTTGGCCCCAACTTTGTTGTCCCTTTTACACCAAGAAATCGGATAAACAGCGCGGCCACTCTGTCCACAAGTCGCAGGTAGTTAAACTGCTTCGCGTACTTGGGAAACACTTGCTTGAGACAAAGGGAGGGGAGGCCAGCCTCCGGGCTTTTGGTAGTGTCGTATTCCGGTCTGTCTGCCGGTCCTGCGCCCAACAGCTCTTCGCTTCCTTCTGACACATGCTCCAAAGTCTGACACCTGTAGCACACAACGTAAATGTATCTTAGGTTAACCTTGTTCTTACAAGATTCAATATGCTCTCTTTCTGGATTTTTTTTTTTTAATTATAAAACATTACTTTGAGATCTTTACAATAATGAAAAAAATCAAGAATAAATACTAAGGTTCCCTAAAGCCTTATAAGAAATCGTTATAGGAGTATGTAAAAGGATAACGAGCAGACCATTCTCTGATGCCAAAAATAACACCTATAAATACAACTGACAAAGAGACGCCGCATCATTACCAGATAAATTGTGAGAGCTACCGTTAACTCATAACTCCTGGGAGACGGGCACAATCATACCATTTTGCTGTAAGTTTAGAAATCTTGTTTCATACTAAACCACTCCTTTAACAAAATCTTGGGTTTACAACCCCAAGAAGGTAAGAATGGATGCCTGGTCTCCGCAACACCACATGGTCACCCTGACCCTGCGCGGTCCTTTTTGTAGGGACCTTTGGCTATTGCATCCGAGGAAGAGGTCAGCAATTTGCTACGCAGGTATTAAACTGTGACGAGTTCTAGCTGTGTATCTTCTGGGCACTGCCCAAGCTGCAGAAACCAATGGAAAACATTACCCGTGTTCAGAAATTCAGGGGGATGGCTATCAACCCGGCTACAAAAATATAAAAATGAGTATTTTTTTGAAAAGACAGGTGATTTTAGGACCTCAAAAGTATGACAATTTAAGACATTACATTTTCCATATCACCTTCAGCATTTTCTGGAAAGCATATTCCCTTAAATTATTTCATATAATATGTTCCAAAATTGAAACACTGACAAGTACTCAGAAGAGAACCTTGATCGAGGTATGCCTGCAGGGTTCCCTTACAACGCTTCAAAAATATTTATAGTGCGTTCATTGACGAAGACATTTTAGTTTATCTTTAATAACAGAAAGCCTGGACAGACATCAGATGGCATTGCTCCTTTTTGCACCTTGATCTGGACAATATTTTTCCTCTCATCCTAGTTTTTCTTTAAATTTTTTTTTCTCCTTCCCTGCTTACTTTTCCTTGCCCTAACCAGTAACGCTCCTTAAATCATTTAATAAAACTGAGGTAACAACAAGTTCTCAACAAATTGGGCCTTGCTAAATTATTTTTTTTCTAAAATGGCAGTTGTTTCTTTTTAATCCACATAGTTAAACATTAAAAGCCAAACATTTCAACCTTCCCCACATAACACAGAAATTTTTCTTCCTATGTAGATTCGTTGCGATGCTGTAGAATATCCATATTCCTGCCAAAAGGTCTTTACAACCCCACAAAAGGTAACAGAGTAGCTTCTTCCACCCAGATGAGGCAACACCAGATCGCAACCACATGTTGGCGTTATCAGCATTGAACAAATATATAGGTACGTAGAAAAAAAGATGAGTTAAATGGAATATTTCAAGGGAAATGTTTAGAGATTGTAATAATCTAATGATATTTAAGCGTATTTTCCAATAATGATTAGAAGCTTTTACCCTCTCTGATAAGTAAGGTACAAAAAGTACAGTAAGGTATATTTGCAAAGAAGAAATTCTAATGATGCATTCAGAAGCAATACGGTTCACAAACACACACAGACACTACTCAGAAGACAATTTCTGGGCAATCCCATTATTTTTTCTTCAACTCCTCTGCGCGTACCGTCAAAACACATTATTTCATCTTCACAGTCGTTGCCAATTCCCTAAATAAAGCTGAACGAGATAACGATGTTCCAAAATAAATGCTACGTGTTTATTCAGCATGACATATTTTTACTTTTTCCCCATGTTTGACATATCTAGATAAAATTCAAGACTGCTGTTCTCATGAGTTCAGCAAGTCGGGTAGGCGATGGTAATTATTTGGCACACACTAAGCATATGCATGTTTTCATTTTCTTTTCAGTCATTTTTCTAAGTAACCATCATCAAGCATAATTCACACTAGGTACTAAAAGAAAAAGTGCTTTTACTACATTGATCTTTTGTGTACTTGAGCAGATTTAGTGTCCTTCAGAAAGTTCTGTTCCAGCAGAGGATAATAATCAACGTAGTTATTATCCACCCACAGCATTGTAACAGTTATTAAGTCAAACCTACAGTAAATCTGTACCTTCCGACTTGAATTTCAAAAGGCAGCAGATTTCCTTAGCCCTTGTACAACCATCCTATAGTCATTCATCCATAACAAATATCCCCATGGGATTTGTAGCACCTCTTTCTACTTAATTTCCCTGCAAGAATTTAATCTGTTGCCCTTTGTAGTATTCTGTACTCAAAGTTATATTTTTACCTTCCAGTGAGAGGTACGTCGAACATAAATGTACGGCCACTGTAAGACAAAGGGCCCTTACAAAAAAAAAGTCATAGCAGCAAAAAGAAGTTTTAATACGTATGAGTTAAATTGTGATCTTTAATTCCTAAAAGATATTTTTGGGGCCAAGTTTTCAACCCTGCTTGAATCTGGGCTTTGAACTCATTCGCACCTCCAGGTGATACCTTCAAATGGCAGCAGCCCACAATCCGCAGCAGCACCTGCCCAAGCCGTAGCCGCGACTGCTCAGTGCAGAGCCGAGGCCGGGAACCTCTCCCTGCCCCAAACGCCACCTCCACAGTTAGGTAGATGAACTCTGAACGTTCGCAGAGGTCGCAACAGTTCTTTGCAAAAAGCATCCGTGTTGAGTCTCTTTTTGTGCTTAAGCACTTGTAACGGCCAAGCGGCTGCTGCTCGGATGGGGCCGTCGTGCCGCGATTCACGGAGCCTCTGTTCTTCTAAGACTATTGTTACAAACTTCTAAAGTAATGGTGCTTTTGTACCCACGCTTACATTCATCAATACTGAGCATCTGTAAACGTGATGATTTTTTTGGATAAAAGACTCTAAAAAGTTTTAAAAATAAATCTTAGGTAGCGCTTTGGTAATGTTCCTCATGGCTGCGCACAGCAAAGTAGAAAAAGAATGTTATTTTTGTCTTTACTTAAGTAAAGCTTAAAGTAATAAATGATTGCTTTTGGTTTTCCTCTTGTAAGATTGGATGGTGGTTTCACCGCCATCAAGTCCCCTCTGGCTGCCAAAAGAGCAAGAGTATGTACAGCCAAGAAACAATAACCATGCAGGCTTCTATTTTTGCTCTTAAAAGGTCTGTTCATGAATTTAAAAATTCACATCTTCAGCCAGTTGAACTAGACCTTGACCAAATGTGAAACCTTGCACTCAGTAGGAGAGAAGGTTGTGTTGTTTGTAACATAACTCTCGTTTTAATGATGCCTAGAAGCCCTGAACCCTTTCTTATTCTAAATTCAAGTGTTTTGGATTGTACATTATTCATTCATCAATAACGTTTCCAGTTAAAAAAATATAAAGCTTTACTTCAGAAGATGTAAGCAGACCTGAGGAAGTTTCACTAGATTTTTTTTCTTTTTTTTTTTTTTCAACAGAAACTCCTGAAGAGACTGTTCAAGGGATCAGCTTCAGAGAAATCAGCTACAGCCCCAGTGCTCCTGGCTCCTGTGCTGCCCAGCCGCGGGCGGGAGGCCGGAGCGCCGTCCATCCACCCCCCGTTACCGAGACAGAGGTTTGGCTTGGGGAACAACGGCTCTCGGCAGAGTCTTCATCGGCAAATCCATACCTCCCTCCTGCTGAAGTAACAGTCCCTGGAATGCTGGAGGAAGTACAGTAGTTTAAAAGAGTTTTTTTGGTTTTCAGCCTTTCTTTTTTTAACCCCCATCCTCAAAAGAAATGTGAGGTGGTCGTGAAGAGAGCACCCAGACCATAAGGGTAAACAAATACTCCAGAGACGCGTCACTGCTGGGAGCCACAGAAGGCTCTGTCTCCCTGACTGACGCAGAATGGACACAGTCAGATCATTAAATGGGGCTAAGTTTGGTTTGTATTAGGGTCATAGAAAATCGTGTTCATAGAGGAAAAATCCCAAACCTGTATTATGGTCAAAGAAAAAAATATCGTTGAATATTGCAAAGCAGAGGCTTTAAGTTACCACCTAGAATTTCCTTCTTCCTCTCTTTTCTATGGAGAAAAGCCTACAGCTCTCTTTGAGGTCATGGATAAAAACTCAAACCCAGCTTCTCATTTCCAGCTTTTACTGAAATAGCTCTTAAAAACAATATTTCATATTAGAAAAGTATTTTTTTAAAGAAAACCAGCTCTTTTTTTTATGCTACCGCATGTCTCCTTCCTTTCCGTTTACGATTCTATGATTCTGTAATTGGGAGAGTCCATAAAATATTTAAATCAGAACAAGAAAACTTAATTCTGATCTTTATTGCCAAATCTTGTATTTCCATTAAGTAAAAAACAGAGAATATAGTTCTTATTTCACTTTTACAGGTCACTGCTTTTATAAATTTTAATGATTTGTTTTCATTCTTTAGCTTCCCCCTATCCCCCAAGATTTCCCTAGGTTTCCTTTTCTAATGCACTAGAGCTTGATTAATTTCATCATATAATTTGGATTAAAGTAAAAGTTACATTTAGCACTTTTAATAAAGCTAAGACTTTCCGAAACAACCCTGCACAAGAGCTTGTCCGTATCTGTAAAACTGAATTGATACATGGACTTGCCTATTCCATGTGCTCACCTTAATGGCACGCATTCACACTGACTATATGCAGAGTATAATTCTCTGCTGCTACCACAGACACCACTTCAATAAAAGTTTATTTTCTGTAAATTTATTCAACACACTCGTATGCACCCAATCCCAATGTAGTCTCAACACGAGTAATTAAGAAAAACTGCCTAACTAGGTACATTACAGCCAGACTCGGTATCTATAAAAACAGGATTTTACTGCGATCTGCACATTTTTGCAAGGAAACAGTGCACAACATATTTTTTGCGCTAGCACTAGATAAATTACCCTCGCTTGCAATGCACCATTACATTTTCTTCTGTGTTTCGCTGCCATCTGCCATCGCCACACCATAAGGGTGAGCCGGATGACATAACTCCCCAAGGGTCACGCAATCAAAGACCAGTATAAGCCTTGGCAGTACACCTACACAAAGCAGAAACACAGCCCAAAGTCCAGCAACGATGAATACGTAAGGGGGATTTTCACCTCCATTTGTACCAGTAATTCATCAGTCCATTGGGAAATACAGAAGGACACATTTTTGTGATGTCACCTGTCAGATTCAAAGTGTCACTAAGAACTCCTACACCTATTTACCATCCAGTTCTTTAACTCCAGGAAGTGACTTCCAAGAAACAGCATATATATGGTGTCATTCAGGACCTCTCCTTGAGAGCCCGGGTACACCACAGGGCTCTCGTGCTTGGCCCTCGACTCCCTGAAAACCCTGCAAAACATCCGTGGACGTGCAGCAAAGTTGTGGGGAAGGGATCGGAAAGTCCAAAAGGCTGAAACAAATCTCCAGAAAGAGAAACTTGCACAGGTTTCCTCCATTAGTTCCCTTCTCAAGGGATTTCCAACAGGCAAGGGGAGGAGAAGAAAGCTGAGCCCTGCACTTTAAAGCTGCTCCTTAGAATTAATTGTTTTGACTGACACAGCTGAGTCAGGCACAATGAATGAAAGGTCAAATATAAGGTAATGCTTCTGTTGCCATACAGAATAAAAGCAAGGCTTAATTTACATACTAATGTCTGACCTCAATACATTAATTTCTCTAATTCTGCAGCTCCTGACAGATCTCTCTTTAGAAATGATCAACTGTGGAGACAATATTAACTGCGTCTTTAAAAAAATAATTTCAATTTTAATAAAGCTTATGGAAATGACATCTAAGACTACTTATCTTTTATACATGATTACTAATTTATTAATGTTTCCTCCATCTACATTTTATCCCTTTCATTGTGACCGGCCTTAATCTTTATGCAAATACAAGTTGCTAAGGGACAAACAAATTTGCAGCTACTAATTAAAGGCTTCAAAATTCCCAACATTTTGCATAGTTGCATATAAAATCTAGCTGTCAAGTTCAGAGTAAAATTAGGTGAGAATCGCAATATTAATATTTCTAAGAATGCTCACTTGATATATTTAAAATTTAGGGCATTGCTAGAAGTAAAAATTAAGCAATTTTTGTATCAGCTGACAACTGCTTACCTAATAAAAGAAAATAATATGTTCTGGATTCTGAAGCTATAATTATTCCCTCAGCTGAGCCGCTATTCTCAAAGCAAGGACTATGTTAACATAGTTAAAAGCAGAGAATATTTTGCATGACAAATCTATCTACCCACCCCTTTATCACCACAGTGTACGGACCTCCCAAGAAACAGATACGTGTGTGTTACTGGGGTGCGTAGGTATGAAGATGTTCCTGTGCTCATTCACAGCAGTAAATCGTTTAGGAAAGAGGAAGCCAAAGCCAGCACGGTGCCTGTGCATTATCACCCATTCAAGAATTCTCTTTTATGAACTAATCCCATTACTTTTATTAACACACAAAGATTTCTAGCACTCTCAGTACACGACAGCAAGAAGCTGCACAGTTTCAGTGCACGTTGTGTGAATCATCAGCACCTTTTGGTTTGTACCAGGCACTTACGAGTTTCATTTGAAGAAACTGAATACTCATCTCCTCTTCACCCTCCGGCGAAGCAAAACACGTCAACAGCACCATCATTTCCGCCTTTCATAATAATAATGAAGTTGCACAAAGACAAAAGTATTTTAAAAAATATTAAAACCCACAGCGGAAGAGATTTTTTTGAAGTTATATTACAAACGTTATTGCTCTTACATATAGTTTACCCAACACTTCAAGAATGCTTTGAGGCAGTCAAAGCAACCACAGTAGAGAGCCCATATTTCAAAGAGCAGAATCAATCACATGAAAAGTAAGGGCTGATAATCAGCACGTTGTCAGCAGCCAACTACCTTAGCATCGTACAAAATACAATTGGAAAACGCAGCAGCTATCCTGTCCCCTGGAAGCAGAAAGAGCTGAAAGGAGTTACAATTTCCACCTCTCTAAGAAAAGACAATGCATAGCTCAATTAGAGAAATAAAGCAGTTAAATCACCTCGCTTGGATTTTAACCTCATCGTGAGCATGACCATGTCTAACTTGGCTTGCACCTTCAAGGCCTAATAATGCATTCGCTCTGGGAGGGTGAAAGAAACGGAGCACACTAAAGTTGGTTTCTGAGAGTTGGCAAACGCATTTTAGGTGAATCTAAGGATAAACTAAGAATGTACTCCACAGCCTTGCTGTTTGCTTACCAAAAACAAAATAATTTATCAGATTTTTGAAAAAGTTAAATGGAAGCCCCTGCAGTCTGTCATCAGCAGCTCTCAGGCACAGCATCTGCTGGTTGCAGGCTTTCTATTTTCTGTCCCATGAGTGTTGTTTACCTTGTATCGTACTCTGTAAGCTCCACATACATCAGACCCCTTTCTGAGAAGGATGTTTTACTGCCTCTTCAGATTGGGTGGATTTATTATAAAAAGAAACACTTCTCATTAAAGATTAAATAGCTTTTGAAAGAAAGCAGAAGAGGCTCGAAGTTTCCCACCTTAACTCATTCTTAATGAGTGCTTCTAAGATGTAGAAACTTGGTGTGGATCCTGACTTGCTCCACACCAAGGACACACTGCGATGGATGAGAATATTACTGACATTTTCGTATTATAGGCAGAAAAGACTTGATCTCCACTTCAGACTCACTCGAAACCTAAGACAAGCTAACGTGCTGTCCTGCACATTTTGTTTAGGAAGAAATGCAGTTTGTATTGGGAAGCATCCAATAGCCGCCCCAGTGATGATACGCTTACTGCCATTATCAACAAGTATTATTCAAGGATTAACAGTTCCCTTTCAAAGGGGATGTACAGAGCCTTTCCTATTGGAATCACACAAAGCTCAGAGGAATGTCTGAAACAGGAGACGGTGCAGAGGCACACTGTGCTCAACTCTACTTTGAGCCTACAAACACGCAGTCACTTCTGTTCCCTCCTAGATGATACCATTCAAGATATTCTGGTCTACTTTTGTATGGAGAATGCTCCAGAAATAACAGCTTCCAATGGTCCATAATATAAGTAAATTTTTGGATTCCATTAAAAAAAACTTAAAAAAAATCACAATACGGGCAACAGGTAACACTGTTGCAGCAATCTGTAAAATACCAGAGCATAGGGAACAAGAGAGATTTACATCCTTCCCTTGGCAACACAGCCATGGAAGGAGCTCAGAAGATGACCCAGCCGGAGAAACCACTGGTTCAGAGAAACCTGAGAAGCCTAAAAGTCAAGTCATTCAGTTATTTGAAGAATTCTGCATAGTTTGGAGTGGATCTTAGTTGCCCTTATTAATAATTAAGGATTTGCTCCACTATCCTTTGGAAAAATCCATTCTAGACAGTTTAGGTGCTGGTGATCTTAGTATCTTCCAAGATCAGAAAGGGTTTCATTTTAGGGTGTTTTAAAAAGAAACATGTATGAAAAGAGCTGTTTAGGTTTTCAACAAGCCTATTACACAAATCAGAAGTCAAAAAGGCCGTGTTGATTTTAAACTAAAGCTCAATCCAATACACCATTTCAAACCTGCTATCCAACACCGCAAGTGTGCACCAGTGATACTGTCATTAAATCTAGCTTTGTGGAACACCTGCCTTACCAGGTGTGACAGGAATCAGTACAGCAGCACACCGGAGGGAGGAGAGACACCCTTTAGAGATACAAAGCAGATACTGCACACTTGGGACAAACATCCAGCTGGATGTAATAGCTGCATTTGACCTCTGTTTTTATTTCTGCAGCACTCCTTAATACATAGTTTAAATTATTGAAGTGAAGAAATGCATTTGAGGAGTTTCAGGTGCAATGGGCTGAAAAAAATAGTTATTTCCTAATTTTTAATTGAGATTCTTCATTTCCAACCTTCTCTTTTTAAGAATAATGGTAATATCAGTCTGCATTAGCTAAAGATTTATTCCTTTTAATGTAACAGAAGCAGTGAATGCTTATACTATTACCTGTCATCTATTTGAGTGCTGCAGAAAATATGCCATTACTATAATGAAATAATGCATAAGCAATGCAAAACCTGCATCGAAAGACTTTGTTCCACTGCAGCAAAAAATTATTATAGAACAAAGACTATTAAATATGGGCCCCAATACTTTATTTTTTTGTGGAGGTAGCTTTTATTATTCCTGGCAGATTTATTTGTGTTCACTATTTGCTTTTAAGGTACTTGTGTGCCTCATAATTTTTCCAGAGCTTCCTTTGTTTCTTTAGAAAAGCATGCCTTAAAAATAGTAATACAGGATACTGCAAAGGCAACCCAGTTGTAAAGCCTGGTAATATACTGAAACCAATATTAAATTAGACCACCAAGTCTCTTACAGTAGAACAGAACAAAACCGAAACCCCATGGTATTTCTTCTCATGTTGAAATTATTCTTAGAAAGCAGTCACGATTATGCTAGGGTAGAAAAGGAGCTTTACCCTGTCATCCAATGGGGGAGAAAGCAGCAGTGCAATCGTGGTTTATCAGCAGTAATCCTCCCATTAAAGCAGGTGAATTCTACATACACAAAATAACAGCAGTGTAATCATCAGTAGTGTTAAGTCATGTGCTTTCATTTTCTGGCAACTGGGTGCTAGGCAGTTTTATTGCTTTCTAATTTTTTCCAGAGACTAGAGACCAATTATTACTTAAAAATAAGCCAATCATCTCTCCTGCTAAAAGATGTCTAGCAGCAGAAGTTAAATTATAGAGAACATCACTGCCCCCAATACATTAATTTCTGTCACTCTGTCACTGTAAAAATTTACAGCAGATATAATCTCTTTGAAGGGGGATCAAGTCATAGAAAATATGAGCCTAGTTTTAAATAGAATTTTAATTTTAATGAAAGCTTCAGGGAATGATGTTTATGCTGCTTATCTTTCATACCTGGTGATTAAGTTAATTTATACTTAATGGAAGAGGATATTTCTAATCCCCAGACAGGCTCAACATCCGTCTGTGACTATGTTTTTGGAAGCCTTAAGCTGCTTGTGATTGATGTAATGAAACCAGGATCCTGCCGAACTGACACCTGAAGGATATCTGTAGGAGGGAAAAATGTTATTTTTCTGCTCAATGCTGATGCTTAAGTCAAGCCAAAATCCCAAGCACTTCATTTTGCTGTCCCTTAAAAAACTTGCCTTGCACTCCCTCGCCATTATTATGTGAGTATAAACAGGGGAATAAGCCAACAGTTCTCAGATATGGTTATGATCTAATATTCATACTCATTATTATGTGCAGCATCTGAGAACACGTAACTTTCTGATGGCCTGAAGCTGATGAGAATAATAAAGCTCCTGCAAAATCAGAAATGATCTCTGTTTTTCCTTCACTTCTCATCCCATGTCTATTTAAGACCAAACGCTAGCAATATAAATGCTTGCATTTACCCTGTAGTTACAACAGAAGAAAAAAAAGTCTTGAAAAGTAAACATTTTGCCAGGAAAAGACACAGTTTTCAACTTTGCCTCAACAAATCACTGTATTCCTGTAGAAGGAAAAACAAACAAAAACATTGGTATTTCCAGCTGTCATCTATATCCATGTTATTTTAAAGTGATGCTCTTCCAGAGAGGAAAGCAGCTTCCAGAGATTCCTACGAAGCAGTCCGCCGACACTATCACACATTGGAAAAATCTACGGAAGTTCAAAGCAACACAGAATGGAGGAAGACCTAGAAGGTAAATGGAAGTCAAGTAGCAAAAGAAAAACAGAGAAACAAAACTGCAGGTTTGAGTGCTTCATCTAGAACTGTTTCTGGAAAGGGATAAGATAGTGCCCACAGGTGCCTGAATAAGTCTCCCTGGAATAACTAGCATTTACCCATTAACCAATAAGCTGGGAACATGCTGAAGGAGGGCAGTAATATCTGAACTCCAATACTGCATCAAGTGTCTTGTAAGAATGTCTGACGTGCGTTGCTATGATTTCCTCAGGCCTAAAACCCCCTTGTTATATTAAAAATACCCTCCAAAATCTTATTATTTATATAACTTTATATTAAATTGTTAGTACAAATCATGGATTTTTCTCTCCAGTAAAGTAGTGGAACACTTAAAATGTTAGCATTACAAGCTGGACCCATTTCATGGCTCTGTTCTCTGACATCCTTGTTGGACAGCTGTTGACTGGGTCCATCCTGGCACAGATGGCCGTCCTGATGACCAGGGAACAGGCGGCCCAGACACAGCTGCTCACATAAAGCAAGGCTCCAGGTCTAGAACAGCAAACACACGTGTAACGCAGCACCACACCAACCAACGTACGAAGCACGGAACAGTCAATGCACCTAGATATGTCCCAAGGGCGCAGAGTGAAGTTTGCTTTTGCAAATTAGGAACCTGCCTTTAAACTCTGGCACTTTCTCGGCACCGAATTAATCTAAGTAACAATTTCCAGTTAAGCATCCATGTGGAAAAGTCTAATTAACAGGAAATTCTTACATTTCCCTATTCTATCAGGTTACATCTCAGGGAATCTCTTATTCACTTCTCCCTGTCTTCTACTTCTGTGAGCCCTTACGTTGATTTTCTCTCTCCTCCTGGTTCTCCTCTAAGGATTGTCACACAACTTAGATTTTACAGGACATACTTGTTCAGAAACTATCGAGTCTTTAATCCCTCTGGTTTTGGTATTTTCTTGGGAAGGAAAAAGACCCTACATTACATTTTGATATCCCACTTCAGAGGTTATTGGAGTAAAGAAAAACCTAGTGAAGCTTCATTTTAAAGGATGAAAAAGAATTAAGATCTCAGCAACCTCAGTTGAAAAAAGATTAATGACTGCCTGCGAAAATTAACTTTGCAACAAAAAACAGGATCCTTTCTATCTCCTTCCAGGTATCTTAACAGGTTTACTCAAAACCCTTTAAAAGCAAGAGGGCTTTTTCAACACAGAGAAACTCTTTAGACTGAAAAGAATACGATAACCTCATTCAAACACTATTGTCTAATTTTTACTATTTAAACATATGAAAAAATCATGCAGAAAAAAATTGCTTCAATTAAAATTCTAAATAATGTTAGAATTGAACTGACTTTTTTCAGTGCTCTCCCCAAATCATGCATCCAGGTCAGAGAAACCTGCTGGCTGAGAGTCGCTTTGCAGTCAATGGGAAGTACCTGCACTTACTTCAGTCCATCACAAAAGAAGAACGGAGTGTATTTTCTTCAAACTATCAGTACCAAAGTTGGGCTTTCATATTACAGTGCAGTGAATTAATGGTTTGCATCAAATGAAAATACATAAATGGTGTTATTTCTGATAACAACATGGGGTAATTAGATCATTAAATTTGCTCTATAATTCACAGCGGCACCAACACTGACAATTATTTGCTACGAGTTCTCCCATTCCTAACCCTAACATCTAAATACATTGCAAATAAATAATTCTCAGAAGGCACGTGCACGTAGGAACTTTTCACTGGTATTCAGGGATATAATCCAAGCCTATCCATTAATTTATTCCATTTTACTGTTACCTTGATAAAACACTGATGTGGCCCAGGAGCCCTACTCCACAGAAATTATGTCCTTCTTTTATTAGTAAGGTGATGCACCTTCATACACCCTTGGCTGATCGATTTGCTATAACATCTTCTGGGTTGCAGGAAATCTTTTCCTTTTTTTTTTTTTTAAAATCAATTTGTTTGTGGGCTGTGCCATTCCTGAGAGAACATAAAGTACACGTTGCAACTCAGCAGCCACATGAGGAACTTAAAAAGACATAACTGGAAACCACGACAAAGTATTCAGGGCTCACCCAACAGATTTCATGCAATCAAAACTATCACAGGCAGTCGTAGTTTCAGGTACACACAAGAGAGATTTTAAAGATGGCAAAGAGACAGGTACAAAGACATTTTTATACCATATACAAAGAAACACATAGGCATGCTGTATACACAGACATACATACACAAATACACACTATATACACTACAATTTATCTTTAAAACAAATGCTTGTACACTTATTTTATGAAAACTATCTGGTGGGAAGTAATTTAGTATTAGAAGGATTACAGAAAATTAGAAGTTACTGGAGTTATATATTATAGACCAAGTGGAAAATTTGATTTAAAAGCAGAGTTGCTTCTGTGCAGCACAAACATACATTCAAGAAGGTAAAGGGAAAAAACGTCAAATTAAATAGACATCTATCCTTAATTTTAGACAAGGCAATTAAGCTAACATTCCGAAAAATCAAATTTCATTCAAGAAGTATTTAACTGCAGGGTAGTAATGGAAACTGTGCCATATACAAAAGCCATGAAAAATCCATATATACTGAAGAGTGCAGCTGAATCAGTACTGCTGCAGTAAGTCAAGACACCACCCAAAAACCAGATTATGTTTGCAAGCTACAGGGTAAGTAGAGGTGAAGATTATTTTGCTGATAGCAGAAATTCAGCTCAAATGATTAGCATATTGAAGTGTCAGGAAGAAAACAATTTGCACTCAAGCCTGACTACTAATCACCTTCCCTGTATGAACATGGAAATTCAGTGAACCCACTTGGACAGACGAGGCACGCAGATGTTGCCTCTGCCCCATACTTAGAGAAAAAAAGTGTTTTTAACTTCAAAACACAACAGCTTTCTTGTATTGAAACTGAAGAGGAAATTATAGCAAATCCAAAGAAAGAAGATTTAGTACTGTCTCTTAAAAATGTACCCTAAAAAATACTGCAGTTTCCTTCACAAAGGAGACAACTGCTCATTTTCCTCCTCTTCTTTGCACTAGACAGGCGGTGATTAATGCAATCTAGCTGAGGAAGAGAGGAGATGGCATTTGTAGAATGAGTACAGAAGACAGAATAAACTTATTTCCTTTCCCTATACAAGGAACAAATTAGATTTCAATTAAATAAATTTTATAAGCAGAAAAGTAACTTCCTCAGGTGGAACGTTGCTGAACAGACTGCTTTCTGGCTAGATAGCATGCTAAGCCATGTTCTTCTCTGCCCTGGTACTCTCTTAGTGAATTCACTAGGCACAAATACATTTGTTTAGCTTCTACTACACGACAGTTTTCCAATTTACGAGTTAGTCCAGATTAACACTCTTTGACAAAACGTATTACACTTTCAGAGCTGGATGGACGCCTGGATCATGGAGGCAGAGAAGCCCAAAACAACCTGAGACAAGTACTGAGAATTAGTTGGAAATTAAGCCCTCAATCAACACACCACTAAACCTTTTCAGGGTTGAGATGTCAGCCTTGAAGGCTACATATGAGAAGCCCTGAATGGTGGAAATAATATCTAAGAACATCAAGGACTTCCCAACCATACTATTTTTGCAAGCCAGTTTATCTCTGAGGTAAAAGGAGAAGTGAATGGCCTGAACAACTACAGTAATTTCACCCTCTCAAAGGTACACAGAGCTAACTCTGCAAAACACTTCAGTGTGCACTTAAGTACTTGATGAATAAGGTCAAAGCTGCTATTTGTTTTACATCCTATCCAGCATAACTTGACCATCCTTAATGGGAATCTTCACTGGTTCCAGCTGAAGCTTGCCATCAGCAATGGCTAGATCCAGCAAACATCTGTACGCAACAGAGCCTGAGGGATGCTTTGAAGTATTGCAGAGTTTATATTTAAAAAAAAAACAAACCCAAAACAACACAAAAGATGCTTACTTTGTTAGAATTTAGTCAAAGCAGGAGCACAAGCCAAAGGAGCTCCAACATCTGTGCTGTCAGTTATGGAACGAGGCTTGAACAGCTGCTGAGCGCTGCAAAGCCTTGCTATCAAGCTTTTTATTACAGCTCAGTGAAGTCAATGGGACTCCTCTTGCCCCAGTCATTACTGCTGGTTACGAGGGATGCAAAACACAGCATGCTTTAAGCCAGATTCTCTTACTATTACGACTCACTTATAATCTCTAATCAGAAAACTGAATTCAAAGATGTACTTGGACCCACTGCCTCCACATTAATTTTTATGCCATTTGGAAGGAGACTAAGCAGCCACCCCACTTTATTCCTGACCTCCCTTTTTCCTGGGCAAACCCTGATGGTTGCAGCAACTTCTGGGGCTGCACTACACAGACTAGAGGAAAGTGACATATTCCAGTAAAACCTTCCTTCACAAAAGGTTTTCTTTTCATTTAAAAATCATTGTTGGGGAAAAGCAAGCCGAAAGACTTCTTAATGATCAACTTAAAATGTAACACAGTGTGAATATCTAAGAGATGTAATTGCTGTAGCATGTTTTGATCTATGAGAATGTTTAGAAAGTTCAGATTTTATGGAAACGCTCTTGACAGGTCACATTGCTCGGCTTATTTTTCAATCCTTCCTCTGTTGCTCACTAGAAATTTTAGAGGTAAAAAAGAGAGGTCAATAAAAATGTAATCAATTAGCTGCATCTCAAAACATTGTGATTCAAGTCTAACTGGACAAACTGGTCTCTGTTTGCAATTTGATAACATAAAACCAGGCTTCCGTTCACACTGGGGCACTGCGGCATGCCAATTAATGCAAAGGCATACTACGGTTTTGGAGCAATTAATTTCACAGTGCTGAAAACGAAACCTTTTAAAATTCTGCAACCCGTATCAATTCTTGTCCATTAAATTTTTTTAATTAACTGGCCCTGTCATCAGCTTGCTTTCTTAAGTATATTCTAAGCACTTCCAGCTGTCCCTCAATACGGGGTCATTTCAAGAGACTCAAAGTAAGACTGAATTCACTCTTTATGTGGCAGTTAATAGTCTTTACGTTCAAGACATCAGTGCTTAGAATGCAATATATGAGCAAACACAGACCAACTCGCAAAACCGGACTATGAATAACAGCACTTTTTGCAGCAGTGAAGGTTAAAATGGGAATAATCATAAATGAATCTGTTGTCAAGCATGGGGTTATTCAGTGCTGTGTTTGGGTGCATTCCACTGGGTCACGGTTTAACCCCAGCCAGCCAACTAAGCCCCACGCTCGCGCAGCCTCCCCAGGGGGTTGGGGGAATCCGAAGGGCAAAAGTGAGAAAACTTGTGGGTTGAGATCAAGACAGTTTAAGAGGTAACCGCGCACCCAGGCAAAGCAAAGCAAGGGATTCCTTCACCCCTCCCCGCGGCAGGGGGTGCTCAGCCATCTCCAGGGAAGCAGGGCTCCATCACGCCTAACGGTGCCTGGGGAAGGTAAACGCCATCGCCCCGAGCGTCCCCCCTTCCTCCTCCCTCCCCAGCTCCGTGTGCTGAGCATGACGCCGTGTGGTGTGGGACATCCCTGGGGTCAGCTGGGGTCACTGTCCCGGCCGTGTCCCCCCCCAGCCCCTTGTGCCCCCCAGCCCCTCGCTGCTGGGGTGGGCTGAGGGGCAGGAAAGGCCTTGGCTCTGTGCAAGCCCTGCTCAGCAGGAGCGAAACCACCCCTGGGTTATCAGCGCTGTTCCCAGCACAGATCCAAACCACAGCCCCACACTGGCTGCTGTGGGGAAGAAAAGTAACTCTACCCCAGCTAAAACCAGCACATAATGATATTCTGTAAGGTCTCTATTCTATTAGCAAAGGACTGTAAAAATGAGAAGATGAAAATAATACCAAAGAATGACATTGAAAAGAAAACCTTTTTTAAATCCTAATATCCTGAATATTCAAATAGCACACCATGCACCAAGTTATGATGTTATACAGAAAATGCAGTGACTCTAAGCACTCTGTATGGGAGAAAGTAAAAGATAAAGAGATGACTAATGACAATCAGGTTGGCAAAATGTGAAGAAAGCTTTGCAAACCTTAGTAACCACCAGGGACATTTACTGAAGAGTGTAGAAGCGGACCTAGAGTCTGCCACAGAAGAAAACTGAAGCTTTTCTGTAATATTTTTATACAATAACAAATACATAAACTGACCTCATATACTACTAAGCACAATAACAGGCCATATCCTGCATACTGTAATTTAGAAAGACTGGCAATGCATGGGAGAAAAAAGACATCATCCTCTTTTCACAGAATGAAAATGGTAGCAGAAGGCGAATGTTTTGTCTAAAGGTCACTGAGTAAACCGGCTGAATCAGGAATAGAAATTACATCTTTTATGTCCCAGTCCAGAGTTATTTCATAAAACCAACTTGTCCTGTGATGGTTTGATAGAGAAAAACGTTGAAGTGAATTACTGAATTCCTACTGTATCTCTGCTAGGGATACAGTTTTAGCTATTTTTGAAGAAACATTATTATTGCTTGTGTATTTACACATTTTTAGTCAAATAAAACATTACAGATTAAGTGTGAAGTAGAGCCACTTACAAACTAAAAGATCCGACCTTCTTTCTATCAGCAGATTTTATTTTCTTTTCTGTGTTATTAGAACTGCTGCCACAGCCCATTCAAATTATTTGCCACTGTTCTGCACTCAGTATTTTATTTTCTGTTGTTTTAGTAAACACTCTTGTGGTGCTCTCCTCTAAGTGGCTCTTAAAACCTAAGTGAACTATACCGTGAGTCAAGCACTACCAGATCCTTCCCTTCACGGAGGGACTTCTCACATTGTAGTTCCTGGAATTTCCAACAGAGCCGATCCTAATCAACAGGAGAAAGGTTTGAAGCTCCTAAAAATGAAGCAGATAAATAATTGGAAAAGCAAGAACAGCAGGTGAAGACCAAGGCACCCATAACATTTCCTTCACAAAACTGAACAGAGTAGCTGAGGCTAGTTCTTCTTGAGCAGGATGAGAAATAGCAGTAGAAATAAATACTCCCCAACTACAGAAAAACAAAGTTAACATTTCACTAAGCTGAACTGAGGTAACATTGACAAACATCACATTTAAAAGTCTCCCTCACATGTCTAACTCATCAAAACCACATGGGCTAATGTAACAGACAAGAATTGATACTGAAGTTGGCAGATTGCCTGATGGAGGAATAAACCAAAGAGCCCTCTAGGAAAGAGAAAGGGCCTAATTCGATGCACTTTCAAAGGGCTTTGGCAGAATGATCCCAGATATGAATGCTGGGTCATTTTGTCTGATGGAGAAAAAAAACCTGTGTCAGCCTCCAAAATGAACCAGATCAATCTCAAGAAAGCCGCACATATGAGTTTATACACTCACGGGCAGAAATAAGGCTTGGAATTAAGAGGTGGTGCTTGAGAAGCATTTGAATAGCTGAAAACCTGACCAGACTTCCAAGCGATAGCAAAGGCGTACAGGAATCAGCCTTAAGCTCTAGCAGTCAGCTCATAAAGTCAATTAACAAGTGGAAACCAAAACACTGACACTACCATAGCTACCTTTATTACATGCTTATTTCCATAAGCACTAAGCTCACCCCATTTAATGCAAGAGACACCGTCAACCCTGAGTAACGAAACCCTGTGGAACATAATAGTTACAGAAGTGAAAACTCAGACACATTAAAACAAGACTGAAGAACAGTGATTATTTTCTAATCAGTGATAGCTGCACCACCGGTATTCTCCCATTCAGTCCCTCCGTAAGTTTGTGCACTGAGTTTCTGACCCTCTTAAAACACCCCTCACACAATCATAACCTTAGGGTATGTATAGTGAGATAAACACAGCAATCAAGGGTAAGAATGGTTCTATCATCATCAAAATCTAGGATAATCATACTCTCGGGACATCTTTGCTCACTACATTTTCATATTTCCATTAAACATGACACAAACATCAGGGGAGGTTATGAAACGGAATAAAAAATAGCTGGAAAATAAAGGGAATACAGCTGCACAGGTGACTTCCTGAGTTTTTTTTTTTCCTTCTTTAAGGAAGTATAAAATTGCTCCTCAAAAATCAAGAGATTACAAATAGCATTAGGATTTGCAAAATGTCTTTGAAACATACAAAAGAGAAACATCACCAAAAGGCCCGTTTCAGTAAAGACCCAGGTTCCTCTTGCAATTCAGCAGACAAGGTCAGACCCATCGGTCACCAGCACAGCAGGAGACACCTCCTAAAGCAGCTGCCACTTTAACAGAAGTTACATTTCAGGCAGAAAGTATGTAAGTAGCATGTCCAGAAATTAAATCATGTTTTAATTTAATACAGATCACATATTTTCTTCCTAAAAACTATTAATTTTGCCCTGTATCAGAGAAAGAAATAATTTCAAGTGAGAAAGATCTGTAATCCTGCAGAAAAAAAAAATGAACCATCTTGTTTTGTGAGAAAAGATTAAGATCTTTTATGTAGTAAGTTCTACAAAACCTTGACTGGAATTTCTTCCTAACTACATAACACTTAGAGATAAAAAGCCAAACTGACGTACATTAATATTTACAGAGCGCTCTCCGAACAGAGTGACATTAGCCAGTGTTTGTGTGCTGATCTTGCAGAAATTTGAGAGACCGCATTGGGGTTCCTCCTGCTCAGAAAATTAGTTAATCACATTTGACATTTGCTAGAGCCACAGAATCTAGAGAAGAGAATTGTACCTGACATACTTTAAAAATCAAGGAAAAAGTAATCAGAACATCACAAATAAATTTCAAGGCTGGATTCAAATAGAAGCACACTGAAGCGGTACGTAGAGAGTCACACCCAAGAAAAGATAAACTAGCAAAGAAACGGCAATACCATAATAGGTAACAAAACAAAAGCACTCCATTTTGTGGGCACAATGAATTGATTGGTTTTGTAACGGCCATAGATTAGATTACTTTTCATTCTCAAAGTGTTTCAATTCTTTCTTCTGTCAATGGCTATTTCAGCGCTGAATAAAAGTCATTATATTACTTAGGGGGCTGCACCTTCATCATCTCTAGCATGTAAAAAGCAGATTTTATTCCATGAGCAACTCATATTTCTAATGACAGGCATGTCATAATACTATGCTGTCTTTATCAAAAGACTAAAATGCTTCTTTTCTGTCTTGAAATATGTAAGAAACTAGGCATGTGAAGGCAAGAGATCATACTGGGACACAGAATAAACAACAGCAATGAAGATATAAAGAAGTCTCTTATTAACACTGGATTAATTAGCCTTAATAAACTAGGGCACAAATATTTTTGACAGGACAGGAAAGCAGGTCATTAGCATTGATGAGATGATATAAATGATCTTCCTAAGACATGTAGAACAGACCCTCTCCAAACGATACTCACAGCTTGCAATTAACCACCAGGCAGTTTACATCTAACATCCAGTGGAGAATATACAGTATTTGCATACAAGACGAAGACTCCTTTTTGCTCCTCAAATCTAATGCAATTTTAAGATGAACAAGTTGCTAATAACTAAACACTGAAACAAAAACCTTTTAGTATTATACAGATTCAAAATCAGGCACAAAAAAAATTGGAGTTTGAGAAACCTTTTAAAATGGATTTTCTGTTGGAGGCACAACATAAACAATGATTTGCATCAGTGATTATCTTAATTAAACTGCTGTTTACATAAGTAACATTGATTTACTTTAAATGTTGTTCGGTGTCATTAGACCATTCATTTAATTGTGCAAATTTCCTTCAGCTCAAGTCTTCTCCCACCTTCAGCAGGCTGTGACAGCACCTCTGCTGTAAGAAGTGCATCCAGAGCAGATTTAATACTACACAAGCTTTATATAAGTTTCTTTGTAGATACATTATGGAGCACAGTTCAGCCCCATCCCCTGTACGAGGCACGTAACAAGGATTTCACTCAAGTCAGCGTAGCCAAGGTTTATGACCATGTTGCCTGTTACACACTTGGAAAAAAAATACATACTGTGACCCTAGGAAGGGACACGTGCCACCCCTGCTATACACAATGCTTTCGATATGTTCACTAAAAAGAAACTGCCTTCCCTCCCCCTCTTCTTTTTTTACATTACATTTCTCACTTGAGGAGGAAAGCTCCCTCCTGATGATACAGCGACCAGCTGGCTAATCTGGTGCTGAAGGTCTTTACTAGAACGTAAATTCAAGTCAAAAGAGCTACCATTGCTGGAAAAAAAAAAAAACAAACAAGCTGGAAAACCCACCCCAATAATTCTGAAATTAGCAGTGACAGATGTTCAGAACAGAAATCGAGATTACTGACCATTACCACCCCCTGAATTCACCCTGTAGTAATGCTGGAAGAAAGTAAGCTTTGTTTGATAATATTTAACAGATTTACAGGGGGGGTTTGAAATTCTGTGTTTCCAAGAAAACAGCTCAGCCACAAATGATTCTATTTGTTCCAGCACGTCACCAGCCTGGATGATTCCAGTGATCCACTCAGGCCTTAAAATCCATGACAACAGTACTGCTACACAAACAAAAGCAAAGAGTTAGGATCCTCCATATTATTTCATTAAATGTTTTAATTTCTTAATTACGAGTGAAACTTGACTTCCAAATCAGGGATGCCCAAGGAAAATGGGACTAGTCTAGGAACCAAGGCTAAGGGCAAAAAAGCTCTACGTTTTGCCTCCTCCAAAATTCCATTGAAATTAAATCAGAAACCCTCTTTTTATAACCATGCATTTTTAGCTGGATTTTGTTGTGGTTTTTTTTTTTAAGGGCAGAAAAGACGTAAAACAAAACACAAAACATGTAGTTCATTAGCTTCCACCTTTAACTTCAGAAAGGGCTGCCCCGGCTCTACGTGGTCAGGCAGAGCCAGACACCACTCACCCTCTGGGACACAGAAAGGCTTGAAAACAGTCTAACAAAGTAGCCTGCAGAGCCGCTTTCACATTCTCCTCTTGAGAGGCTCCGAGTCATCGACACACATCTTCACCCTGCAGAGCAGTACATGGCTCCAAGTCTCTCTATTAACAGTTACTTGGAAACTCTGCTTCCGTCGGACTTTGGCTACAATTACACTCACACAGAGGATTCGGAAGCACCAAGGATATTAGTGCAGCAAAGCAGGACATTAACCTTTACAGGGATACCTACTGCCTTCAGAATCTGCACATGCAGAATAGGTGTGCGGGATTTGTCCGGCAGGGTTTGTGCAGCGTCGGGGGGGAGCAGGCGGTGCACAGCACCCACCCTACTCGTGCCTCCCAAAAGCCTCATGTGTGCCTGTGTCACCTTTTATTCTGTTTTCATTCTTTATGTTCTTACATCACAGAATAACACAAAGCCTTTTCTCATCTCTATAACAGAAGATAGTTCCTCTATTAAAAAAAAAAATAATAATCTTTGCGTGAATTTAAAGTTTCTGTTTAAACATGCACAAAATATTAACCACATACCTCAGTACTTAAATGGCCAGGGCAAATTCTTAAAACTAAGAAAAGACCAGTCATGCTGTGGAGCAATAGCCACTAAGTACATTTAAATACATTCATTTGAACTTGTATCACTGCAGATTTTCAAATACTAATTATTGACTAGTAATTACTAGTGATTGGTGCATGTGTTGGAAAGAGAGATATGTATGGCATGATAAACTGATCTTATTCAACTTCACTGGTTTTTTTTTTCAATATTATGTCACATGAAAGGAAGGAGGAAAAAACCCCAAAACTCTATAAAGAGGAAAAAAAATAAACTAAAAAAATTTCTGAGCTATTAATCTTTCCTGATAATGAAGTATTTCAGGATGACTTCTAAAACTCACTTTCATTTAGATGCTTCATTTATTTTAATCTGGGAGATAATTAGAGGGAAATCAAATTCATCTCCACAGCAGAATATTTACCCAAGATGCAGCTTAGACTTCTCAGTATTTCCCCCGCGTGTTCAAAATTGGCATCATATATCTTTAAAACTTTATTTAGATTAATGTCCATTACTTAATTAGCATCAGAACTAGATTCTACAGTGTTTGCTGCTGGTTAGCTGTCAGAACAGGAATTCTTTCAGATTTTTTTTCTATTAACAGGCCAAATTTTGCTTTCCCTGCTGCCAGGCGCAATTAGACTAGCAGAAGTATTACAATGGATAGGCAAACTACTGTCCAGCTTTCTATCTCCAGTCAATTATTTAGTTGTTATCTTTGTCCTGCAAACAGAGTAACGATGCCATTGCTCTGCAGTTACTGGTAGGAGTGTTTGAAGAGGGAATGTGGGAGCACACACCAGAGTTGGTTGAAATGCACCAAAACGAGTGAGAGGCAGAACACAAAGCAAAAGCACTACAAAAACCTTTGCTAGTGAAAATGAGGCAAAAGCAACCGGTGCTCAGCTCCTCTCTCAAATGCTTTTACTTTGGTGTAAATCTCCATAGGTGATCAGAATGGGGTGCTTTACTTGAAGCTCACAGTAAGATCACGTCTCTCTCAAGAAGTCCTGTGCACCATCCGCAGTGCAATAAAAGCTACTGGGAAGCAGAAGGGGTAAATCTCAGCTGAACAGAGGGCACTTGTCACATGTGAGCTCCTGCATATCCACACAAGAAGTTATCAGAATATTGCCCTTTGCAGCAAGAAATAGGATTGGCTTATGGTGAAGACACGTAAATATTCATCAACAAGATGCTCCATTAACCAGATTATCCTAAAAAAAAGCTGTGTCACTGACAAATTCTTGCTGTGAAGAGCCAACGGTTTATCTCATCACCAACTAATCCTGTTATAAATTATCTAGTACTCTAAATGTATCAGAGGAGAATCCTCAGTTGAATGACTGTTCCACATACACTGGCATTCTCCAGGAATGTATTTGTAATCATCATTTGCCTTTTTCCATATCTAATATGTAGTTAATGAATGCCTGACATCATCTTCAGCATAAAAATAAAAAGACGTGACTATGCAATTACAGCTTAAAAAATGATCTTTTTTCAGCTCCGTGCACTAATGCAATCTTAATCGTGGAAGTCAAGTACAGACAACACACAGTTCAGATTGCTTTGCAAGACATCCTGTATACTGACCACAGCAACCGCCATGCGTGGCACCGCCCCTGAAAGAACAGTTTGATCTTAGGATAATATGACAATTATACAGAACTTGTGAGTATTATCAGTCACGTCTTGCTCACAGGACTCTGTCTACAAAAGGACAGCAAGTTTGCCCCTTGAAATCATTATAGAACTTGAATAACATATTTAAGCTTGCCACTAAGTGCCACGAGAAGAACAAACCCGGTGTTGTAGTGGGGAGGCAGGCCTATAAACAAGAATTTCTAGGGACAAGAAAAAAAAATCTCCCTTTCATGTGTTCAAGGAACTGCGTAAAACAAGGTGTTTCATCAAAAATGAAGAAATTATTTCTCTCAGCATGATCCCACCACAAGTATTTATGTGCACAGTGCTTCAGGCGGTTCCTCGTGCTTCCAGATCATAGATTTAACGATGTTTATTGTCACAGATCAAGGAAGCCATTTCTAAATACAATAGTCACATTTTTCAGCTCCAGTGGCGCAATTCATTGAGTAATTTGTGACTTTCAAGCAAATTAATACACAAATTTACATCTCATGACTATTTGGAATAAAAAAAAGAGGCCTCAAGTAAAAGTACAAATAAATAAACCCGAGTTACTAAATTGTCTGCATCAGTTCTGAATCAAAGGTAAGATACTTCAGGGGAACTGATAAAGCCTGATTTACTACCCATTTGTGGACCTTTTCAGTTCCCTGAGCTAGAGCACTTGCATGGCTCCCTCCACACGTCTGCGTTCCTATAAGGAAGGAGCATGTGAAGCGGTCAGCACCGAGCTGTAGGGATGCCATTTGGTCGACATGCTGCTACTAGAACAGAAAATATAACGAACTGATTTTTTTCTCCCTGGCACATCCACAAATCCAAGTACTCTTTCTGTACCATGCCACCAATTAATATCCTGCAAGCTTTTTTGAAAGGGCTAACATTGTAGATGTAAAAAGAGTCACACAGCAGGAACTCATGGTCCTGGATAAACTAACATAATTGGGGGGGGAAAAAATCACTTTTGTAATTATTGCAAGGCGCTAATGGAAAAAAAAAGGCAAGTCAACACACTTACTGGACATCTTTTCTCTTTTTCTTCTGAGGGTCCACTAGACGAAGAGTATCTCTAATAACAGCTACTTTTACTTCTTCATCAACAGGGCTTGGGACATTTTCAAATACTCCAGGAGAAAGCTTTAAATTACAGAGGGAAACAATTACCCAGCACTAAGGATTATTTATTCCACGTTTGCTCAAGCTTCATGCATGTTCTATGTTTTAAATACACAGTAACAGATTACAAAATACTTCTTAACACACAAATACCTTAACATTTTCAGAATGATATTACAACAATATTTGGCAAGTTACTCTAGTAAATTGAAATATTTAAAAAAGATTGTTGCCAGTGTTATAATTTATATTATGTACATAAACACGAAAAAATTATTAGCAATCCCCTAAACACAATTAAGTCAACTGCAGGGGATGATGAGTAAATGTATTTATGACAAAGATGATGGACAGCTTTCACAATTCCAGTATGTGATATTTCCAGTGTATACTATTAGCAGTGATTTCAAAACAGAAAATTACAGAGAACCTTGGAGATTTCATATTAGCAGACAGCTTTCATCTTTCAAAGAAGGAAAAAGCCCAGAAAACCAAATGTAAACAATTTCATTCCAATATCACTATCTTGTTCAGTCTTACCTCTTGCTCATGTTCTATTCTCATGCTGGGGTTTGCATTTACTTCTAGTAACATGGGCTTCAAGTTTTTCATCAGGAGAATGTCAAACCCTAGAATCTGCGCATAACAAGCAATGCGTTACTTCCATTCTACTCACAGTGTTCTTCTAGAGAACGCAACAGTCATCCAAACATCAGCACTCAGGAGAAAGAAGCATTTGAAGGACAAAGGAGAAGTGACTGAGAAATATGTTATATTGCTGAATAATTACTGATACCATGTCTTTGATACTAACGGCTACTTTCATGCTACCCCGACCTCTAAATACTGCATCTGTCAACATGGACACCGATGGCAAGCGCGTCTTAAAATTGCCATCATAACAGCTGTGTTAGGAAGCTGCGAAGCTCCATAGTTAAAACATCTAGAAAATGGAAACTGGAGTGAATACTGCTACTGATAGCCATTTGAAATTCTCCATATATGTTTATGCCTAGTAGTAACAGGAGCCAGATTTGTAAGGTAAAACTTGGGCGAGGAGAACCCAAGCTCCGAACCCACGCGGTGCTGTTCAGTGGATGCGCTACATCCAGCCAGTGATCAGCAACAGAACTCGAGATAGCTTTCAGAAAAGGAATTAAACAGCCACAAGATTAATCCATGCATAGGAACAACGGCATACCTGGCAGAAGTTCCAACCTACCTGGAAGCAAGTTGGCCCAGGCTTTCCTGCTGGTATGTCAGACTGATAGTAAACTTTCAGTTCTGGTGTCAGTGCAATAATTGTTTTAATCACCAGTGCAATTATATCTGACCACAGCTTTTTGACATCAGCTCCCCTGGAAGACAGTCTGCACAGAATGCTTGAAAAAGTCCTCTTGCTGCCAGTGTTTACGCTGTCAGAATGGATGAAATTCCCACTATGGATGTTTAGTGAATAGTTGGTTAAGTGCATAAAAACCTGGTGCAAATTTTTTAGAGTGGGTTCTTGATAGGGCTCTGTACAAAATCTAGAAAGTCCATCTTTGGCTATATAAATCTCTAAGGGTTCTAAAGATTTCAGTAAGACATAAAGACGAATATCAAATTTCAGTTTGTCGACAAGCAGTGGTTTGCAAATATATTCCTGGACCACAGCCAGCCGGCTCTGGACGCTTCCTGTCAGTCTGATGTCACTTGGGTCTTTAATGAGGTAGATTCCATCCCCCTGGCACCCTCCATCAGGTTTTACAATAAAAGTGGGCTTCCAGGATGGATCGCTGTCTTTCATCATCCGAACCTAGAAGGAAAGGGATTACGCTGAAAGACACTAATTGGGGGAAGGAAGGGCTGATACTATGAAAGCCAACAAACTGCATTCATAAACAAAAATAAACAAAAATAACATGATCACATCACTATATTAGTAAACACCGTGCAAAAAAGACAGAAGGTAAACAGTGCTGACAAGCACAGAGACAAACAAAAAGGTGTGAGTAGGGAATTACTAGTACAGATCAAAGGTCATTTTATTTAACAAGCCATTGTATAAATTATTTCAGGACCTCTTTTTAATGTTATGTACCCATTTACAGAATTAACTGCTGTGTATTTCATAAGATCCATTTTATTAGTCACTAATGTATATGAAACTGCAAAGTTAAACTTTCATGCTGCATTTTGAACAACTACTGACAAAGATAATCATTAACCTAAGGAAAGGCACTGTATTTATTGAGGTATGAATGCAGACAAACAGTACCAGAAGGAAAGAAAGTAAAAATTTGGCACTGACAATACCTTTTTCCACCACTGAATGTTTTTCACAATCAGATTCCCAGTGTTCGTAAAACTAACGAATATTGAGCCATGTACAGATATTAAGAAAATACCACAAATTTACTCAATAAAGCAGAGAGTTTACGCCTCAGTTGTTACCTACCACCATTCCCCAAAATGAAGGGTTTTCTAAATTACACCAGAATTCCCCTCGGGCCTGGCCTGCGATTACTACCTTTCTATCCAGTGCAAGATAAAAAACCATTCTATCATGATTTTGACAACTCATCTCAGTGGCTTTGGTTTGTATTAGGAAGATCTGTTCACAGAACGTGACAATTCAGATGCTTTCTTTGGATGTACCTAGTGTGAAATCAAAGGGAGGAAAGTTGGTGGAGAATGGGAGATGTCTAGTACCAAATGAAAACCTTTGGATGAATCTACAAAGCACTCCATGCCTGGCCTGCCGTTTCCTCAAGCTAGTGCACATGTTCAATCTGTCGTCAGATGTTCACCACGGCTGTGCTGGTTCAGTGTGAAACACAGTGTGCTCTAGTGCATGTCCTCGCCGACAGCCAACACCAACATCTACACTTTATAATGCATTTTAATACGCAAAAAGCTTAGAAAAGTCACTACACGAGATACATTTCACTTTCACAGAGAAATGCTTCCAGTTTGCAGATTTTTTTTTAAATAATGTCAAATACTCCTTACTGCTAACAACTTAAATTAATAGATTAATTCCGGAAAACATTTTTTCCAAAAGAAACACATTGGCAATTGAATTTACTACGTTTGGGTGATGGGAGATGCCCCTACTAGGAAGGAAACGGAAGGTAAGAAATGTTGACACCTAACACTCTGTGAACATGTATATAAAGATCATCAAGACATAGGAACAGCAAGAAAAGGAGAAAGGAGAAGAAAAAAAGGGAAGGTTAGCAAAGCAGTACCTTTCAGTATCAATTTCTTTCCATTGCTTGTAGTGCCTTGCCATAAAAGATCTCTGTTAAAGTCAACTTTAATACTTTCTAAGAACATTGCTGGAGGACTATATGACCTATTTCTGTATTGTTTACAGCAGTGTGGACCTCGATACTCATGTATCCAGTTCTCCTGCCGCTTTGTAGATATCCATGAGTACAGTACAAGCCATTATACCCATACCTGAGGGGTTATGCACACCGTGCCCTAGCTTCTTGGGGCGTATGAGGGAAATGGTTTACCACAAATAGACAGTGCGATAACAGTGATGGGGAAACAGCCATGGTTTGTCACAACCTCACTGTCCTACAGAACCCCAAATGTGGCCTTGGTAAGATGAAACACAAAAGTAAATTATAGGGTTACGGAGAGGTGTCTGCCTCCTCACACCGCAGGTGAGAAGAATAAAAAGAGAAAAGATCTAAAACTCAGATCTAGATCCAAATGTCTCAAATTCAAAAGACAGTTGAATCTGAACTTCTTGTTCAGTCCAACTGCCATTTCTACATACTGACACCAGCAGTTTCATTCCTGGGGCCTAAATAGGACTTGGCACTAACAGACCACAGCCTTTTATAGAAACTATCTTCTTGGAAGAACAGTAAACATATTTGGAGTTTTCTTTCCTAACAAATCAGTTATTTCATCTATGAGAAAATTAGATAATCCCACCTGAAACAGATTGTTAATAGTTTGCAGTCCAAAACATGATTATGATGATAAGGTTATTTTGGCCTTTGAACGCGTTAAACTGATACACTGATGTAGCAGGGAGTGTCTGGAGGCTGATGTCACTCCCAACTGGATACAGTGAGTCAGAATTAAACATGGCACCAATAACTAACCGCTGGATTCAAATCTGCACTTTTGTAAACAGCATATATTTACTCAAAATGCTCTCAAAAAACCCCCAATATAATTAAGAAACCTTTTTACATCAGTTAAAAGAAGAATTACACCATCTAAACTGCCTACAAAGCTTACATTCCCAAGAAGCAAACCTAAACTTTGCAAGCTTCAATGCATTTTATTTGAGGGTGAAAAAAATCAGGAAGACATTAACTAGGTCACCGTAAGGGCCTGACACATCTGCTGAACATCAGACCCTTCATGTCATGTGCATATTTCCCACTGCCTAAATAAATTTTATTTTATCTACTACTTGTATAGCAAAAGTAAGGACTGCAGAGATTTGGATGCGTCAGAAGTAAAATTGAGAAAGAAATGAAGTCAGGAAGGATTGAGAGTTATCTTAGATGAATTTTAAAAACTATTCATAATATACGGCATGTTTTACAACATGTAGCAAGGAAAGAATAAATGCATGTTTAAGCCAGTGTGTTAATGTGTCTCAGTGTTCAGAAGCATAGGAGGAAAAAGCAGCCACCTGAAGTATGGGCTGACCGAAGACCCATGTGCCACGTCTCCAAATCCCATCAGCACCAGCGGCGCTCACCGCTATCGGAAGCTGTTTGGCAAGTGGAATGTGAATGTAGAGACCCAACCCGCACATACCAAGAACAAGAAGAAAACCCAAGGGAAGTGGTATTACTTGGCAACTGGTTTGGAGGTCAAGGATTGAGCAAGCAGTGGAAAATGAACTGCCGCATTATCCTCTCAGGCAGCCCTTTAAGTTCATGGTAAAGCAACAGGACCCTAGTGAGAAAGCCTCTGTAGCTCCTCCAGCTCTATCACTGTTCTCTGCCTGTAGATAAAGTCCCTACTGGTGTAAATAGAATAGCACTGCATTCACAGATATTTAGAAGGAAATAATTTCTTAGAGCACAAACTGTAATTTATCAAAATGCAACTGTAAAATCCAGGTTTCAGTGAATAGACGCTGAAGGACCGTAGCTCATGAAACTGCTAACAGCACTGGCACAGGGAGCCCTAACAAAGAACGCAGCTAAAGAAAATGCAGAATGCAAGCTAACACGTTTATCAGCTACTCATGGGATTCAGAAGAATAAAGCACTTAAAATCTCTTCTTTTCAAAAGAGAGGGATGGCACAGTACAGACCACTCGTTTCTTGCATTCACATGTTTTATGGCACCAGACCTGCAGCTGCCATTCTCTCCATTCAGACAGACACATGCTGAAGGAAGTCTGTGATCTGGTTTTACACAGGCCTGCAGCTCGCCAGCAACAACTGGAGATTGACTTTAAGAAGCCTGAGGATACAAGCTAGCAAAGAAAAAACAATCAATTGCCTCCATCAGCCCTGGCACTGCAGAATAAAAAAGTCAGCACACAGGAAGAGGCTGAGCACTGGTCAGATCATCGTGAGTTTTGGACAGCACCCTCTGCTGCAACTACATTAGGCTGCTGACCCACACGAGAGGAGCAGCTCTGCTAGCAGTGATGTTCCCAAGGCCTGAAGGACTTCTGGCTCCATCCCATCCAGTTATTTCTTTCACTGAGAATCACACTGCTAACAGCCTTCCTACTAACTAACGCACAAACGCAAGACTAATTATTTAGACTAGGATTCTTCTTGTGGACAAGTGTCAAACTCACTCAGTGAAAGATCCTTCTTCAAAATAGGTCACTTTGACAGATAAAACGCCACAGTGGAGATCAGGTTTACATAAACGGTGCATTAATACATAGGTCCAAGTAGATCAGCAGACCTAGATGTGCAAAGAAGGAAAGCAGGATTTATGCCCTAGCCATTTGACAACTACAGAATAATCTTCCCCTGACGTGACATTACTTTGCATATTAGGGGATTCTCCCCAGTTCACAGGTTAAGTCAGCATCCCAGAAAGATATCCCTCCACAACTAAACATACCTTACTATGACTGCAGTTGCACGTACGAAGCGCCAGTCACGATCTACTGGGGCAGAAAGTAATAAAGAACCTCTGTGAAACCAGCCGGGGCAATCTGCCTCCCGTTCCCATGTCTGTTGTTCACGCCTCAGGCTCCTTCTGCTCTGCTACAGCAGCACCTTTTCAAAAAAGATAATGCTTTCTGGGGACTATTGTTAAAGATGCAGCAGCAACCTGCTTTTGAAGGCCTGCCTTTCAACAATCACTGGCCTCATAGATCTCCCACTTAACTCCTTCCATTTAGCTGGAAAGGAAATAATTTTCTCCATCACTTGCTAGTCCATTTTCTGATGGACCAGAAGGCCTGGATATTATTCAGGCCTTCTAGTCCATCAAAACTTACACATGGCAGATGAAGACACAACGGTGGGGAAAGGGGGAACAGTAATCCAGAGTCAGCCTGTTTTTCAGCAGCTTGACTGTCTTGAAGAAAGCAGATGGTTTCTTGATCTTCAAGGAAATTCCTGACAGTTATCTTCAAATTCTCCACAACCCCCTCAACTACAGCTTTCAAATTCTCATTACAAGGAGGCTTGTCCAGACTTAGAAAAGTCAGTCACGTAAGGAAATTAGTTCATATGAAATGAGATATTTCTGTGTACTTAGCCTGACAGAAGGATATTATCTTTAAAAACATGTTAACCATTTACAGTCAACAGCAAGAGGAGACTAGGATGTCTACTGGTATGAAAATCTGATTCAGTTGTGGGTTTCCCTTTCATGAGGAAACACAGGCTGAATGAATATAGCGTTCTGAAAAAAACACATATAATGGGCTAAAAGACTTGACAGCACAAAGACTAGAATATTCATGTCCATGCCTAAGAGGTATCCAAAAGCTGAAAATCTGATTAAACCACCAAAAATATATGCTGTGATGGAAATTAAACTGTCCAAATTAAATCTTATTAAAAAATAAACACACTAGGCCTATTCATCATCCTCACAGACAACAAAAAGAGTATGAGAGCAATCAAGGCTCTGGTTTGAGTCCCAAGCTAGTTGTTTTTCAGAAATTGGAATTTTCCTATCAGAAATAAGTTCTTATCGCACACATTCCAACAGATTCTTCTCCGTTAGTGAAGGGGTGATTACTGTAGCACTGAGATATTTCCTTACCATCTTCTGTTATGGTGACACATTAATACAGAATGTTTTAGAAGGCAAAAAAATAGGTGAATGTTGAAAATAGGTAAATATATATTTACTTAGTAAAATTAACTTTTAAGCCCTTGTTAAAAATACCTATCACCATTTCAGTTTAATACAAATGACACTAAGGGAACTACCATTTTGTTGATATTTCCCAATATAAAGGTCATTCCCAACAAACTTAGGAGCACAGCTCTCCCGCCAATTACTGGCTAATTAATATTAGATAAGCTGCAGTGCTTTCTACCTGGATTTAGGGATGGGGTAAAGTGAGAAAAGGTAACAGCATTTGATTTAGTTATTGATACAAACGTATACTAAAAGTTCACAATTACATCTATAAGTGAGGCACGGTAAGAATATTTGAGAGAGAAATTGTTACTGAAATATTGTAGCGCTTCAGGAGAAGGCAGCGAGCTTGAAATTCTCACGGAGTTTCTTCTTTCAGTAGTCATTTCTATTTCAGGCATAAAATCTCATAGGTGTTCATTTCTCAGCCCAGTCCTTTGCAACAAAATCCTATACTACAAACAGCACCAAACAATCTTCTCCTGTCTAACCTATACCTACACTGACTCAGAATTTGTGACTTTTCATAATTAACTATGCCCTAAAGGACGTGAACACTACTAGCAGCGAAAGAATAGCAACAAGCATTTCAGCATGACACACCTAGGGCTGCACGCTCAGTAGCTGCAGCCCATGACCATACAGCTTTACTTCCAGAAGTATCAGAGAGGGCTAAATCTTCTTTTGCTCAGGTAAACGTGCACATGGCATTCACGTATTCAAGCGTATGCCAGTTCCTATAGGGGTATGGCTAATATGCAGGCACCACCAATGCTGTATCGTACTTGCTTGACAATAAGCTGAAAATTCAGTCTGAGAGTTGGCATTTCCAACAGCATTAGGGTCCCTTGGTTGTAAAGCAAACAAACACACCTATGAACAAACAAACAACAGAAGAGACTGGAGAGCTCCTACTGAGAACTCATGAAACTGCAAGTGAAGACTGTTCTGAACCATTTATGGTTCACAGTGGATTTGGAATTTTTCATTTTGTATTTTTCTTGTTTTGGGAGGGTTACATTACAAACTTGTCTTAAGTAGAACATAAACTCTTACAACATAAAATATAATGTTTGATAACAAAAACTATGCTTTTCTCAAACACAGATGGAAGAACATATGCAAAGGAAACTCCTAGGAGTGTGTTACTGGACATCTGTTATTCTTGGAACAAAAACCGAATCATTTTCACTCCAGTAACCGTTCAACCAGAGAAAAGTATTTATTTGCAGTGCCACCTGCTGACAGCGTGCAGGTCTGTGCATTTAACCTGATGTACCCACCACATCGCTACACGCTGCTCAGTTAATCGGTGCTTTGCAACAGAGACAGGCACCATTCCCCAAAGAGTCATCGCTAGAACCCCAGTGCACCACTTTGAAAGTTTACTTCCCGTTATTTGCCGTTATCTACCTGTCATTGCTAATCTGGCTGGATAATTTACGCTCCTTTTACAAATCGGTCTTACATCTAAAGCAATAAGGCTGAAGTACTGTTGGAATTTTATTCATTTTTACCATTGCTAGCAGTGCCATGGCCATGGCCCAGCACACTTGAAGAGTATATATTAAAAGATGTTCATGGATTTAATCGGATTGTGGATATGGTAATTATCTTAAAAGTAACACAGAGTATAGAAGTCTATTAAAGTCCATACCTTTTTCTCTCACTTTTCCAAGCAGAGGATACTGTAGAATACAAGAACGCACTGGGCGAGTCAGGCAGGGTTAAAACAAACACATACAATATTTTAAAAAATATTTGTAATAACAGAGCCAAACACCAACACACAGCATCACTTTTTTTTCCAAACAAGCTGAAAAAGAATGGCATTTTAATACATTCCGAGTATTTAAACAAAGCAACAGTCTGACAAGAGATCCAAACAAACAAATATTCAGGAAGATGCCAGTACAGTTAACAACACACAGTACAAAATGCTCTTTTGCAGGATTTGGATAGAACAGGCTGGATGGACTAAAAAGACTTCAGGACAAAGGATCTGGCGAAGTACCACACCCAGTCTGTACTGGAGCTTCCCCAGCCCTCAGCAGAATATGCAGGAAAAGGGCTTGTGGTTCTACCGTGTTTAATTTTCAGACACCTCTTCTGGCATTGCAGAGAAGCATAATTGGTTTTAAGTTTATTCTAGAACGTAACAAACAAGAGCAGTTCATCCAGACTATGTCTGATCTCAGGGAAACTGCAAATGATGTCATCCACAGCACCCCAGTGTGACGTTAAATAATCCGGTAGGTATGAAAAACTAAAGAATGGCATGGCAACAATATCCAACAAGTTATACTATTCTGATAGTAAAAGTAATCTACCTCAGCCACAAAGAGGGGAAATTCTTCTGGTAGAATCCAGGATCGAGGATAGAAGTTATACTCAAGAGGAAATAGATCTTGCATTGTTCGCACTGCCCGACTCAGTGTAATTTTACGTACCATCTCTGTCATGCCTGGGAAAAGAACAGACGGTGTCTAAAGCGATGAAAAATATGCACTGAAGTCTCATCCTAAAAGTAAATTCTTGTATCATTACTCACCCTACTGGTAAGGCACTCGCAGTCATTGCTTTCAATAAAGCTGAAAACCTTTTAAAATTTAAAATCTGACAAAATATTTGTAGCATTCCCCTGCCATATCTCATATCGTATGTATTACTGTGTCATATTAGAAAATAATTAATTATCAAAAATACAGCTCAGAATAACAGAGGGAAAGCTTTAGTCAAATAGTAACTACTGTCTTTGCCATAATCCAAAATTATGCCCTAGCCTGCTATCGTTCCAGGAATAGGTAAAAAGGTCATTTCAATATAATCAACTGCTTTGTGTTTACTTTGCATTCATTTAAGAAACCACATCAGAAAGGTTATTTTGTGAGCAGCCAAACTTAGCTGCTTTCCTGCAGCTTTGAATCTCGTGCTTGGATCATGCCCTGTCCAGATCTGCATGAGCTCCCCTAGGAGCTCTTCCCAAGGTCGGGGCATTCAGGGTTACTCTCATGTTGTTTATTTGTTTTCAGATATTACACCTTATAAGGTTTGTGCTGCAGCTTCTTTCTCAGTGAGAACATCATCTGTGGGCTTCTTTCCCACATGGTCAGCAAATTTCCCCAAAACCTACAGGGACTCAGTAGACTGACTGCAAACCCCTGTTGAGTGCGGTTTATGTTGGCCAGAAGGTTCCAAAGGTACGAGGAGGACATAAAGTGACAGAGAACCACGTGTATTTGCTGAAGTCCTATTTCCATTGGGAACATGACTAAAAAGCTATTTTTATGGAAAAGTTTCTAAGTCTTTCTGAGGATTGACCCTTTCAAATTCTTTGAATCTCTCACAAGTAACAAAGAAAACCATCAAGATCTCTTCAAAAGAAAGAATTTAGTAAAACCCAGCATTAAGTTAGGGCAATATTCCTGGAAATCAGGTCTAGTTTTGAAGGACTCTGGTTTTGACTACTGTGCAGGCCACTCGCTTATGATGCAGAAACCAGAATACAGAGAGGGTAACATTCATCTGAGACAGATTTAAACCACCAGGAAACTACACCATCCGATACTCGAGTGTGAACTTCCCACGGACAGAAGAAAGTCAGGGTAAATAAAGCATAAAGTTTGATAGCTGAGGGTTCTTACTCTCAGAGCATACTAACAGCAGCAATAAATCTGAAGTGAAGGGCTTAGATAAGTCAATACCTAAGCTCTTAGCTCTTATTTAGAGAGATCTCAACAGGGATTAAACAAGAAAAAAGGGAGCTTAAAATAGTAGGAGAGTCATCATAAGATGAGGGCTGACATGAACTCTTCAATATTAAAAAATCCATTTGAGGAACTCCGCTTCCAGCTTCTCCTTGAGATAGGCCAGAGTACAAAACAAAGCAGATTCTTTCCACTTCGAATCAAAACCAAATCCAAAGATATGGCACTGTTATCAATGCTAGATAACAGACAACAATTGCATACTTCACTTAAATTATAGCCTAACACTCTTATTTTCCTGAATTCATACACATGAAGTATTCTTTGCATCAAACACACCTGCTCTCCAAAACAAATTTCTGCTCAGAAATTGTTCAAAACACCTATTCTGCTATTCTTACCCCCAAGCAGAAATCCCCTACCAAAACCAATAATAGGCTAAAAATACTCATCAGCTGATTAAGCTGATCATTCACACTGAAAAACAGTAAAACACAGGAATAGTTAAAATAATCATGTTTATAAAGCATTTGTTTAAAGTAGAAACAGAAGTAAGGTACCTGGAAACTTGTTGACTTGACCTGAGAATATATCATTATCATGAAATGATACCCCATGCCAATAGATATCGCACGGCAAGCGTCTGCCGAAAGGAAACTGGAAAAAGAGAGAGGGGACAAGTTTTGAAGCAAACTGGCAACACCTGTTCACTCCTTACTTTTCTAAGTGATCATATTAAGCATAAACCATTCGAGAACAGTCTTCCGACTGTCAAAGAAAACATGCTCTATATTTTGGTTGCAAAACCAAGACTATTCTGATCAGTTCAAGACTCCAGAAAGTTCAAGATGTGAACAAGCCGTGAAAGGTTTCTAGAAACTAAGAACAAATGGCTGAGAGGCGTGATCTGTACTGAGAAACAAACCCAGTTTGTTATCAACCACAATTAAGGCATGATTAATTTGTAATTTAAAATACTATTACAGGGAATAAAATTTCATTAAGCAGCACTTAATTCCAGCACATGAAGGCACAGCAACAGCAAGTGCTACAGCTGGGAAGTAAACAATCTCTGATGACGTTTTGGGTTGGGTTTTCTTCCTTCCCCAGTTCAAGGGATGATAAGCAACCATCGAGGGACAGAAGCGCTAGAGGTCACGGAGGAATTGTCATTACTGGTAGTTACTAAATCAACTCCTATTCTTAAAAAGATCACCATTTAATGCCGGGAGTCTCATGGCTTGTATTTGTGCTCCCCCTCTGCAGCTTGGTAACCCAAATCCCTTCCCCAGATTGCACCCGGACCCGCGGCGGCCCCGCACATCCATGTGCTCCCCGCTGGTCTAGCCCGAGCACTACATTTCTGCTCCCTAGAACTTTATTTCAGGCAATACATGTAGTCAGTAATACTGTTGTATATTAACAGTAAGTTGTAACTGCAAAGCACTTTCTCAGTAAGCTGACTTATGTTGGTGTCCAAGCTGCAATAAATTTAAAATGGATATTCAAAGCAAGATATTTAAGTTAAAAAACTATATTATTCATTTTTATATATTCAGTTATATGTACCAATGTACACAGTATCAATACCTTTCTGGTACTAATAGCCTCTAATTAAAAGAAAAGCTTACCATTTAATTAATCGTTCCTTGAGCATATATATTTCAACTAGTAAGGACTAAGGCAATTATTTCAACAACATTAAGTATTCCAACGACTTAAGAGCTTCTTGTCCCATTCACACAAGATTTCACTATGAATTGGAACACCGTATAGTTTGTTTTCTATTATCAAAAAGATCAACCTTTTTTTAAGCAGCCTGAAGAGCTCTGAAACAGCGCTGCCAATTACTGATCGGAAGTTTCTAACAGTAGCAAAGTGGTTTAAAAAACAACCTAGCAGCAGTAAGAACAAAAGCCCCAAGAATTAGCACTGTCAACAATCCAAAATGAAAACATTACTGTTTGAAATCAAACATTTGTAACCCATGTTATAACAACAATAAATAATTAGTTTTGTGTAAAAAAGGTACTCTTCCACACTTGTTCTCTTAGACACAGTCCCATTCATCGATCCAAAAAGCCATTTTATCTGCAGCTCCACGTAGATGCCTTTTAAATACCTCATGAAATACATTCACAAGAATGTCTTCTATTATTAGGCTACATCTTTCTCAAATGAACATGCTGTATTTCTGTACACAGCATTTTTAGCACACGTTTGCATTAAATACCTACCACCATCATCACGCAACGACTTCAGTACCACTTATTGAAAAAACTGCGGTATTTTGCAGAAACTACTTGTTCTTTACTCCAAATTTATTTTTTCTTGCCGTAAAACAGTTCTTTAAACACTGGAATTTTTTTTTCAATGTGACAGAAAAAGGAATCTCAAAGCTTTTGCGTGAATTGCTTTATTTGCTACTTTAATTAAAATTTCAGTTTCCTCAGTAAATAGCCTTGAAAAATGAATTTAAAATGCTAATTGAGCAATGCATCCTTTCTCTGCTCCCTTACTCACAGGGACGAGATACCCAATTTAACAGAGCCAGTGGATCCTTCACTTATTTCATTATTATTCAGCCTGCAAAATCTGTTTTTGTACAAGTGAAAATTAATCCTGTTAGGCTCTGAAAGACAATCAGTGGCCTTAACCTCTCTCCACAGGTATATCCAGAATACAGATGCAGTGTTAGGTCTCAGAGCGTCCTTCCCACTAAAACCTGAACCATTTATTTCTTTATTAAATGAAATCGGAATGAAAGGAATGACATTTGCATTTATATAACACCTTTCATCTACAGAGGATATCAAAGCACTTTACAAACACTGCACAGAAAGCATTTCACAGCAGATGAAGAGCGAACACCTCTGGACTGGAAAACGGAAGCACTGCATTAGCGATTCCGACAGCACCACAATGTCCCTACCCCTGACAAATCAAGATTATTTGGATAAATCCAACAACAGGATCAAACTCACCTCCTGAATGAGCTGGGAAGGATTCTTTACTGTCTGGACTACAGTTTTACATGAGAATAGTGTTTGGAAAGGAACAAACGAGTTCAACTATTTGGCTCCCTCTGGCAGTGTCAGGCAGATTAATTTATATCTTGTAGAAGAGGCCTTTCCGCCACCTCCCCAGCTCCTGGTGCAGGGGATTAGCTAAAAAGAAAGGTGGATGCTTGAAGCAGTCCTCTGTTCTCATCAGAACTTGTCTATGGCTACCTGGTCTCAGCTGGAATAGCCTCAGGTCTGTGCTAAGTGATGCCAAAGCCAAGGTGCTCACAGCCGTGGGGGAACGGGGCTCGTACGCGTGCCTGGAGACATCCTCGCTGCCGTGCCCATCCTGCCCAGAAAACCCGAGCGTCTGCTCCCAGGATCAGTCGCTGCAAACAACTTCCAGGTTGCAATCAATTCACTAACTCTTCGAAAAAATGTATCTAAAATCTCTCTTACCCAGAGCTGGGGGGCATTTGTCAGAACAAAAAACCCCAGGAGCCACAAAGGGAACAGAGTTGTTTTCACAACTTTGACACGATTAATAATCAATCACAGTCAAATTGGTCTGACAGGTCATTTCTACCTTTTGATTGGAAGCCAATAATTTAAATTGTCTCACGGGTCACATCAGTCTGTTCCATCATGTTTAATGACAAGTTAAATGACTCTTGTCTTCTAGTCAGCTTTTCCCAGCGTAAAATTTCAAACTATTTTTACGCCTCCATGCAGCCACTGAGCAGCGAGACAAATGAAACGCTTAATGCTGGGATATTTGATGCCTGAGACATCTGCTTCTTCCATTTTCCTGGTAATTGAAAGCTAGGTGAAGAAATAATTTATTAAGTGATGAATAAACTCAGGATGCAAGCTCAATTTGTGCCCATTATTTCATTTGGCATATCATGTTCATTTAAAGAATATGACACACTAGATCAGATACTCCCATCGCTAGATTGGACTAATTGCTTCAGTGGCACGCACATTAAAATTCTGCAATGCTTTTTAAAAGGTCCACCCTGTGTGTTACCCCCAGACAGGGCTGTCATGGCTGATAATTTAATTTCCTCAAAATTCCCACAGCTGAAAAAAAAGGAGGGTGTTTTTTTGTCTTTCTCTTCTGATAACAGACTCTCAATAGGCAAATTGCTCTGCTCTCTCTCGAACTCTTTCACCTCTTCCTCATGTATCAGTGCCACAGGATAAACTGTGCACCAACATTATCCATGTTTAGAGCGGTTTTTGTTAGTTTGTTTGGGGTTTTTTTGTCTTACAGTGGCATTTACCATATGTTAAATCACTAAAATCAACTACTACCATGTGGACAACTCTGTAATCACACAGTGCATTATGTCTTACTTCTACAAACCATCCGGGAGCACATTGCCATAATAGATTATTACCCTGACTTGCTGGAAGAGCTTTGTTTCAGTAACTACAGCAAGGAGATTTCAGAAGTACAACTTAAACCAAAAACCAAACCTAAAGCCTGTATGACACTGCAATAACGCTATCCATTAGATAAAGTTACCAATAAAGCCTAATATAGTGTCTCCTGTCCAACAAAATATTCAAGCGAACACATCCAGCAGCAAACGGAGAAGAACAGAAACAAAACAAAAGCAGCAATGGGAAAAAAAAACCAAACATAAAAGTAGTAGTGAGGGAAAAGGAGGATCAAATATACTAAATCAAAGCCCAAGGTGCAATCACCTTCAAAAGTAGTATACACGGGATGACAATAGAATACCAGCCCCTGAAACATCATTATTTAAAATATATGTATTTCATTACTACTTCCATGGTCTTTTTCCCATTGTTTTTATGGATCCTACGAGAAACAACATACGTGTTCCCTCTGCTGGTCCTGCTGTAACAGTGGAACTATTTCCAAGGCTCTTCGGCCATCAGTGCTGGTTGTTTGAACAGATACTGTAGTGCTATTTTTCTAAACACTTGGAAGGAAGAGCTTTCAGAATTACATGCAACTTTAATAAAATAATTTCCCTTGGATTT
This sequence comes from Phalacrocorax aristotelis, assembly GCF_949628215.1. Taxonomy (NCBI): domain Eukaryota; kingdom Metazoa; phylum Chordata; class Aves; order Suliformes; family Phalacrocoracidae; genus Phalacrocorax; species Phalacrocorax aristotelis. The sequence continues at coordinate 11,076,684 of NC_134292.1, forward strand.
CTCTTCTCAATGTTGTTTATTTTTCTCTTCAAATCTAGCCAAGATCTTGTCTACTGATTCCCTGTGTCTACTGAAGTCTGCTAGCTTGAAATCAACAGTTTGTCTTGCTCCCATCCTAGAAGACTCTCACTTTCTTATTCACCCCAATGTAAAAAGTACTAGTTAAGTCTCATAGCTAATATTGGTTCCCCTTTCATTAACTCCACCTTTGGGGGGGGGGGGGGGGGGGGGGGGGGCGGACACCAAACCCAAAAACACCTGATCTGACACACATACATTGATAAGAGAAAATACTTTAACGGAAGATAATGTTACATTCATACATATTAACATCTTTATTATAATATAATTTGAAAAATTTAGGGAAATACATTACAGTGACTTGCTTACAAGGAATTCATTACTAGCCACTAGATGGTACGGTCAAATTGCACAAAATTCCATATTTGGTCTCCTCTTTATTAAGAGTATGAAGTGGCTAGAAGGGGAAGCAACAGACAAAATGGAAAATATTGACAAAACTAATGGATAGAGGAGAAAGGTGATTGAGGGAGACAGTAAACAAAGAAAGATAAAGCAAAGCCAAAAGCAATTGCTGCTGTGGGAGAGCAGGAAGGAGAACGCTGATGCGGCAGTGCAGATATTGAAGAGAGAAATAAGAGCATGTGAAACAAGCCAATTTGCAGGCCAGAACAGCAAGCGTGGAGAATCCAGGGGATAAGATATGCGAAACAGTAAAAGCTCAGGAAACAGAAAAGGCAAAATGAACGAATAAGTATGGCTCATTACCAACATACTCTGTGAGGCTAACTTAAATCAGTAATTCAGAAACACTCACTGGAATGGCACCGGGACTCCGAACATAAAACAGCCATAAGAGCCAAGAAATAAAGTGTGAAGTCCCCCTTGCTCTGTATGTCACCGAGCAAAACACAGAGCAAGGCTGCTGACAGACACTCCACAGGTGCAGAGGGGTAAAAAAGTAAGCGTAAGAGGTGTTAATTTCACACCCCTGGTATTTCATTACTATTTTGCCCTAGGAGCAGGAGTTGAGAACTGGAGATTTTGTGCAATGAGATTTTTTAATTCTCCCACTGGATTTAAATAAAAAATATCTTGAAATAAAGTTTTATGAGGACTTTATTATGAGAATGAGAAGGCATCACTCTTCCTGGCAACAAGCATATATATCTTCATGATATTAGGCATTTAGGACGTTATGAATAAACACAGGTAATATTTACTGCCACTCAATCCTCCAGAAAATAAATTTGTGGTGTTTAACTCTGAGGTTAGGAACAACACAGAATATACTTTCCTCTCCAAGTCTGTAAAAATTTGTTAAATAAAAAGCATCAGGTGCACAAATATATTAGTGTCTTGTGAGCGGGTACCCCAAAGACAGCTTTGTGAACCGTGGCAGGTGCCATAGACCACGCTGCAGCACCTCAGCTCCGCACACAGAGAAACAGTTCATCCTCAGGTTTTATCCTTCAACTTTATGGCCCCTCCAGCTTCCCTCTTCCAACTGGATTATACAAGTACTCTTTTTCTTACAGAAGTTCCTCGAAAATCTCCTAGACGCCATCTCAACTTCTATAAAGTAATTTATAAAGTTATTACAGAACGAAAAATCTTTACAATTCGAGAACAATTTAACATCTATAATAAGATACATATTAGAAATCTCCTCAGGATTTAAATCCGGAGTTCCAAAGCATCAGTTTTGTGCCAGCTCCCATGTTGCCTTGACCCCAGGTCCAGAGAGAGGCCGACACTGAACTCCTCACAGAGCACAGAGAAAACATATGACTCAAGCTGTGAAGGGGGAAAAAAAAAACCCCAACATATCTTCTCTACATACAATAACTTAGAAGGCTAAAGCCTGTAACGCATGCTTTATCAGGTGGTCTAATATTATTTAATTCACACATAATGCTCTTTGACACGCCTTCAAGATAATCTGCGATGCAGAGGCTTTGCCGTCGGATCAGACGGCTGATCTACCAGGTCACACTTTTTTCTCTCCACTGTCATGAGCCTTATTTCACATACCCGTATGATGAGGGAAGGGTGAAAGAAATGCAAATTGACACAACACGCCAAACGTTTCTACACAGGGGTAGGTTTCTTTCTTGCCCTTTCCAGTGATCGGTTTAAACTTTGAAGCGTAATATCCGATTACCCCTATTTTGGCTTGCATAACTGGCGAGGGCAGTCTTCATCATGGATCAGATCAGCCTCCAGACTGCATATTCTCATTAGAAATAACCCCAGCGCCGAGACGACACCCGCCGGGATGGGCCCCCGGCTGCCGGAGCCTGCTGTGGCGCCGGTTCAGGGAGGCAGAAGGAGGAGGAGGAGGGAGAAAACGCTTTGCCAGAGGCAGACCTCAAGGCAAAGGAGGGGGGGCTTCCCCAGCACCGCCGGCGGAGCGAGGGGAAAGGCCGGAGCTGGGGCCGCCGCCGAGCCGGGGGCTGCCGGGGCCGGGAGGGGAAGGTGGCAGCGGGCAGAGCCCCAGGAGCCTCCCGGGGGCCGGGCGGGCGCTCACCTCCCTCCAGCGCAGCTGCCGCAGGCTGATCTTCAGCGCCTCCAGTGAGGTCTTGGCCTTGGAGCTGTCTACCGTGACGCGGGGTCGCCGGCCGGTGCGGCCCCCCTCCTCACCCCCGCGCCGGCCCGGGGCCCGCCGCCCCCTGTCCCGCACCGCCCGCCCTCCCGGGCCCTGCGGGCCGGCACCGCGGCGGCACCGCTCCCGGCCGGGCGGCGCCCCTTCCTCCGGCGGCGCCCCGGCGGGCTGGCGGGCCTGCGGCTCCTCCACGGGGAGGGCCGGGGACCCCGGGGGCTCCTCCGCCTCCCGGGCCGGGGCGCAGCGCTGCGGCGGGGCCCCGGCCGGCTCCATCCCGCGGCGCTGCCTCGGCCCGGCCGCCGCCGCCGCCCCCGCCCGTTGCCATGAGAGCGGAGCGGCGGACGGGCCCCGCCAGGGCCCAATCGCCGTCCGGCGGCGAGTCCCGCTCGCTCCGCCCCACCGGTAATGACGTACTGTAGCCGCCTCGGCCATTTTGGGAGCGGGCAGAGCCGCCGGCCTCTTCCGGGGAGGCCATTTCGTAACGGTGCGGGGCAGCGCGGCCATCTTGGAAGTGGGCGGCGGCGGCGGGCGGGAAATTGCTCCCGTGGGTGGTGGCCGCCCTGCCGCGGCAGTCACCGCCTCAGGCCGGCCCTGTGGATGTGGCCGGCTCTGGCAGCCGCTGCCTTTGCTACCGAAAACCCAGCCCAAGTGGCTTGGAAATTAAATCCATTCTTTACTGCGTGGTGGAGTGATTTTCACGTGAGGCGGGGGCTCCGAGACCCCGCCTCTCTGCCTCAGACCGACACCGCGGCTCAGCTCTTGAGTTTCCTCACGCTCGTCCAGTAATGACCAACTTGCTGTCCTGGACTAACGCCCACTGTGTGGTTTGATTAGTTTCTGTATTTTCTTGAATTGTTTTTAATCAAAAGTACCCTGGAAAGCTCATGCTGGGGCGTGCGGCTGGCAGAGCAGCACTGGGCCTCTCGCTCCGAGGCGGGAGCGTGGGGTGCGTTGACTGAAGGGCCGAAGATGTACTGGAAACGTCTCCTAAGACGTGTGTTTACATGGTCTGCTTAGTGTTGCAGAGTGTCAGCTGAATATCGTGCTGCTAGAGTCACTTCAGTCTCTGGATTTTAAACACAGAAATAGACTGAGTCAAACGCACAGCAAGAAAATAGGAAAACCATTTTTACAATGCCAGTAACGGAATAAATAGTCTTACCAGCAGTCCTATGAAACCCTCACGATATTAGGTAAGAGGCAGTGAAATTGAGAACCTGTGAGTGAGCCGGCCGTTGTCTGAACGGTAGCAAAAACAGCTCTGGGGAGTTCAGAAAGTGCAGGGCCGCAGCGGCAGCGCGGGCAGGCGGTGGCGCTGCACCCTGCCAAATACCGGCTGCGAGGGAAAAGGGCAAGAATCAGGATTCTGTGTGAAGGAGCCGTCACTGAAGTCGTCGTGCTCCTGATACGGAGCAGGACCGAAACAGGACATCAGAAAAAATCATTTAAATGAAAGGAAAATTTAAATAAATGCAGCAAAAAAGTTGGGACTTACAGTTATCTGCGAGTTAAAATAAAAAGGTTGAGTTGAGACTAAGCTCCTGAGTGTGGAACTCCTCAGAGCAGGAGGAGATATGAATCTTTCACCCGGCTAGATCAGGCTTTAGGAACATCTGGATTAATCTCTCATTCTCATGTCACATGCTCCCTGGTATTTTACAGGCACAAAGACAGGAGACACAACGTACCAGTAACTGCAGTTCCGTACGTTGGGACCCTTTTCCACACGTCAGCAGTAGTTTATTAAGAAAGTTTAATCACCAAGATACTGTCTTATTTCAACAGCAAACTAGAGCCTCGCTTGCAATCCTAACACTACCCATATTTTTTCAGTGCATCACCCATCTTCTGCCTTTACCTTTGCAGGCAACAAAGTAATTAAAGAATTAGTGTTGTGTCTTACAGTGTGAATTGACCAGGAAGGCTGAGGTCACGTAGTTTGTTATTGGTTGCTCTCAGGTTGCTATTAGACGATGTCTATTTTTTTAATAGCTGTGTCAATTCTTAATTAAAAACTTGGGAGCATTTCCCTGTGTCTGCAGGAGCTCAGAGGGGTCTGTAACTTCAGCAAGCTGATCTGTCCAGGTGGTGTCTCTTCCGTGTCCAGCACCGAAGGGCACATCCTGGTTGTCTCACCAACCACCACCAGATGATGGTGTCTGCCAACTGGAGTGTGATTTTAAATGATGACCTGACTCTGACTGTCTCTTATTTTACTGCCAGGCCCGTGGATGAACGTTTTTTAACATATATTAGAGATTTAGCCTCACCAATGTCAGCAGTGCTGAAGGAAAGCCAGGGAAATAGTTAAGATGGGCCAAAGCATTAAGAGGCTTTGGAGCATAGGAAATACCAAACAAAATTATGGCAAAGGAGAAATATATTTATATCTAATTATTATCTATCTGTATTTCTTACAGGCTAATAATGTACTAGTTGTTCCTCTACCAAAGAAACTGTAATACATCAGATACCTGGTTTGCTCTGTATTGTATGGATAAAACCTTCATTTCATGTTGAGATAAATAGAGATGGTCTGTAGTGTGCAGCATGAAGTCAGGCTGTACATGGTATTCAGGTACTGCAAGGTAGGGGAGTAAAGTATAGGTTGAGTAGTAATAAGGTAGCAAGGTAATGCAGGAGGAGAGTGTATCCTGCTGAATACTGCAAGCTGGATCTAGCAGCAGGAGAGAAAACACATGAAACTTCAGATCATCTGTCCCCTATGAAGAGAGGGGCAATTTAAAGTCACTGTGTACTCTTAAACACAAGCTTATTTCCTGAGACCCTTGCTCAGAAGGAGTTTATAAGAACAAATTGTTACTGTCTTGTGATAACAAGTGAACAAGAATGTGTATTCTGTCTAGACGAACTGTACATCTGTTAGACTGTGCTGGGAAAAATACCAATTTTTTTCTGACTCATCTGCCAGTGTCACAGCGGTGATGGTATTTCTAGGCAGGACAGAACAAAGTGTGCTCTCCCGCACAGGAGGGAGTTTGGCAGAGTATTGGCATACATGTAGAGTTATCGGCACAGTATCACATACCTTCAACAGAGATTTCATTTCAAACCTCACAGTATTTTGGCCTTGTTAGAGTCCCGATCTGACTCGTAATGTAATTTCCCTGTACTTTTATTAGTTACATTCAGATATCTAATGTAACAGAGGTGCTAGTCTAATTTTACGGGAATGGGAGTGGGAAAGGACACTGTTTGATTGTACGCTATTTTACTCATCTCTTAGGCCAACAACTTCACTTTCATTTACCCTAAATTGTAACTTACTGGGTCATTATACTATGACATGGTTAACCTGATGTTTGCATGTGCAAATACGTGCCTTCCCATGATGTGCATAGGTAACGGTCAGATCCAAGGATGAGTCTGCTGATAAAGCAGCTCTGTCGATGCCACCACTGATGGGTAACATACCGGAGTATCACTCCTGCAATCGGCCTGTCTCCCTGAACGGTGCTAGCAGGTACTCTCTGTGTATTTCCAAGAATATTCTCACTGAAAACCTAATTCTAAGAATTACACTTTCACAGCCAGTAAACTGAACAGCATGGGTTTCACATCGTGATAACGTGCTGATCCAAGCAATTCATACTGAGGGTGAACTGTACTGCCAACTCGTGGTATACAGAATTCATGAGTTAGACATGTGAACACACCAAGCTTATGAGTTTAATAAATAACATTTTTCTTAAATCATAAATTTGACTTCTAGTAACCTGGTTACTGAGTCTGGATCAAGATTTCTAGCTTTTATCTAGCATCGTAAGGACAATAAACGTACTCTTTTCCACATGTTTCATTTTTAAAGATAGCCAAGACAAGGAAAACATCAAATAGCATGTAATTTGCAATGAGAACATACAATCTTTTTAAATATCATATAAAAATGGCATCCTGCCAGGGGCAAAATAAGCATGATTTACAGAAATACTTTAATTTTCCATTTTTAAAATGAACACATTCCTCAAGCTATTATATATATATATATATAAAAAAGTTACTTATTAAAAACTATCATCCATGTGTGAAGTTCATAGCTCCTTTTGCGATGATGGTAGGTATCTTTTGTCAGTTGTAATTTCACAAATCAATAAGAAAGCAATGCTTTATAAAATGAAAAGTCAGAAGAAAACATATTTAGTAAATAGACTTCTCTTGGAAAATCTCAGTGGTGGTGTTATGCTTAAGACTGGATTTAAATCTGTGTACATAAATTTGTGCCTCCAATGTTTATGTTAGACCACTGAAGATTTGTGGTTGACCTACATATGCAAACAAAACATTTGCTGCATACTTGGGGTGGGGGGATTTGCATGATAGAAGATGATGAAAATATGCATAATTGTGGGTGACATTTTTCATTCCCGAGCCCTGCTGCACAGAACTTTGGAACTGGCCATGCATGAAAGAGGCTTGCCTGGTCATGCTGCTACGCCGAACCTTCAAGACATGAAGCTTCTGTTTCTTCATGAGCAACGCAAATCTGGTGTAATCATCTAACCAAGCAGACCCTGTGCTCGCAGAGGACGTGTATGACACTGAGGGGGCTGGAACAATGACAGTTCCACATGTCACGTCTGAGGTTGTATCATGGGGCACCTTCAGAGACTCAGAGATTCTGCTTACAAGTTTTCTCAGTTTTATTCGAATTCCCAACACAACAGAGGGTAACATCACACAGTTTCAATCAACAGTACCTAATTTATCTATTCTTGCCTCCATATTTCAGCACCCAGCAGCATTTATAGGGAATGGCTGGTGCCCCCAGGCTTATGTGGTTAAACAAAGATTTTAGTTTATCACCTGGTGATCATGAGTGATAGAGTGTTATCTGATGTAAAGCAAACAAGAGGAACTGCAGGTCAAAACACATTTCTAAACTACTTCATCCATCTTTATTTTGCTAATTTACCTATACAGAAAAGTTCAGATTTGGCAATGGTTGGAGTTTCTGATTTGTCCCCATTTTTTCTCTTAAACTGACGCTCGAGATCAATTCATTTAAATGAAGGTTGGGCAGTTACATAGCAGGGAATATAAACCTTTACCTCCCTTTGCTTCCAGACCTTTTTTCACTAGGGGAGAGCGCAGCTTCCTAGAACAACAGAAGGAAAACCATATACATAACCCTCTGACCTTGCAGTAGCTTTGTGTGACATTTCATGGTTGTGGAGAACGCCTGACATGCTTTTTGCCTTAAGTCTGCGTCTTAACTTTTGATCGCTGACTGTCTTAGGATATCAAGAAAAGCCAACAGATTTTGCTGTGCAGTAATACTGCTTAATGTTGCTTCCCTGAGTAAAGAAAGCAATTGTAAGGGAAGTAGAATGTGTCTGAAATTTTGGAAATCCAGCTGCAATACACAGTTTTTTGCCTCTGCTAGCAGAGCACGTTATTCCCATAATGTGCTGTCCTCCCCTTCCCCCACATCAGCCCATCCTGCTCTGTAGGACAGAAGCTGGTTGTTAGTGTTATGCATAAAGCCAACTCCCAAACTCTTAAATGACTATTATATATAACTGAGATGAAATCCAAAGTCACTGAAATTAGTGAAAGGTTTTATTGCGTTGATGCGCACCCCAGATGATTTGCCTGTATTCATCTTTCTGTCCCATAAAGCCATGAGTAAGTCAGTTAAGTCCCTTTGGTCTTAACTGATGAAAACTTCACGGCAGTAACTGCTGTTTCTTAGTCACTATGAATTGGGCATGCTTTGCTTCATTCTGCCGCTTTATTCAATGTATACAGAAAAATCCTGCTTTCAAGCAAATACACATCTTCTGAAGAACGGCAAGTGAACTCAGCTGCTAAATCTCAAAGGGATGTCCACGGGCACGCTGCAAGTCTGCTAGCAGGACAGTACACAGGAGACCTTGCTCTAAAGATTGCATCAGCACAAATGAGTATTAATCATGTTGATAAAGTTGCGTGACAAAACCAGATCTGCCAAGCATGCACAGATCTCTCGGATCTTACAAGCTGATATGGAAGTGATTTCCTGTAACAGAGATTTTGTCTGCCATTACTGGACGTCTGTCTGGTTGTTCTTGCTATATCACATCTTATTTATCATTTAAAATCTTTGCAGTTCTGCTGTGCAGAAATAAGTGCTTAAAATGGTTAACAGAAGGGAGGAAAATTCCTTGGCATCAAGACCAGGTCTCCTCTGGAAAGCACACGGTGCCTCTGCAACTCCTTTATCTGAGTTGTGAAGGTGGGTTTGGAAGGAACCTGACAGGATCCAACGGGAGCAACAGCGACCTTCCCAGCAAACCAACTAACAAAACGAAAGAGCACCCTGCATGTAGCACCCACTACCTGATGAGCACCACATTCAAGGTCTCTTCAAACAACTCAGCTATATGGGAAGAGGGATTGCCTTGCAGAGTAAATGTTGATGCAGAAGAAATGTGCATCCATGTGAGAGAAAGAGAAGGAAAGAAATCTTGGTAGCCTGCGCCTGAAAAAGAAAGCCGATATAAACCTGTTCTCTGCAAAACCACTTGAAGCTATGTGCCAAGAAGCTGTCTTTGGTGCTTCACTCCTACTGTGTTCAGAGAAATGGGACTCTGTGTGTGTGCTTTGCACATCAAAGGAATAACGAGCTCAGTACCTCCATCTGATGCAAACACCCACTATGAAGTTTGGCTAACTGTTCGCACCGAGAAGGGGTAATGCCAGTAGGGATTTGTTTATACTAAATCCGTGACGATGTGCTGTGTAACTGTTTAATTCTACATATTTGCCCAGTTTTATTATCCAGAAGAAAAGGCATACAGCTTTCTTACTTGCAATGGAGTCAATGAATCTTCTTTGCCCAACAAACAAAGTAGAAAGTTAAGAGCTTTTTAAGTTTAGCAGCCTTCTAACTCAATTCTCAAACACAGATCCAAACCATTAACCTTGGAAGAGCTAAGCCCTACGAAAAGTTCACGGAAGTTAATGAACATGAAATATTAAACACCTCCATTCAATTGTGATCTAACGCAGTCTGGCACTGCAAGCTTTATTAAATCACAGTCGCCTTATTTTTCTCAGGATTCCCACGAGATGTTTCTTTCCCCCTACCCAAAGGATTTTATAATCTGCGGGATACTGGAGAGCACCAGAACAGAAATAAAAATACCATTCTTTGTTATTTCATCCTGCCCTGTCTATCAGATTTTTAAAAAGTAACTATCCCAAGCGAAGCCCATACGCTCCCACTTCTATAGGAATGCTCTTGTGGCAATAGGAGGGTAATGAGGACGAACTTCCAGCGGCTCAGCACCATGGCAGGTTCGTGCATGCCTCAGTTAAAATGCAGTATTACAGAATCAATGTGGAGACTCACCAGCAGTGGCTGCGTTAGGTTTTTTTCCCTTACTAGTTGAGCTTTGCTGGCGTTAGCATCAAAGGAAGCACAGGCACAGGCTGACTGGGTGGCATCTCCTCCGCTGTGGGCTTAGGAGAACCTGAGGCCTGAACCTTGCTCAATCACTCCGAGGACATTTGCACACAAAAAACTAGGTTATTCATTCAGGTCAACAGATACTTTTTAAATCAAGATTTGTACAAGATAAGAAAAGTACCATGAAGTGTTCTAAGTACACACCAGGCAACAGCGTAAAGACCACATTAAAAAATCACCAACAAACAACTAAACTGATGACTCCGCAGGTGAGATGTGTATCTGGAGTAGCATGTTGGACAGAAACCAATTTAGGTATTTACATACCTGAAACAAACCATGTTGAGTTACACTGTATAAAAGAGGGACTAGCACAAACATGTGAATATTTAAATGAGAGGGTAATGCAACGTTATAACTTGGAAGGAAAAAAAAAAAAAGCAGCCTGTCTGGAAACAGAATAACTTAGCAAAGACAGGAGGCTGACCGCAGAACCCATCCCAGCACAGGTGCCAGAATGAGCTGCTAATACCACAGAGTACTTGAACATGTAGGGTCACAGTCAGTGAAACAATATTAATTCTTTGGGCTTTTTCTCTCATAATTTTAAGTTTCTGGATTTTTGACTCTTGCCCATCTCCCACTGACTTACAATTACTTAGAGATACCAAGAAACTCAGGTTTATGCTCCCAAGATGGAGATGGGGAGCCGTGCGCTGTCCACCTGTGGCCAAAATTTTCTCTCTTGCTAATGTGAAAGCCACATAAAAAAAGGTGGCGTCCAACAATGTTCAGGCATCCAACAGGGGAGTTATTTGTATGACAAAAATTATAACTGGTCACTCAAAAATTAATTCTGGGGAACCCAGATGAGGTCAGTTGGAGCACATATAAGCCTCTGCCCCTTGGATTCTACACAATTCACATTTCTGATCGTTCCTGTAAATGGCAAAGAGCGCGGCTGTACTAACAGTAAGAAGACAAGCCTTGGGTCTTGCCATGACAGCGGTGCACATGCCTCTGCACCCATCCCTTATCCACGCCGGTGCCTGTTGAGAGCTCGGGCACGTCGGGCATCCCAGAGCGGCATCCACGAGCGCTCACCTGGCACCGGCGGTGCCTCACCACCGAGACGGAGCTGGAAGGAGAGAACACCATGAGTGCACAGGTACAGCAGCAGCATCACTCCTGACAGTACATTGAGTCCGTCAGCGGACACCAACTGTGCGACAGGCTTCTGACAGCGGGCACGTACCACCGGAGCTGTAAGTCACGCTGACACTGGACATACAAAACAGTGTTAGCCTACTGTTCCTGTGCAGCAGCTGCAGTGCGATCCTAGATCATTGTGTGCACTGTCTTTTTAGAATTTCTAACACAGGAAACAGAGCAGGTGCTGCTGACATGATACAGCGTGACTTGCACTACCCAAAAAAGCAAACAATTCGATTAAAGAGAGACTCCGTCCGTAACCCCGGTTGTTGGGAGCACAGCGCTGCAGCTCATGGCCAAGACGCCACCACCTACTCCAAGGCATGCTCAGGACGCTTCCTCGCTATACATTTACAGCTGGGAGCTGGGGTTTTGTGCCTTCGGAGGTTACAACATGGTGCTGTTCTTCTGCATTAGAAAGGCACCAGGATAGCCCCAGAAAGACAAAACCTCCATAAGCCAAACTTCAACTCGATGCTTGTTTACTGTCGAGCCTACAGAGAAGACACTGCAAGGTGAAACCTCCCTTCCAGATTCACCGAGCTCTGCTTCTTCCAGAGGGCCCAGGCCAGCTCTTCCCGGCTGCCCAGGCCAACGCTGAAACCGGGATTAGCAGAGCCAAGGCACCGCAAGGCCCGGAGCGGCGGCTGCCCTCCAGCAGCGCCGTGCGGCCGAGCTAAGGCCGGTCGCTTCGGGAAACCTCCGCGCCGCTACAGCCGAGCAGGGCCCCGTTACGGCGGCGCTTCCCCCCGGAGCCACCGGGCCGCGGGTCCCGGCGGGGCCGGCCGAGGCGGGGCGGCCGCGGGCAGGGCGGGCTCCCGCCGCATCACATGAGGGAACTTCGGGCCAATGGCGCCGCGGCGGGGGCCGGGGCCCCGCTCGCACCCGCGGACGCTCATTCAAAACGCGGCCGGGCTCGGACGCCGGCAGCCCCCCGACCCCCCTCCCCCCTCCACCGGCCGCGGGGCTCCGCGGGGCCGGGAGCTGCCGGCGGGGATGCCCGGCGGGGCCGCGGCCTGAGGCGGCCGCCCGCCCGCCGCCATGCCGGTGAAGAACCGGTACAACCTGGTGGACGATGGCTGCGATTCTCGCGTCCCGCTGCACAACGAAGAGGCCTTCCAGCACGGCATCCACTTCCAGGCCAAGGTGAGCTCCCTCCCCGCGGCTCCCCCAGCCCCGGGCGGCGGCGAGGCCCTGGGTCGGGGGTCTCGGCAGGTCCCCCCTCGCCCCTTCCCGGCGGCTCCTGGGGGGGGCTTCGGCAGAGGTCGAGCCCCCGCCCCGGGCCGGTTCCCCCCGCAGCGCTGAGCCCCGTGTGCCCCTGCCTGTTGCAGACCGACCCCGGGCGCAGGGTCCCCGCGGGCCGGGGGTCCCGGGCCGGCCCGTTGCCACCGGTGAGGCATGTGCTGGCCACGGGGCCGGTGGCACCGGGGGCTCGAGGCCGGGGCTGGCCGTGCCCCCTCCAGTCCTGCCCGTGGTGTATTTCCTCAGCTCTGCAAGTGCCCCGAGCCCGTGCAACTGTGTGCCAGGTCTAAGGAAGTCTAAAGGAAACACCAGTAAATTAGGAAACCCTTACGCTTAGTTATCACGATCAAACAGGTTCTTGCTCTTTTCCTAGCGGTTTTTTTTTCAGCTGTTGAATCCCTAGAAGCCACCTTGTGCGCTTCATTTGAGAACGGATCTGCAAAGACCCCTCCTGCCAGCGCAGTGGGTGCTGCCTGTGCCCCGTGCACGTCCTTGCTTGATCCGGTGCCTGTCCTGTCCCCCATCGGGCAGGACCCCGTTCCTGCCGCGGTGAGCTGACAGCTCCCGATTCCCCTGGAAACCAGCAGACTGCTGCATGCTGCCTAAAACCACATTACTGCCTTGTTCCATCTGACTTGTTCCCTGCATGAAAAGCTGGTCAGGCAAGGTCTTCATTTAAATGCATGCAGTCTTCAGCTATCAGAAGGAAATACTGATATTGTCAAAAATTTTGTATTGATCATGAAGAACAGCCTGGCAGCGCAGCATCACTCTCAGAAAGTGACTCCATTGGAATTGACATTCTGTAGACAGCGCAGGGAATGGGTTTATAATTCAGCTGACAAGAAGAATTGCATTTTGCTGGAACAACTCTAGGGTTCCCTTCCCCTCTTTGCAGGTGGCCTAATACAGATTAGAAATGGAATTCACGCCTGCTGTCTCCTGAGCTGGAAAGAAAAGGCATATATATTAAAATAAAGCTTTGAAATGCGGATTTTGTGCATTTTGGTTTTCCTGCTAGAAGAGCTGTAAGATTTAAGCAGGATGTAGGATGGATCTGAATAGATAGTCACATTTTAAAAATATTTCTCTTCCTTAGGGGAGAAAACCAATCTTTGATTTCCTTTTTTAAATTAACATTTACACTATGCCACAGATTATGCTGAGGAGAAGAAAAATCCTGATTTTGATTTTTTTAAAAGATGTGAAGCAACTGTACCTTTAACTGAGTGCAATGGACTTCTTCAGATTGACAGCTTCAGGCATCCAGAGCTATTCAGAGAGTGGATAACATGCGGTTAAGATGTGTGGGTCTGAGGTGGGGTTTGCATTACCTTAGTAACGTGCTTGCTCATTTCTGCTCTAAAGTCTGTCTCTCCCAGTTAGGACGCTCATTGTGGGCACATCAGTCAGCTGCAACTCTGACAATGACAGGGCTGTTACTGGCTGCCAGGTGTCTCACACCAGGCAATCTTACTGACCACATTTAGTCTTTAATCTCCACATACCAAACTGTCTTACTTGCCCTCTAATCTTCAGGGACAAACTTCAGGAGGTCAGTACTGGGAGCTGCTTGTGGAAAGGTGGCTGTTTGTGTAGAGCTTCATGAGCTGGCAGGCCTCTGCACGAGTACCCAAACTCTGCAGCACAGCCAAAGCAGGGAATCTGGGAGAAGCTTTTCTGGCTCAGCAGTCACCACCTCTCCTGCTGCCCCCACCTATTAATTTCTTTGGTAGCATGGCCTGTTCCCCACTGCAGCTCTGTCGCCTGCAGACAAAAGGCCAGCCAGCTGTGCTGAATTGATCTGGATTACCTGTGACTGTGCTGACAGCCACTGCGGAGCAGGGAAGGAGGTGTCTGCAAACCAGAGACCACAGATCTGGAGCGATACAAATCCACCCACACCACCAGGGCAGAGGGAAGCCCTGGCTCTGTGGCTTCTTTCCCTGCTGCCCTCAAGATCTTGTGGTCTGAGCTGTTTGACTGTCCTGTAGTTTACCAAAGGCTACAGCTGAACTTACTGCTATTAAAAATGCTATTTTGCAAAGGCTATTTTACAGAAGCATCGGGAGAGCCAGATGACCTTTCAGATTGCTTGCGGTGTTTATGTCAAGGCAGACGAAAGAGCCGTAAATACCGAGCCAAGAGAACTCATCTCTGAAAACCCTATTAAGTAGAAGCTTTTCAAACTAAAAACCCATTGCAAGCTGCAAGCATAACAGCAGAGCAATAAAACCAGAGCTATGTTAGTAACAGTGATGGCTATGAGGCTGCTATGGGGGAAGTATTTTGGCTCTGTGATATGTATGTATCACCTGAATGTTTGCAGGGGTCTCCTGACTAGCTGCCAGGGAACAACTTCTAATAAAACTCACAACTTGAAACCACACAATCAGACACGATTCATGAACCAAACACTCTTGAAAGGGGAACTAAGCTTTGTAAACTGCCACCTGCTAACCTGCCTGCGACAGCTGCGTGGTCACAGGAGCCCACCAGCGCCGAGCCCAGCACCCTGCCCTTGGCTGTGGGAGCCACAGGACCGCACCCAGCACCAGCCCGTGCTGGCAGGACGCTGGCATTTCTCATCAGGCTGCTCACCCTTTCACTCAGATGGCATTCTTCTTGCTCTCATCAACGTGCCCTTGCCATGCAAGTCTTTCCTCAGAGCTGTGAGCCATGCCGCTTTACAACATTAATGGCCTTTTACTCCAAACATGTGGTGACTGTCCAGGACACTGGGTATTTTCCTCATTCCCAAGGCTGAGCTGGCAGCTTTATGCCTCCCCCGCATGGCAGCAGCGCGGGCAGCACTCCTCCTGTGCCTCTGTGCCATGTGTGCTTTCACAGGTACCACCATGCTGCAACAGCAGGTGCACAACCAGAGCCTGCTTTGGCACACAAGCGTTACAACCCAGCGTAAGGGGAGAGTACAGGCGCCACAGGGAACTGCACACAGGAGGGAAAAACATCAGCAGCAGGAAGCTGTCTGCCTGCAGGTCTTCCCTGACAACCCACGTAGCATCAGCCGCATACTGACACTGCGTGCAAGAGAACGGGCAACCCACTTGCAGAGAGCTGTGCGTGTGTTGAAGTGGTAGAGGCGGTGGTGCTGAGAACCCGCCATCTGCCCGCGTCTCAGCCCCTGAGTAAGGGACACTGCAGCCCTGCAAGGATGATGCTTGCACTTAAATGCAGGCACCCAATGCCAAGGGCAGCCGCTATCTCAGATCAGCCAGGCACCTTGTTTAGGAGTGCACCTCTCATAAGCATAGTAAAAAAAACTAGCTGGTATAGGACACAGATAGGAGCGAGTTTACCAGGATTCTGCAGACAGCTGAGCTGGTCCAACCGAGCAGTGACAATGGTGTCCAGAGGGAGGATAGGCCAGGCTGAAAAGTTAGGCCAGAATCATGAGCCTTTTCTAGGAAGGCCAGTGGCTGCACATCCTGGCAACTTTCCAACTCATGTCCTTTTAGTTATGAGTCTTTTAAAAGCAGGTGTAGCGAGGAATGACAAAGGATGGACAGTCCCATTTGCAGACCTGCAGGATCACAACTTGATTAGCAACAGACACTGCTCTGCAAAGCCCGGGTAAAGACGCATCCAGAATCGGAATGAGGTCAGAGGCTCACACCCAGCATTAGAAATCCATGAACTTCTACCTGACTTTGATATTATCCACAGCAGACATTCCTATCATGCCCTGGGTCAAGAGTCTAACTAAGCAGGGACTAAATTAATGAGAGATGTGTTTTGTTTTGAAGAAGCCTTTACCATTAACTTGTACATTACTTTACAGACATCTCACTGTTCTGTCTTTCAGTACATCGGTAGCTTGGACGTACCCAGGCCCAACAGTCGCGTGGAGATTGTGGCAGCCATGAGAAGGATTCGGGTAAGTTCAAAAGAGCTGAAGCCCACATGGAATAGGAGGTGACATTCACTGGAGCGACTTGGTAGCAGTGTGCTGTTATGCATTCCCCTGCTCCTTCCTACCTGGAGCTCAAATCTCAGCACAGTCAGGATTGTAACAAGCTTCCCCAGAAATTCCCAAGGCATATTAGGATAGACCCATCCCTGCTCTTTGCAAAAGAATCAGTTAGCAAAACTCAAACATAAAACCCTAGTCTCTGCTGAGCAGGTATGGGGATTCGCCTTGACCCCAAGAGATTTATTTAGCCTGTCTGGGTTTTTGTGTGTGTGAAAAATAAGATATACACAATCTGCTCCACAACAATATTCAAATTCATTGTCAGCTCCAATATATTATGTTATTATACACTGAAATATCAGTGGCCTGGCAGATGTTATGGCTGTAAATCCCATCAGACTAGGCTTTGTGGATTCTGCTGCTCATGGAATAATTTGCTGCTTTCCCCCATCCTCCAATACAGTTTTACAGTTCCTGTTTCTCATCATCAAGTCTGCGCTCTTCCTCCTCTAGCCCTTTATACTTCAGGATAGCCTGTGAATGGCCACCAGGTTTAGCTATGGTTAGCAGGGTGGCTAGCTTACATCTGCTCACGTATCACCAGTTCAAGTGTATCTACCTCAAAAGGCAGTGCAGCTGTTGTGCCTGGCTGAAGTTTTTCAGGGGTCTTAATTCTGAGGCTGTTCATGTGTCTCACATCAGCTGAAGCAGGTTTGAGAATCTTCCATTTAAAGCTTTGAAGGGATTATCCTATTCCCTGCCCCCTCCCCACCCCCCACAGTGTTTAACTATCTAATTTTCATTTAGAATAGCACTTTTTAAACTTAGCCTGTGACTGGCTGGGGAGCTGATGTATTCATCTCCAGCCAAGCTCAGAAATGACATTCCCCTGCCTTCGCCTGCTCAGACTATTAGCACAGCTCTTGCTCAGAACACAGTGCAGCAGCAATCTAAATTGCCTGGTTATTTATGGAACAGGTGAACATCTATAGGAAGCAAAGGCAATAGGTGAGGACTACCAGGGCAGTTTAGATGCTGGCGTAATTATTGGTAATTTTTTATCTGAATCAATATTTAGCATCAGATTTGACACTGCACTTCTGCTGATCTTTGACTGGATAACACCCTCGCAAGAAAAAGCAGGCAGTGTTTTAATATTGGGTTTTGGAAAGTATTGAATTGTTTTCACACCTGCTATTGCCACGATGGTATCTTGGTCTTGGCAGTGCAACAGCATGCTTGAGTGCTGCGTGAAGCATATAAGAAACCACTCTGCCTTCATGGACACCATCGGTTAATCTTATCACACAATATTTTTAAAGTAGGCATCCTGTATTCTATACTGGGTTTTTAATCTTGGAAGCCCTTTCCAAAAAGGGAGGGCTTCCCTTTTCATGTGCGTATTGTACAGCAGGATCTTATTCAGACACTTCCTGGCTGCTGAGCGGAAGATGCTCCTCTATTGAAGATAGTTAATTGGCACCAATCCTTAATTAGAGCATAAAGAATGAACTGGGAGGTCTTTGAAGAGAATTCTAGTGCACAGAGTACACAACCTAGGAACTGAGGGAAGATGGGGGTTATTTATGTAGCGTTCATTTGCATGCAGGGGCCTTGTCTATACTAGAGGTTTTTTTCCCATGGACTCAGCAGCACCAGTTGCAACTAGGAGGAAACACTGGAAGAAGCTATTGGTGGAAACTAGTATTTTGCTACCATCTTATTGTGAGTGGTAGTGCCTGTTTGCACTGCAAGAGCAAGAAAGGTCCTGCAGCCCTGCCAAGCGCTGGCAGGGGCACATTGTGCTGAAGCTTTCATCTTTTGTGCACTCCAGTGTTCCACTGGAATTCTCTACTAGAGCGGAAGAAAAAAGTCACATAGTACAAGCCCTAGCACAACATTTCCTATGCTGCTCTCTGTGCCCTGCGACACGGGAGGAGGCAGCGTCGGCCGTCACTAGAGCAGTCGGTGACGGAGCCAGCTGAGCACGGGGGCAGCCCAAAGCACAGGCAGGCTGTTACTCATTGCTTCTGCCACTCCAGAAGGGGACCAGGGAGGAGGATGAGGAATCACAGCCCTGTGTTTTTCCAGGCTCCAACGGAGCTGGTTACTCTAGTTGTTCATTAGTAAATTGATACAAGCTCTGAAACTGCCTTCCTACTACTGTGTCTGATTCTGGTCTCCAGTCTGTGATTTAAAAGTGTTTGCCCCAGGGGAAAAAAACTTGAGCTGCCTAGCACTCACAGTTGTCCTTAGAGTGTGGGGAGAGAGAGGGTGGTAAGAGAAGCAGCAACTCCAGTTGCTAAGTCTACCCCTTGGCATCCTACTGTCTTGTGTTTTGTCCTGGGCGCTTTTGCCAGTGGCATATGAATTACACCAAGGAACCTGGGAGGAGTTCAGTGGTATTCTCCACACATTAGCGCAGCAGCCTGCTTGCAGAGCACACAGGCTATGGGGACATTACTCCCAGGGAGCCTCAAATTACATGTTTTAGCATTAGTCTGTTGAAATCACGACCTGCTCTTTGGCAGTAGGTATTTAAGATGCACTCTCATAGTAAAGCTTAAATCCATATTCCTGACTGAATGGATGCTTGTAGAATTGCTAGCACTACTCCATTAGTCAGACATTAGATTCCCATTTCATAACAGATTGGAAAGCCTTGTCTCATCATGTTCTATGCTTCCACTGGAGGTAATGCAAATGCAATAGGTAGGACAGGGAAGCTGCTGTTCTTAGCTTCCCATTATGCAGAGCCAGACAACTTTAAGTTTGCTAATCCTCCCAGTGGATTATTAGCTGCATACAGCTGCCATGTTATTATATGATCATCAGAGTTCAAACTAATCCCTTTACCTCCTTTTGCCCTGGCAGGGGAGATGATGAAATTAGTTTGCTACTTGAATACACTGTGCTCTGACAGGCACGTCAGGTTGCTCTTTATGAGAGTCCAATTCATTGCGCAGCTCCAAGCACCCAAGTGCAGGCAGGCGTTCCTCCATCTCCCAGGAGAAGTGGCATGCCACATCTGCTATCTGCTGCTGCCCGAGGCCATCCAGGTCCAGCTCTCTGGGAGCACCCACTCAAGCTCCTGCGTTCAGTCAGCGTTCTGGTGGAGCTGGCTTTCTGCTGAAGTGGATTCATCTGCAAATATTTGAGCCCTCTCAGCACTCTAGGGAGCTTATGTACAAGACAAGATTTTTCTTCCTGCAAAAGTCGAGTGGCAGCTAATGTGAAGAATGTGAAAGTCCTTCTCAAGGGCCCAAGTAGCTCCCTGATTCAGCAGGGTCACCCTTTCCCTAGACACACTACTCCTGGTTGCCTGTTAGCAAACAGCGAAATAGCCGCGTTCTCCCCTTAGCCAGGTGAAGGCTGTCACTGAAGTTGAGAGGAAAGATGTGGAGCCCACACAACACTGAAACAGTACCAGGAAGGCTTTGCTAAAGATGCTTATGGCTACAAGCCTAGGGGTAAGGATGAGTTTTGTGAAACACAAAACATTTCCTTGAAGCTCCTGAGAGCTTGCTTGGGAAAAATCTTGCCTTGGGAGACCTGGGAGTGGATGGCTTTATGTGAAGGGTTAACACCACAACATGTCCCGCATCCATTCCACAGAGCTAACGCTGACCAGAGGAGAAACAGTCAGCTGTTACCTTCCTCGAGCAATGCTACCCTCAGTCCAGCACTTCACAGCCAGTCAGGCAGCCCTAGTGAAATGCTGCTATTTTGAGTGGCGAGTTGTACAGGGACATGGTAGGAGTAAGCGTCAAAGCCTGTCATCCCCACAGACAGCCTGCTGCCAGCAATTCCCCAAGTCATTCCATTTAATTACCTTTAAGGCACAGAATCAGTTTCCCTGGAATTTGCACTTAAGATTCTACGAAGCCTAGAAATTTCAGGCCTTGGAAGGTCTAGCTTGGACCTAAGCAGGTATTAATACTCAGAAAGGAGCCAGATGTTGGATTATTTAATAATTTCATAAGGGAACAGCCAACGGGTGCTGTGCCCATCCAAGCACCAGGATGAACAAACAGGAGGCAGGCAGCCACACTAATGTGTTTCTTCTCTTACCTCCACATTTCTTAGGCTTAATTTAATTGAGAAGTCTTTTTCCTCAGAGGCTAGTGTGCCAGAGAAGCAGAAACATTTATAAATCTTGACATGGGATACATCAGAAATGCCTGATTTCTCCTTGGCATGAGAACTGGGTTCTCACTTCAGCCTTCCTCTTTTTCTGATCATCCTTGCTGCATCCATGTGCTTAAGCAGAGCCTCAATGATCTGCAATTTCTCCACACGGTATTCTAGTGAGGAAGTACAATCTAGCCACACTCTAAATCACATTGACTGCCAAATATCAAACGGTAGTGTTCAAGTGTGACATGACATCAGCTTAAATCAGGGTGAGAAAAAGTTACAAGCCTACAGTGCAACCTTGTGAAGCAGAGGCAGTGGGGACAGCCACACAGAACCCGCCTCTCCTGCACCTCAGTAGCTCCCAGTCCGATAGCTACGCTGGCTTCATACGGCAGCTTACACTTAAAGCCGTGCCAGGCTGTAAATTGCAATGGTCAGGAGCAAATATGGATGTCATTTATCTGCTCTTGCTGCAGAAGGAAAGGAACCAGGTGGTCAGCTGGCAGAGGGCAAGGTGACTGCCTTCAGCCAGCCCAGTTTAATTTATCACTGTGTGGCAGACTTCAGAGGCAGCGATGTTTCATCGCCTTGCTCATGAGATTCTTTAATAACACAGTTCCTTCAGTTTTCTCAGGCAGAATGCCTTCTTAATGCAGAAGAGAAGTTCACCAAGATAACCGCTGCATAGATTCCTCCGATATATGCTGCCTATAAGCCCTTCCTGAGTTATTATGCTTGGAGCTAAGTTTTGCTGCCAGCTTCGTGTTAATCTGAGCTGAAGTTGTGATCAGTACTAAAAAAAGACAGAAGCTGAACTCCCAGCTGCTGGGTTTCTTGGTTAGTCTTTGCAGCCTCTCCCACTGTAATGAAGTTATTTGGTCTGCTGCAGCTGAAGCACAGACTCAAATGTGGAAGCACAAACTGTTGGAGCACTTGCCCTGGTATAGACCTCTGTAGCTGCCTGCCAGGATCTATTGTTGTTGGATGGGAGTTTGTTCTGCTGCAGTTCCTGGAGGGCTTTTCCTTTCAGCCTCTTTGGAAGAGCATCCAAATGCTCACTTAATGGCAGCCATGGGCTGTGAAACAAAACAGTCCTAGCATCTTAAAATAGTTCAGCAGTCTTCAGACTGCTGGCGTGGACCTTTCTTTAGTTCTCAGAATACCACGCACCTTCCTTTCATTTACAGGAAGGTGCAGGAAGAACAGATGGCAGTTCTTACATGGTTAGAGTGTAAAACACAAGCATCACATGTGTCTGCTCCAAACTGCTAGCACACCCTGAGCCAGTTAGGGACAGTGGTGGTGGAGAAATGCTCCCTGCACGTTGTTTACCAAGTCCCATTTACTAGATGCTTTACAGACAGCAGACCTGGACCATGTCAGTTCACCCAAGGCCTTTAAATAAACATTGTCATCACATAGTGACATTCACTAGATCGCGTGAGGAACGGTACTGTAGATGATAGTCCCGTGCTGCGGTCATGGGTCCAATCAACATTTATACTGGCAAGCAGACAGGCAGACAGCAAACCTTATGGGAGGATGAGAAGAGGACTTCAGAGAGACAAGCTTTCCCAAGCCTGCACATTTCTCTTCCTCCTTCTCCCCCGTACCAAAAGGTCAATGTTTTTACACCAAAGTATGCTCCAAGAGAGCAACTTTTTCTAGGATACCTTCCCTGCTTCTTTAGAGAACCATGCAAGGGTTGCTTACACTGATATATGTTAAACTGAGCCTGTGGCCTCCGAAGAGAACAGTGGTTTTAGGTATCCAAACCAAGAATACCTGAGCATGTATGAACTTGCTCTGATAACTTTGCAGAAAGTCTGGTGTCAGTTTTGGCTCTTCCCCAAAGCACAGGCCTAAGAAAGGCTCATACAGCTTCACACAGGCAGTACACGATCAGACTATAGTTGGTTCTCCTCAGCACAGCCTACAAGTCTACCACAAAAAAACCCAAGGAACTTGCACTAGTGACTTGGAAGGAGATTTACAGGTGAACATGGATGGCTTTGTGTCCTCTGTTTCTTTCTGTACTTCTGTCTCCCTGTCCAGCAGCCCACATACCTTTGCTTGCAGCCGCACCTGCCATCTGCTTTATTTAGGGAGGATACCAGTCAACACAACAAGCTACAAGCGCAGAGAAGAACAGTCTCTCAGACAAGCAGGCTAAGAAAGCAGAGACTGGCACGAGGGCATCAAGAGCAGAGGGAGTGATTTGGCTCAAGGCATAGGGCCCTCTTCTTCCCCAGGCACCTGGTTCCCCGAGCAGGGCTGTCCCCCATTACCCGACCCACCTGCAGGACTGCTCAGCTACAGGCACTACAGCCCCAGAAACACCAGTTAACTCCCAGGGTCCCATCCATGACAGGCATCTGAGGCAGTTTAAGGTTTCTACCTTAAGATTAAGCTAATTGGTTTTACCTTTCCAGGCCCTGGCAAAATACAGCAAGTGTTTTCAGAATTGTAATTAAGTGTTAATTGCAGCTAAGTTTAGCCCTAATGCCTCATTAGTTTGTTTTCCTCTATTTGTTGCAGCTATAGCAGAGTCTCCTGTACAGGGATGGGGATCAGGCTAAGCTTCCCAGGAGGCAGACTGGTCCTGCAGCGTGCTGCAAGAGTCCTACCTGAGCTGTGCCAGGAAGCCTCTTACCTCCTCCTACCCAAGCAGAAGGGATCTGGGTGTGGAGACAGGGGCCCTTGGACCCAAACGCCCTAATTACTACCTAGGCAGCAGCTCCGCAGGGGTCTCTGGTGTGCCCAGACACACACATTGTCCCCTTTTCATGATACAATGGATTTTACATCTCTTCCTATTACTCCTTTTTGGAGCCTTCACTGCCCCAACTCCCTTCGCAGGTTCTTTGCCCTCTCCCATGCCAGAGGACTAGTTAGTGGGTTTAACAAAGGCAGGCAGTACTGAACCTACTACTGTTGAGTGCCCTGCTCTACTGAAAAGCATTTTACTGTTCCACACTGCAAACAACACCTGAATTTAGTTCTCACAATCTGTTGGTCTTCAAGAAGAGAACAGACCTGATAGAATAGCCCTGGGGAGAAGCCACCTTACATTAGGAGATGACAGCCCTGTTATGGGTCTTACCTTTCTGCAGCTCAGGCGCTGCCAGAGTGCTGAGGAAGGAGGCAAGCCCTCTGGCAGAAGATCTGGCAAGAATCCATTTCTCCAGGCAAAATGAGCAGCCGCAGCTTGAGACTGCAAGGCCTCTTCTTGCAACTGGCAGAGCTGCAGCCTCCCAGCCATTACTCCTTAGCCCCCTCCCACCTCATCTCCAGGAAAAGCTTCCTACCTTACCGCTGAGTTTTATAGCCTCTCCCCTTTCCCAGTAAGCCCTGATTAGCTAAAACACCAGGTGGGACTATATCTCCCAGAGGTCCCTTGCCATGAAGGCCTAAGGAAGGGAGAAGGCTGCAGTAGCAAGATTGGGGGATGCAGGTGTAGCTCCTCACACCTCTCTACATGTGTTTGTCCAGTCTATGGTCACTTTGGCAGGCTCATGTGTGTTTCATGCATATGCTGCTTTACTAGCCTTACAGAAAACTTAATTTTCACATACTGAAGAAATGGCTTTAAAAACATGGAAGCTGCTTTTCTAGAAGAATCGAGTCTGCCACCTCAGACTAATCCAAGCTTGTTTTATTCAGTTTCTGCTCTTTGTATTATCATAATGCAAAGGGAAGAAGCCCTTAATGAGATGTTTTTGCAGTGGCGTCATGCACAGCGTTTCTAGGCAGCATTGTGTGGCTATGGTGGAGAACTGACTACGCTCTGCTTGTATGGCTTGAGTGGGAGGAGAGGAATAAACACCTTGGAGATTACACGAGAATCCAGCCTTCTGCTCACTTCTTGGGGATGTCTCACCGTGCCACAGAGCCACCCCACTGATCTATAATCTCTTACAGGTCTCCACCCTGCTCATCTCCAACCCTAAATCACCTCTGGACTTCTTGCCAGAGCATAATGATTAGTTATCTTCTGCCACTTAACTTCTAAGCTGAAATGAGTGGTGACTGCTGTAGCTGTGAATACAGGCCACTGTAACAGAAGACAACTCAGAGCTGTCAGTATTTCAGTAGCCACATGCTATGACCTAGTTTTTGAAAAGTGACTGGTGATTATAGATGCTTCAGGTCTCAGACCCTGTTCAGAGAGCACGCTACATACGACTGATAACAGATGGATGGAGGGATCAGTCAGTGAAATGTGGCATCTCTAAGCAACAGTGTCCTTTTAATGCCTTCTTCAGAGTGCTGCAAACTGGATGGCTTCTCCAACAAGGGGGTGGAACTAGTGAGGTATATTAGTATTGTTTTGCATAAGGCATGATGGACTGGACTTTAGTTGAAGGCTAATAAAAGCAGCAGTTAAACAGATAAAAGCTAAATTAAAAGTTAGTACTAAATAGAACAAGACAGAGCTTTTTGTCTGATGCTAAATCTTGGCAATGAGGCAGGTACCTTTTAATTGTAAAATAAAGTGGCTTTAACAGTATTATTATATTACTGAAGCATTTGATTTCACTAGCTAAAATATCAGCATATGAGATCTCTGCAAAGCTTTTATCGAGTTTGAAATAAAGTAGCTTTTTCAACAATTATGTTACTGGTTGTAGAGTGTTACAGAGATTAAATATAATGGCTTTCAAATTACATTCTGGTGTAGAACAATCAGCCACAACTCAAAGCTGCTTCTTTATTGGTGTCTGAAAATATGTAATTGAGATGGAAACCAGAGTGGTAGCGGGCACATTGGATTAGCTCATTAACGAGGAGGTGCCTTAATCTGCGTGACAGCTGCACGGGCAAGGGCACAGGGGCTGGGGTCGCGACGGCGTGGAGTGCCTCTGCTACGCCGGTGGAGCAGAGACCCTCCTTATGCAGCTAATGCAAGCGTACGCAGTGATTTCCATCAGAGCAGGCTGACATGTTTCAGGAGCAGGAACAAACCAGAATGGTCCATGAAAATACAAACACTTAAACCTGCCCCATGGGTGAAGTTGTTTACATTGCTGGTGGGGGGAGGGAAATCAGCTTGTAGCTGTGGTGTAACCTCATGCTTTGACCTCACCCTTTCCAGTTTGTAGGTTAAGAGTGCCTGCACTGGACACAGGAGGAAGGCTAGACCTAGTGCCACAACAGTGGGTACCTTTGTAGATGCTTTCTTGATTCCTGTCTAGTGCAAGGGCCGTTTGTACATTATGGATTGGTGTTCTGAGGAGAGGGGACCCTGAGGGACCATGACCACAAAGCAAAATTCTGCCTAGTAAAATGAGATTTGCTAACAATAGCTTGGTTGTATGCTTGCGTTCTTCGTTCTGCTTTTGCTCCGTACTAAATGAGGCCTGAAGGCAAACAGAATCAGTGCTACTTAACATAATACTTTGACAAGCTACTTCATGTTTTGGCCAAATAACTCTATGATAAATGTACAGAATAAAAAACTTGAATGGGTCCCTGGAGGGAAGGATACTTTGATGAGGGAGCAGGGATTTTTCAAATGCATTACAGAATGTTTTTCTTTCTTTCCTGCAGCAGTGATTAGACATTCTCTAAATGGCCTTTCCCTGGGCCAGATGGGTTATTTGGACTAATTGGCAACCGCCTGACTGTTTTCAGGACACCTGAGTCACTTCTCCCTTCCTCCATCCTTCTGTCACTCTGCTGCCGCAGAGACACTGCCGCGCAGTAGATCTGCTGGAGGGGAGGATGTGGCCCTTAGCATTGCAGAGGGCATCACAGGCCAGGGCCCCAAATCACCCTGCTGCCTGCACAGCCAGGTCCAGCATACCCCCAGAAATCCCACTAAACCCTCTGAGCTCTGGCGTTTTCCTTCTAAAAACAAATTATTTTTGTCACAGGAAGAAGAGCAGTGGGACATGTTAAGACTAGATGCAGTGTGATAGAGGGCTAGACTTTTACAGCTGGCTCCAGAAGGGTGTAAGGCACACAGTTACTCTTCAGGCACATAGGTCCTTTGGTAGAAATGGCCCAAACACCGGTGTGCCAGCAATACCTGCTACCTCACCTAGTGCCCTGTACCTACCACAGAGCCATATGCGGTTCACGAAGCACTAAGGTTCAGTGATCCCAAGCCATCATGGACCAGTTCAGTCCTGCTGCAGCCTGTGCTACTGCCATTAATGATTACAGGGCCTAAAATTCCAGCCCAGCCACATTTTCTTATTTTCATGTTGTTGCCCCCCCAGGGCAATGCTGGTCTCCTGCTTGTCTTGCTTCCTTGCATCTAAGCCCAGGGCAGGAAAAGCTGGGTGCAGGGAACACTGGTTAATCACTGACCTGTACAGGAACAGCGCAGGATGCATTAATGTCCACAGCTTCACACCTAGCTGCTGACACTGCTAGCCCAGGGACACCGGGAGCAGCACCGGGGAGTGGAGCAGGCAGGAGGAAAGTGGAACAGAGCATCAGCCCCGAGGGTGGCTGCTGGTCGCTGCCGAGCAGAGGGACACCACAACATGCCATAGCTGTATTTGCAGTGCGACTAGGGCCCACCCAGGTGGGTTCCCACTCCTCATAGCTGCTTTTGTGGGTGTCTGTAACAAGTCCTTCCTCTTTACTTACCCATCTGTGAAGTGGCTGCGTACCCAGCTGAGGACGCTGGCGTGCCTCCAGGAGACCTGGGCACACACACTGCCCAGCACTGCGAGCCTGCAAGCGGCTGACAAACCAACCATCCAGTGGCCTCTTGACCAAGAGCCTGAAAGCCCAGCCCAGGCTGCTTGCCTCTGCCTGAGCACTCGGCTGTGATGATACAGTACAGTTTTGATAACAAAACCTGTGTGACAATAAATACTGATATCATAAAACCCTCTTTGTCCATAATTCCCACTATCTGAACCCAGGCTGTTTCTCGCTTCATGATTCACTAACGTCAGTAGCTCCCCTGAGGCTAACAGAGTCCTTGAACCGCTTAATATTCTGGAGTTTTAGAAATGACACAATTAGCATTAATTTTTCTTTCTCTTGCAGTAACAGTCTTGTTTCCAAATTTGAAAGTAGGATTTTATGGACAGTTTGAGGAGAACCCAGAGACCTTCCATTAGATTTACAAATTGCCACAGAGAAGGGTTACCATAATCTATCGGCATTTTATTAGCATTCAATAATTTCTAACCAAGGACCGCTTGGTGAGAGGCAGCGTGCCGCAGTGTCGTGCCTGGCTCTGCTCAGGTCTTCACACCTGGGTAATACCTGGGTGCGAATGACGCCTGCCCAGGGGCAGCCTGGCAGGGGAGGGGTGAACCCCCTTCTGTCTTCACTTTTGCTGGATTCCAGAAATGCACAGTACAGGAGCTCTTGAGCAGATTTCAAAAGACATTTGTGCCCCATGTGTTTTCAGAACCACCAAGATTCCTTCTGAAGTCAATGGGAATTAGGAATTGCATGCTTTAGAAAATCCCTCTTAATAGCTGTGTCTGAACATCAGACCTGACTCTGCTGATTTTACTGAAGTGGCAGGATCTTTCAGCACTGCGTGCCAAGTCTTTGCTAATAGATCTTACGCACACAGTCCCTGTGGCCCTACAGTGACTGACCCCCTCCAAGCTCAATGGCCTGTTCCTGGCTGGAATTGCTATGCTCTTGTTGTTCAGATGCAGACACATCCTTTCTGTGCAGCGCTTGGAGGCTGACTATATGTCCCTGGGCTTTCTGTAAGAAATGTTTTCTCAGGTGGAACTGTTGGAGATCAACAGTATTAACAACTACACAGAAAAGTCTCCTTCCCTGGGAATAAGGCAGGTAATCAGGGGCTGAAATAGTCTCAGACCAGTAACAAGGCTGTTCACGAAAGTTGCTGGCATTGAGAAGTAGAAAGTTTCAGCTGCACCCAGGGCTTGAGCTACCAGAGCTCTCTGCCATGAGAGAGAGCGAAGCCTGATTGCACCTAGCAAACAAGGCATGAAACCTGGTCTGCACATAGCAGCACGCTAGGCAGCTCGGCATCCCTCCCATTTTCATTCTGGTCTAGTTTATAATCAAGTGCTATTTCTGAAAGCAAATGGAGATCAAGTCTTCGTTCTGGCTTGAATTCTGCTTGCTCAAAGATAGAAGTGCCAAGTCCAGCTTCCTACCTCTGCTGAAGATACGCAAAGAAAGTGCTAATTTCCCTAGTAGGTGGCTAGGAAAAACCACAAGACACAGAGCTGGAGGACAGCACCCAAGATGCATATGGTGTGTGATAGCAAGTTTAGAATCCAGGAGACAGTTCCTACCTGCAGCATTTACCAAAAGCAGGTGTTAGTCATACAGATGTAGCTTCTCCATTTTCTCAACAGCAAACTAGATTCCTCCTCCCCCGGATAAGTATCTGCCCTGGGTGGACATGCTCAGCATCACCGTCCCCCACATGCTGAAGTCTGAGGCTTTAAGGAGGAGGCTGCAGCCACATGGTTTCTCCTGGCTGCAGAGCAGCACGGGTGCTGGAAGTGAAGAACCACAGTAGGTCACGTCCGGCCCTCTTGGGAGCAGGGGCTGGGTTCACTTAGTTACTGGTTTGAGCACAGGGGCCTTCTCTGCTCTGCCTTGTACATCCTAACCTCGCCTGCTTGTACTGAGCCTCAGGAGCACTGACACTGCCTCTCCACCCCCGCACGCAGAGCGTGGCTCGCCCAGCCTGCCACTCTAGCTGCCTTTGCCACCAGTTCGCCGTCCTCCTTTGCTTGGACTACCTACGCTAAAATAGCATCATTACATAAATGCCGAGGGAAGTGTTGCATTATTTAGAGGCCTGAAATCCTGGCACCTGCCTTTGTCAGAGCCTCAGCATGGTGGCGGGATTAAGATTTCTCCCCATCTCGGTGCTGTGCTAGTGGGAGCTCCTGCCAGGGCCCCCATTAAGCACCCCTGGAGCCCCCACACTGCAGCTCCCTCCACCTGCATGGCCGCACCATGGTGGATGCTGGTGACTCCCATGGCCTTAGACTGCTCGCGATCTGAACGGGTGCTCTGGTCCCTGAAGAACAACTGTCACAAACGCTCCTGTGAAGAGCCAGAGAAGAACTAAAAACTGGCTTTCAACTTTTATTCTCTCCCCAAAGAAGCAATAAACACCAGCTCCCAGAGAGAGAGCGAGCAAAGCTGTCCTGTTAATCACCCCATCCTATCTCCCCCTCCTGCTTCTGTGAGGGCATCAGCTCATCTTTTCCCTCCCTGCATAGCTTAGCCATAATATCAAGGAGCATCTCCCCTGCTGTTGGCTCATAGAGCTCGCTGATGTGCTGCTGCATTAGCAGCCTGTCAGGCTCTTGGGGAGGAGTGGGAAGGGACTGAATGTACAATAGGGGTTTTGGAGTCAGCAGCAGAAACCCTCGGTTGCTCCTGGCTCATGTCTTTGCACAAGCAGTATCTGGTGGCCTGGTCCTGCTGACTAGGTGCTGGGTAGCTGTCACTTAGCAGGGGACTGGCTGTAACCAGAACAACTGAATGAATGAAGTAGAAAATGAACATCCTTGCTTTGTGGATGAGAAACCAAAGCACAAAATACTCTGTTACCTTCCCACAGCCATGTAGGGGGTCTGAGGCTTTTTCATGAAGCTCTGAGCCTGCCACAGAGTTCTGGCTCCTGATCTTCTGAGCTTTGTTGTTTGAACATTGATGAACAATGTTTAAAAAAAATTCAATCTCCTAACTTGCCTCTTGTCCTACATACCAGACTGGAGGGCAACCAGGATATGAAACATCATGTGTACAAAGACAGGACCTTCTCTGCAGGAACTCTTGACACTGATGTTTATAGGGAAATACAGACTTACTTGAAGGTATCACAGTGTATAATTGCAGTTTCACTTCTAAGGGTTATTTCAGGTAAATCTGACCTGCTTCTAATGAAATTAGCACTTTTTATCTGCAGTAACCTAGCAGCTCTTTGAGGTAGGGACCATTTTCATGTTCATGTGCACTCAGTGCCTGGTACATGAGACTCCATTTGGGTGGGGTCCCAAGACACTACTTCATTAGTGAAACTAATTAATCATCCAAAGCACTGCAGACAGCAAAGGTAATTTGTTTTCTCCTGCAAAGTGAATAGAGGTAGGGAGGAAAATAAAACCCAGCTTCCCTGTGAGCTGGGGTTGGCCTGCCCTGGCAAGACAAGGACTGAAGGGCTGTGTGTGGGAAAGCTCCCTATTAAACCTGGGGACAGCAGGGGGTTCCTGGAAGTGACAGTCACACAATGATGCTTTTGTCAGAAAGGCACCAAAGGCCAGATGATGTCACCTTGCGCTGGGCTGCGAGGCTGCTTGTGCCTCTCGGGATGGAGCTCAGTGGTATTGCAATATCTCTTTAGCAGGGAGGAGGCAGTGAAAAGGCTGCTTTTATTCCACCCTTTTTTAAAAGCAGGCGAAGCATCTTTGTTCTGGAACAGCCTGCCTGTTTTCAGAGGTGGAAGAGACTAATTAAAGAGCCTCTGCTGGTCTCCTCACCACCTCCCATCACCTGCAGGAGCTCTGGTCTCCCCCATGGGTGTAACTCAGACCACTCTTTGCTCCACATCCTTTTGACTGGCTTGGAGGAACATCCAAACTTCAGCTGTAACCTTTGACTTCTCCACCTCACCTTTAGGTGGAAAGATTGAGCTATCCTTAAAGGCTGCCTGAGACTCCAAAGGTCAGAGACCTCCCCGCCTGCTCTGTGCCTGCAGGTCAGGCAGCACCACCGGCCACCCCATCCAAGCCCTCGCAGCTTCTCTCCCAGACGGAGGGGTGGAAGGAGGCTTTTAAAGGTTTAATGACCAAACTGAAGCACAACCCATGGCAACTCCTTCTGTGTGATCTTGGTTAGGGCAGCCCTCCTAGAAACCTGTGTTTGTCAGGCCACACAGTACAACTGACAGATCCCAGCCATCATGAGCAGGGAGGCACCAGGCAGAGCTTCACCTGGTCTGTGCACCTTGCTGCAGAGGAACAGACCTCAGTTCCTACTGATGTAAGTGGGTGCCTGCTTGCATTTCTCCATCCTCACACTAAGGAGAAGCTTAGTGTTTCTCAAAATTCATCTATGCTGTAAATAGGCTCTCAGAGGGAGCATGGCTCAAGACTACAGGGTACAACAGGGTCCTGCGCTGCTCCATAGGCGATTGCTGGGTGGCCGTGGGGCTGCAGCCCCGCTGGGGATCACGAGTTCGTACATGCCCTGCAGTGGGGATGTGTAATCCTCACCGTGAGTGGGTGCTGGAAACTCCCGATGTCAGCTGGCTGCTCTGCCTTGACTTGCCAGATAAACTCTTGATGAATAAGCCCGCCTCAGTTTCCCATATTTGAACTGTAGCTAATGTCTGCCCACCTCAGGGAAAAACTACAGCCTAAGACTCATGTCGGTGAAAGAATTTGAAGCATGGAAAGCTTTCTTCAGGGAAGATCTTCAGATTAGTCAGCTCCCAGTGTGGCTGGGTTTGAATATTTATGAAAGCAGAAAATTGTCAGGCATGTTTTGCTGAGCTGTACAGCTTCTTTCCTGAAAGGAACATTTTTCCCCAAACAGTGCTTGGAGGCTTGTTTACCTCAGTCTCTCCATGAACCTTCAGCTCCACCAAGGTGACAGGCAGGAAGAGTCTGGGATGATAGCAGGCAGGGTGTCTGCAGGGGGACGCAGAGGGCACACAAGCTGTTTGGGCTGAAGCAACCTGTCAGTGCTTTATTTCAGTGTACTTGGAGCCCTAAAGCTGTTGTTGAGAAGGAGCATCCACACAGCCTGGATCCACAGGTCGCTCTCCTATTATCCACAAACTGCTTCTCTGAGGCTTACAAAACCCTGGCAGGAGGGTGGCACTTTGTACTGCTTCTTAAGGGATTTTTTTTTTTTCCTCCTCACAGACCCTAAGCACTGTTGTGGCTTCACTCACATGCATCACCCCAGAGCACCCCCAAAGCTGAAACAGGAGGCAGCCAGGCCAGGCACGCCCTGCATTCCTGGTGGTGTCTTTTCCAGAAACCTCTGTCCCCTAAAGAGCATCCTAAAGGGAGACAGAAAACACCTGCATCTCTGCAGCAAGCTGGAACACAGCCAGAGCCAGGACTAAGAGGAGTGGGCGAGCTCGCATGCCCCTTTCCATTTACAGGCAGCTTTCAAGAAGCTGCAATTGTGAGCTAAGCCAGGAACTGGCTGAACACAGCTGAAGTACCCTCGTGCTGGCTGAGGGGTTGTGGGGCACAGGTCCAAGAAGACCTGCAGATTAGACCAATTAAAATAGTGCTGACAATACCAAATGGGAGACTCCAGAAATGCAAATATTTTCTTAGCTTAACTCAGGCTTCTACAGTTTCCTCCACTGCCCTTCATCCCTCCTCCCCCCTCAGTCTGCATCAAGGCTCACTTTTAGTTGCGGTGAGGGACCGACCACCAAGTTTGGGCATTAGTGAGGGGTTTGGCTGACAGACCCCTCATTAGTGAGGTGCTTGTGCATCTCCTTGCACCAAGGCAGCTGTGCAAAGGGCCACATACTGCCCTGTGGTCAGGGAGCTGCAAGGGTGACTTTGCTCCCTCAGCAAGGAGGAGCTGGAAGCTAACCACAGTAACACGGCTGGTGGGGCAGGGGCCTCACCAGCCAGGGCCCCATCCCATCATACCTGAGTGAGGTGAGCAGAGCAGACCCTGAGTAGAAGCCAGGCTCAATCAAGAGTCCAGATTATCAGGCAGGTCTTATGCTGCTGAGACAGATCCAAGGCCAAGGTGGGAGATTAGTCTGCAAGTCAGGATCAGCAGGTCCATGGCCAGGCATGGCTGTGGCTGAGCTGGAGACCAACACTCCTACACTGGAGCTCAGGAAGGAAGAAAGAGGCCAAAGCTGAGCTTAAATGGAGCTACTGTGCTCATGGATAGGGTGTCCATGGAGGCCCCAGGTGAGGCTGGTCAGGACCATTAACACCTCTTCCCAGCTGGTCACTGTGGGAAGAGCTGGAGGTGTCAGCACAAGTCACCAAGAGATGGTCCCAGCAAGGCAGCTGGGCTTGGTGGGAGGCTTTGGAGCAGGAGGGCTGTCCTCCAGCTAGACCCAAGTGCTGGGATTCCATAATCTTGGAGTCTGACTTCCACCCCTTGGCCAACCTACAAGTACCTCTGCTTCCACTTTCCAGCTCTGAAAGAGCAGTTACCTGTCTGACCAAGCCAGTGTTGGGAAGCAGATGGTTTTATGTACCTTAGACTTGGGCTTCTGGAGAGGTTTTGAGCTCGTGGACTGGATTGTCCAATTAACCCTTTCATCACAGCTATATGACAAGATGTCTCCGGCTCCTGCACCTGAGCAGCATCTGCAGAGCTGCCATGTGTGGGGCACCAGCACCAGGCTGGCTGCAGCAACCCTATCAATAAATCATCTGTGGCTAGCCTATCCCATGGTGCTTTTCTTGCCAAGACTAATCAAAGCTTAGCTGTAAGAAGTTCTCTGCAGCTCAGGGTGCAGCCAGCAGCATCGGCATTGCTGAGTGGGTTGTGTGGAGACTGAGCCTGTGATTTAGGTGGAGTCCTTGGGAAGAAGCGTATGGAGCTCCCCAGGGAAAGCATGCTGCGCTAGGGACCCTGCTTCTGCTGCCTGCACCTCCGGGGGGGTCATCCGTGTGAACTACCAGGCAGGAAAGGATCAATGCATGGGAGTCCTGGGGAGGAGAGTGTGGTGGGACCTTCTGGTGGGTGATCACCCGGGTCCTGAACCCTGGGGATGGTGCTAGGAGGGGTGAGGGCACGATGCCAGTCACCAGAGGTTGCACTCAGGTTAGGAAGGGGACAGAGAGGGTTACACTCAAATGTGCAAACTCAGCCCTTGACCGGCCAGCTCTCGAGAACTGGGAAAGGAGAGAAGGGGGTTGCCAGGCCAGCCAAAGCCTGCAGCAACAGGCCCTGATCCAAGGTCTGGCGCAGAAGCATGCACAGATAGCTGCTCCCCACAAACGAGCTGAAGCCACGTCCCAGCACCCCAGCCCCAGCTCTGGGGCTGGAGCACAAACCTGCAAATGCTGTCCTGCATCATCAGAGAACTCGGAGTCCTGCCTGGCTCTGCGGGCAGGGAGCACCACTGCCAAAGCACAGAACTAGGAGTAAATGAATGAATCCTGCGTGGTGAACTGTGGTCACATTTCCTTGCTGCCCTTCCAGGGACTCCCAGAAACCCAGCGGGGCCGTGATAGCTCCTCAGCCCCCTTCAGCTCACTGCATGGGGAGTGGCCTGCGGTATCTACAGAGAATTTGTTGGATGGTGGAAGGAGCTAATTTAAATGAGAAAAAAAGACTTTGGTTATGTTGCCAGCACTCTCCTTGCCTATTGTACTCCCCCTTTGGTTTCTGCTTTCCACTGAACAGTTTTATGTTTCCAAAGATCATAAATTCTCATTTTTCCACTGGGCAGGAGGTGCACGCCTGGACTCCACTGCTTCCTGCGTCGCTTTTGTGTCCATGTTGCCCAGTTACTGCAGCACAGACCCAGACTATGCCCGGCCACATTCACACCGGCCACGTCCCTGGGAGTGTGCGCCCCGCTGCCGGGCACTGGGAGTTCATAGGATTCAAACAGGCACATGCTTCCCAAGACGAACAAAGGAAAGGCCATAACCCAGCGGTCTCCAGCCGGAGGCCGTGAGGGATCGGGCTGCAGCTGACCAGTGAAAATGCCGCTGCCTGGCAGGGCTGTCGCAGGAAGGTGTGATGTGATGCAGAAAGGGCCACGGTGACTCGGGGGATTGGAGGCTGGACCGCAGCCTGCGGTCCAAAGGGTATGGGAACTGACACTGCTTGTTTGTCAGCTCCGAGGTGGCGTGCAGCGCTCGGCTAAGCTGCACTTGCTGGGAAAAGAACTTGGGAGTTTTCTGTAGCATCAGTTTCAAGCGGCAGCACTCCGAGCATCAGTAATTCAAACAGCAGTCGAGATAACACCATGTCCTCATGCCGTGTGGGTCAGTTTGATTTGAAATTAATAACATTCCTGAACTTGAAATCCTTGGATTCATCATGGCTTTAGTTCCTAAAATGGCACTCACGGCATCGGAGGTTGCATCTGCAGCGGGAGGGAAGGATGCCTCCCGCACGCTGGGATGCAGCCGTGTGCCAGCCTGGGAGCAGGGGCAGGGACTGGTGGGTCCTGCCAGGGTGATGCTGCCCAGAGCCCGTCTGTGGGGCAGAGCTGAGCAGATTTCCACCT
The DNA here is from genome assembly GCF_949628215.1 of Phalacrocorax aristotelis. Lineage (NCBI taxonomy): Eukaryota > Metazoa > Chordata > Aves > Suliformes > Phalacrocoracidae > Phalacrocorax > Phalacrocorax aristotelis. Next base: position 11,112,409 of record NC_134292.1, read on the forward strand.
CCTCATTGCCATGCTCCCTGTGTCTGTCTGACAGGCAAGGTTTGGGAAGGGGCTGGGACTCCTTATTGTTGTGGGGTTGTTTATGGACACATACATCCTGCAGCCTGCCAGGCCAGGGCTGGGGCGCGGGGAGGCTGGGGGCAGGACAGCAGGCTGAGGTCTGGCTGCAGAGTTTACAGCTGCAGGAATAGCCGTCCATTTCCAAGCCTGTGGCATCTTTGGGCACACAAAGTACTTACCCAGCAGCGATTTGGAGGACTGATGTGCTCCCGTTTCAAAAACCTCAAGAGCCTCTCTCTTGATTTCCCTTACTACAACTTGGGCTGCACAGCAGCAAACGAGCCGTGGCAGGGAGCGTGTCCTGGCTCTGCCGGCTCTCCTGAGTCTGGCCCTTCTGTTCTTTGTTAATGAGGAAAACGCATTTTTTTGGAAACAGAGGCTGCCTCTAAGACTTGCAAACTCTCTATTTTATGACAGTTTTCATTTGCATAATGAAGGCCCTGATACCTTCAGTAATTAATCACATTAAGAATTGCTTCCTTGAATAACGCTATTCATGCAAGTTGTTCTTAGTGCTGGAAGCTGCATATGATTTCCAATGTGCATTAGCCCAGCTCTTTCATCAGCAGATGGAAGCTGGTAACTGCATGTGTAATTTATATCTGCTTGGGTGGAATTATCAGATGAAATATGCATTACACGGCACCATTAACATTTCTAGTCATACAGTCTTTAGCTCCTGGGTAAGTTAATACTACATGCCAACAGTGTGTGGGACTGTATGAAAGGCAAGGACTCAAACACAGGGATTTAAAAGCAGAAATAGAAAGTATTCCAGGTCAGACACATCAGAAATAGAATTAATGAAGCTGCTAAATTAAATGAGAAGAATTGCCCTTTTTTGACCTGCGTTTTCTTATAAAGTGTCGCATCTTGTCTCCGTAGCTAAGGCGGCTGCCAGGCTTCCTGCTGAATCGCCACTTGTAAGGGCAACGCCAGAGCCTTTAACATCTGGAAGGCTTTCCCCCATAGGCTAGCACGAGCAGCAAGAGAATAACGATTGAATCTCAGAAGGCAGCAGAGAAGATGAATGCTGCTGTGTGGGTTTGGATTTGTTGGTAACATTGACAAATTAAAAAAAACACATCACATCAATACTAAGAAAAAAAACTATCAGTGACTAGACTTTGCACTCTGATGGCAGTGCCAGGAAGCCTCGTGCTCAGATGTATGTTCATTTATGCGTGAACATTCTTAGAGGAGATAGTCTGCTCTCCTGGAGTGTCTTTTTTCGTGTGCTTTTTTGTCCTTATATAACTCACAGTTAATTAAAATACTGATTCCTGCTTGATAGGAAGCAATTAAATGACTGAAGCTTTATCCCATCTGCCTCTTGTGCGTAGAGATGGAGAGAAAGCCCAGTCCAAGCTGGTGTGGCGTGGGCTGTCGCCCAGCCCTGCTCTCAGGATCGTGGTGCTCTTGCCCAGCTGGCGTTACTGCTGCGCATGCTGAGCAGCCGGTTGGGGCCAGGCCATCCCACGGCTCCTGCTGCTTCAGGGTTTTCACCCATTAGAAAGGGTTTTGGGGCCCAAGGAGTTGTAACTGTTTTCAGGCCAGGCTCCTTCTGCCTATGGCTGGGATCCTGGCACCTCTGCTGTGGGGAGCGTGGCCATTGGCAGGCGCTCTGGCGAGGACGCAGCAGCAAAGCGCGAGCAGCGGTGGCCATGAGCTGCACGGAGCGAGCAGGACCAGCAAACTCATCAGCCTCCTCCGTGCTGATGATGCTGTGGCAAAGGGCTGCATCCTGAGCAGAGCCTGAGGGTGCTGCCTGCAGATTGCAAGGGTCAGAACTACTTCAGATGCTGCATGCAGAGCATGCATGCTGCTGGGGCAGGGGAGAAGCTCTGAGCTCTGCTCCTGCCCACCCCGTGTGCCTCTCCAGCCCCAGCTGCAGCTCAGCACCTGCCTGGGGAAGGGGCAAGGGCAGAGCATGCCAGGCAGCTCACACCAGCTATACAGCTCTGCTTGGAGCTCAAGCCCCATACCTGTCCTGGAGTCAGGCTGGGGTGGGGTGGTGCTGTGTGGTAGCTGGCTGAAGTTCCCTGGGTGTACAGAGACTTGCCATCCCTCCTGGCAGCACCCGGAGATGCGCTGCCGCTGCTCCCAATTGTTCCTTTCTGTCCAAGAGAGGAAAAAAAAGCATCTCTGCAAAATCCAGTCTTGGACTTTGCTTAAAGCCTTTGAGTAAAGAGCCTTGTTTGAATGTAATTGCACCCCTGTTGCTACAAGGGGAAAATACACTGTATTGCTCTCTCTTTCTTGGAAAGCTCAGCTAGTATTTTCCCAGCCATTTGTGTATAAAGAAAGATAAATAGCTCTTTAGCGGGCAGAACAATCTATCCCGGTTTTATTGGCATTCATGCAAGCAGACAAGGAGAAACAGTTTGGCGGTGCTGAGAGTAGGGGAGGGGGAAGCTCCAGCCTGGCGGAGCTGGGAGCACTGAGCAAGGCCGGGCTGGGGGTGCCGGGGCACCGAGGGGCTGTTGGCGTGGAGGGCAGGGGAAGCCCTCTCGAGTGCCGAGGCCGGCGAGCCCGGCCGCCTGGCCTCAGGCCCACAGATGTGCGCCCCTCCTGGGGGTCCCCCCTGGCCCGCGGGCAAGCTGAAGGATGCACTCGCCACCTCACCCATCATTTCATCCCTCCCTATAAATAAAAAACGTGTATAGCAAATTTAGCTCTAGCTTCACACGCCATGGTGCTATAGATAGATTTTTAAAGAGCTTGTCTCAGAGTAGTAATTCATGGGGAGATCAAAAAGCTGTGGTTTAATCCAGGGTCTGTCTGATACCGTAAATCTTGCTGAGTGCTAAGTATTCAGTGAGCAGCATCAAAAGCCTGATAAACATGAAAGCCACCAAGTTTTCTGCCTGTAAGGCTGGAGTGGCTTACAATGGGTGCTGAGGAGATGGAAAGATGCATATCTTCCCTGCAGTGCTTGGGTGCCATGCTGACATGGAGCCACACACAGAGCCCGTCAACCTCAGGCTCCTGGAAGAGGTGCCTGGACTCCCATGATGTCTCAGTTGCTACCTGCAGCTCTGCCGACTGTATAAAGAGATAAGATTTCTAATTAGATGTCTAATTACATGGTGTAGGTAGGCTTCAGGCTGCACTCCATTGCTTGGCATCGCCTTGTCCTCCGTGCCTACGAACCACGCAGCCTGCACTGAGTCTCCAAAGCGATGTGGCAGAGACATCCCAGGAGGCAGCGGAGGCTTGCGATGGAGTGGAGGCACCTCCTGTCCCCTCGAGTCCATCAAGGTGGCGCAGCATTCCCCGGGAACGCTCGGTGGCACGGTGCTCGCCAGTGAGGTGTCTGTCTGTCCTCAGGGGGACAGGATGCCACAGAGGGGGCTGCAGGGTCTGCGTCACCCTAGCACCTTAGCAGGGAAAGCTTGCATGCTGCCTTTAATTTGAGAGACTGCTGGAAGGTACGGCCAGAGCCTACGTACATCCCGCTTTCTGGTAGACCATAACTAGCAGCACGTGCAGAGAGCCCAGAGGCTGTCACTTAGCTCGGCCACGCTCGCTCCAGGGCAGCTGCTGTGGTGTGCCTGGGTCTCCGTGGCCCTCGCAGGGTCCTGAGCGATTCAGCAGCCCACGCAGCATCCACGTCTGTAGCCTTGCTGCGGCCGCTCGCACGGGCAGAGCCCACAGGCAGCGGTGTCCCCGCGATGTCCCCTTTGCCGAGTCCCAGCTCCGTTACAGCACCATTGACATTATTAGACTGTTAAAACAGGGGATTTTACCTCTGCTTTCCAGCTATGTTAACTGTACATCGAGTTAATCCAAAGGATTTATTTTTAAATATATACATGGTGACTGTTACTGTAGCGGCACTGATGTAATGGATGTGCTGTTTTAGATAAATTGAAGATCTGGCCCAGGGAAGCTGGATTTCAGATAGGGACTGTGAAAAATATGGGGTATCAAAATGCTGTATTTGGAAGCCAAAAATAGTGCCTAAAACAGGACCAGTGAGGATCAGTGCTGTAAATACAGGTCTCCAGAGTGGAAGGGCTCTGCTACACTTCTAGCTATCAGCAAAAGCAATATTTAAAAGCTAGCAGTTTAATTTTTAACACAAATGGAGCTGAGTTCAGACTGCAGACACCTGCAGGTGAGGAGCTGGGTTTTTCTCCAGAGATACCGAGCCCACTGAGGTTAATGTGATTATGTAAATGACTGAGGTATAATTGCGTTATTGCCACCCATCTGGCCCTCCCTGCAATTCGTAAGTGATTTTATATTCCCCATACACTGCAGCACTGACATACAAGGGCATTGGAGATGCCATAAATCACTGCTTGGTATTTGCTGCAAGTGCCATCTCCACGTTCAGCCTCTGGTGCAGAGTCCCACCGGACAGGGCATGGCCAATGCATCAGGAAAGTCCTTCCCAGATCCAAATTAACTGTCTCTTGATCTAGTCCAGAGGATCAAGCTCTGCTTGGCCTCTCCCAGGCGATGCTCCTGACAAAGCCAGGATTCAGCCCAGCATCCCAGCTACGGCAGCAGGTCCTTCCCAATGTGGATTTTCTTAGCAGGGTAAAACAAATTCCCACCTCCCGCAGCAGTCAGGATTAAACACAAAACTGACATTTTCATGTAAAACACTGACTAATACTGCACACTGTCCCCGGTAGCCCCCCCAGTCCTACCTCTCTTCTAACCTGGTTTTTTTTTCCCATCAGTATGAATTCAAAGCCAAGAACATTAAGAAGAAGAAAGTGAGCATCATTGTGTCCGTGGATGGGGTGAAGGTGATTCTGCGCAAGAAGCAGAAGGTGAGACTTCTCCAGCCCCACCGGGGCACTCGGGGCCAGAGCAGCTGGGCTGGTGGCTTTGACCATGTCCCAGTATTACTGCTGCTCAGAATGGTCAAACTTCTAACCAAAACCGGCCTTTTCTTAAAAATCACCTGATTTTTTCACAAGAAAACACTGCGTTTTTCATCAAACTAGTAATAAAACCTTGCTGAAAAAAGAGTGGGAAAATTACACTGTGGGAAGAGGATATTTTCCTATCAAAAAATGTCAAGCTTTCAGGAAATATAGTTTCTTGTCAATACCAGGAGGCTTCTTCCGTGCTGCCTGGTCTGAGCACCCCTTAGCTCGTTGCTCAGGCTGTGCTCCCCACCGAGCCGAGCCGGCAGCCGGACCCAGACTTCCTAAGCCATAGCTCAGAGCCTTCTTCCACAAAATGTATTACTCTTCTGCATATTTGATGCTATAATTAATCTTGGGGACCACTTTCAGCCCTGAAGGCTGTGATCAGATGACCAGATATGATAAATGATCAAAGAAATCTGTTTTTATCCAAGATACTAATGAAACAGCCATTGTTCATACAGTCAAACTGCAGCCTGGATTTGGCTTGGTCCAAACGCACCCTTTTCCAGGGTTCCTGCCCATCAGCCTGGTGGAGTTTCATTTTGACTTGGCTCCCTGTAATTTTGTTTCTGCCTTCTGCTTACAGAGAAAGGAGTGGACCTGGGACGAGAGTAAGATGGTGGTGATGCACGATCCTGTGTACAGGTACGCGGCAGGGGATTTGCACCAGCTAGGTCCGATCAGCCCTGAGCGATGCGTGTCCATCCTCCCGCTTGCTGAGTTACCTCCACCAGGGCTGGCTTTCCAAAGGACCGTGAAAAATTAACGAGGCTGCAAAATTACTACTAATGGGGAACCCTTTTCATACATTTTTGAGAGTGAGCCGGATTGATCTAGCTTTGAAGCTGGCTCTGCTTTGAACAGGGGTCAGACTAGATGACCTGAATTACTCTCTGATTCTGACTCTGAAGACAGGCTTCTTGCTGGTTTCCTTCAGAGCATGGCTCACCATGTGCTGCTGAAGAAGGGCCTTACTCTGAGGTGTACGTGCTTACAGGGAATTAACCCATACAGGACGAAAGATAGCACTGACTTTCCATAGCACCTGCCATGGGATCTCTAAGTATTTTGGAGACCACAAGTTCCTCCCAGAGGTTTATGCTGCATGTAAACCTGATGCCTCAGGAGCTATCAGGGATGGCTTCCTTGAAGGCAACCCCAGCAATGGTGCATAGCCTGCGGACACAGTTAAGAGCACAGGTTGCACCAGGATGTTAGTTCTGCCAAGTGAATAATTGTACCACGAGTGCAAAGCCCAAGCCCCAGGGGCTGGGATCACCAACAGTGGCTTTCTGGGTCAGAGCCCTTGGTGAGGAGATACGGAGCGGAGGACGTGCCGACACATTGTCCGAGCCTACCTCTCCCTTCTGGCGTTTTTTTACAGATTATTACAAGATGTGGTACATGGGCAATAATTGCTCCAATTGCAAGCTCAACACAAAAAATTCCAATGACAGAAAAGAGTAAAAGAAAAAACATCTCACGAATCCCTTTGGTTTCTTCTCTATTCAGAGCTGAACTCACTTGTCACATTTTTACCTGGTTAAATCAAATGTATAAAAAGATCTTTAAAAATGGTTTTGCAGCACAGGGAGGAGAAAAAGTCAGCCTGAACAGGGAAGAAAGAAATCCTCCAAGTACGCTCAGCATCCCTGGGAGAGGCATCCAGGGGATGCTGGCTTTTGTGCTGTGCCACCACCCGGGCTGGGTCCCCGGGCTGGCTGCACCGAGGCAGACAGGACATTCTCTGTACAGGCATTTGCACCACGCTCCAGCGCAGGCAGGGATTAATTGCTGGGGCTAAAAATAGCCACACACTTTCCAATACTATAGATTTTTTAGCTTTCCCACAGCATCTTTAAAATGGTTTTGCCTACTTCAGAAACCAGAAGGTTTTCCATCACGCCAGAAACGCTCTCAAAATCTGTCGCCTCCTGCCTTGAAAATCGCAGAAGGAGCCATGCACTGGCACCACCTTGTTCCTCCGGCGCTGGGTGCTATGAGCCAGCCGTCCTAGGGACACACGGGAGCCTCCAAGGTTGTCGGGGGGCTGAGACACTCCATGGTGTTTAATTCCCTTTGTCTCTCTCCCACCTAGAATCTTCTACGTGTCTCACGACTCGCAAGACCTGAAAATATTTAGTTACATCGCAAGGGACGGTGCTAACAACTCCTTCAGGTGTAACGTCTTCAAATCAAAGAAGAAGGTAGGATGCTGCCAGGGCTACAGCCGGGTCCTCCCCTGGTGAGAGGTCCCTGAGGGACCCCGCACCTTCCCATACAGGAGCCAAAGTGACCGCTGGGTCAGAGGGTGCAGATCCCTGGGAGAGGCTGAGGCAGCACCAGTGCTGGATGTCGCCAAAAAGACATACCTGGTGCTTATGTCCTCCTGCCCAGCCTGGGCAGCAGCACAGCCCACCTGCCTCAGCCCACCCAGAGGTAAGAAGCACCCATCTCCAAGAGCAGGACACTGGGAGGGATGCCCTGTGTCTGGTCCAGCGGTGGGCAGCAGTGGAGCCCCCCACCATGGGAAGAGATGGCAGTGTGGGGCAGTCCTGGGGCAGGAGGAAGGCTCCCAGTTTTCCCATCGGCAGCGGGGTGGCAGCGTGGCCGCTGCAGGGCTGAGTGGCACGGGTTTGCTCCGCAGAGCCAGGCGATGCGGGTGGTGCGCACGGTGGGGCAGGCCTTCGAAGTGTGCCACAAGCTGAGCCTGCAGCACGCCCTGCAGAATGCCGACGGGCAGGCGGACGGCGCCAGCGACAAGTCAGCCGAGGAGCAGCCGCTGGAAGGTGACGCGCGGCTCCCCGCGGTGCACGGGCAGGTCCCTCCCTCAGCAGTGGCAGCAGGGATGATGTGGGTGGGGAACTGCAAGGTGGCATGTCCTTCATGGGCCACCTCTGGTGATGGCAAGCGCTTTGTGCCCCTTCGGATGTGGGGCATGGGGAATCCATCCTGCCTGCCCACTCATCCTGGGCACCAGGAAGGCAGAGGCTGAGGGTCTGCAGGCACCAGCCCCTCGGCTGGCCCGCTTCTCCACAGCATGCCAAGACTTGGAGCAAGTCCTGGCCGTGTCCCTGAGCTGCCCTCCTGGCTGCCAGCCCTGCTTAGGGCCCAGCTCCTTGCTGCGATCCTGTGGCGGGGGGGGGCTTGGGTTTATTTATCCATCTCGTTTGAAGTTCACCAGATAAAGGGCTCCAAGATCATGGATTCAGACGAGGTTGGCATCGACTCTGACGGCATCTGTGTGTCCGAGAGGGGACCTGGAGAGCTGCCTGCTGCCAGGGGGGACCTTGGCATGCTGAAACCTGGGCAAGCCTCCAAGGATAAGAACTGCCAGGTAATGGGGGGTGGGGTGGGCTGGGGACGGTCCACACGCTCTGCCACTGCTGGGGTCCCTCTGCTTGGGGACACTATCACAGCTTGATGAAGAGGGTCTTTCACAGACACCCCACTGCAGTCACCCCCCCGGCTCCCTTCTCTCACAGCCCCCATGGCAGGACAGGGTGTTAAGCTCCTAGTTTTCCCACAGTTAAGCTGTTTCCCAGCACTGGGGCAGAGGGAGAGACGATAGCTGGGAGTGGGGCCATGGCGCATGGCTGAGCGGGCTTCAAACACAACCCGGGAGAGCCCACCGGTGCAGGCAGGGCAGAGCACAGAGGGGCCCTGCTGGAGCCATCACCCAGTGCTAGAAAGGAGAAGTGAGGCAGGACCCCTCCTCTCCTGCAGCAGCATCCACAGAACAGGCTGAAACTCACTCGAGGCGTCTCTGGCAAGGCAACAGTTTCCCCACCACGCAGGGTGGATTTCTGTGACCCCAGTGCCGCTCTGCGACAGTCACTCATCCAACTGTGCCGGCAGTGACCCTCAGGTTCCCTTGCCCACCCCAGGCCCAGGGAGCAGCATCCCGAGGGGGCTCAGCCCCAGAAGCACAGGCACCCAGGGAGCGTTTGGCACGAGCAGTGGTTTCGCTGTAATGAATAGCTGCTCTGCAGAGCTTCTCCGTGAGCGCTTCCCGGTGGCCTGAATGGCATCGCTTCATCTCACACAATTGTATCGCTTGCAGGGCCTGGCTGAAAACAGCTGCAGTGAAACGCACTCAATGGGATTCATTTCCGTGGCTGGAAAGGCAGGGCTTTCCTGCGCTTTCCTTCTGGGTGCTGGAGCTGCCCAAACAGGGGAGGGCAGGGAGCAGGAAAGGCAGTGGCCATGGGCAGGGCACGCTGCGAGGGCGACCACCCTAAAACACCCGCCGCTGCCAGGGTGGGAGGCTGCCTGCCGGGGGATGCGCTGCCTGGCTCTGGGCTGCGTGCCAAGACACCCGGTGCTACAGAGGGCAGGGGAACTACACAGGGGGGCACTGCATGGTCCCCAGGACACAAGAGGTGGCTCAGCCCAGGGTGGGTGAGCTTGCTGCCAGCAGCCCTAGGGCTTTGAGCACCATGCCTGAGCGTGGGGGCTTGTGGCTGGGTCAGGGGCTGCTCTGAAATCAGTCATTGTTTGCACTGCCCTTCTCACGCTGGATATCTCCAAGGGCTGGGACCGCTGTCCTTCAGTAGCCACACCACCCGCCTGCAGTCTTTTAATATGCTGGTGGCCCTGTCGCTGGACCTGCTGCCACTGGCACGTGCTTCAGGCAGCAAGAAACCACCCAGCCTGGGCAGCCCTGTCATGGGGAAGGTGGTGGGGTATCCGGGTCGCTCCCCAATGTCTCTTGGCCGGGGATCTGCCCTCCCTGTTTGGAGCTACCGCCAGATGTAGGTGGTGCAGCCCTGCCAGCTCTCTGGGAGCGGGAGTCGCTCCGAAACATGCTGTCCTGGGGATCATGTAGTCATGCAGTACTTGACACCGAGCACCCCTCAACAGTCCCTCGGTGCCAGGGTTGCGGGGGCCACTCTGCCACGCTGGGGTCAGTGCTGTGGGGAAGCATGATCTAAATCCTGGTCTGAGCTGGTCGGTCAGCTCACCCTACCCATTTCTTTGTGCCCAGGATGCCGAGAACTGCTCCCTCCACCCAGCCGGCTCCCAGCAGCTGCTTAGCCCAAGCAGCCCCTGCTCCTCGGCCTCCATCACCCCGCTGGCCTCCCAGCACTGCCTCCAGCTGCTCCAGCAGCAGCTCCTCCAGCAGCAGCAGCAGACGCAGGTGGCCGTGGCCCAGGTACGCGTCCTGCCCTCCCCTCGGGTGGCATCAGCCCTTCTTCTCTCCCTGCTCCAGCCTCCCGCCAGGCTGGGCTGGCAGCAGGGGCCAGCACCCTGTGCTGGGGTGCGAGCGGTACGGGTGGCTCGCAGCATTGCTCGCAGCACGGCTCGCAGCATGGCTTGCAGCATCGCTCAGCTCCCCTGGACATGGGGCTGGCCGCACGCATAAGCCCAGGCCGCTCTGGCAGGGTCACGGGGGCCCCCACAGAGCCACCAGCTCCCGATTCATCCCATTTTTGGAAGCCCCACCACCGCCGTTCCTCTTCCCCCAAACCAGCATCAGAGCAGGGAGCCCGGTGCCCCCCCCCGCTTGGGCACCCCGCCCAACTCGTTTCGTGTTGCTGGGGAGGGGGGAGGCGCAGCGGATCCCCCTGTATCCCGCCGCCCGCAGCCCCACCGGGCTGGCGCCGCTCGGTGCGGGGGGAGCCGCGGCGGGGCCGGCAGGGGGCGCTCGAGGCCCGCTGTTCCCGGGGGATCCCGGGGATGCTCGTCCCGCCCCGCCCCGCATTGCCGTGTCCTGCACCGCCCCGCCCCGCATCACCTCGTCCCGCCCCGCATTGCCGTGTCCTGCACCGCCCCGCCCCGCATCACCTCGTCCCGCCCCGCATTGCCGTGTCCTGCACCGCCCCGCCCCGCATCACCTCGTCCCGTCCCGCATTGCCGTTTCCTGCACCGCCCCGCCCCGCATCACCTCGTCCCGTCCCGCATTGCCGTGTCCTGCACCGCCCCGCCCCGCATCACCTCGTCCCGTCCCGCATTGCCGTGTCCTGCACCGCCCCGCCCCACATCGCTGTGTCCTGCACCGCCCCGCCCCGCATCACCTCGTCCCGTCCCGCATTGCCGTGTCCTGCACCACCCCGCATCACCTCGTCCCGTCCCGCATTGCCGTGTCCTGCACCGCCCCACCCCGCATCACCCCGCATCACCTCGTCCCACCCCGCATTGCCGTGTCCTGCACCGCCCCACCCCGCATCACCTCGTCCCGTCCCGTCCCGCATTGCCATGTCCTGCACCGCCCCGCCCTGCATCACCTCGTCCCGTCCCGCATTGCCATGTCCTGCACCACCCCGCATCACCTTGTCCTGTCCCACATTGCCATGTCCTGCATCACCTTGTCCCGTCCCGCATCACCCTGTCCCATCCTGCATTGCCATGTCCTGCACCGCCCATCCCGCATCACCTTGTCCCGTCCCGCATTGCCATGTCCTGCCCCATCCCGCATCACCTTGTCCTACACTGCCCCATCCTGCACCGCCCCGTCCCACATTGCCCCATCCCACCCCGTCCCATAGGTGCAACTGCTGAAGGACCAACTGGCGGCCGAAACAGCGGCGCGGATCGAAGCGCAGGCCCGCGTACGGCAGCTTCTGCTGACCAACCGTGACCTGCTGCAGCATGTCTCCCTGCTGGTGCGGCAGCTGACGGTGCTGGAAGCCCGGGAGCAACACCGGCAGCCAGGTGAGCGCAGTGGCCCTCGCCCCTGGGTGGGGGTTGTTTGGGTGCTATGGGGCTCCCAGCACCATCCCTTCAGAGCATCTCTGCACCTCTTGCGGTCATGCAGAGCAGGTGGGATGCTCCCAGCACCAGCCTGCCAGGCTCTGAGGGGAGCTTCAGAGGATCTCTTCACCCCTTGGGGTCCTGGGAAGCAGTGGAATGCTCCCAGCACCATCCCTTCAGAGCATCTCTGCACCCTCATTGTCCCAGGGAGCAGCTGGGGTGCTCCCAGCACGAGCCCTGCAGGCTCTGGGGGAACTTTGGATCATCCCTGCACCCTTCGTGGTCCAGGGCACCACCCGAGTCGGAGGTCCCCAGCTCTTCACATGTTCCTTCTCTGTCTCGATTCAGTTGACCGCTCCTTGCAAAACCTGTCCCTGGCTCAGTCCCTCTCCCTGAACCTGAAGAACCACTACAGCTTGGACGTCCACCTGCCGTCCACCTCCACCCCCGCCAGCATCCTGGGCAGCCCCGTGGCCCCCGGCTCGCTGCCAGCCCTGGGCCCCGGGGACTCCTACCTCAACCTCGTCAGCCTGGAGAGGGGCGGCCACCGCTACAGCAGCAAGGAGGGGGACGAGTGCCTCGCTGTGCTGGAGGGGCAGGACGGGTTCAGCCGGCGCGTGGAGGGCTCCGAAGTTAGCGAGTTCGCTCTGCTCAATGGGAGCAGCCGGCAGAAGGTGGATGACACCGACAGAGGGGACGAGGACAGGTAGGATGTGCCAGCTCTGTCTCCCGCTGGCTGCAGCAGGAACACCCCAAGCAGACCCTCCTGCTCCTCCCTGTGGCCCCAGCAGGGTTCCTGCTGCACAGGCTGTATTTTAGAGGGCTCACAGCAGCAGAGCCTGCAGCAGGGGCTGGGGAGGAAGGGCTGTGTTCTGGGCACTTAGGGGCATGGACAGGCAAGGCCAGGGGCTGCGCGCTTGCTCAGGTGCAATAAACTGGGGCAAAGAACCCACCATGTCCCCTGTGGGGTTGCTGCCTGCCCTGCGCCTGTCCCCCTGCCATGAAATGGTCATTGCCACATCACCCCAGCTCCAACGTTTGTAGGTGATGCGTTGCACTGATGGGACCCAGCAAAGGTCTTTTGGAGAGCCTGGATCAGCCAGCCTAAGCCCCGCATGCAGGTAAGTACTTGCACATCACCTCATCTCTCTGCTTTTGCTTCCCAGGCGGCAGCAGCCCATTCCCAAGCTCAACCCACCACCACCCATCCTACGCAAAAGGTCAAGCAAGACCTCCCCAAGCCTGGAAGTGGAGGTGAAACCCGAGAGCGCTGCCCACATGAGCTTGCCCAGCTCCAGCATTTCCAGCCTCACCAGCGTCGCTGCCAGCTCGCTCACCCTCATGGACCCCGAGGCAAGGACTCCTGCACGGAGCACTGCCTCTGGCACAGAGCCCGTCCCTGCTGGGACCTGCCAGCGCGCTCTGGGCAAGGACAGGACTGGAGAGAGCGGGCAGATGTCCCCCCTGGCCAGCATCCGTGACCCTGCAGCCAGCGAGGCCCTGGCCAAGGACCTGGCCACCCTGGCCAGCCCCACGGACAGCATGCTGCCCTTCTCCCCTGCAGATGACACCTGCTTGCACATCAGCTTCTCAGAAGATGAGCTGCTTGAACCAGAGCTGGACACTGCCGTGGGGCCCAGCAGGATCCCCTCTTAGTGGGACAGCAGTAGGTGGCAGCTGGCTGGTAGGCAGTCCCAGCAGCTCCGTCCACACCACTCCACCAGCCCGCACTGGGGTTGTGGGCCCCCATGCTCAGGCTGGGAGGCAGGTCCCTTTCCTATCCCTGTCCCACACAGCTGCTCCCCCAGCCATGCATGGGGCTGCCACACAGGATGCAGCCTGGCCAGCCCCTGCCCTCAGTCTGCACCAGCTCACGCTGCCTTCCTGCTGCCCCATCCTCCCGTCTGCTGCCTGTCCTGCCCCTGCTCACACAGCCAGGGGTGCCGCACAGGGTCCCTGCCGCCGGCAGCTCTCTTTGCTGCCGCCTGGCAGAGGCACATTTCACATTCATCACTACATCCCTTCTGCTGGCCGGGTGGCTGCAGGCAGCCCCGCACCAGCCCCAGCCTTTCTGCAGCAGATGGGTGCCTTTCCCAGCCCTTGGTAGGGTATGTGCCATCGCCATCACCCGCCGGGCAGCTCGGGAGGGTGAGGAGCTGGCAGATGGCACTGCTGAAGTCCAGGACATACTGGATGGGGATGGCACTGGTTTGACTTGCTCTGGGGAGGTTCCCACCCAGGCAGCATTCCCCACGGGATGCTCTGTGGCAGAGAGGTCCCCAGGAGCCGAGCAATGGGAGCCCCCAGGCTGGGGCACAGCATGGCACAGGGCTGTGAACACCCATACAGGAGGCTGCTGTCACCAACACAGCCCACCAGTTACCACCCGTGGTAGCGGCAGGAGCGGGGCCATGTGGCACAGCCGCGGTGCCGCTCCCCGGCCGCCTCCCCAAGGTGGTGCCAGGCTGCCATGGGCCAGGTCTCTCCAGCACAGCCTGTGTCCACCAGTGCCACGCTGCGCCCAGCTCTGCTTTTGGGGATGGCAGCCCCACCACCATGTCCCCACATGGCAAAACCTCCACTGCCTCCCCCCACAGGTGCCTTTTCCCACACCCTGGCACCCACTGCCCAACCAGGCTGGGGCCACCCCCCCCAACAGAGGCCACTAATTGGGTGCTGGGCTGGCCCTGGGAGCCTGCTGCTGCAGTGGGTGACCCCCTTAGGGAGGGCGCCCCCAGTGTCTTGGGGTCAGGGTGGGAGAGCCCATCTGTGCCTCTGAGCAGCTGCTGGCTGCAGGCAGGAGGCTGCTCCATTGTGCTGATTTTAGCGGGTAATGGTGTGGTTTGCGTTTGGTCTCGGGGAGCGTGAATGTCCTGGGATGAGTTAAGGTTTAAGAAAGAAGCCCAGCCCTGGGTGAAAGGCCAAGGCAAGGCCCTGGTGGTGCTGCACATGCCTCTTCAGCCAGGGCAGGTTTGGGGAAGGACCTGAGGAGATGCTCATCTCCCTCAGCTGTTTGCAAGAGGGCATTGGGAAAGTGTTGGAGGGTCAGGATGGGGAAGTGTTGAGCAGAAATGGAGACTTGGAGCAGCCACGCTGCCTATTCCTGGCACAGCACTGCTCCCATGGGTCAGAATGGAGGGTGACAGGACATGCACCCCAGAGCCACCTGCGGCAGTGCCAGAGCTGGCCAGGAGGAGCCAGGGGAGGGCTGGCAGCATCACCACCGGTGACTGGGCCAGGCAGCTTGTAAAGCTGTGGCTGGGCTGTCCCATAGTGTGGTAGAGACAGACCAGCCCATCTGTAGGAATAAAGTACGCTGCAGTTTGGTAACTGACTTTTAAAGAAAAAAAAAAATAATAAAGGTGTCCAATTTGCCAAGTGTTGTGGTCTCTGCCCCACTGGCGCCCACACACAGGAAGCCCCAAGCTGCTGTCCCCGGGTGCGGATTGGGGCCCCTCCCAGGTATTCCCAAAGGAGCAAGATCCCTGCTGGGAACCAAGGCTGCCCTGAGCTACCAGCCTGCCGGTTGCCCGGCCACAGCCCCATCTGCTCCCCCGTGGAGTGATGGTGGCAGCAGGCCACCCTGCCACACAGGTGACAGGTTCCTCAGGCAGGGATGGAGCCCATGTCCAAAGCAACCCCTGCATCATGCTGTGTGGCACCAAATGCTGCCTCCCACCACAGCCCCCAGGCAGGACCATGCTTCCCACACACCCCCTTTGCCCTTTCCTGCCCTCATTTCTCATCCGGAAATAATTTGGTCCCCAAACCAAGCCCAGCCTCACATGCAGGGTGGGAGCACTGCAGGTGGAGGTAGATCCCAGGCAGGCAGCAAAGCCTGATGCTGCGGGATGTGGTGGGATGGGACCAGCCGCATGCCGGGACCCCACAGGGGCTGCACACAGCCAAGAGATGCAAGAGCCCCCTGCCCTCCACAGCACCACAGCCCCTCCAAGGAGGGGGAGGAACCCATGGGTGATTCAGCAAGGCCCTGCAAGATCATCTCCCCACACAGCCTCTGGAGGGAGGGTGGCCCCCGCTGGAGGGACCCAGCCCAGCCCTGGGGGTTGGATGGACCCAGCACCTGGGACCTCTGCGGGGGTCTCAGGGCCACTCTATACCCCTCCACAGAGCGGATGCATCCTCCAGCATGACAGAGCTGGGAGCCCTTTCCCCAGGCCCACCGCAGACATCTGCCTGGGGGGGCCGCCCGTGTAGGGAGGGGGCACTTCCAGCCCAGCGTCTTATTATGCTTCCTTCATGGGAAGAAACTT
The DNA here is from genome assembly GCF_949628215.1 of Phalacrocorax aristotelis. Classification (NCBI taxonomy): domain Eukaryota; kingdom Metazoa; phylum Chordata; class Aves; order Suliformes; family Phalacrocoracidae; genus Phalacrocorax; species Phalacrocorax aristotelis. Next base: position 11,128,328 of record NC_134292.1, read on the forward strand.
TTTCCTTTGCTGTCTGGTAAGCTGCTAGCAATCATCAGGCAGGCAGGTGGTAAAGATTCATATCCATCAAACAATGCCATTTAGTTTGTAACCTGTGACTAAATCTGGTGTTAGCTTTAATTTCAGAGTCTGCTTTAGGGCTCGCTTGTTAATCTCTATGCAAAGCAGATGAAATGAATATGCAGCATTTTGGATGTAATTGTACGGCTTCAATTCAGCACTATAATTTTCCAAACAGGATCTTGCAATCAAGCTTCTATTCATTAGTGTATAAACAATTTAGTTTCTCAGCTCTCCAGTATGCCAATCATCTCAATGGAGTGAGCATCTCCAACAAAAAGAGGAGGAAAGTTTCCTTTGTGTAACAGAGGTAAAAGTTGCTCCGTACTTCAGACAATTCCCGCATGGCAGATGCGGGCCGTTCCCACAGAGACGGCCGGTTCCCGGTGCCCCACGACACTGGCCAGCTGCAAAGAACATCGCTGGGGGACCGATGCCCCGGTGTCCTCCCAGCCCACGGAGCCCCAGGCCCTCCAGCAGTTCTGCATGTGAGATCCCCGCAGACAAGCCCGGACCCCACAGGATCAGGCTGCCTTGGAAAGGTGCAACCATGCAGCACCTTGGTACCCGCCTGCAATGCTCGAGGCTCCCTGGGGAGAGCAGCCCATGGCTCTGGGGAGGGGACAGGCCCACCAGCCAAAGCCCCATGCATGTCCCCATCTCCCCCACACAGGCTCAGCTTTCCCAACCACCCCCACAGGACAGGGCACCTGGGAACACCCCGCTCCCAGAGGCAACGGCGGCTCCCCCATGAGGGACCGGGCCAGGCTGGCGCAGCGGCGGGGGGCAGGTGTCAGTCTCAGGGGCTCAATCCCCTCATGGGCCGGGTGCTTTCCTCGGTGGGGACCCCAGGGTGCCGCAAACACGCAAGCGTATGCAGCACCCAGCTGCATCCCCATCCCTCCGTGCCCATCGCCGCTCCTCCGAGGCAAGGAGGGACCAGCCGGGAGCCTCGACAAAGGGAAGCGCTGTCGGTGGAGCCGCTCAGCGCGGTCTCCGTTTCCAAATGAATATCGACAGCGCTAATTACAGGCCGCCATGCAGACAGCTTATTAGCTTGTCACAAAAAGATGGTATTGAACTCAAAGCCCGTGGTATTCACAGAGCACAGCAAGACGCTCCCCAGACAGCACAGCGAACCAGGCAGGCGAACAACCTCCAGCAAAACTAATTACTTCCTGATTGTCTACGGCCACCCACTGGGTATAATAGTATAGACTAAATTTGGCATATACATAACTAAGCACTCAGCACCAATTTGGCGTACAATAATCATCCTCTGTGTTGCATAATTAAAATCTGATCACTTGGAATAATTATTTCATATTCCCGGTATCGGGTGAGGATTGCATAATGCGGCATGGCAGGAGCGCGGGCCCAGGAGCAAAACCAGCCGCTTTCACACCCGTGAGCCCCCCAGGAAGGATGTTACAGCTCTGGGCACAGCAAGAGACCTGCTTAGCACCAGCTGCCTCTGATGGGTGCCAAGAACCCCGCGGGCAAGGTGCAGCAATGCCCCGAGGCTGTTGGTCAGCACTGGCTGCAGAGGAGCTGGAGTCACCTTAACTCTGCCCCTCCACAGCAATGAGCCAGTGCTGAGCATGGCCCCCACGAGCCCTCCCCTGGCGGGGAAGAAGGACGATACCCACTCAGGACAGGCTGTCCCCATGTCCCAGAGCAAACACTCTCCGTATTGACCTTTCCAGGCAGGCTGCTACCCCCCCAGCCGGGATGCTCACCGCCCGGCCCATTGTGCTTGTGCGTCTGCTAAAGGCGTTTGGAAAGACACGGCAATAAAAAAATAAAAATCAAGTGGAACGTGTGTGTCCAATCCATTAACTTCCTTTGGCAGCTCCCCGGGGACCCTGTGAGGAGGAGAAAGAATACGTGGATATTGCACGCGCCCTGGCACCTTGTCCCCGGGCCAGCCCTGCTGCTGGCCGCTGCCACAGGCTCATAAATCACGGTGGGCGACAGCGTTTCACAGCTCGCTTCCCAGCCAGGATATGGCCATTCCTGCTGATTACACAGCCAGCGTGCGGGGGAAGCTGCATCTCCCACTTCCAGGAAGGGAGGCTCCGCAAGGAAAATGCATTGATAAAAAGAAGAACGAAATCAGCTTTGTTCACGTTGCGAATCTCCCATTGTTCCTGCTGCGGCCGTCGGCCCTCGCTGGAGAAAGTATTTCCTCAGTGATAAATCTCCTGGGGTCCTCATAGCCCTCGCCTTGGCACCAGACCCTCCTTGCGTTGTTTTGAAAGAAAAAGCAGCTTTTGCGACAGGCCCCCGATGGGGTGTGTGCTGGGCAACTCACGGAGTGATTTTGGGGGTGAGGGACCTTCCCGGGGCAGGGGAGGGGATGCCCATCCTGGGGGTCTCCAGCCCATTTCCACAGCCAGAGCCTCACCAGGGGACCTCCACTGCTGCTCCCAAAAGCTTTGCTCCGCTCCCATCCCGCATAGCCTGTGTCCTCCCTGCCGACCCAGGGAGAGCAAGTCTGACCGGGGCCCCGCTAATCCCATCGCCGAAACACGGAGCTTGCGGAGGCCAAGCACTTGGAATACGGGAGTTGGGCTGACACTCGTACAAGAAAAATAGATCAATTTTCCAAGAAAATAGAGGCAAGCTGATCTGATTTTCATCAGCATCTTCAGCTGCCTTTCGGGAAGCCCCAGCCCGCTCCTCATTCCTGCGCTCTGCTTTACAAACCACTTAATTCCTTGTTGCTTTGGAAACCCTCACAAAGACCCTCTGCATCCCCCAAAATAACAAGCAACAGATGCTGCTTTGACCTCAGCAACTTCCTGGAAATATACATTTGTCAAAATAAAAATAAAAAGATTAATGTGAGGAAGGCTTTTAAATTATAAGGAAATAGCAGACAGAGAGCCTGGCTGCGCATGCCTGCCATCAGTAACAGCCAAGCCCTCGGACAGCAGAGAAACCAGGGCTGGGGTGGGGGAGGCCGCGGGACCGGGGGTCCCCACGCCCCTGGGGGTCCCAGCACCCCTGCTGCCCTCGGGAGGGGCTGCAGCCAGCGCAGGAACAGCCGTGGGCTGAGCTGGCACTGCAGGGTCCCTGCCCACCGGGGGCTCCTGCCCAGCCCCACCTGGAGGGGCTCTGGTTTGGGAGCAGCGAGCCACGATCTTGCTTCAAGTCAGGTTTTCAAAATAGTTTAAGAATAAATACAAAAATAAACGCTTTCAGCATGAAACCTATCCCTGAGCAACCCTCATCACCAGAAGGGCCACGGTCTGGCAACACCATTCGCTGTGCGAGTTACTCCAGGTACAGGCTCGGTTCTCATCCCTCCCACGTTTCTCAGCTTATAGGAGTAATTGGTCCGTTCTACAGAGTTTTAAAACCCCTTTGCTCATCCTGCAGCGGGAAGGAGGTACGCAAACAGCAGGGAACCAGGAACTTTTTGGTTTTGGGTGCTTGAACGCCAGTGGATTTCACCCTCGCCCTCTGGCTACAGACACCTGGCACATCCCAGGGGATGGGGCTCGTGTGTGAGCACAGGCAGTCGCCCTCCAACGGCGCACACGATGCCCTCCAACAGATGATGGGTCCTGCCAGGGCTCATGACAGCCACCTGGTGAGTGACACAGCCCAACCTGAAGCACAACCCACCCCCCTGCAACCCCGAAGCCACAGCACTCACCAGAGGCAGGCAGGGCAGCTCCACAGCTCCAGGCAAGGGAAGCCCCTTTTCCCTCCCAGCTTTATAGGATCAGCCAGAAACGAGCTGCTGGGAAGGGCTTCTCCATGGCCTGGTGGGAGGTGGTGGGTCCTGGGGGTTTGGTGCACCTGGGTTATGGGCACATTGGGCATTTCCCATCCACCTCCTGGTTGCACCCAGCTTTCTGCTGCTGCATGACAAGGCCTGACTGTGGGACCTGAGGGGCATCCCTCCCATGAGGGTGTTTTCTCCCTGGGGACCCCATGACCAGGCTGGGGGTGCCCCCGTCTTGGCGAGAGGCTGGAGCGCCCCAGGGTGACGCTGCCGTGCAGCAGCCAGCAGCTGCAGGATGGTGAGTGGTGGGATGGCGTGCTGGGGGACTGTTCCCCTCCCTGCGCTGGGGATGTGGTGGTGGCGCAGGGGTTGGCACAGCCTGACTGCTCTCGTGCCAGCGCCGTGGGGTTCGCAGGGTGCCGCTGCACTGGGAATGCAAATCCTGACCCAGGCTGGGCCGGGGGCTCTGCCTTCCCCAGCACCACCCAGGATTCCTGCTGTAGCTATGGCAACGGCCATATACATTTACATATTCTTCGTTAATCACAGGGACATCCAGAGCAACTGTCTTTGCCAGGGGTTGTTTCCATCCTGCTGAAGGAGGGCTGAAGTGTTCCCCACCTCATACCCGCGGCCGCTCTCCCACACGGAACAAGTCCTCCGCGTCACCGCTTCCCCGGAGCCCCCAGCGCAGGGTCAGACTCCCCCAGCCCCCTGCCCGCACAAGGTGCCCAGCACGGCAGCGTGTGCCCCGGTGCCATGGGCACCAGCCTGCATCCAGAGTCCTCCATCACCGCCGGTGCGGGGCTGTCCCCGAGCCCTGCTGGGGTCGGCTGTGGTGGGAGCCAGCAGGAACCCCCTGCAGCAGCTGCTCCTGTTTGGCCCTGGGGTCTCGCTCCACCCCTGCACTCTGGCACCTCCAGGCAGTGGCAGGGCAGCTCAGCCAGATCTGATGCTGCCCTTGTGCCAGCTCCTGGGTGAAACCCCTTAAGGAGACAAATCAAACCCTTGGCTGCTCCGGATGTATTTGTCTGACCTCTGTCATCAGTACAGGACCCGGAGCGGTCAGATCAGCTGGAGATGTCCACACTTATTCACATCAACCCCACCTCAGGGGTTTCAGTTCCCAGTTTCCTCCATCTACCCACCACAGCTGTCTTTGCCCATCAGCTCTTCGGGACCAAACACAACCCTCTGGCACAGGAGATGAGAAGGTGATTTACCCCCATGTTTTGCTTCAGCTGGAGCAAGCAGCAAACGCCGGGCAGGGAGAGAGCAAACCCCACGTGAAGGAGGCAAAGCAAAGCAGTCCCCGGGGAGGATGTACCGCGGGGGCACCGAGCTTCCCAGAGCCGGTGCAGCCATGGGGTGGCTCTTGCCAGTGTGGAGGAGATCCTGTGCCCTGCGTCTCGTGGGAGATGGGGTGGGGGCCCTGCTCGGCTGCTTGGCTCTCAAAAATAACATCCAGGGAGTGTTTAAAAGCTGGCAGGACCTGGAGGGTGCAGACTTGCCTCGCTAGATGAAGCAAAGCTCAGCAGTGCTGTCTGCTACCTGCAGGGACCAGCTAGGAGTCAACTCTCAGTCTTAAAAAAAAATAAAGAAATTGGAAGATTCTTCTGCATTATGTCCTGTGGCCTCTTCCCTGCACATGTTTTCCAGGGTGGGCAGGCTGCCCTCCCTGGAAAGGAGAAGCCTCCTCCAGCACACCCACCGGCCAGGGCAGGGTGCTGCAACTCATGGGTGGCAGAGGGGAAAGGGCCCAAAAAATTACTTTCCATCCCATTAATGACAGCCAAGAAATTGCCGGTGAGCTCGTTGGTGCTGGCAGGTGCGTGTGGGCGCTGCCAGCTCCCGACACCAGTGCCAGGGGCCTCCTGTGCCAAGGGATAATGAGCGCCGTACCGGAGCGTGGGCACAGCCAGCCCCGCTGGCTGCAACCACGGCAGCGTGTGCCGAGGACGGCGGCTGAGCCCCGGCTGCCTTCTGTGTTGCTCACCCAGAAGGTTTCGCCTTGCAGGTTACAGCTGGCAGCACCCCTGCGCTGCCAGTAGCTGAGAGGTTTAGTCCTGAGCCAGGAAGGGAGCTCATTTGCTGAGTTACAGGGAGGAGAAAAGCCATTAGAGCGGGTCATTTTAATTAATTGCTGCCTTGCATGGAGCATTGCACAGAGCTGTGTCCACAGCCCCATGGCTGGGGAGCGGAGCCGGCTCTCGCAGCAAGGTGCAGGGAGCCGAGCACTGCACAGGGACACTGTCTGCTTTGCTACTGCCTTCCTCCCTCCCAGCTCGTGGGTGCTCGAGGGGCACTGCAGCACCAGGGCGGCACTGCGGCATGCTGTGAGCGTGGCATCGCCTGCAGCACAGCCTCGGTTCCCAAAGAAGTGGACAAACGCCTCGGCTCCCCATGCAGGCAGGCACGGCAGGTCCCGCTGGCTGTATGCACTGTCCTGCAGGGCCACGAGCCACCACGCTCGCCCCGAGGGTGCCTCAGGGCTTTCTGCCCTCTGCACAGGTCCGTCAGGCTCTGCAGGGGTGCTGAGGCCAGGGCAGCCCTGCCTGCAGGATCGCATCCCTGGGCAGCCCCTGAGGGACACCTGATGGCTGCTGCCCTCGCCCCGAGCTCGCAGCATGCACCGCTCACAGCCCCGGGCACATCTTCCCTGCGTGCGGGGTCTGCTGGAGGGCTCAGAGCAGCCCTGCCCCGGCCCCATGCCGCCAGGATTTAAGACCCACCAGTTTCCTCTGCTCTTTCCACTAAACCAACCCACAGAAAGTTTTATAAACTTGAGGAAACGCGAGTCAAAGCAGAAGGAGCTCAAAGCTGAGCCAAAGCGTGACCTCAGCAACCTCCCCTCTTTGTCCAGCCTGGGACCTTGTTATTATCTGTCAGCATTTGCTGAGTCTCCTCCTTTGGGGGATGCACCAGGCCCTTCCGGAGCGGGGCCTCGCCACAGCCCGCGATCCTCTAATGACTGTTATCTCTGCCATTTCCAGTCCAGCTTCCCTCCGCCGGTGGAGGGGTGATGCCCTCCCCGGGCTGGCAGTCCCAGGGGAGCAGCGCCCCAGCCCATGCCTGCACAGACCCCTTGAAGGACAGCTTCATCCTGCTGGTCTGTGGGGCTTGGGGCTGTGGGACGGGCTCTCCCTACACTCAGCGGGGCAGCAATAGGGTTGAGGGTTTGATGGAGCAGCTCAAGCACTGCTCCTGGTCACAGCTGAGCATAAGGCTCAGCTCTTCGCCAGCTAATGCTGTCCCATGGATGCTACTCCCATCCCATCCCATCGCATCCCTGCTCCAGGCCTGATGGAAGGGAGGCAGAGCCTGGCAGAGCAAGAGCTGAGAGATGATGGAGCATAGTTTGCTGTCTGAAGCGTTAACCTGCCTGTCTGACACGAGGGCAGTGACAGGCAGGGAGTGTTTGGTGCAAAGGAAGGAAATGGAAGAATTAAATCCACAGAACTTCGAACTTCCCTGCTTTTGTTCTCCCTCCCACCCCCGCTCTTCTCCTTGGCCGCTCGCTCTTCTCGCTGGATGTGTATGGCTTGATACTACCCAAGCAAGCTGGAAATGGGGTATATCAGCTGAAAGCAATTTACTTTGAAATCCAGCTGCCAGATTTTCCTTCATTTGTTTACTTTTAAATGCTTTTTTAAAAGCCAAAGTACACAAGGCAGCCAAATTGCTGACATGTGTGCCGGGCTGGTACCCCGCAAATGCTGCATTCTTTCATGTCCTCCTGGGCTCAAATCCACTCATGTTTATTTAAAATACGTAGAACACTTCAGCACTGTTAAGGACCATGTTTTATAGTAAATGGAAAAAGATTTCCTCACAGGCCAAGGGGAGAGGAAAAGAATCACTTCAATTCAGTTTTGTTCTGACAGCACTTTGCCTGCCACACCAGGGCCCAGCCACCCACATCCCGCCAACGGGCTCGGCCCAGGGCCAGGACCCAGTAGCTCCGGTTGCTCCTCGGGAGCTGCCGGTACTCTGGAAATGCTGGAGACAGGTGGACATGGGGCTCCAGCAGCGCCTGTGGGGCTCGGGCCGTTCTCCCCCATAGATCCGTGGGGCAGTCGGCCTGTGGTGGCTGAAAGAAACCCCAGGACAGGGCTTGATGTTATCGAGGTTCTCAGTGGCTTTGGAGTCTTGCGGGTGTCACGCTGCTACCTCCACCCACCAGCTTTCAGCTTAGCCCAGAACCCCCTCTCGTCACTTCCCCGTGTCTATACATTCGCCCCTCACGGCTTCTATTTAAGCACACAATGTCACCTATGAACCGCGGATGCTAAAGCTATTGGTGCGACCCCGGCTACAGCTGCAGGACAGCCCTTGCAAATCAAAAGGAGACGATCGGGTAAGGTGACAGCGCACAGGCAGGCAGGTGCAGGTTTGCTGGAACACTGAGAGGTAGCGGAGCCGTCAGCTGCAGAGAATGACCCGCTACAGACTTATTACAGATGACACGTAATGATGCGTCCTCTCAAAAATACGATAAGGTGCTGGAATGGATAGCAAATACATATTTTAAGGACAATAACAGCTAAATGGGACTATATCCAGCAGATATTCGAATTTAGATTTTAAGTGTATTGTTAATATGGGCATTTTGAGAGGGATTGCAGGTGGAAGGGGCATTTCCAGCTAATGCTGCCTTTCCTCAAACCACCCCTCTGTGGTTGACACAGGCTGAACTCTACAGAGTAACATAAGGATGCGCATCAGAGAGTGAAAATGTCAACAAACAGCAAATAAATCCTGCAGGCTATTGTCACTGCTCAGGCTTAGCGAAACGCAGAAAGGCAAGACACAGAAAGAAGCAAGGAAGCGACGTAGATTTTTAATCCAATGATCTGCTACCAGCAACAGAGATGGACAGTGGCTTTGTGAAAATGTGTTAGCGTGTCTCTGACAGACCTCCTTCCTAAAAGACCACACCACTGACGTAGCCAGAATTGCTCTGGTTTGTTTCCTAGCAAAAAGCACAGAAAGCAGAAACCTCCACTTACTAGCTGTTAATCATTTCGAGACCAGCACCTTCATCGCTTTATTGTAATTAGCCAGACTAGTAAATCTTCAAAAGGATTCCTCCAGTGGAGTCACAGACTTGGATTATGTCATGCCCTGAACAACATCCCACAACTGGTTTCATTCATGGTTAGAAGAAACAAAGGCTCCGAGGAAGTGATGATGGGGAGCAGAGCAGGGTTTGCGAGGACAAGCACAGTGCACTGGTGCTACATGTGTTTGGGGGACTTTGGCTCCTGCAACCACCTCCCTGGCTCCTTGGCTCCCTGTATGCAGCCGTTCCCACACGCCGCGCTGCCACCACCGCAAAGAGCGGCTCAGAACCGAAAGCAGGGTGTTGCCCTTGTGATCTCTGAGAGGCAGAGACCTGTGATGTTCAGAATTGGGAAATACCCCTCCAAGACTGCTCAGAGTGACACTTCTCACCTTCCATCCCTCAGTGGGGGACACCTCCCACTGCCTTCACCATCACAGAGCTGCCTGCCTGCCGGCGTGCTTAGAGGGCAGAGCAGGCAGAGCCTGCGAAGGACGGCATTTCAAACAGCAGGCAGCTGCTGGGCTGAGCGACGAGGGCAGGGTGACGGACCCGCCACTTCTCCCTGCACCCCACGCCCTCGCTGTGCCGGCTCCTGCTGCTCGCTCTGGGGAAGGAGAACAGCGCTCAGCTGCGGCTCCCCTTGAGCGAGGGCTCTGTGCCTGCCGTGGCCATGCAGAGCTTCCCCTAAGATTCCTCTAAAGCACTTCACAAGGACAAAGACAAGTAAACAAGCAGAGTCCTGTGTTGGGTGGAACCACCCCATCGCAGAGGAGCCAGGGCAGAGGGGGAAGTTACATGCCCCAAGGCCGCACAATGAGATAGTGACAGGCAGGAAAGGGAAGCCGGGTAGCCTGTCCCCCAGCGCAGGGCTCTACCCTCCTGTCCGCGTTACTCCTGTATTGCTCTGTTCTGTCCCCTCTGCAACACGCCGGTGTAAGAGACAGAAAACAAACACGTGAAAGCCTGTAACAATAAAGAGCCCAATAACTGATATTAAAGACTCCAGCAGCTGTAAAGAGCCAAAAGCTTCTTGGAGGGGCTTGGATGGAAGCTGAGTCTCCCTCCCTGCTTGTATTGTATTTCTTTCCTCTGCCAAAATGTGCTTCCTGAATCTTGGGCAGAGCTCTCTGCTGCTGACCCTCACCTTCCTCTGTTTAGCCTGGAGTGCAGGCTTGCCACGAGCGCCTGCGGCCGCGCCTGGGGACGGGCAGAGCCTCCCGCTGCGTGCACATGGCCAGGGTCAGGCCTGCTGTCAGCAGCTTCCTGACAACGAAAGCCAAGTCGGGCCACACCTGACCGCGTCCCGCAGGAGCAGCCGGGCAGAGCTCAGACGCGGGAGCCCCGAGAGCGCCACAGGCCGGGGACAGGAGGGGTGGTGTGGGGGCAACGGTTACAGTTGATGCGATTCACGTTTAAGGGCTCCATCCAGTCCTTTTCTCCCAGACAAAGACAGGTCAGGTTCCACTCTCCCCACAGCTGTAAACGGGAGGCAGCGAGAACAAAGCAGAGGTCAGACAGTGCTCTAACCAAAAGGGTAATTCTGACTCCATTCAAATTCTTGCTCCCGTTTGCATGGAAGCAGAAGGCTGCGCTACTACTCATAAAGAGCTGAACCACCCTCAGGGTGACTCATAGCCCTTAACAGAGCTGCCATGCTGATTTTACAAATATTAGAGCCGTGCCTCAGAGTCAGTGTTTTGTACGGTTTAACCTATCAACTTGGGAGCAGACCCATAGCTCTTTTATAAAGCTCCCCTTCCCTGTATTTTATTTCCATTCTCGGTGCCAGAACAGGAGCCAAAGCCAAGCTTAACAAAGCAACAGGCATGGCCGTTCTTCCCAGCCCTCATTTCCCCTGGTGTGAAGGGAGAAATTAATTTAAACCCTATCAAAACAGGGAAAGCTGTTTGCCATTTTGTGCTGCAGAACGCAGCGTGAACGAAATGCTCACTTGAACCATCTGCGTTTGCCAGCCCAGCCAAGGGCACAGGAACACACAGGTTGGAATCCTTTTGTTCAGGCATCTGCAGCAGACAGACGTGATCTAAACTATTTCGCAGGCAGCAAGGGCAGCAGCAATGGAGAGACGCTTGGGATGCAGGCAAGACAGAAGAGCTTTTACCTTATTAAATGCTATCGTTTCTTTTCCTTGAGCCCTCATTCCTGGATCCAGTCAGGTACAGCAAAGCTCTTCACGTCCCACAACCTTCTGCTTCTGCCCCGGCCCTGTGACAGCCTGCACAGCTCTCGGCCAGCCGGGCACTCGGAGCACACAGCCAGCACAGCTCTCCACGCTGCATTGCTCTCGTCAAGCACAGACCTCACATGCAAGAGGAACCTGCACCCATGCATGCGCTGGGCTTGCCAAAGCTTTTGTAACACATGTAAGGGAGCGGAGAAACTTGTTATTGAAACAGAAAGAAAGCAAAACCAGGAATAACTCCTGCACCGCCGGGCGAGCTGTGTCGCTGACCTGCCCTTGGGGTCTGGGAACCACCCCCCCTTTCAGCATCTGCTTGGTGGGCTGACTGACCGCCTTAATACCCAAAACAACACTACAGGCTTTTTGCTTCTAGTTTGCTGGTCTGCATTTTCTCAGATCTTCTCTCTTCGCCGGAGTACTAATTGTACCACACTCAACCACACTGAAGGTGTCTTAGAACAGACTCAGGTCAAGTCCCCAGCTAGGAGGGCTCATGTGGAAAACTATAACCATAAAACTATTAGCCGAAGGGCAAGGTTGAATTAAGACCATTTGGTAAGGTCAGGACTATTCCTAATAAAAAGAATAACGTGCTTTTACAGTAAGTTAAATATTGCAGTTAACCTGCTTCCCATGTTCGCCTGTCACACTGCTAGCACTGGCCCTGCAGGTGCAGAATCATCCTGTTCTCTGCAGCACCAGGGACAACCCCAGTCTGGATTCAGAGAAGCAAATATAATCCACATGGGGGTTTCCCACCAACCTCCACCTACTTTGGGTCAGCCTTAACTTCCTTCAGTCACATCACATGTGATTGAGACGATCAGGACGTTTTCAAACCATTTTTCTTCCTCTCCTCACTTCATGCTGAACTCAAGAGTTTGCATATGTAGGACAAAATCAAGTTGAGACAACGTTCAAGTGGATTTTGCAGCAGAGACAAAAGACCTAACCAATTTCTATTAGCAATACTGAAGTAGCCTTTGGACTTCCACGATGGCAAGATCTTCCCACAGATGCCCAAGATCAGCTTAACACAGCCACAAGAGGGAGTCTTAAATCTCCTATTAATATCCAGATGGATTCTAGTTTCAAAATGCTTCTAGTACAAGAGTATGCAGCAAGCTTCCAAAAGGATTTACAAAGTTATTCCGACCTCCTAATTTCTTCTCTGCCTTTACAGGAGTATCCTTGTTCTGAAGGTAAAGGTTCTTTAAAATTACAAATCCTTGGTATAAAGACACAGCGGGGGAGGTTTATGAGGTGTGTGTGTCAGAGAATTACCTTATTTACCCATTCTGGAACCATACTGCAGTTGAAGGCAGGGGAAGAGAAGTATGTGAATAGTTTTTGCCCCAACCGACCTCAGTTTATAACCGCTTGCAAGGCCAGTTCCACCTGAACTGACTCCTGGGAGTCTCTTTTTCAGCAGGGATATTATGGGTAACCCGACATGCAACAGAATTATGAAACTCGCAAGAGAGTTAAATAAAAGCCATTACTTCCCACCGCTTGCTCAGATTTGGTGGCTGTCAGCGGAGTGGGAGTTGCTGTTGGACTCCCGGCCTTTTTGGCTAACAGTGCACCTTCTCCAGCCCTTCTGCTCCGGGAGTTAAGCAGAACCATCTGAGACCAGAGTACGTCAAACCACCAGGTGTCTTGGAGGGGGACTTCCTTGTCAGAAGGGTGCTGTCACACTAGCGCCAGACAATTCCGCTGCACGAGCAACGCATGCTCCCACTGTACTGAGATCAGGGATTACACTAGGATTTTACTCTTCCCATCCATAATCTGAAAGAACGCAGCAGGTTCTGCCTAATCTAACCCATGACACTGGCTTAGCATTTTGTTAATTTGACACACGTGATTAGAAGCTCTGGCAGAGCTGGGAGCTTACAACATAACAAATAACACTTCTCACATCACCAGCAAAATATCTGCGCTGAATCTGTACGCGCCTGCTCTCCATCTGCCAAAAAAATGTCAAGATACATTCCTCAAAAATACTTTTATGGTCCTTACTCAATCTTGACATTCGCTTGCTCTAAAGTTTCCAAGAAAACATTACTGTTCCAAAGGGGGCATCTATGTTTGAGCAAAGCCACACAACGATTTTGAACAGAAATATCTACATACAGGCATTGTGGGAAGCGTCAAGAAACAGACCTCTGGCAACACTTCCGCAGAGATTCAGCCAAGAGATAAAGACAAGAAGCAATTATCCCAAAGAGGTTAATGAAGGAAGTGCTCACAGTACAGCTGAATTCTACTTGACTTTATCACTTCATTGTCCTCCTCCGCCGTTCTCTTTTGTACATTCACCTGCCCACTCCTGCTCGAAACTGAAGAGGGAACGTAAGCAAGCAGTTAATTCTGACTTTCAAATGTGGTCAGTGCATCGTTACTGCATCAACCACCTCTGACCCAAGAGGTAGTAGATTCAGCTGTCATGAACAAGATGAACAATCTTAAACCTTTGAGGCCGCAGCATAAATCACTTTTTTTTTTTTTCTGCTTTCCCTACTAGCCAACTTAAGGGTGGGGTTCGTAAAAGGCTGTTTAAAAAAATTGCCCCCCTATTTATGCATGTCATTCTTTTCAGAAGCAATTTAATGGGAAAAAATACTCTTTAATTATGATTAGGGGCTGACTACTGGAACGCCCATGCCTGTTTATTCAAAAGCAGATGTTCAGCAGTGCAGTGTTTCATGCATTATGCTGACAATAGTAAGTTATTAGCAAAATATAGTAAGTAATACCTAAAAAGTCTTTCTGCAAGGTTCCCTAACTCTTGGAGTGGGTCAGCAACAAAAGATCAGATGTGACACGTGTTAACATCCCAGAACAATTTATCCTCTACTTGGCCAAACCTCATTCACTCACTCAGCTGAATGTAATTAGACCTTGAGCTTGTCCTAATTTCAGTCTCTGCAGAAAAGAGGTTATCCTTCTTCAGTAACACGTGGCTGCTCTGAAACACTGGCAGTGATCTGGGAGGAGAAACTGCAGAGGTGCACACCATCTCTCAGGTTTAGCCAAGGAGCTGCTAAGACAGTATAATACGTACATTAAAATGCAAACACATATGCCACAGCATCTGCTTAGACTTTCAGTCAACGCACCGAGGCAGGAAGTAGCAAGAACCCATGAGCCACACAGTGTACGAGCTATTTTTAGATAAATATTATACAATTTTCCCTCTAGCTCCATGGATCAGAAACATATGCTGCCACTACAGTCCCATTACAGTTTAATTCCACCCCGAACAAGGAGATGGTAAATCTTCAGATCCTAATAAAGGCTAGGCTACTCGAGGAGCAAAGCACTAGTCAAGCCTTCACTATGGTTCAGGCTACTCAGCCTGGCCCAGAGCAAGCTGAACTGCACATGGCTTTGTGAAAACAAGTTCATTTAATTTTTTCTGTCCTTTGTAATAAGGCTCTTGCTATTGGGTAGAAGTGGAGGAAAGACTAGATCCACTTCGTATGAAGCATGACTTTCAGATATTGTAGAAAAGAAAGCTGATTTACTCCTCTATCAAAAAAAGAGTAAAACAGTGAAACAATGGGAAGAATCTACCCAAACCCCCTCAAGTCAGGGCCTTGAGACAAAAGACAAGCCACCTTCTCACACTGCTTAATGGGACAGGAAGATACTTTAGGAGATTTTTCCTTAAAGTTGTTGAAAATTTAGTGAGATTTTTCTGATGAAGTAGCTTGTGTGTGTCCTCCCACCCCATAAAAAACACACCACTAAAAAAACCAACAAACAAAACAAAAACTCCATAGAAGCCACTAACCTAGCTGCATGAGGAATGAGTAGCTGGTAAGAACAAGGATCTTTAGATCAGAAACAGTACCGACCTTGTACCTAGCAAAACCCCAAAACTCAGACTACATCCTTGCTCCAAGACAGACTTTAGGTTAAACCTATAGAGGAGGAGTCCTTTGGGGGGGGGGGGGGGGGAAAAAGCACAATTATCGGTTGCAAGACTAAGGGAAGACATTAACAACGTGTTTGTTCTCAAAGTTTCCTTGATCCAAGTGACAATGTTCTCAATAAGTAAATAAAGTCTCATGCCAGTTTTTGTTTGAAGCAGTCAAAGACTCAGACTACACTTATACACGTCTCAGCCAAGCCCAGTAGCCACTACCAAGTAACGGATGTTACTAGTGCTAAGATGGTCCTAAGGGCTGTACAACTGCAAAGCACGCTGTGCAAAACAGGGAAACACTTCTGGTTTTCAGTTGTTATGATGTGTGAGTATGTTTAAAGAAGTCTACTAAGCCATGTAACGGTTTGGGGTTCTTTAATCATTAAAGTTATACCCAACACGTACTGGACAATTTACATTTGCAAGCAAATCATCTTTGCACTTGAGTTCACAGCAGTCTGCCCACTTTACCAGGACCAGAAAAAGAGCCTACTGCCAAACAAAGAAGGCTTCAGCTCTCCTTCAATGGGTGGATTTGGCTCTGGTCTAGGTCTAGAGTGATAGGCATTCTCAGGCATAGGACGGTCTGTCTTCACTTTTGTAACCTGGAAAGGAAAAAGAAGCATTTAATAGAAGAGCTAGGTTGAGCCAGAACTTAAAGGAAGAACTGCCAAGAAGTACCAAACAACACTAAGGACACACTGTTGATCTGATGAGAGCTCTTATCTCCAGAGGACTTCTAAAAAAAAAACCAGAAGGGACAGGCATTTCACTCATAACTACCAAGTAGTTCTACATGTGTGTAAGCGTCACTACCAAAGGAAAGGTCTCTGTGCTAGGAAAAGTGAAAAAGTACGAGTGAGTGGCGTTGTCTAAGAAAGGCACAGGTCTTCTGGGAAAGCAACCTTGGTGAACACTGACAGAGTCCTGACTTCTAGTAAAGTCCACAAGCTTCCAGGGTTGAATTCATGAATTGCCTTCTGGCCAGGAGAAGAGTTTGAGACCTGGTCTGGACAAAATGTCCCTAAGAAGGGAGAGAAGAATCTGGCTAACCCATCAAAAAGGTATGAATTTACCTTAGAGAGCTCTCCCAGATCAGGTCTCACCCAACCCAAGTTCTCCAGCACACAGTTATCAAATACTGCCTGCTGCTTTCGGCACCGCCGGAGCTCCTGCAGGTTGGTATAGTCAATGCACGTCCAGTACTCAGTAAATGGCTCCGCACAGTGCTTCTTAATCTTCCTGGAAGAGATCACAGAAAGAAAACTGTTAGCAGGTGTTGTGATTTTAATGCTTTTCTCCTTACTCATTCAAGCTTCAACTTCTAAATAAAGTGGTTTTTCGTAGTTTCAAGTTCTCGGGTACACTTAAAGTCTTCAGAGAAGTCAGTGTATGGAGCATCGTTAAACAGAAATTGATACCAACCCCAGTAAAATGTGTATCATTGTAGCTACAAGTAGGGACAGCAATAAGTTAACTAATCCATGGAAGGTATTCTTGCTAGGTAGGTGTATGCAGCTCCTCCACATGAGACCCTTGTCTTGCCAAATAACTCAGTGTACACTATACAATGCTCTAATGCTTCCTAATTAATCTGATGTCTTAAGCTCAAGAAGACATGCCTAGAGCGAAAGGTTCTGATTACTAGCTGCTATACTGGAAGTGGACACACTTTGAGCTAATTAAACTAGGCCTTTTACCAGCCACTTCAGATCATGACACTGGCACATGCCTTGGATCTACGTTTTTGGTCAGAAGAGACAAATGGTGTATTTACTCGAGCTGTCGCGGTACTATGCCTGTGAAACAGAGAGGAAAGACAGTACAAAGCTTAGGACAGTCTCCTGGATTTCATAATATAGTTGCAAGGTGCAGAAGCAGCAAGCCTCGCACCATCCCACTGCATTCCTTTGCTAACCTGACAAAAACCTAGGCCGCTTACCCTGGAACAGCAACCACAGAGCTTCATATGAAAGGATAAATTCATGTATAAATAAACAAAACGGGCACAGCCTCTGTCCCCAAGAGTCCAAGTTTATGAAGCAAGGGTAAAGACTTTGAAGGTCGTGGCAGTGGCAGCAGTTTTAACTAAACCCAGCGCTCGAATAACAAAGCTCGGCGATGGCTCCTACACCGGGTGACCCCCCGAAACACCTCGGCCTGCAGACAGGGCAGACGAGGGCCTCGGCCCGGGGGGCGTCCCCTCGGCCCCGCCGCCCCCGGGGACGCCCCGCTCACCTGAAGAAGTCGAGGGCACACTGGTTGACCTGGCGGCCCTCCCGCAGGCACTTCCGCGGGTCCTTCTCCTCCCACCGGCACAGCATGAACTCCTTGTTGGGGCGGTCGCACTGCGCGCCGTAATGGTGGGCCGCGGCCTTCAGCACGGCCGAGCTCACCGACACCTACAGCGGGGCAGAGCGGCAATGGGGGCGGCCCGCCTCGGCGCCGGCCCGCGGGGGAAGGCCCCCGGCGGCGGCGGGCCTTCACTCACCTCCTGCACGTCGAGCTCCTCCAGGGAGGGCACCTGCAGGGAGCCCGCCATGGCGGCGCCGCCGCTCTCCTTCACCTCCCCTCAGCGCCCGCCGCCACCGCACATGCGCCGCCCGAGCGGGGCGGGGAAAACGCGCATGCGCCGCCGCGGCGGGAGGCGGAGCTTTGTGTCCCAGCGGCGCCCCGGTAGCGGCGGCGTTGCCATGGCGACGTGGCCGGGCCGCCATGGCGGCGGCGGGCGGGCGTTACAGCGGGGGTAGCGTGCGGGGCAGGTGGGCCCGGCGGGGCGCGGTGGGGGGGGGGGGCGCGGGGGTGTCCGCCCTCCCCCGTCCCCAACCGCCCCGTCTCTTGCAGGATGGAGGGACAGGGCTCCTACACGCTGCCGACGGGCACCGAGTACCGGGGATCGCTGAGGGACGGGATGTTCGACGGCGAGGGAGAGCTGCTGTTCCCCAACGGCGGCACGTACCGGGCGGTCTGGCACCGCGGGGTGCCCACGCAGGTACCCCGGGAGGGGGGGCCGGCCCCGCCCCGCCCCGCCCCGCCCCCAGGAGACCCCGCCGCCGGGGAGCGGGGAAGGTTTGGGGTGAAATACACGGATTTCCGAGCCGAGCCGGTTTTTCACCCCCTCAGCAGCATCTGGCGCCCGGAGGTGTGAGGGCGAGGCTGCTCGCGGCCGGGCGTCTCGCCGCTGCCGTTCCCAGCGCCGCTTAAACCCGAGCTGAACCGCGCGCGCGGTTTTGGCAGGGGGAGCGCTGGCCTTGTTCGTACGCAATTCATCCATCACGCTTATTAACTCGGTGCTTGGACGTGTTTTGCAGGGGAAATACACTTTTGCAGATGGTCTCGACTACAAAGATAAAAAATGGCATTACTGCGATGGCTACGACAGAAGATTTTATACAGAAATCTGTTCTGGTCTTAAACCAGCAGGTACTGAATTGCATTTGCAATCCTAAGAGTCTGGAAGGAATTAAACTAACAACTTTGCTTAAGAAAGATTAATTCAGCTACATGAGTAACATGGAGCAGAAATGCTCTGGCTAATTTCAGGACCCCACCGTGCGACGCTGCCAGAAGAATGCTGACACCACCTTCCACCAGCGCAGCACGGGATGCAGCGTTACATCCACAGCGTGGTCTCTTCTTGAGTGATGACCTGCAGGACAGGGCTTTCTTATCTACAGCTTCTGATATCCTGATTAACCCTTCTATGCATTTCACCTCCGCTGCATTAGCAGTCCGCTTGTAATATACAAAAGTTGAGCAAAAACAATTAGTTTACATCCAGGACATCAAATAAAGTTTGAATGCGTCTGTCCCACGTAGCTTTTTAGTAGATACCAAAATAAACATTTGTGTCCAGTCCATATTTTTGCCAAAGACTTTTATAATATTATTATTTATCTGTAGTCAAAAGGTGAAAAGATTTATAAGGAACAAGTGAGTAAAACACAGAATACATAAAATAGTCTTCTATATACATAGAATATTTTAGCAATGACGTGTAGTTCTGTGAGGCCAGCAAGACTCCCCTGGCCCCGTTTTGGAGTTTGGGGACATATTTGTAATGATAGCTTAGCGGGCTGAATCACAGGACCATGAATGAGGAAATCAAAGCGATATCTTTTTATCGCACGCTCCTTGTGTATGGGTTTTTCCATTTTCATTTTCTCCATCTGCAAAATTGGCAAAATGTTTCATACAATTTATTGTAAGGTAAATGCATTGTTTTTATGGCAGATGCCATGGAGGTGTAATAGTTGTTCGTTATCTTAATCAAAGGCACAAATGCAAAAAAAAAAAAAAAAAAGCAAACCCTTTTGTTTTTTTCCTTCAGGCATTTCTCAGCATACAAACCTGGATCCTCCCCAGAAAATCCCAGAAGGCTGTTATGACTGTGGTGATGGATTCTATAATCCTGAAACCAGAGTTATTGTTGACTACAAACTCAGGTTTCTGAGAAACGCAGGTATGATTAACTACTTCTGCAAGGTAAACTAAGATGAGTTTATTTGTCCTATCTTCTAGGATGCGTGATTAAAGCTAAAACATAAAAAAAGTCCATGATTTGGTTCTGTTAACATTGAGTTAAAATATTTTTTACTTATTTATTTTTATCAGCGATTTATGTATCCCCAGAGTTGTATAAATCATATTTTGCAAAATTACAATGCAGTATTCCCAAGCAGATATGAATAAATATACTTTATTACCGTTTGGTATGTTAATCTCAGGAAAATCTTCCATCTCTTGCATTATGATCTCAAGCAAGGGAGTGGTTGTAAGGTGTACATCATTGATCCTGAAAGCTAATAAACTCTGTGTTGTGAACCAGCAAAATGCTTAAGCTTGTTCTTATCTCTACATGTTAGAATAATCCATTTTATTGAAATGAGTCTTAGGGCTATGTTTAAATACCATGCTGAACAGGAACCTTTCTTGTCGCCTTGAAGAGCTGTGTTTTGAGTACAGTCTGGCAAATACTGGGTCTCATGGATAAGTGCCCAAATTAATAAGCCTTGGGGAAAACCAGTTCTCATCAAGGCAAAAGAGAAACTTTTCAAATTAAAACCACACTGAAGATCCCCAAACAGTTGACACTGGGATAACTCAAAAAATGTAATCTGACCTGAACCAAACGCTTTGTGTTCTGGCTATTTAACCTTTGTATTTATCACCTTTTTAGTGCAGATTTTTTAAAATGAAAATGATTTCTGAAAGCAACCACCCACCCACCCCCTTTTTTTTTTTTCTAAATGTCCAAATTGCAAGACCTGTTTTTTCTAGAAGCCAGAATATTTCATTTCCAGCATGCCACAGTTTAACAGTTTTGTTGCTTGGAAACTCCATTTTTCAGCAAATTTACTATTTGTTGAAAAAGATTCTGCTCGGCTCTACTTTCAAGAGCTTTTATAAGTATGCAGTGTGATACTGGAGGAGGGAAGTGAAGGGGGGGAGTTAAATGAATTGGAGATACCATCTGCTATAAAATATACCCTATGATACATGGCCTGTTTTATAAACGTTGAATAAAAACTGATCTAGATTATTACAAATGGCATTGATCCAAAATACTGGAATGCAGTGGGCCTACTGATGAGGAAGATAAGCAACATGCTTTCCAAAAACACAGGAACCTACACAGATTAGTACAGGAGGGAACGCCTTGGAATTCAATTTATTGTTTTTTAATCTGTTCTTTGAACTCATTGTCCTTTATGACATTTATCTCAAACCCTACAAATTATATCAATCAATATTCGCTAACCAGACGAGCGCAGCGTGCAGTCTGACGGAGTTGTTGGAGATGTGCTTTGTGTGGCCGTTCCACTGAGCGCCCGGTACACAAAGTTAAACTTGTTGATGTGAGTGTGAAGAAGGAATGTGTCATGTAGGCCAGACCCTTCCTCTCGAGAACATGAACACAATTGAAAAACCCGGCACTTGCTCAACATCAGAGGAACTCTTACCGCCCCAGGAGAGATGATTCAGGGCACAAGGCCACTGCAGTAAAGAAAAAAAAGAATTTTTAAAAAAACCCAGCTGTAAGCAGAAGAAACTGAGGAAGAGGCTGGGATGACAGGGAACAGATCCAGAATTACTCCGTTATAGGTTGGGCAGGAAAGAGCAGGAAAACCTCCAGGCTCCCAGCCAAGTCTTGAAAGCATCAAAAGCAGATGGTAGGAAGCATTCAGGAAGTTCTTACAACAGCTTGACAGGTTTACCAAAATGACACTATCTTCCTCAGGCCTGGCAGCAGGCTTTCAGAATACTCCAGTTCTCACCTTTCACCCTGGCCCTATTATGAAGCAATTTCTGATTGTTTCTTGGCTGTTTGTGAAAGAGGGCAAGGAAGCATCCAGCCTTGGCACTGAGTTGCCTCCAAACTGGCAGCATCCAGGTACTATTCCAGAAGAGAAGAAAATAGATGCCATTTGAAACTACTGAGTTTGCTTCCACCACTTCTTCGTCAAGATGAGTGGATGTAGAGTACCGTAGAGACTCCTGTTAAATTTGGCAAGCCTTGCATTTCACTAGCGTGGAGGTCTGATACTCATTTACTTAAAGAGCTCTTACTGTTAAAGCAGTGCAAGGGCCCATCATGAAAACATAATCAGGCCCAGGGAATGCAATGACAGCAACAGTTTTGTTATACGTTTTTATCTAGCAGAGTTTTCCAAATTCTCATTACAATCTTGCAGTTATTACTCCGTCCCTAAACCTCTGTTTCCCCCGGGATGCTCAAATTTCTCTTGATTCTCCATGTGTTCTTCAATCTTTTCTTTTTTTTTCCAGTATTGCGAAGTACGCAAAATTGGACAGATAAATAAGAATGGGAATGCTCATTTGTAAGAAGATACGTTGTTTATTTTTAATAGATACTAGGACTAGACTCCTGTTTCACAAGGAGTATTACTACTTTTTTTTTTTTTTCTTTCCAGAAATAGGATTCCTGGCACCTCTGTAACAGCATTTGGTCAATAGAAAGATGGGAAGATTTCCCAATTTTTCAGTGAAAAGCAGAAAAAACCATGATGTTATGTTTAATGCAAAGCAGAGAGGCACAAAGGCAGTGACATTCAGGTTTTAGGACCCCCGACTATTGGAGAAGCCCTTAGTTTTCAAAGAGAAAATACCATCCAAAACAGAAATTTTATTCTACTGAGATGGAAGAGATAATAGGAGATTGCCTGGGTCACCTCTCTTTTGATGAAAAGTAAAGATAATTCTGATGAAAATTGCTCTGGTTCTCCTATGGTTCTCCCAAGGATAGGTTAAATAATATAAAACATGCTTTTGCTCTTCACAATATATTTGTGCTACTGCTTTCATATTCCATCTTCAGGTTTAATTAGTATGTGCAAGGTGCACAGGGTAGCTTTCCATACCGCAGTCAGCGTTACCTGAAATATACGCATCTCGTCATATAACATCAAGAGCAGGAAGACACAAAGCCTGCCTTGACACTAAAAGCTCCACCAGGTAACAGAATTAACGTGCGTGTTTTTAAGGGCAGGATTAGGCCCAGAAAACCAGGACAACCTTATTAAGAGGAGAGGTTTTGGTGTTGCTGCAATCCCAAACCAGCCAGCAATTGGCTTAGGATTTCTACAAGCCTGAGAGTCTTGTAAAAAGCAGCAGGAAAAATCTTGCTTCTTCAGGAATCATTATGAGCTGAAAAAGTCAAGATTCAAAAACGTTATTTTATTATAGTTTAGAAAAGTCTGGGGTTAGAATGTCTGAGGTTCCTTGGTTGTGAGGCTGACCCAACTCCACAGGCAAGGGGGCAAAGCCATTTTAATTCTAAGCCTTACTAGTCACAGATTTTCCTCACATTGTTACCTTGGGATGAAGGTTCTCCTGCTTGGTCTGAAAGAATTTAGAAGCAAAATTTTTTGGAAAGTCAGCGGTGATGTATTCATCCATTTCAGGTTTATCCAAGTATGCAAAGCCATGAGATAAATCTCCTACATTTAGACCTTTTTTTTTTGTCTTACAACTCAGAGCTGACTTGCACCAAGTGCTTTTTGGGAAACGTAGACTTTGACTTGTCTGAAAAATGTAGTTGAGAAACAGAGCCATAACCACTCAATAATTACGCAGGGTAATATTTCTGTACCTACCCTCGTGTACCCCAAATACATGCAGATGTTTGCGTGCTCTTTCTCATAAACTACTGCAGAACTGGGTGTGGGATGAGGACCTGGCAATTTTTCAGGCCTGGAGTATTTCTGGAAAAAAGACAGCAAGTTTAACTTGAAGTCGACTGTGGTGCAGGAAAAAAAAGATTGACTGCACTTAGGGATCATGCACGGAGCTTTATTCCCTGTTCTTCTTTGAAATTGCCCATTCTGATGATGGAGGGAGTGGATGAACAGTCTGATTCCAGGCTAGTCCCTAGTCATTGCCTAAGAATGTAAGAGTTGTTTTGGCAGATGCCCTTAGCAATGGAGAGGAAAGCCCCAGCAATACACGTACAGGGGGAATATAGTATTTTTGTTCAAATGAATTTAGCTTCCCATAGATTTAAATGTCTACTTATAACGCAGGACCATTTAATCTTTTGTACATTTGTTTCTTTTTTATTTGACTTAAGATACTGAATTTAGATGAGGTTTAGTTCCTACATATTGAAACTCTTAAAAGCTCTTCAAATAATTGTTCTTTGGATACTTGTTAAGCTAAAGAAATCAGTTTTGATCGGCAGTAAAAGTTCATGCTATTTTAAGTGCAATGCTATAGCTATTTTCTGTTGTATATTTAATCATTTTGAATTATATGTCATGTAAAAGATTTTAGCTCTGGGGCATTTGCCAGATGGCTGATTCTGCATTTCACACAACAAAAGAAATAATGTTTGTGTAAAGCTCTTAAAAATAGTTGGTAATCAGTATATTCTACAACGAATAGGATCCAGACCTGTTTGGAAAAAAACCCCAGCTTTTGCAGAAATTAATTTAGAGGATTTGGTCTCTACCTCTGGGCTCTGAACAAAACAAATTGTGTCTATTGTTTGCTGATTTTTTAACATTTAACAAGTTAACTGCATTGTAAATTTTACTCATTTTTATGTTAAGTGCCGTTTATTGCAATCCATTGATCTTTTTCTCTTTACTTTGGCTGACAAACTTATTTCTGAAAACAGGGTTTTGTAAAACAGAGCCAATACTACTCTCCGTTTACACAAGTAGAGCATACCAATGTGAGTAGCCCTTTGCTTTTCTTGCAACAGCTGGAGCGCTTGTCCTTTTTACTGCTAACTCCTCTTTCTGGCCTCTTTGATTCATATTCCTCCACAATACCATGGCAGAAAATGTTTCCTCTCTCTGCCATGGAACTCAGCTTGGGTTCTTTGCCCTCAAGGCGCTACACAAGTCCATACAAATTCACCTTTTGGTCTTGTCTCCTCTATCTCCCATATAAGTTTTTCTCTTGTGTCTAGTCCCAGGACATAGTTTTTCTGCCCACATTCATACAGTTCCAGTTTGCTGGTACTTGCTTTCCAAACTCGCTGCTTCTATGATAGTCAGAAGATTTGAAAAATATTACATTAAGAAAATTATTACATTAAGAAGAAGGTTAGAAACTGTATTGTAACTCTTTTATCTGGATCTCTGAGCATCTCCTGTCCATCTCTTCCTACTTTTTAGTTAGCTAGATAGCTTTTGTCCTGCACTGAGAGCTTTGGACCTAAATAATCTTCAATGCTTAACAAATAAATTAGTTGAGGAGCCAAATCTTAGGAGGAGGAGAGGCAGAATGTTATCA
Source organism: Phalacrocorax aristotelis (assembly GCF_949628215.1). Lineage (NCBI taxonomy): Eukaryota > Metazoa > Chordata > Aves > Suliformes > Phalacrocoracidae > Phalacrocorax > Phalacrocorax aristotelis. The sequence goes on from NC_134292.1 coordinate 11,153,088, forward strand.
AGCATCAAACTGGGGACTGCTGAGTGGGCAAGGCAACTGAATGAGTATTGAAGTGAAGATGGCAGAAGGAAAATGAGTCTACTTCATTTAAAGAGGAGATCCTAGACTCCTACGAGAAGTAGCTTCCTGTCTATTCTTACTCTACCCTAAACACTTTTTAAAATGTTGAACCAATTCTCCTACCCATCATATGCTCTTTCCATATCTTTTTATACCGCAATATGTTAACATCAGGCACATTTTGAATGTCATTGCAAAATGCATACTTATTATGTCTTTCTCAGTGTCAAAGTCTGCTCAGGTGGCAGAGATAGAGACCTCTCGTCTGTGTAACCAAGAAAATATTTTTAGATTAAATTTGGCTTACATGTTTTAATATAAAATGTCCTCCATTCAGTAAAACATATCATGAACCAATATGATTTATATTCAATACTATAACCAACAATCATAACAGTAATATATGCATCACAGCGTAGGTTACTACAGTAATTTCAGTAGCTATAGCTTTTGCAGATATATTGTTCCTTGTAGTTTCCTGGTCTTAAAATACTTATCATTTTGAAAACTGTGAAAGTTTCAGTTCCAAATAGCAGCATGCCAAGAATAACAGCCTTGTGTGCTAGCCATCCCATTGTGAATCCATTAGATAGGTTATACACAGGTCTCATATGCACTTACATTCAGCTATACAGTTCATGTGAAAACAAGTTTTACAAGAGACGGAAAGTTCATTTGGGGGCCATTTTGGAATTACAGTAATTAAAACTAAATGGAAGGGTGAGAATTTGTGGGTGGAAGCAAAGGTTAATTGAAAACGTATTTTCCATTTTCTTGCCAGCCTTGATGTTGGTGGGGTCAGGTGCAGTAAGGAAAGTGGTGCTAGGGACCCGGAGGGGGCAGTGGAAATGAAAGGGGTGTGCCAGGCAGAATCCATGGCTGAGATGCTATCGCATGTGATTGTAATTGTGTGGTGGAAGAACACGATAAACTGCGCTGCGAGTGATGGGAGTAGTCAGGCATGCGAAGGAATTAAATGATATTGTTGTTTACAGTGGTCTGTGTGTGCTTGGCCTTTGCAAACAGAGAGGAAACGCAGCTCTTGTTCAAGGATTGTCTATTGTAAACTCACCCTCTTACAAACTGTAGTCATGGAAAGCTGCTCTTTAGGGTACGCGGGAGCTGTGAGCTTCTGGTTGTCCTGATAGAAGCCCATACCAGGGCACATCTACTTCCCTCCTTGCTCACATGGCCTTTAACAGAAGCGAGAGTGGACCAAGGGACGATACCCACTCACAGTCCCAACTTGCCTTCGGGCAGAGGAGGGAGCCAAGGATCTGAATTTCGGAGTGCACTGGGAGGTGCAACAGGCCTCCAGTGTAGACAAAGCCTTTAAGACACCAGGAGCACAGACAGCTACAAAGTGCAGTACGAAGACCTAACACAGAGTCAGATAAGGATTTTAAGGTGAACAATGTAGGTTTTTCCCTCCGTAAGCCACTAAGCATTCTAATTTCGATGCAGTACATCTTCCTGCGCACCCCTAGGTGGTTGCCTGGGAAAGCGTTAGTTAAGAGGGCAAATCTGGAAGCCTACATGACAATCGTGCAGTTTGCTGACAGTCTCTGCTCTGCATCGTGGCAGACACCTAAGCATGCAGAGTCCTAAGAAGTCTCTCACAGCTGAGCTTTCCATAAGCAACACAGAAACGTGATAGCTAGAAGCAAATAATTCTAAACTTAGCAATATGCATTTAATATAGGAAAATTAAATGCACCTAAATTACAGTGTATCTTCAAGTCATCCCTTGGAAGCACCCTGAAGCAAGCCCCCCCTGTATTTTCAGCTGTTTCTAATCCCAGCTGAGAGAGAAATCTGGAGCGTGTAGCTGGGGAAGTCTCTTCTGCCACTACTTTTACACTGAACATTGAAAGTTAGACAAGTGGTTTCATCCTGCAGAGATGTTGAGCAGAAATCCACTGACTTGAGTGGGCTGCAGTTTGAGCTCACCATGGAATACACCTAACAGCATTTTTGACAGACACCTGTTTGGGCTTTGCTGGTGTTTGGAGCTTCCCCTAAAGCCACCCAAAAGAAAGAAACTTGCAAAGCAATATTTGTTGAGAAAAACTAATTTTGGAACAGGCTATTTATAGGGACACAGGATGACCAACAGATTTAGTTGGGTCTTATTTGCCTAAAGATACTCTGTCCAAACCGACCTGTTGAGGGTGCAGACAGTGCCCAACAGTAGGTCAGTAGGACTTGCACCCTGGTTAATCTTCTGCTGTGGGCAGATGCTGTATCTGGGGATCAGCTGTGCGGGTGGCTACCAGGGTTAGCTCCATATGCCTCTGCCTGCTTAATAAAAACAGCCTGAATTAATTACAAAAATAGCAGAGAAGCTATCGCAGTTTGGGCTGGCTGAGGATCTGACGCACCATATTCAAAATAAATTTTGTGGGTGCTGGAAAACTGATCTTATTTTTGATTGAGACACAAGAAAATAATTCAAAAGGATCGGTCAATACTTACATATATTCTAACAGCTCACCCATTAAGATCTCTCGCTCTCCATTTCGAGATTTCAATGATATGTCATGATAATAATCATTATATTTCACTAACTTTGGAAGAAATAACTTATTAGCAAACGTTAACTGAACAGGGATACACCAGATTGCAATAAAATTTTCAGACAAAGCTTTTTTTCTTTACCTTCAAATCTCAACATGATTAGTCCTGTTTCAGCAAAGTCTGTTCCACGAATGTTTATTCTACTGAGGAAAAATCTAAAAAAAAATATATAAACTTTTAAAGATAAATATGCTGACACAAAATTCAGCACACAACGTGAAGAACCCTGTACTACCTAATTGTGCACAGGGTGATAATTTACCACTGATTAAAGAGTTTGTATTTTTTTCAAATCTTTTTTAAAGGGAAAATTACTTCTGAAGGTGAAGATGTGCTTAGACAATCATATTAACATATTCAAACAATTGCAATTTGCAAAATAGTAATTACAACTCACTATCTGGTAGCATTAATCAAACTTCAAGGTTTAATTCCATTTTAAATATTGATGAAATGTGATTCTCCAATCTAACCCTGGTGTTGCAGGGTTATGGAAGCAGCCAGTGACAGAAAAAGAGGAACGTGTAGTTAACAAGCAGCTGCCACAAAGAAGGATCGGCATCTGTGATTTAAATTGTTAGCTGCACAGTCAGGTAGAGTGTAAAAAGGGTAGTCAAGAGGCTGTTAAGTCCATTGCTGCCAATTACTAACAATCAGGGAGGAGCTTTAAGACTTGTTCAGTACAATAAACCCAGTTTGTCTTGTTTCAGGGGTTACTACTGAAGAGGTTGCAGCTGCACTGATTCAAATAGCCCTAAAACTACAGTAATTATCAACCAGTCTTCTTTAGTGTAGCAAAAGTATGTTTTACCATAGCTTAACTCTTTACATTCTAATATTTCCCTGCCTCTTCTCACATAGCTAGCCCTGGAGCCATTCTCATCTCTGGGTTTGTGGTTCTTCTCGCTATGCTGGATCAATTCTTTCATTTCCCCTTACCTTGACCAAGGAGCACTGGCGCGGTGCACTGGGTCGGATGGCAGTTCTAGGGATTTGCTTTAGGTTATTTTTTTGAAATATTGAGCCATTACGTCTAGTTTTCCTTTTCATATACAAAGTTGAAATTCATCTAGCTCATTCAGTTTTCACATCTGATTAAACTATATGCAAGTTAAGCAGTGCTTATGAGCATGTGTTTAATTTGCATGGCATCAGATCACTGCACGAACCGAGAGATTTTGGGATGGCTCCGGGTAGGCTAAAATCCTTAGCGCAACCTGCCTTGCAGGCTTTCCTAGGAGACCATGAACACCGAGAGTGCAGAAGGAAGCAATCTAGGCAAACCAAGGATATGTTGGAAACCTGTTATATGAAGACAAGCGAGCATCTGCCTTTCTTAGTGCTTCTACCCTTGACGCTCAGCTGAGCGAGCACTGGAGGTTTCTCACTGGAAGGCAGGCTGATTATTTCTAGCGCTCAGGTGAGCCACGATGATCTGTACCCGGATACAAGCTAGCTGGTGGTGGTATATAGCACGTTTTGTTTACTCCTTCACCGTGCAGAAATAGACAAAGTTTCATTTTCATGCAATTATTACAAGCTCAGATAAACTATTTTTTTTTTTTAGTTGAGGCAATTCCAGCTAAAATCACATAGCTACCCAGGCTGGACAATATCTGTTATAGCCGAGGCTCACGTGATCATGTCTTTAGCATGCTAGAACACCTAGTGCATAGAACAAAAGCCAGCACATTGATTATGGCTTTGATGTTGTTTTTAAGAAAGCTTAAGGACCACATTTGCATTCCTGCTGCAGCCCTCAGTGGAATCTCTGCTTCTGTAACGATTGCGTGGTCTTTAAGCAAGATTCAGCACTCATCTTTTTAATTTCCCTTTTAGCGTATTTTTTCAGCATTTATTTTCTCCTAGTTTATACCCAGATAAGAAATGTGCCATTAGCAGGATGTTTTGTTATCGACAAAATACCCTGTTAATGGACACAGGGAATAAAAAGAAGAGATTATGTCAGTGAAACACAGAAAGCTGAACTTAGCTCTATCCAAACAGCAACCATTTGTCAGTCATTGAAGCAAACCTACACAGGCTGAGCTGTTGGAACAATGGCCGTACAAGCGTGCTCTCCAACCCACTCACGGTCACGGGGGTGCTGCTCAGAGGTGGGTGCTCCCCACCGAAACCGACCTTCTGCAAGCCAGCACCCTCGGGTGGGAAATGAGAAGAGGGTCAGTAGGCACAGGCCAGCACTTTGCTGGGAAACCAGTGACTGACTGCAAAGAGCAAACCGGAGAGCAGGCTCTGAGGGAAAACCTGTGATTCACAAGCCTTTCTGACTACCGGTTGTCAAGGGTGGCAGACGAGCGCTGCCGTTCAGGACAAACGCCTTGGCACATGCTTTGCTTCAGCCTGCTTTTGCCAGGATGCCACGAGAGCTGCGTGTGAGCAGCGCCCTAGGAGAAGCGAAGGCCCGCACTCAACTCACTTGGCCAGGAATGAGAAAAAGGGGAAGGTAGCATGAGCAAAAAAAAAGGCAGACAAAAAGGAAAGTCAAAGCGGACAATTCAAAACCCACTGCAATCAGTAAGAGTAACCCCCAAGCTTGAAGACTTGTGCATCAGACCTAATTTGTCACATACCCTTCCGTGATCTTTCACGTCTTAGTTCAGCACAACCTCATTCCCAGGACCTTCCTACTTTTTGCATTTCAAATACTGCTATGGCACTTTAACTTAAAAGCCCAACTCTATAGTCAAAAGATCTCCATGAAAATGTGACTCTGTACAAGCCACATGCTTCCTTCTCAACCTGTTTTGCCCTGCCTAAGCAGGGCGCTCAGCTGCGCAGGGCAGCTCTGTAAATGACTGGGGTTATGTGCGATGCCAAGCAATGGTCACAGTACCGGGACTACAGCCCCCTCGGCTCCGTCCTTCTCGCAATCATCTGTTCTTTCAGGTAACAAGGGCTGCTACAGACCCATTAAAATTTAGATGGAGGCAGGTTGTACGCACACAACAAATTCACGTTAGCTGCTTGTGATAAGACAGTGGTAAACACAAGAAGCAGCTCTAATACATCTCATGTATATAAAAATAAATACAGGTATTGTTTTAAGTAATACTTTGATTTTTTTCATGGCTTTTTGAAGTTTGTTTTTCCTGGTCTACTACACAGATCTCTTTTCCCCTACACAAACACAAAAGAAAAGGCAGTAGAACACTTTCTGGAGACCAGACTATTTAAATCCCTGGAACTAAGAAGCCACAACTACACATTTGCCAACTTATTTTTTTGTAATCATACACAAAATTTCTATTCAAACATTGCTGGACAGTTGTTTTTCCCTACATTGTCTTTGATTTTTTTCTTTCCACACTGTCATTATGCTCTGAGACTAAATATGACAGACATGAATACGAACAAGGGACACAGAAGATGGTCTAAAATACATCTATCAGCCTCTCTATCAGCTTGTCAATACTTGCATAACGTACATTTCAAAAACAGGATTGAAAGAAAAGCTGGAAGACAAGAACCTAGGTTGACTATAGCTTTTTCTTTACCTTCACTTTTCATAAACCAACAAGCAGCATAGACATAGTATTCAAAAAAAGAGTATATCTTCATTTCCAATAGTTTCAAAGTATCTCCTGCGCATCTGCCAAGAAGTCAGACACCAAAATATAAACATGTAAATCTCATAGTTCCGCCCAGGCTGATCTTACCACACAGGCAAATAATCAGAGTCAGTGCCACAGACCCAGTGCCTCCCACCTTGACAAATCCCAACACAACAGCAGACAGTCTTTTAAGGAAACAAAAAAAATGTGTTCCAAGAGATGCCAATGGCTAAAACCGGATTTATTTCCCAAAGGAAAAATCACTTGTTTGAGCCGGACCCTAGTGACGCAAGAAGCAGACGTGACATGGTCATATTTGGTGTTTTCTTTCTCTCCCTTTTAGATGATGATGAGCATGAATGGATCATTCGGACCTGCCGGAAAGCTTGGGATGAAACAACTGAACAGAAACTGAAACCATGAAAACAGTTTTTGCCAGACAATAATATTCCGAAACAGGTAATCTGATTCACAATAAGTCTAATTTGTCCTTGTGGATTTGTCTCACCCTTTCCCTCTACAGGAATATAATCTTTTTGTCATCTTTGTCAGCACAAACAAAAATGGAAATAATCATTTAATCAGTCATGCTGAGAAAAAGCCATGGAAAAAAAGCAGACTGTACTCACAGTAATATTCCTGAGAGGTGTGTGGTGTAGTATATACACACGTTATTAAGCCTGAAAACAATTTGTTAAAAGGAGTGCCTCAGATTCAGTGTTGAAGTCATTCAAATCCATCTTAATCAACATTATTTTCCCAGATTTTAGTTAGCTGTCCTGGTGAATTCCTTTCCTCTCTTTTTGCTCAGTACTTTGATATTGATTGATCATTGTAATAACGTACACCAGAGGTATTCTTTAATGACTGGTTTGCTAACTAGGAAATTATATCCATTTACTACGAACGTTTGTTGAACTCTCCTGAAGCCAGAGTTTAACAAAATAATAAAAGAGGAAAACTGGGTGGGTTGCTGCTTGATTAGTAAGCCAGAAAGTATTTAAAAATAAAATAAAATGGAATTACATCATTTTCTGGATGTAAGTGCCAGCACTTCTACTTGCATTAACTTTATTTATTACACAAATAAGACATTTACAAAGCACAACATTAAAAGTATGTAACAAAACAGACATTGGTTTTACAAAAAAGTGCTTACAATTTAGTTTTACTTTTTTTAAAATAAATATTAGTCTTGACTGTCCACTCATTCAGAGAATTTTTTTTTAACCATTGTAGCCAAGACATGCAGAATTGCAACATGCTACAACAAAATGATTGGTGGATGGAATAAAACTGATGTGTCTATAGTTGGCATCCTACAGATATATCACTGATAGTAGTGCAGGATTGGTTCCCACTCCCCCGTCCCAACTAGTAAGTTGTGTAAGCACCTTTAGCTCGGGCATTGGGGTTAACCAGCATGAGCCAAAAAAACCCAAAAATGGTAATAAAACTGTAAACTGTTCCACTTTCAGACCCTAGCCGTATTTAGTTACCTTGTTAAACTCGAACATAAAGCCTTTCACTGGCTATCTTCGTTGGATTTTGTCTGCAAAAGGTTTTGTAAATAGCAACTGGAAAAGTTTAGTACATGGAGTCTGCATTGCTGCACCAGAACCCATCTGGCAATTACTGAATAAACTAAGAAAATTAGAATGATTTTGATTTTATTTTTTTTTAATCTACAGACAGGAGATGAATGCAAATGACCTGAGATAAGGTTTGGTTCAGTGGCAACAGTGTGAAATATGTTGTGAAACAATGTATTGAATAAATTAGAGGATTTCTTACATTCTTGGTACAGTTGAATATTTTCCATACACATAATTAGCTCTAAAACTGCACAAGCTGAATTGCTTCCAGTTTTTGCAAACAATTTGGGCTTAATATAAACAGAGCCTGATTTCTGAATTAGCAAAGTTGCTCCTGGCTACTTGTGGGAGAAAGTGCCCCGGAGCAGAGCCCGCGTGGGGCAGTTCGCCCCACGGGTAGTGGTGAGCCTACTTCCACTGGAGGGAGGCACCTACGCTCCCTTGGCCCTCTGCTTTGCACTCCAGTCCTGTCAGTGGTATCAGTTACAAAAACTTGGATATACAGTACATTTCACAAGGGGTTGGTTTTTTTGATCAGTAACTAAGTTGATATTTAGCAGATACATATTTAATAGTTTCCATTTCATTGCACGGCCGAGACAGAAGAGAAATGCATCAAACCATCTTCTCCCTCAACAAAACAGTTGTGGAAATCTCAAGTACTATGGGATGTCAGGTCAAGTTAGAGCCTGAAGTCTCTCCTTCAGTCTTAAATTGAATAGTTACCCATGCGTTTATGGCACCAATTCCACAACTAAATGATCATTAGGATGTGCGAGCACAAACGGAGAAGAAAGTTGGGCCCCAGTGACCCTGCCAACCACCACCAACATCTCAAGGCTATCACACGCGGACATAATCCACTTCAACCTCCCGGTTACAACCGCTCCACCACCAACCAAGAAACGGAACACCCGTCCTGAGCTCATTGCTACAGACAAGGAGAAAAATGACTGCAATGGGTGCAAATTGTGACCATCCCCTCCCTGACGGGACACTTCTGCAGCGGTGGTTCCAGTCAGGGCAGGCGTGCGGGAGCGCCTGGTCTCTGGCTACACACTGGAAATGGTTATTCGCACACCAGGAGGTGACAATAATACTTGGCGGACTTAATTTCCTCTCTCCTTTCAAAGGTTATTTTAAATTGGGAATATAGCTGCTAGCTTCTGGCTGCAATTAGACAGAATACTGGCCTAACTGTCCAAGGTGTTATCACCACACTCTCTCTCTCTCTGTATTTTTAAAATATGTATATACACACACACACACACAGAGCGGTATGTGTGTATACATATGTATTTGTTCCGACAGATATCAATGCACACTTGTATTCAGTTACTTCTCAAACAAAGAGACCTTGGCGGCCACCTCAGCAGACACCCACATCTCCTTAAGCCGCTCCCCGTGTGGCTGGAGCGGCGAGCGCGCCTCGGGGTTAGCTGGAGCCACGAGCCCGCCCGTCAGCGTCACGCGGAGCTCGGGGCCACGGTCAAGAGGAGGTTTGCCGCGTGCGCAATACGGACTGGCCAAACCAGTGGGATGGCTGCCCACCCAGCCAACATCGGAGATTGATCCAGGATCTCCCAGAGAGAAAAACCACATGTATCTACAGTTTGAATTAAAAACAAGTTATGTAAGGGATGGATTCCTGTCTTCTGTTCCTCAGGCACAGTTCGCTCATATTACACACTAACTGTGGCTCATAGTAGGCTTTCACATTCTTGGAAATGCGGCCTCGCAGACACTTAGCAGCAAGACAGACCCGTGTGCTTCCATGGAGAGAGGTTTCATTTCAGACCTGCTCTTGGCTCGGTGCAAACTGAGAAGGGCTGGCAAAGATTACTTGTTTACTTTTTGTTATTACCGTCAATGAAGGATCATTTCGGAGTTTTTTTCCTGATTTGGGGCCAGGCTGCCGAGCACTTCCTTTGCTGTTGCAATGAGCCCTGCAGCGCCTGCCCTGCTGGCAGCAGTCCTCCTGGGCTGCGCCTTCATCCGAGGACTTGGCAGGAGCCACAGCTGTACTCCAGCAAGGGAGAACAACAGGAGGGCACAGGGGCTCAGAGCGACGCTGCCAGATAAAGGAATATGCCATCACCTTGCTGTCCACTCAGCTAGCGACTGTTCCTGCTGGCCTTACTGTGGCTTTCGCCCTTTTAACTCCTCTCCACTTTCTACCCCACTGTTTCCACTAACTGAACTTGGGTCCGCACCAGGGAAGAACATTTCTACACCTTTATGGTTAGCTTCCATTGAGGATTTCCCAGTCCCAGAGTATGAAGTGTCTGAGAGTTTTATGTAGATACATTCTGAAATCACCCATTTGTGGTCCAATATGACTCCAAGGAAATAAAGTAGCTTGTTAATAAAGAACAAGAGTAAAAAATTAAAAAAAAAAAAGATTTGGCAGATGGCTGTGAGACGAGAGAGATATTCAGTGCTCTAAGAACGAGTCAGAAATCAAAAGCTTCAGAGTGCTAAACCTGGCTCTGCCACCAACCCCCATGGTTCCTCTCCATTTTGGACATCTCAGTTTCCCCTCCTATAAAACATGGGGAAAAACACTAAGATTTACTTACCTTAGAGTGATCAAAGGACATGTGATTCTAAAGCACTTTGAGGAGGAAGAAAAACTGCCTATTTCCAGCTGGCATCGTGTTTTCCACTTAGTGGAGTTTCAGCTACCCGCGAGTTTGGCTCAGGAAGGTCTGTCTATATATCAAGTTGCTGAGCCAAAAAAGCCCATTTTCAGATTTCACACATGCAAGTGGAAATAAGGAGGGATGTCCGGGAACCGACAGCACGTCACTGGTGCAACAAGAGAATCAGGCCAAACCACGTAAATTCCTCCTTCCTTTATGTTCAGAGGTGATCATCAACCCCCCTGAGACTCAGCATGTTCTGGTTTGTTCATATTCCCATGGGTTTGGGAGCAAGATTTGCAAGCACAGTAGAGTCACTAATTTTGACTGTGTCTGGCATTGCCTTGGAGAGACTCACGGTCATTCTACAAGTCCACAAGAAACAAGTGAAAAAATGTAACTCTGCACTCAACATACACATACACAGAGTGTCGCTGGAGAAATAATAGTGGATGTTAGGTGCTGGTCAATGGCAATAACTGAGAATGCTGGATCTGAGTTTCTCCTGCATGACTGACAACAGTTGCCTTGGGCCGGACGCTGTGTTTCAGCGGCTGAGGGGCAGTGGTGCTGGTAGCGCCATGGGCAGATGAGGAAGAGTTCGCGCAGTCAATACTGAAAGAGGATGACCTAGTGGGAAAAACGGGAATTGAGCGTTAGCTGCTTTCACAGACAGACAGCCCTCGCAGTGGAAAAGTGTATTCAGGGACCAACAGACCAGACATGAGCCCCGCTGCGGCAACAGGTGCCCACGCAGCCGCTCCCCCACAGAAAAAACCCTGTCTGGAACCACTGTCTGTCCCGGAGCCGCCAGCCCTGCCCACAGAACGGACCCGGCCGGGGAAGGCATGGGCGGAGGTAGCGGGACTGTGGCAGCACACAGCCTGGGAGAGAGGTGCACCTCCGGGCTCGCCTTTAGCTGTGAAACTGTATCATACTGGGCAACACACTGAAACCGGTATTTATTTGCTCTGTGCTACGGCAGCTACCAAGAAAGATGAAGACCATTGCCAATGGTCCTTACTCTATTTGCCTCACTTGCTGATCATCACAGGCTTCCCTCAAACCGCTGTACCTCGCTGCTCTGTAAATACAGTGTCTGCCCTTGCCATCGTGAGGGGAAGCAGCCGCTGAGCTGGTCACAACTCAGTCTCCCGCAGCCGCTGCGTTGGGTACCCCGAAAGGAGTGTGTTTGTGGGTGGTGTCCCAGTGCAGAGGGAAACAGAGCCTTAGCGTTTAGGTGTTTTCTCAGGATGGCGGCTATCACTGGTTTAAAAAAATTTCTGATGTGGAAAAAGAGGTTTCTTCAGGTTTCAGGAATTCAACATGCAAGTGATTGATTGGAAAAGGAGATGGTTGGGGGGGGCGGCTCCATGACCTGAGAACCCAGTTCTGCAACAGCTGCGAGCAAGTAATTGCATTTATATCACAGAGACTACTTGCTGCAGTGAAGTTTCTCTGAATGACAGCACTGGGACTGTGTAATATTTTCTGAAAACTCTCCAGCTCACTGTGCAGATATCATGACAAAATGGTAGCATTTCAACTCAAAAAATACTCATCCGTACCCCTGCATGTGCTTATCAAATCAGACCGCAATAATCTGCAGATGCTGCATTGAATAGAGCGCTTTGGAAAGAGATTCCGAGAAATTCTAACAGTAAAGACAAAAGCTAAAACCAACAAAAGTTGCCAAAGGCTTGGTGTTTCCTCAAAACAAAGCCACTTGAATTGGGATCCTAAATAAAATCTTATGAGCCTAAGCATATTTCAGAAGTCTTGCCCCTAGATAAGCTGTGTGTTAGAACAGCTACTTTAAGTGCTGAGCAGAAAAATATCAATATGCAATATTGTTTCCTGGCCAGACATTGTGAAACAACATTCCTACTTCAGATATTGTAACAGCCAGTTGTTATTTTTTTAAGCAATACTGGAATCCCCAAGAAATGAATCTTTCTTATTAACTCACGGAAAACTGGAAAATCAGCACATGCTAAAGGTGTCCCCCCCACACACTGTTAACAGGCAGTTGCTGTTTGCACTGACAACGCGTGCGGGCAGCTGAGGAGCGGAGCGGGAGAACGGAGCTCGCTGCACATGGGAGCGGGAGAAACCAGAGAGAGAGGAGTTCAGGCAGGAGGATGTCAAAAGCCTTTAGTGAATGCAGGCACAGCATCCCAGCACATCACAACAACGAGGGGTAATTAGCGAGGAACAAAGTGATGCCATTTTGGCCAACAGTTGGCACATCAATCCAGGGCCACCAAAATTAAGAAGAGACACATGAGCGGGTGGCAGCTGCCAGAGATCATGGAGAAGCAGTGATGCTGACAAGAGGCGGCAGTGGTAATGATGTTACACAAAAATCTTTGCTACAGTTGAGGTTTGGCCCCAAACCCTGAAACAGGGACTACAATTACCTTCTCACCCCTATTAGATAGTGGTCCTTCCATGTCTGCTTTGAGGTGCACTGGTGGAGCAGTGTAGGGAAGTCTACAGTGCACTTGTCCACACTGTACCTGACCTGTGGATGAGAAGAGGCTTCAGCCTCTGTTACTACAAACAACACACGCCCTGCAACCGGCACGGTCAGGCTTCCACCAGGGAGCAGCTCGGGACACGCGTGGAAGAAGATTTGCCCAGTGGATCAGGCGGAGGCACAGCAGGAGCCACGTTTTGCTACGGCCGCATGGGCGAGGGACGGGAAAAGCCTGACAGGAGTCACGGAGCCAAAACCTCTGTCCAGGCATAACCAAAGCTGCCTGCCACTAACAAATGATTCACCGGCACTTGGCAACTGTTAGAGAAAGCAACTCTGATCTTGTGAGCAGGAAGGAGACCACTTGACCACTGAGCTCAACAGGGCACATTCATGCCTCTTCTCCATGACAAAGAAAACACAAGAAGGGCCAAGGACCAGTCCGGTAAACCGGGGCAGTGACTTCCCTGGGGATGAGGTATGGAGGGAAAGAGGCTGCAGCAGCCTCCTCTCCCCTCCTTCTGTCATCTGGGGCTTCACTGTAAACGGCCCTTCAGAAAATCCCAAGACAAAGTCCCTCAGATCACGAGCAGGAGGAGGAGGAGGAGCACGTGCACCAGCCATGCACCCGCAGTACAAGGGTGTTTTTGACAGCGCTCTGTGCTGTGGCGCTACCGCCTGCTCCCGGGGAGCACCCCGCTGCCCTGCCATCCCCAGGCACCCCGCTGCCAGAGCCCTGCGAGCCAGCACTTACTTTCTATGTATCCATGCAGCGTCACCATCCGGGCCCGCTCAGGGCTGCTGAAGGGCGAGTAGTGAATGTCATCGGAGAGTGAAGAAGGTATGCGGGATGGGGGGGCTCCCGAGGGTGGCACTGTGTGCTGGGGGGTGTGTTTTTTATGGCGGGCTCTGCAGTTTTGAAACCAAACCTGAAACAAAAGCAGTGAACCCTGTGTCAATGGTGAGATAATTAGACTGAAGTGTGGTCCTTCACCAAGACCCTGTGAGGGATGTCTCTTCCATATATTTTAAAAAGGAATCAAATTTAGAAATCTGCATGCTGAAAGACCTCACCAGCATTCCATCAGCTTCCGTAGCTTTGTTTTACACTCACTGAAGAGTTTTGTCTCAAGATAGTAGAGGCTTTAGGGTGCCCCAAGTGGCATCTCTACTATTGATTCATCTTGGTCAAAACCAAGGCTGTTCTTTATTAGGGTAATTAAAACTTTCAAGTTTGTCGCAGGAGTCACTGAGTAAAACACCCTAACTAGGTGATGCAGAAACTCACATTAATGATCACACTATTCTCTTTTACACTAAAATCATTTTAATGGCAAGCTGCTTCCTGAGCTCGAAGGGCTGTGAAAGCCCTTGGGAACAGCACCGTACCAGCCACGGGAGCGGCCAGGCAGAAATACCCCTGGGCCTGGGCTTTGGCTGGGTTCATCCCTCCCTGCAGGCAGAAAGCCTCGTCTCTGCATGGCTTCCACAGCAAATGATGGGAGCACCTTTCAAGGTCTTATTTAGATTTTAACCTTCAACCCCAGCTAGCCTGGCCTAAAAGCACAGCTGATATCAGCTCGGAAATGCATGAGCGTTGGCAAAACAAGAGACAAGGGGAAACACAACTGAGTAAAAGCTTAGCCTAGGAGCAGATTAAAGCAATATTGTTTTAATCAGTTGTGGTTTATTGTATTCAGAATCTACATCAGCAGAACATTAAGGCTGAGAAAGGAGGGCACTGTGGGATACAGCCCTACTCCATCTGAGCAGCAGGTATGAGCCCTCTGACCATACCTCACTGCTCTAATTGAAGGAATAGTTAGGGGATTACATGCTAGAGTTAAACATGGATGGAGGGGGTTCTATGCTAATGTGGTGATTTCTTTCTTATGCCTTAATTTTTGAAAGATAGCTGCAAGTAAAAGTCTTCTCCGAGGCTGAGAGAAGATCAGCTATCTGAGGCCACGCATGCTGGACCAGAGAGAAGGAAACAGTCATAAGCATTTGACAAATTGTTTCCTGTTCAAAGCGCCTTTAAAAAATATCCACATAAAAAATAACCCAGTGTGCAGACTGCTTGATCTTTAGCTAAATGAAGAATCTCAATAACTGAGGCTCGAGCCAGACTTTCACACACGAATATAAATGTGTCATTGGCAAAACAATCCTGGATGAAAGCTCTAAATGTACTTTAATCGCTCATGTTTTTATTGTATGCAGAAAGTATGTCAGCAGAACATTACAGTGAAGAGTATAAATGTCACCAGGGAGCAAAGCTGGGCTGTCCATGGGGACAGCGAGCTGGGAGTTGCAGAGGGGACGCTTCTCAGTCCCTACACCACTGCTCTCCCTCCCCTCCTGAACAGCACAAGCACAGGGACTTTCCTGCAACCGCTTCCCCTGGGGCTGCAAAACCACTTTTTCTTTAAACTTCTCAGTCCCAGCGCTTCCCAAAGCAGCTGGCTCTGTCGGCTCCTAGCGGGGATGGCTGCCAGGGAAGTGCTCGCGCTGCCTGTGCCTGCTGTCAGGGCTGAGTACAGAGCGCTGGGGTGGCATGCTTGCAGCAGCTTTCCCACCCAGCAATTTATTGGGACTGGCTGGGGCTGTAAGTTTGGGGATTTTTCTTTTTTATTGCATCATAAGAGGGAAAAACAAATAGAAAACCCACAAGCGAGACAGGAAGGCCGGTGCTGGCATCACAACAGGACCCGGTGAAGCCAACACACCAGTGAGGCAGCGCGAAGCTGCTGGACGCAGCAAGTCCTGGGGTCAATGTGTGGGAGCATGGGGCTACAGGGAATTGAGCCCTGTCTAGAACCAGCCTTTTGGTGCACATCCTCTGCCCCCCTTCCTCAGCCCTGCTCAGCCGATGGTGCCCGCACCCTGCCCGCCCCCAGCCCCTCACCTGAATGACTCTCCGACTCAGCCCCGTCATGTCCGCCAGCTTCTGAAGCGTTTGCGCGTCGGGGTTGTTGTCCTGAGCAAACTGTGCCTGCATGACCTGCGGGGGAGAGGAGAAAGGGGCTCAGGATGAGGCCAGGGAGCTGCGGCCCCTCTGGCCGCCCCGGCGCATCCCCGCTACCTGCAGCTGCTCAGCGGTGAAGGAGGTGCGGGCCCTCTTGGCTGGCTTCGGCTGGCTGTCCTGCTCCGAGGGCACAGCCCCCTCCAGTGTGATCCCGTTGCCTACAAGAGAGAAGCCCTGTGTGCCACGGATCAGAAACTCTCCTGCCCACCTGCCTGTCAGACCGGGGGACAACACCCCTGGCATCGCAGCGTGGGGCACCCACAGCATCCCTTGCTGCGAGCAGTAGCAATAAGAGAGGAGACAACACTGCCACTTGGGAGCTGTCCCAGGCTGCTGAGCCTCTCCAGGAGACACCAGTGGCCCCGAGGAGTGTACCACTGAATTAAGAAAAATGCAGCAAGTTGGTGGAAAAAGCGGGGTATGAGGGATGGGGAAACGGCAGCAGGAAGATGGATTTCGAGTGATGTCCCACTGGCCCTGACTTGCAGTCACCACTTGGCCACGTCCTCCAGCGAGCAGCCTCAGAAGGGGACCCTGCCTCTGCTGGGCTCACCAACATCCATCATTCCTGCCCCATGCTGCTCCCCGTGACCCTGTCTTCCCCTGCGGGCACTGCCTCCTCCAGTCATTTGATTTGCTCAATGTTTCAATGGGGTCTTTGCTGCTTTCCCTGGCCCCAAATCCTCACGGCACCCCAACCTCCTACTCCTGGCTCCCAAAGCAGCAGCAGGAGCTTCACTGTCCCCACGGCCTCGAGGTGCCCACACTCTGAGCAGCAACCACGCTAAGAGGGACATGCCAAGGAGGGACTGTCTACCCACTTGCCACACGCAGCGTTGGGGCAAGCCCAGCCATGCTTACACAGCTATGGGGGGTCAGCCGGTGCTGGGGTCCCTCACTCCTCGCTGGGGTCCCCGCTGTAGCCCATGTCGTGCCCGGCCTGGCTGCTCTCGGTGGTGTGGGTAAAGCACCAACAAGTGATGGATGAGGGAGGATGCCTGAGCGGGGCTGGCGCTCGCCCCGCTCCCAGGATGCGCCTGCACAACCCGGCGCTCGCTTTACAAGCTGGACTGAGCTGTGATTGTCTTGGCTTGAGTTGAAGGACTTTCTCATATAGTTTGACTTGTTCTTTTAGGATGATGAATGGGACTCTGACTTCAGCAACATCTGTTTATTTTTCTTGTATGTAAAACCTCATGTGCAGAAGAAATTGCTGGGTAATTACTGGAGGGGGGGGGAGCACAGCCCTCCAACTCCGCAGCAACTGCAGCTCTCCAAAGTGATCCCATCCCCTTCTCAAAACTGGGGGACACTTGGACACAGGTACCTACACAAAACACTTGCCTTGTGCCCCAGCACTGCGCCAACATCGTGGGGCTCAGCCCACACCAGCAGGACCATACAAGCAGCAGCAAACCCATCGCCCCAGCCCTCAGCTGGGGTAACAGCTCTGTGGGAACCCCAGCGCCAGCCCCTGCAGTCCTCACACAAGCTTGCTCCTCCAGGCCACACAGCTTCTCCCCCTCCATCCCTGCTCCCCGCTGCCTTGCTCACACCACCGCAGCAGCCAACCATATGGACCAAGATGCCGCAAACTGCCTCCCAAGCTGAGACCCTCCCAGCCCAACCGGGCACTCTGTTTTCATCCTCTTACTCAAGCACTGTAAACAGAAACACTGATTATTTTCACATCAGGTTGTTAATGATTTCCACATGCTGCACAGGCCAGGACATGGCATTTGCCTCCTTGTGCCCCCCAAGCACTGGTGAGGGTCATGAGGGCTGGAGTCCTGCTCCCAGCCAGGGGCAATGCCCCAGCACAGCTCCAGTCCCAGCAGGTCCTGGGCACAGGGGCCCATGGAAAGGCAGCCCCCAGCACTTCCCTCAGTGACTCTGCAGCTGCACAGCATCCCTGGGTAGCCTCCCCTTGCCCGGTGCAACACCCACGTGATAAAAGCAAACAGCCTCACAGACTCCGCGGCCATCGCTCGCCACAGGTGCGAGTACAGGAGGGAGAGGGACCAAGCCTTGGCCACAGCCAGCAGGGCAGGACCTGGCCAGGCTCCCTCCCGCCCAGGCACGGCCGAGCCCAGGTGGCTGCCTGCTCCCTGAGCTACGATCGCTGCCGTGTCAACATATCTCAGGTGCTTTCTGATGCAGGACAGCTCTGGCACTGCCTGGCCTCCCCGTGTACCACGTAGGACTAACCCCACTCATTCATTCCTCTGAGAATCTCTCTAGCTGCTGCCTCGCAGAGGGTTGGGGCTGGGCTGTGCCCGAGGGGAGGGAGGTGCTGTGCTGCGTGACCTCGGTGTCACCAGCCCAGCCCCAGAGGAAGCGAGGCTTGATTGGGAAAGCAGAGTCTGGCCAGCTGCTCGTGGCATGCCGCGGTGAGGACGGCAGCACACGGCGCGGTCCAGCTGGGAGCGGCGTGTCCCCGGGCGGGCAGGGTGGGTGGAAAATGATGGGAAGGTTTTGTCGGATCGCCAGCTTTCCCACCTTCTAGATTTATGACTCACAGCCTCAAAATCCCAGTGGCTTCCTCACTCGCTGCATGCACCGCGCCAGGCTGCGTGGGACTGGGGGCTTGTTCCCGGCGTTGCCCGTGGCACATGGGTCTCCCATGAGCCGCTGGTGCTGCCAGCACATCAGCCGCCCCCAGGAGCCCTCTGCCAGCCCAGGACCTCACACTCAACACCCCCTGGGCCACCCATCACCCCCATTTGGCGACAACAGGACCAACCCCAGCACCCTATAACGGGGGTCAGCCCAGGACGAGGCTGTGACCGCGGCGTTGGGGCTGCATACCGTTTTCTGCCGCTCGCTTGAGGTTCTCTATCATGGTGTCGTAGTGAATCCGGCACAGCACCTTCTCCTCCACCAAGCCGAACTCCTCGCCGGTGGAGAGCTGCCGCTTGCAGGAGAAGCAGGCGAAGCAGGCAAGGTGGTAGGCGTTGCCCCGCGCTCGCCGCACCCAGTCGCTGGCGTAGATCTGCCTGCCGCAGCGGGCGCACTTTGTACCAAACCGGCTGCGGGAGGAGAAGAGGCAGGGTGAGGGCAGGCAGGGTGAGGGCAGGCAGGGTGAGGGCAGGCAGCACAATGCGGGGTGTGGGTGCTGTTGCCAGCCCTAACACTTGCCCTGTCCAGCCCAAACCCCAGAACGCTGATGCAGGGAAAGGGCTGCGATGAAACCACTCCACCGGTGCCGTTCCCCCCACAGCAGGGCAGCGTGGGCAGCGGTGTGGGCAGCAGCAGGGTGTGACTCGCCGTGCCGCCGCGGCGCCAGACCTGACCGAGGGGCTGAGGTGACGCAGCGCCATGAATCAGCCTCCAAGCCCGTGGGCTTTTTATTTTGATAACAGCCAGTGTGAGACTCGCATGGAAACTGTGTCAGAGCCCGTTCTCTCCCATTGCCATAAATCAAAACATGTGTTTTCTCCTCACACGTACAGATGCATGCATCTGCTTTTCCTCCTACGAGGAGGTCTCCTTGCTGCGAGAGGACGATGATCACGCTTGAGTGAGTTATGCTGGAAAGTAGCTCGGTGCAACGAAGAGGCAACAAGACAAGCCAGGATCCCCACACTGGGTGCGGGGGGTTTGCATACCCTTCTGAGAAAGCCCCTTTCTGCCAGGACGCTGCCAGCCAAGGGCGGGCGATGCACAGGGAGCAGCAGCCAGCGCCTGCCAGGAGGTGCTGCCCGCGGTGCAGGCAGGGTCAGGCACGGCCTTGGTTTGGCTTCTGCCTTTTAGTATTACTGCTGCTTAAAAAAATAAATGCAACGGGCAGGAGCAGCAAGAGCAGCAGCGGAGAAGTGAGCATCGCCTCTGTCACCGCAGAGCTGGTGCCGGCTCTGACACAGCCCTGACTGCAGCTGCTGCTCTTCCCTTCCCACTGCCTCGGACTCCCCGGGGAGCTCCCCGCGGCCCCCCGCTGCAGCCAGGCCCCACACATTCCCAATCCCCGCACCGGCCGGGGAGCGGAGCCGCTGCCGCCCCTGCCTGAGCAGCTCCAGCATCTCTCAGCGCAGGCACAAAGCACCGAGAAGAGACGACCGCACCAAGCGGCAGGAGCCACCCTGCACCGCAAACCCCTCGGTTCCGCTTGGCCAGAGCAGCCCCAGCCACTGCGGGCAGGCGGTGGAAGAGCCCAGGTCAGCCCACCGCAGCCAACGCACGCTGCCCGCGCCCAACCCCGTGCCGCAGAGCTGCTGCCCGCCGTGGGCTCAGCGAGATGCAGAAACACTGTCCTGTGCTGGAATTACTAATTGCAAAACTATTTGGGAGGAAAGGAAAGGTTTAAATTTTTCAGCCTGACCATAGCTGACAAAAAAAAAAAAAAAAAAAAAAAGGGCTGCCTCAGAGAGGACTTTTCTGTGTTGAAATTATACAGACTTAGCTAAGAGACTTCACTAATTTACTTCAGATGAGAACATTGTAAACTGACTTTGTGCCAGCTAGTTTATATAAACGCACAAACAAAAGAACTGTATTAATTTTTTATTTAGAAGTAAAGATCATTCCTGTAAATCGAATTACTTTGAACAATGTGCTATGTAAACAGTTGTACTTGCTGAACGGTATCAAACGAGGGGCAGGCATACCCGAGCTAATAGCACGTGGTAATCGCCGCTCCCCGCTCGGATCACAGCCTGCTGTGGGGAGGGGGAGCATGGCACGGCACCTCCGGGACCGAGGGGAAACTGAGGCACAGGGCACTGCGCAGGAAAGCTCACACATCCCCATCACGCATTAGCTGGGATCTGGGGGAGACACTCAGGTGGCCCCAGACCACAGCACAGTATCCCCCTGGGGCCAGGTGGGACCCCCAGGTTGGCGGCAGTTCCCAGGGAGCAGGGGCTGCCGAGGGCACAGGGGGTCCTGGCACTGCAGCAGCCAGCGCAGGCTGTCCCCGCAGAGCCACGGTGCGGGCAGCGCCCGGCGAGAGGCCAAGCCTGGGCAGGCAGGCACGGGCACGGGGGCTGCATGGGATGAGCCACCAATGCTGTGCCCACAGCTCATGGCCAACACCTGCCTCTGGCACCAACAGCAGCAACAGGGTGTTACAGAAACCAGTCTGAGCCGGGGCCAGGCGCAGGCACCCGCCATCACCCAACAGACACCGCCACCACAGGGACCACCAGCGATGCAGGAACGGGGAGAAAAACACTTGCGAGCAGCCTACCCTGACCCATCACCACTGGAAAGAACAGCTCAAAAATAAAACAGACTTTAGTTCACCGAGCTCGAAGGGCAACGATAGCCCAAAGACACCTGTCTGCTCAGGGCGGCAGAGCACCAGGCGAGGGGGTCCCCGTGGCTCCTACCCCCCGCCCAGCGGGGATGCAATGCAGCAGGAAACACAGAGCCAGAGGTTTTCCCCAAGCCCAACACTGCAGCGCAGGTCAGGGCATCGCCAACATCTGCCAGAGCCATCAGCTCATGCCCCACATGTGTGGTTTGTGGTCGGAGGAGCGGATGCTGCCAGCTCGCCATGACGGTTAGCGCCAGGAGATGGAAACTCCCAAAAAATTTACCAGCAAAGACTCACCCAGAGAGACTCATCCCAGAGAAACTCATCCCCCAGGGCTGGCTGCAACATCTGGGGCATGGGAAGAGCAGGGGCAGGAGGACGCCCTGGTGCATCCTGGCTCTCACACACCACTTGTACCCAGGTGTTGCAGCTCCTGGATCCCTGCTGTCCCTCCCCGCAGGCAGGGAGCGGGTGAGGGAAACAGTGCCCAGGGCCACAGCTCCAAATGTCCCCATCGCCTCCTCGGCCTGCTCTGTAGGAAGCCCCTAGCACAGCCCCCAGATCAGCTGCCGCTTCCAGTCATCATCCCAAACCGCACAGCAAGCCAGTGGCGAGTTGCCGCAGTGAGTCCATCTCCATGCTGAGCAATGGTGGTGCTCAAGCGGGAGCATCATCCCGGTGAGACACGATGGCAAGGGGCGACAGATGGAGGCCACCTGGGCTGCAGCGGGGCGGTGGGCACTGGCCCACCCGTGGGTCACAGCTTTTTTGCTGTCCCAGCCGCCAGGGACACACGGCGCGGCCAGCGACCCCATGCTCGCATGCCCAAGGGCTGCCCATCGAGGCTGGGAGCCACGGGGGTCACAGCAGGGTGCTGTGGGAATCATACCAGGATCACACCAGGCCTCCCTGTGACCACAGCCGTAGGAGCTTGGCCGTGAGCAGCCCTCGCATTGCCCGGGAACACAATGTTCTGCTCAATGAGCTCCAGTTTTAATTTGGTTCTCCTCAAAGCGCTGGAGCCCTGGATGCCAAATGCAATTATTTGACAAGACACAGGAAACAGCAGCGTTTGCTTAAAAAATGCACATAAGGCCGTGGAGCCGCGGCAGTGCCAGCACTTACGCAGCCCCTCACGTGAATGGGGAAAAGAAGGTTGGACAGACCAGGCCAAAACATGCTCGCTGTCGGGCAGCGGTGCCTGCCCGGCAGCAGGGCAGTGCCTGTGGATGGCCCCCCAGCCCCGGCCACCCGCGAGCAGTCCCGACTCCCAGGGAATTAACTCTGGTGCGATAAAAGCTGCCGCGCGCTCCACACAGAGCGCATCCCGCGGCCCCTTCCCATCTGCCTTGGCTCCAAAGACCCGCACGTGTTAGGATGGGGTTTCTGCTTTGCTTTTTTTTAAAAAAAAGCAGAAAAACAAAAGACAACCTGCATTCTTTATATGTAGCAAATAATAAATAATAGAAAAAAAAACATTTCAAGAGTCAGATTTGTCCTTTGCCAAGTACCGGGTCCCAGCTGGCCCGGGCTCACCAGGCTGTGGCTGGGATGCTCCCGGGGGCTGGGCGAGTGGCCCCCGAGATGGGTTTGCCAGGGATCGCCGGGGGGTTTCTGCCCTGACCCGCCCCGGCCCCGGCGAGCAGCCCCCTGCTGCAGACCGGCACCGGGGCTCACCCGGGCGGGCTCTGCCGCGGCTGCCCTCGGGGGCGGCGGGAGCAGCCGGGGGTCGCAGGGAGCCCCGCGGCCCAAAGGAAAATTTAAAGAAAAAAATTTTTTTTTTTAATTTTAAAAATCTACGCCATATTTTTCGGGAAAAGGGCAAGTGCGGAGCGCGGTCTGGGAGCTCCCCTACCCCCCAAAGCAGCTGCCCGGGAACCGGGGGCGTCCTGCGGAGCCTGCGGCCGTTTTCGTTTTGGTTTTCCTTTGGCATCCGCGGTGCCGGCGGCGGAGACCCCGCGCCGCGGCCGCTCCGGGGGCTTCTGGCTAAAGGGGCGCTTCTGAACAGCCGTTATTCGCTGTATTTGCTCGAAAGCAATTTAGGGATCCAGTCGCTACTTTAAAACCGCCTTTAGAAACGTCCACTCTTATAAAAAAAAATCATTAACAGCGTCGGAACGGTTATTAATCAACGAAAAACGCTGAAAGTGCCCCGAAACAGCAAAAACGGCGCCGCGGACCTCGCAAAACCTTTCTGCCGAGAGTGAAGGAAATTTCGGGGAAACGGCCAAAATAGAGCCGTTTAAAAAAATAATCACAATAACAAGAGGGTTGGGCGCGAGGCGCCGCGATCCCGCGGGGACGGATCCGGCTCCCGGCAGCTCCCGCACCCGCTGCGGGACCCCGCGGCGGCACCGAGCCCGGCGGGGACCGGGGCTCAGCTCCGATTTAGCCAGTATTTGGAGACCCTCACAATAAAAAATAAATAATAAAAAAAAAACCGCTAGAGAAATCTCAGAAGGTTTTTCCTCCCGAGCCTACAGCACCTTTGTCCGCCGAGGGACCCCGACCCGCTCCGGCGGGGCCGGAGGATGCTGCCGAGCCCCCCGCCGGGGCCGTTCTCCGTTCTCATGCCCGCCCACCATTCCCCTTCCTCCCCGGGACAACCAGAATTCCCTCATCCAGACGAGAAGGGGAAAACCAAAGCGGGCAGCTCTGATGTTTAGCTAAACCCCCGTGAGGAGCTCGGGATCCTCCATCCCCTCACGCCGCTCTTTTGGAGGAAAATTCATGGTTTAAGGTTTCTAGCCCAAAAGGCCGTCGGAGCCAGGAGCAGCCTCCCCGCGGGACGCGCTCGCGCGGGGGATGCGGGTCGGGTCCGGCCCGGCCGCAGGGGCTCGCGCTGCCGGGAATGCCTCTGGGTCCCGGAACACGCTCCCGCCGAGGGCGCTTCGGCGGCTCCGGTTGCGGCCGGAGGTTCCTAAACAGCCGCCCGGCACCGCAGAGCCTCGGGCACACGGTCGCCCTCCTGGCAGAAGCCTTCAACCAGCATTTCCCCAGGCGAGGGGACAATTTCCCCACCCACCCCCCTCCCGCACGGAGCCGGCGCCCAGACGCTCCCGCCGCGGGGCCGATGGGCGTCGGGACTCGGGGCGGCCCGTACGGCCCCGGCTGCGGGCGAGGGGGGGGCCACGGGCACCCCGGCAGCGAGACGGGGCGGGGGAAGGGGGGGGGGGGGCAGGAACCCCTCCGGGAGGTGGTGTAGCTGCACCCCAAATCCCCTTTCCCCCCACATGCCCCGAGGGGACGCCTCCCCCCCGCGCTGCTCCGGGGAGCCCGGCGGCCTTTTGCAAACCTTCCCCCCGGCAGCACCCGTCCGCAGGCGGCGGGGATTCTGGCTCCCCCCTCCTCCCGGAGCTGCCCCCCAGCCCGTCCCCTACCTGAAGTAGTCCATCTTGCAGAAGATCTCCTTGTTCTTGATGTAGCAGCTGTGCTGCTGCCGCAGCGAGGTGCGGCACACGGAGCACTCCAGGCAGCGGACGTGCCAGATGAGGTTGTTCACCTGCGGCAGAGAAGGGGCTGAGACCCGGGGCCGCCCCCCGGGGCCGCCCGCCGCCCCCCGCCAGCCCCCGCCGCCGCTCACCTTGAGCAGGTACCGGTCGAGGATCTCCAGCCCGCAGCTGGAGCAGACGTTCTTGCCGGCCGACGGCGTGGAGGAGGAGGAGGAGGATGGCGGGGAGCAGACGGACGGTGTGGAGGGCGTGCTGGGAGCCGAGCGGGCGTCCTCCTTCTCCAGGGCGCCGGGTAGCGGCTCCCCGTCGGGCTGCGACTGCGGGCAGAGCCGCCGCGGGGCCGTCAGCCGGGGCCCCCGCCGTCCCCCGCAGCCCCGGCCCGCAGCGTCTCGACGGGGCCCCGCAATCCCGGCCCGGAGCGTCCCCGCAACCCCTGGCCCGCAGCCCCGCGTTCTCGCAGCCCCGGGCCGCAGCAGCCCTGGCCCGCAGCATCCCCGCCTCCCCAGCCCGGAGCATCCCCGCAGGTCCCCGCAGCCCCCGGCCCCGCTTACCATGGTGCGGGCGTGCGGGTCGAGGCAGCGGGCGCTCCCCTTGGGCAGCGGCTCCGGCGGCATCACCTTGCGGGAGAGAGCGGGAGAGGGAGGCTGCGGCTCCATGCGCCGGGCGAGCGCGGGGCACCCTATATAAACCGCCTCAAAACAATAAATAAGAACTTTCTAGTGGCCATTTAAATCCTTTGCAACAAAAGCTGCGTCTCTTTAATGAAGCAATTTGAATGTGGATTGAATTCTCTCCCTGCCTGCACTTAACCCGGGCCTCTTGAAGTAATCGCTCGGTTCCCATGCGAGCCAAAGCGCTGAAAAAACCCCACAAACTACCTGCAATTAGAAATTGCCGTAAATGCCCGAGATAAGAGGTACCCAGAGTGTCAATTCCGGCTGTCAATCAGGGAATCCATCAGGCCACCCAAAGAATTGCAAATTTGATTTTTTTAATGGTAGTAATTAAAAATCGAAATTCTTCCCCCTCTCCCTCCGCCGAGCACAAAACGCCCCAGAAAACGCCGGGATGGAAAATCCTCGCCTCGGGCGCGGGAAGCAGCGAGCGGCCCCGGCCCCAGCCCCGGTACCGGCCCGCCCCGCGGTGCCCGGCCCCGCTCCCGGCCCCGACGGCAGCACCGGCGGCGCTCACCTTGCCCGCCTCGGCGCCGGCCGGGGCGCGGCGGCCCGGGCCCCGGGGCTGCCCGCCCTCATGGCTCCGGTGCATGGGGCGGGCGCGCCCCGCTCCGCCCGCCGCCGCCGCCGCCGCGCTCCGTGCCCGCGGGCGGCGCGTCCCGCGGCCGCGGCAGGAAGGGCGGGGAGCCGCGCCGGCCCCGCTCCCCCGCCGGGGGCGGCCGCGGGCCGGGCAGGAAGCGGCGCCCCCCCGCCGCGCCCCGGGGGCCGCCCGCCCCGCCGGGCCCCGCTACCTGCGGCGGCGGCGGCCCCGGCGGCGGCCCCGGCACCGCCCGCGGGCGCGGCGGGGAGGCGGAGGGGGGGGGAACACACACACACGCACAGACACACGCGACGGGACACCCGGCCCGGTCCTCCCCCGCCGCACACGGGCACTGCCCGCCCCGACGGGGCGCACGGACCGGGCCGGTCCCGGGGCAGCGCCGCCCCGCAGCGGCCACGGAGCCCCCCCTCCCCACGCGGGGCGGGATGGGGTGCGGTGGCGGGGATCGCACCCACCGCCGCGGCGCCTCACCGCCCGCCGCTGCCCGGCCTTCATTAGTAACCTGATAATTCCCCAGCAAAGCCCCGGCAGCGGTTCCACCACGGAGTAATTGCAGGACGGTAACGTGAGCTGATGGCGGCCGGGGATGGATCCTCGCCGTTATTGATTTTGACAGCTAAATTGTTAACCGAGAGGGAAATCAGATGAAAGCCATTTTAGAATAAATACAAGACATTAGGTTTAAACATTGAGGTTGCAAGAAAGGCCGAGAAACCCCTAGGAAACTCAGCCCAAGGCCCGCTGCTCGTCCTCCCCTCCGCAGAGGAAGGCAGAGTGGCAGGGGGAACACGCACAAGTGCGGAGGAGCGGTGCTGAGAAAGGGCAATTTAAACCACTCGTCCACGCTGGCGGGGTCTGAATTAGCTCCGACTGCTCCAGAAGAAACACGTAGGAGTTTTCACGGACACAGCCACGAAAGCTGCCTGCCCCCCTGCACAGCGCCGGTCAGAACAGGGCAATGCAGGTTTTATTTGCATCTGAGCACGGCGCAGGGCCGCTGCCACGGCACACCGCAGCACGGGAACACTGACAGCCTGCTCTTATGATTACAGACCAGGTGCTCTGAGCACTGCAAAGGCAGAACAGGGTTAGGAAGGGGGTGGCTTCAGCCCAGCCTCTTGCCTTTCCCCAGCCTCGGGATCAAGTCTTGGCGCTGTGGGCAGCCGCTCTCCCGCCCTCACTGCCTGCTGCGAGCGGGATGATCTCCGAAGTGCGAGTTGCACAGCTGCCTGCCCCAGAACTCCGCCCGCACGGTGCTCAGGGAATGCAAAGCGACAGAGTTGCTGGGTATTGGCATCAACTTCATCCCCTTTCTTTCTCCCCAACATGCTGCCTCCCACCAGCGCTGGAGCTCCTGCAAGGCAGCATGTCAGGGAGCAACCGTGCCAGAGCCCCGGGATTTGGGGTTAGGCGTGGTGTATGTTCTCACGGGTGAAGGCATGGTTTTATACCCATCCCAGTGAAGGACTCTCAGTATAGGCAGGAAGGTTGTTGAAATACAGAGGGGAAAACCCACACCGCGGATGTGGTGAACACTGTCCTTGGTATCCCACCTCACCCCCAGGGATTTGCTGGAAATGCAGGGGAAGCAAAGAAACCCCTCTGTGGGTTAGGACCGTACACCAGAGGTAAGGAACAGCCCCACGCCGGCTCCTCAGGGGAGCCAGGTGTCAAGGCCAGCTCTCCTTCCCAGCACCAGCCTGCCAACCTCATACTTACGGCTTCAGAGTCGGCCGCATCCTCCACCAAAGCGAGGTCCTGCTTCCCAGTGCTTTTCAAACCTACTTTATGATGGTTGATGGGCAAAGCCCCAGAGCTGTCGCTCATGAAAAACATTACTGAGCATTTACCTCCCCCCAGCTCCAGGGTTAGAAACTCTCTGGTTTTGCTGGGCTATCGCTGCCGGCGGCCAAAGAGGCACCAGGTCTTCGGGAAGCCGCAGCATTCCTGGGAAGCGCAGCCAGCACGAGCGCCTGCCAGGCCGGTGGCGGCGGGAATGACCGACACAAACGCCAACCTGCAATAAAGCTCCCCCAGGTCTGAGTCTGGCCAAATGACAGACAAGGCACTTCTGTTAGTGAAAAAAAAAAAAAAAGACTACTGCTATTGTACCCAGATTTGTATCAGTGGACTTCGGCTGATGCCAAGTATTTACCACCCTCACTTCCTGCTTGCCACCCTCACTTTCCTGGAGGAAAACATGCATTTTAAATGTTTATTTAGAGCTGCAAGAATTTCAACAAATTGTATTTAAATACAAATAAATAGCAAAGTAGGTTTCTGATGGGAACACAACCACGCACCCGATTTGAATCTAGGTATTTTCTAAATTCCTAATAGAAATAGAATTGATTGCTGTTCTAAATAACAGAGATACAGACGCGGAGGACTACAAACGTTAGACCACGCAAGAACAAAACACAGGCTGTTCACAGAGGAATGTAAACGGGTGTTATTGACATTCATAGGGGTACAAACTCCCAGTGGTACTACTTTTCTCTTTACTCAGGTACCCAAAAAACTAGAAAGCAAATATTTAACAGCACAAGACCTACTTTTGAACAATTCAGGCTTTTAACAATCCATCCATCACACACATGCACAGCTCCATTCCAGATGCTCGGTTTGGCAGCAGGAAGTGTGCTCTGCTTGGAGGTAGGTGTGTCGCTTCAGGAATACAAACCTTACTTTGCTGTGCCAGTGAGCAACACCTGTGTACAGAAATGAGGGGCTGTTTAAAAACTGTTTTCCTCCTCTTGTTTGAGACCACCGTTAACCAGCTTGGGGAAGCAACTCAGGAGTGACCGACAAGGTAAGGATTCACCATACAAAGGGCTAGAGAGCGCTGACATCGGGCAAAATCAGACCAGTATCTCCTGGACCCTAGCGCACACATTCTCGGACATCCCCCTCACGCACAGTCACAGCACTGCGTGGAGTAAGGAGAAAACGCTGCCAGACAACGTTTTTTCCCTCAGATTTCTATTTTGCAGATAAACCTTTAGGGAGAAGAATGCACTGCAGATCAAACAGCTTAAGTGAAACGCCATCCATCAGACTTGTAAATGAAGCACCTGGTGCAGGCAATCCTCAGCATGCAGCAGAACCATTTTGCCACAAACGTTTGGGCCACTTTACGGCCACCGGCCCCCTTGGTCTGGCTGCTGGGCAAGCGCTGAGGTCACGCACTGACAGACGTCTCTGAGGCTGGAGCGCTACTCTCACGTTGTCACGTCTGGTTTATGAGGAGCTACCACCGAAGGCGATTACTGAACGCCAGCATTGGAGAGGCCACTGCTGCGCTCTGAAGCTTACAGCGCAGAGCAGACCTCAGTGGCATGTGAATGCACTAATTCCTACGTGGAGGCACATACCTACAGCCTAAATGACACTGAAAATACCTGTGCTGTGTCATGACTTATCTTAGGGGTATCACAGCATAAAGTCATATCTTTAGAAGTTTGCAAATCGAAATGCAAAATAAATTGGCTTTGGTGCATATAAAATATTGCATGTACAGTTACTAAAAATGTTGCAAAATCTATTTAAAATGGATTTATTGAGATGAAAAAGTTTTCCATGGTAACTACAGAACGTTAATCAAAACCAAGTGCTTCCCCTCCATTAAAAACACAGATCAGAATATTTTTTGTTCAAAAATACTTTAAAAAGTAATCAGTTAAATGGAGTATTTTTGGATGTGCTTTACTCCATACGCTGGTTACTGTTTCTAATCTTGCTAATGAATGCACACTAACGAGAGGTTGTCTGCGTGTTCATCAGAGGCTTTGAAGGGAACCTACTTTTCTGAACAGCGTTCAGCTGTCAAGCTGCACTGGCAGTAAGGAGTATTCAGCAGACCACCTAAGGTGTTACAAACACCGGGCCACGTACAGTGGCCGTGTGCTCGGGTGGCGGCATCCTTCTCACTCTACAAAGTACAAAAGCATTGGAGGACTCCAGGTGTACAAAGCAGTGTTTCTTGCTACCATTATCCATTCGTAAGCATCATCTTCTAGATCTCCAGGCAGCTCTGGAATAAGGAGTAGTCCTTTTCTTATCTGGCGGTTTGAAGTAAGAATAAACAGGTGCTGCAGGGTATTCCGCATCTGGATTTTCTGCCATCATTTTCAGCTTGGCTTCAATGGCCTTTATTTTTGCACTGACACTGCAAAGATGAAAAGCAGAAGAGAAATTGAGCTTGATCTTAGCATGGAATCAGACTACAGCAACCCGGAGATGATGCTGGCATGCGAATACTTAGTCACACGAGGAGGGGCTACGCAGCCCCCATCACTGCAGTCACAAGCAGCGTGAAGTTGGGAGGCAGGAATCTACTCCTTAAAGCCCACGCTACTTCATTTCAATCCTCAGCACGGATTTGCTCCTCCAAGATATATCACAGCACCACAAAATAACAGTCCTTGCACCTACTCAGCACTTTCTTGAGGACACTGAGCGAGACAAGTACACAACAAGGCTTCCTACTTCATGTAAAATGATGTCATTTAGAGAGGTCTGAGCATGTGCAGCAGCGCGCAGCTCAGACGAGGCTGCTGGAAACAGCAGAGAAATGAAAGCCAGACTTCCTCCCAGCTACAAGACTGCTCGGGATGGGAAAACCCCAGACTCTAATTAGGTCAGGAAGAAACATTATTTCAGCATTAGCAGGGTTTATCCCAAAGGGAGAAGCTATCCCAGGTTACACCTCAAATTCCTAGGACTTCCGTTATTCACTCTGCTCCATCGGGTACGGACCGAGGAATGTTCCCTTCTCCACTGTGGCTTCTTGCAGCATCCATCCTCACTAAAACAACTCCTTCATACCACGAACATAGCTAACAATCTGCACGACTCAACCCTCTCTGCTCGTTGCTTCCTAGCACGTTACTTCTGAATTCCAAGCTCATTTTATCTGTACGCAAATTTATTATCCCCAGTCCTGGTTCCTTTAGGGTTCCGCTGACAGAACGCAGAGGAAACTCACACACCCTTTCAACCAAACTGTGAATTGGCAAAACCGCACTATGGGCTTTAGGTAAACAGAGAGGTTGGAGAATTTAACTGCATCCCACAGAGAAGACCTACCAGACTTAATGCCATCAATTAAAAAGAAAAAAATAGTTTTATGTGAAGTACTACTTATGATTTTGTTTTAATCTTTTGCCACTATAATCGAAGTCCTTGCTCATAGGCATGGTGCTTAATGAAATTAGTACAGTACAAAACCTCTCACCAAAATTCACATGAAGTGTAAAGCACATTCTGGCCAAAGGAGCTGGAATGTTACGCATTCCCAGTTCCTCTCCTCACCTCTTTTCCCTCCTACCGCCCTAGCTTCACACGTCAGAAAATGAACTTCAGATGTGAAGTGTCCCACATCGAATTAGTTACTTTGCAGCATGCTGCCCTTCTGAAATCTGCTTTTCTGCCATGTTGTGTTTTTAGCACAAAGATAATGCCAACAACTCCGGATCTTATTGAAGAAGTTAGTGCCCTGCCACTCCCATAGTTTGGTCACCTCTCACCCACCCCATCTCCTACCTTAGGTTAGACTGGGGCGGCTCCGTGCTGGAAGATGGCTCCAGGCTAATTGGAAGGATCTTCTCATTCTTATTGTGATCATATCTCTGTGAACAAGAGACCAAGGGTTGAAGTCAGCTGGAATTACAAACAAGGAAACATTTGCCCACAGATATGCTTTGAAGTTGTATTAACATCTCCTCAGATTTTGTAAAGCTTTTGCTAGGAATGGTTTTGGTGGTCAAACACTGAAATCCCAACCATAATATTTGTTTAGTACCAACATGGAATGTAGAGTGATACCTGAACTGAACCTTAAACCTTATCCTATCCTACCATTTATTGTTCCCCTTTATCTAAGCCATGACATAAAGATGGTATATTTCAAGGTAACTACTGTACTGTATCGCTATGCTCTTTACACAGATATTGTGCAGAGCCAGAAGGTAACCCAAGCACACGACTGCACAGAATCATGCTGTGCTGGGAGAGAGAGAGAATAAAAAAAGACCAGATAGAAACCACCTCCATTCTGCAGAAAGCAGCTTGTGAGTCTGTCATCTCTGTGAGCAACAGGCCTCCTGAACTATTCGCAGCAATCTGCTTCCTTATTTCACTTGGCACAAAGTCAGGTTTGTTTTTCAGCAGAGCTGCTCAAACTGACAGTGTCTGGTAAGCCTTGGCTGCTCATCTTAAAACTACTTAGCACGGTGCTGGTATTGTCTAAAATAAACACTTGTTACAATAAGCCCAAGTTTTGTGTTGTTAAATCTTTCCATTCACAGATCAGAAAATGCCATGCAAGCTGAACTGATTATGTGTCCTTGTTCTTCACCATGCCCCAGCCAGCCAAGCACTGCACTACCCCACTGAACTCCCAGTGGAGCAGACACTCCTCTGGCTGAAATTCCTTTTATGGCCTGATCATTCTTCAGGCATCCAGACGCACGTGGCGCTCTAGTAGCTACAGAGCTAAGGAAAATGGAGACTGGATCTGCACAAGCTTGGATGTGCTGAGAAGAGCCCAGAGCCCTCGAAGCCAATAATTAAAACAACATGGTCTCCTCTAACAGAGATACCTGGTTTGTTCTGGGTTTTTTTAGCATCCAAAACAGATGCACTAGTATACTTGATAAGAGAAAGGGTAGAACGCTGCTTGTAAGATAGTCAACACATGCTAAAAGAAAACTGCCCAAAGGCAAATAGCAACAAGAAGCTCCTCCCTGGGTCCCCCCAAATCCATTTCTCTGCAAAGGAAGTTATTAAGAATAAATTTCCCAAATACCAGACAGTAAATAACTGCAGGAGAAACAAGACAAGAGTTTTAAAAAAATTAAAAAAAAAAAAAAGATGTTCCAGAAGGTACTGCCTACATTAACATTAAAAACTTGATGTTTTGTGCAACAGACCAAGCAATAAAAGGATATTTAGCTTAGATGTGAAATATGTTGCTTTAAAGTCAGAAGTAATTAGAGCTGCTGCCACATAAGTGCTTTCAGAAGTGGAACAAAGCAACAGAGTACTGAGTAATTGGGAATTTCCATGCGTCTCCGATCCAAAAAGGGAGCAAAACCACAAAGGGAAGGATAGAAAAAACTTTCAGCCAATCACTCAGTTAAGCTTGGGAAAAGTTAAAATGTGGACATTTATAGAAGTAATCTGTTCATATTGCTCTGATCAGAAACTCCCTTACAAAGAACAACAGGTAAAACAGCCTATTCTTACGCACAGCAAATCCAGCATGGTTTAGGTAAACAGGAGAAACAGCAGATTTTTAATACCATATCTATGAGAGTTAGTTCCTAGAACAGACTGAAATTATCTTGCCAGGCTAAGACAGCCTTGACAAGAATCGTTCCTCAATACTAAAACTTTTCAATTTTGCAAAATAAAAAGCAGTTCTTGTTTACACCGAGCAGCTTACCTTGACTTGTGCATGTGCCCACCGCACCACCAATTTCTTGGAAAGGGCCAGCTTCCCATTGAGACATTGGATCGCCTTTTCTGCTTCCTGCACAGGAGGCACAGGAAGACAGTTCAATAAACAAACCAAGTCTTTAGTCAAAACCGACTCAGATGTAAAGAGCCTTTTCTTCTTTGTATATCAGTTTTCTGTAAGAACAGCTAATGACAGCAAAGCAAGTTTATCCCATTGTATCCCAATCCAGGAGTATCTCAGGAGACACCAACATCCATCTGAGGAACCAGACTTTTATAAACCAATAAGGCTGATTCTTTCACATGTTTTGGGGGGAAGAAATGGGGAAAAAAGACCAGGAATTTGAAAGCACCAAATGTAGAGGCCACTGGAACAGCATTCTGAGGGAGGTTTAT
Organism: Phalacrocorax aristotelis; assembly: GCF_949628215.1. Classification (NCBI taxonomy): domain Eukaryota; kingdom Metazoa; phylum Chordata; class Aves; order Suliformes; family Phalacrocoracidae; genus Phalacrocorax; species Phalacrocorax aristotelis. The sequence goes on from NC_134292.1 coordinate 11,186,882, forward strand.
GCTACAGGAATTTCCCTAGAAAATATTGTGACTCATTACAGTGATTACATGTAATTCATTAACACCTATCTATGCTTATTCCAGATCCTGCTCATCCGCACAGCGGGAATTATCCACTCTGTCCTGATCTAGGCTCAGCAGCGGAATCTCAGCTTCAAGACACTCCTATAAAACTTGATTTACAACAGTTGAAAATTTATGTCACAATGCTCTTCCACCTGGCCATAAATAACCATTCCAGCCTAGCTCTAGAGCTAACGCACAGTGTCTTCCGACATCCTTACCAGCACCTGCACAGCAAAAAACATGAGGGCATACAGCCGCAAGCAGTCTCCAAACACGCTGCTGTTCTTAACTTTTGAACAATTCTAGCAGAATTATGGCAAAATAACTACAGCTCTGATGTTACAGGGGAGCATGACTGGAAATTTCGATTTGTACAAGAGCTAAAGCCCCAGAGGGACAGCCAGGGGAAGTTCACCCCAGGGTGCTGCAGATTTGTCATGTCGTGCATCTGGCAGCATCACACAAGTTGGTATCTGTGCATTCACAAAGCCAAAGAAAAACTAGGAGGGCTTCAGAGTGGTTCTGGATTTCAGGTGGTCTGGCAGGGTGATCCGAGGCTCTGAGTGGATCACAGAATCGCCACTGCACAACTCCATGAGCTCAGTACAAAAGTGGACCAAAGAACTAGCCCTTTCCAATTAGCGTTAGAAAGCAGCATTCAGGAAAAGACAGCACAGGACAAAGGAAATCACTATTGCTACTTCCAGGAGCAGTCGCAGAACGGCTGTCACAGAGTGGGGCTGTTAGAGTCTGTGGGTTTGTGTAGGCAAGGTATTTAACTTATCCCTTCCTGTTTCAGCTTTATATTGACATAAAAAAAAGATGGGGAAAAAAGCCAGTCATTTAAATGAGAGTTTTAGATAAAAGCAACATACCTGTTTGGTCTCAAAGTTCACAAAACAGTAACCCCTTGGCTGCCCCTCCAGAGCACCAGACTTGTGAAAGAGAAAGTCAAATTGCTTTACTTTGCCAAACTTCTGAAGGAGTTTGAGAAGGTGATATCTGAAGGGGAGAGAGGACATTTGTAAAACCTTCCACCACTCTGAAAACAAGGCGGCGGGGGGGGGAGGGGAGGAAGAGAGAGAAACCCCCTGACAAACACACACACTCAGTTGCATAAACAGTTCGGTTGTGTCATACATGTATTCCCAACTACCCACAGAGGTGGGTGCCCTTTGCAGCAACCCTGCAGCATCCATAGCTCTGAGCTGCATTATCAGTGACTGCTCTAAAACGCCCAGGCACAAAGCTTCCCTCGCAGCGGTGCCAGCTGTAGGGCATGCAGAAGATCTATTAACAGTTGCCTTTTGGACAATTATGCAATGTTTTGCTAGGAGTCTAGGAGAGCTTTGCCTCCTGCTTCTCTAAATGACACCTACTTTCAAGCATAAACATTGTGTCCCCCTCCCCAGCTCTGATGTGACCATCTGAAGCTCCATTCCCTCCATTCCCTCTCCCTGCACAAGCAGTCCTAGCCTACAGTCCACAGCATCCTGTGCCCCTCAGGATCCCCATTATTCTTGCTGCCCTCCCTTTCCCTGTGCAAGCACTGCCAGTCCCATCCCTTCCCGGTGCCAAGCAGTATCAGCGCACTGACAAGGACGAGGCTAGATCATACAGAAATGCAGCCACTCTCCCACTGGCCTGGCAGAGCTGGGAGAGCAGGAAGACAGAAGAATAAGCAGAACAAACTGCAATCCAGTAACTGACAGTAGACCAGGCAAAAAGAGGCACTGGACACATCTCAGTATCATCCAGGCCAAATCTGCCAGTGCTTCTGGCTTGAACAGCTTTTCAGAGACATGCACAGGGAAGTCAGACACTTATTTAGCCAATTATCGTCCTGCCATCCAGTGGGGAGTCTGCTGTTTTCAATAAAACTGGGAAAAGCCAGAATAAATCTGTCTGTTTAGTATCTAGTGCACTGAGCAACCTAAAATTAGGAGCACATTTGTTGTACAGGCCACATCTAATCCTGAAAGTTCTTTGCAGATTTTTGTGCTGCCCTGGGATTGAAGTGTTTAACACTAGCTGACCTAGCAGGAAAACGACACCCGTCACTACTTCACTGCCTGACCCCCATCCCAGGAGTTTAAGAATTGTCTTAGGGTTTATTAAGCTTGTCTTAGTCAGGACTCATCTTCTCCTGGTCAGCTACGCAGCATCCGTCAGCGAGCCACAAGGTGTAAGCCCAGTTTTCAGCTTGCAAGATAACGGTGCTCTGAAAGCCTGCCAGGATAACTCAACGTGCACATGGGCCACCAGGCGTTGGATGAAACCGTGCATGTCCAGGCATGAATGACCAGCAGTGGCCCAAGACAGCCAAATGCATCAGGCAACCTTAGGGACAGTCCAAATGGAAAGGGCAGACAACATTTTTCCTAATAAAGCCTGATAGGATGTTTGAAAAGGGCCATAGCCCTTTGTTAAGGGTCAGAAGCCAGGCAAGAAAGTTCCAGGAATGTGAGTCATCTCACAGGATGGGTCATGGTGGACATTCAGGATATGCACTTTTAAAGAGGTGAAGGTGCAGCAAGTGTTCAGACGAGCAGTGCAGATGGGCCAATTTATCTCCCAGGAGAATAAACACATTGTAATTGATTATGGAAGGCTTCCTACATCCTTTGGAATACGGACGAAGCACTGTGGTCTTCCAAGAAGCCTGTGCACCCTCGGTCTCTGCTCAAAAGGCAAGCAAGACAGAAAAGCAAGAGCAGAAGAAAGAAGGAGCTGGTTACATGGTAGCCATGTCTCACCACTGCTCCTCAAGCTACCAACAAGCAGGCAAAGACGTGCAAGTAAAACCAGTAAACTTTGGAGACATGATGTCCCTAAAACCCCACATGTGGAACTTTCAGAGGCTCCAAAACATGTGGAGGCACCTCAGATTTGTTTCTATAAACATATTGCTACAAAAAGCACTTGCCATTTCAGCAGTATGAAAATAACACCCTTACCACCGGAATGGTGTTCCCCTTTCGGCAATTACAGAGGCAGTAGAAGGGCAACAATGATTCTCATCGCATTCTGTTTAGCACCAACAAACCCCCCACGGCTACCCTGCTAAAAGGAATGCTTTGTGGTTTTTTTCTGAGAACCTCCGCATTCAGAAAATACTTTCTTAGCAGCAAAGTAGCAGCTGTTCCTTTAAAACAAATTTCATTAAAAGTCTAGAAGCAATCTACGTAATCTATCTTATTTGGAATCTTTAGATGGTAGGTGATGCAAACACTCTTTTCTAAGCATGCACACAATTTTTTTTACAACTGCAGGTCACCTAATCTCCATGGAACAGCCCAGAACTGGTGTCTTGTATAACAAAGTTTCACGCTGTGATTATGATTTGTTATTGTTAATGTAGTGAGGGCATTAACAGTAACTTGACAAGTGGTTCTCCAAGCCAAGAGGATTTCAGTGCTGAAGGAAGACCTGTCACGGAAAACCTGAAGCCTTAAAAAAAAAAAGTGAGAACATGTGAAAAGCTTTACTATAGCAACGACTTGGGTTATCCAGAGCTTGGAAGTTATTCACACAGATGTGGCCCCACCGTGCTGTACGGATCACCGCAGCCAACCTCAATTTCCACTTCCTGTCATCTGATGCGAATGTGAGACAAACCAGCAGCTCCCCCATTTCCTTTTCCTCCACTCTTCCTCCTGGCACCCCGAGCGCTATTCAAACACAGGCAAGGCTTCCTCTGAACAATGCTGTCCCAAGGATACCGCAAAGGTACTGGACCACATGCAAAACCTATTATTGCGAAGAATTTTGCCCCACTGGGAGTCAGTAGGAGTCTGTAACAACAACTTAGGCACACATTGTTTTCTAGGTGAGACTCATCAAGATGGGATCCTAGACAAGCAGCAGAACAGACAAGGAAGTTGAACACCCGCTATTTCATTCCCGTGGAAAATGAATGGTCATTCAAAGGCTACTGGAAACTAGATAATGTGTATGTGTAGCTGTAGAGCTGGAAACATAACATTTTGGACAGGCAGAAGTTTAAAAATCTCAAAAGGCTTCACAAACAGGAATGGGCAGAGGAGGCAGGCCTTCCCTGCTTGCCACGCGGGAGATGTAACTGAAGTACGGGTTTTTTCCCCGCAGGACGGGAGCATTGAGAGGTGATATGAACAAACTGTTGTGCCACAGCACAACTCCCATGCTGCTGTGCGGCTGGGACCACATGCTGCACCAGGCAATGCTCACGGTGATGGCGAGGGGGCTCCACGGCTTTCTTGCTCAGTGGTACCAAACCCAGAACTGACCATCTGCTGCCCTTGTTGTGCACTGCTGCGGCAGACCCCGCAGCAGGGATCATTCAGTATCAGAAGTGCCTGGAGACAATGTCCTATGCCACGAACAGCCGCATGGTCCTACGGTGGCAGCTCACCTCCTTCCAGCTGCTAAGAATACACTCAGCAGACTCCTAATACTATCTTCTTCCAGAGGCAGAACAATCCTCTGAGGATGCTGGATAAAAGAAGCCACCCAAACAAACATCACCAGTAAGGGGGACTGACCACAAGAAGACACACCAAAGCCCAGTACATGGGGTATGTCAGTGTTCCAGATCCTTTGAGACTCCCATTTGAGTCACAGTTACTCAGTATGTGCAATAACCTCCTATAAGCCATCAACTTGCAGGCTGTAATTTGTGGGCAGCCCCACGTTTATATATTCCTATTACTGCAGCTTGTGCTCAAATGTGTATGTTACCTATTAACTCCCTAGCACTTGATTGCAGCTATAGGTTGCTCTCTAAACAGAAGTCTTGGATTAATTCAAGACTTTCTGAACTCATTTCTGCTCAAAAAAGTCACAACCAGTTATTAACCCTGCTAACAACTCAGTCAGCTTTACTCCGTCTTAAACAAATCTAACAAAAATTGCAGGGGCAAATGAAGAAACAGCTACTTAGTTTTCAGGTGTATGCTTTTAGTCATGTGATTAGTAAACTCAACAGGGATCATTCAGCTGAGCAACGAGGAGCAGAGACCTAAGCCCATAGGATATGAAAGCATGGGTCAAGATGATTTATAGAAACTTACGGACCTGACACAGAACCACACTCTTTCTCTCTACACTGATAATGTGTTAAAAGTATCTTCCTCTTTTTCATTCACAAGGAAACAGAGACTACAATATAGTTTGCAGGAGAGAAGAGCCATTTTTAAAGAAAAACTAAAAGCAAGACACAGAATTATAAAGCTTGAAGTAAGCAACAAGCACGGTCACTCATCACTGGGCAAACTTTAGACGTTTAGCAGCATGGAAGTGTTCTAGGTTTGATGCTGCTGGAGAACGAAGGCCCTTGCCCCCAGCCACGATGCTGCTCTAGACATAGTCCGCGGCAGCGAGGGTATGAGGGCAGCCGTGCCCCATGCCCAGACTGCTGAATTCATGCAGCTGTAATAGGTTATTCAAAAAGGAACAGCCTGCCCATGCAAGAAGCCGACTGAAACCCTACAAAAGTCATTTCACCCAAACTATGAAAACAGTAAATTTTGCCATATAGAGCAATTAGTTGTCTGGCCTAGATTCAGAGGAACAACCTAGACTGAAAGGGTCTTTAAAAACACCACTAATGATCACCCTGGGAAGTGAAGGACCCCAGGCATTTACAGACACCCCCTATTCTTCCCCTTACACTAACCCAGTTTCTTGAATCTTTAAGGACCCAGCAAACAACACACTCAAGAATCCCTATATCTAATTTTACGTGGTCAGTGAGTGTGGACAAGCCAGAGTAACGTAGCTATGGCATAAAAATGGTAATTAATGCAGAAACCACCCAAAGCTGAATGGCTGAAAAGCACAATGCATTAATGATTCCATTTAGAGGCTATTAGAAAACTGCTCCGCTAAGATGAACCACATTTAGAATAAAAACCTAGCACCTGCACACACACAAAAAGAAGCAGGAAGAAAAAGTATTCCATGACAGGCATATACAATAGTTAATCAGAAATGCTTGTTTCTTGAACATGTATAAACCCCAAATTGTTTTGGTTTGGTGTGCTTTTATTTTTTTTAAATACAACCTGCTGATTTCTCAGCACACTATCCAAATATTGGACAACAAGACATATTTCCTTGACAATTTAGCTGCTCAGATATTATGTTTGCTCCAAAGATAATTATCTATAGTCTGGAGAAAACACAAAATGCATACACACACACACTTGCATTTGATATATGCACTTATCCACCATCAGCAGCCGGTCACATCACACCCTACCTCATCACCACTCAGTTACTCGAGTAACTCTCCTCTGTTCAGACTACATACCACTGCTGCCACCAGCAAAATAACTAAACAAGGGTCTTGGTCACCGTGAAAGTCTCAAAACTAAATTTTGGATGTTTCCCTAGTCTGAAAAACAAAGACCTTTTCAACCCCTGGGCTTCCAGCCCAAGCAATGACTCAGAGGATTGCTGTGTGCAGTAATTAAGCACCTGCCTCTGAGCCCCTTGGTCCGTGGGGCCAGCACAGCCCTGGGACACCCCACATACACACTGTTCAGGCCATCCACTGCCAGGCCACAGCACCGAGCTGACACAGGGCCGCCCACTCAGCACTGTGGGAGCTGGGACTGTTTGAGTGGGTGACCGTCACCCCTTTCTGCAGGCCAGAGGCAAGACCTGGGTGCACTACATCAGCCTGCGCTGCTCTCTTGGGCACAGGGGCACTCCCAGATCAGGTCCCCCACACTGTCCGCCATCCCACACCTGGACGAGCCCCCCAGCAGTGGAGCCTGGGGAGTGCTCAGACCCATGGGGGCAGACAGGGCTGGGGAGGGACAGGTCAGGAACGCTAGCAGTCAGGGGTGGGGGTACCGGGGTGGGGAGACGTGTCACTGTCTGGGGGCACTTCACTGTTTGGGGGGGGGCAGCATGGCTGATGGGGGGGGGGGAACACGGCTCCTCTGATGGGGCAATGGGGGTGGTGAGGCTGATGTGGGGGTGATGCGGCCCCACTGATGGGGTAATGGGGGGGATGTGGCTGATGTGGGGGAACACAGCCCCACTGATGGGGTAACGGGGAGGGGGGTTTGCGGCTGCTGGGGGCGGGGTAGCGGAGGGCCGGGAGGCCGGGGGAGGAGGGGCCGCTGGTGGGGGATCTCGGGAGGGCCGGGCCGGGCCGGGCCGGGGTGCGGTGCGGCGCAGTCAGTCACTCACTCCGTGATCTTGGGGTCGAGGTTGCCGATCCAGAGGCGGTGCCCATCCTGCAGGGCGCCCTCCGAGAGGATGGAGGCGTTCTCCAGCGGTAGCGTCTGGCGCCCCGGCTCCATGGCTCTGCGGAGAGCACCAGTGAGAGCGGGGCCGGGGTCCGGGCCGGAGGCCGGGGTCCGGGCCGGGGCCGCACTCACCATTACACCGCGGGGCCGCGCAGGCCGCGGCCGCTCCTTCCTCGCGCAGGCCTCGCCCCACCCTTGGCGCCGCTTTCTGACGTACCGTCGCCGCGCAGCCCGATGACGTTGCCTGGCGTACGTGAGGCTGCGCGACGGTGAGCGAGGCGGCGGGGGGACCCTCGCCCGCCCGCCCTCCTTTCCCTCTTACTCCACCTCCTCCCCCTCCCCCTCCCCCTCCCCAGCCTTCACCGGTCCCGGTCCCGGTCCCGGTCCCCGGCCCGGCGGGCGGGGCAGCCCGGCCCTCCGCGGGGCACCGGTGGAGCGCGCGGGCGGGGCGGGGCCGGGCCGGCGCCTCCTGGGGGGGGGGTGGGGGTGGGGAAACGATACACCACTGGGGGCGGGGCCAGACGAGGGAGGGGTGGGGCTGGTGTCGCAGCGGAGGCAGAGAAAGGGGCGGGGCCGTGGTGGGCGGGGTCTGTGCGCAGGCGGGGCGGGGCCGGGACCCTGCCGGGGTTCCCGGGGAGTCCCGCGGGATCCACACCCTGCCGTAATGCCTCCGAGCCCCGAACAGCCCCGGCTGAAACAAACCCTGTGAATCCGGGGCGGTTTGGGGACCTTAAACTTCGTGGGGCAGAAATAACAATTTCTGCTCAGCTGATGTGCAAATCCCAGGTCCTCTGAGGAGCGGTTCCTGCTCAGAGGACGTGGCTTTTGCGTCCCAGGCACGTGCCCCTCTGGAGGGGTGTGCAAAGGCCGCGCAGGTAGGGTGGGCACGGGCTGGCTGCCACCCAGCCCCTTCCACTGAATCTACCCGCTGGTCACTGTGCCATGGCCAGACCCCCTGCCCCACACTGCTGAACTGTCACCTCACACTGAGAGGTAGCCTGAGGCCTGAATCTGTTTCTTTTTAGCATGCCGAGTGGACCACCTGCCTTTTCTCTTTTTGCAGGTGAGTTAAGAGAAGAGCTGCAAACGATGGCTCTGGCACTAAGATGCTTCCGTCATCTGGCTTCCCTGCTGTATCGTTCCCCGTTCGCGATGATACGGGGGCTGCCGCAGGCTCCTGCGGGCTGCCCAGCCCTGCTCCGTGATGGCTGCAGGCAGTGTGTCCATCGGATGCTGCTCACCAGACAGCTAGCTACCAAAAAAGGTAAAGGCGGCAGCCTTTTTCCTAGTTTTACAATGCCTCGGTACCTGCCACAATTTCTTTTCTTATTCTTTTTATCTTGTGTACCAGCATTGACCTGCCTTAGGCAGACCGCAGCTCTGGAGGAGCTGGTTTGCCTGACAGTGTTGCAGCGTACAGGAAACCTTAGTCCTTCCCACGGGAGAGGTACCTCATGGAGCTGCTGCTGCGCTGGGGCAGCAGGTAGCAATCGTCACAGTCCAGGCTGGAGTCAGTGCACACAGCGTGACCTACAAATACATTTTGGCTTCTGGGCTCAAGGGCTGGGCTATTTACTCATCAAAAAAATGCAGTTACGTCAGTTTCTCTTAGACTTAGTTCTGAATCGTAACAGGGGTTTTAATATCTTCTTACTGCTTTCTCATGCAACAACTAACTGTTGTCAGAAATAGAAATTAATTTTATGTGTAATCTGCAGCTAAAGGTAAAGGGCAGAGTCAAGCCAGAGTGAATATCAGTGCTGCCCTAGTTGAGGATGTTATCAATTTGGAGGAAACCAATGAAGACATGCAGGCAGTGGTAGAAGCCCTGAAGGAAGATTTCAGCAGAACTCTCAGTGTTAGAACCTCACCAGGTTGGTAACTTTCTTGTACGATGCTCTATTGCTTGTGAATAAGGATACGAGTCCCAGTAACAGAGAACTCTGATTCATTTCAACGTTGACTTTCTTATTATTGTTATTCACTGAGCACCCAATTACTACAACCTTGATGTCCCCAACTAAAAGCTTTCCTTCACCCTGAGCTTGACCAGGAAGAATCCATTTTTGTTAATAGCTTCCTGGAAATAGCTTTTGTAAGTGGGAGATGTCAAAAGTGTCTAACTGAACTGTTTGCAGATGTGATGAAGCAGCAGGTTGTCAGCTAATGGTGCAGTAGGGCAGGAAAAATCCAATTGCCATTAAATTAGCCTTTTGGAAATTGCCGTCAGGCTGGTGTCTGGCATATACAAACTTTTTTTGCTGTGTGTCTTTGTGGTTAGTGACCTTTACAAGCCTCATTCACTTAGTGAATTTTGCGTTCTAGTAAGAAATGTGAATATATTTGACTAAGCTACAGTTACTATAACACTCTGAATATACGAATTTGTAAGTAGTATTGAGTTTCAGGGATAAAATTTAACATTAAACAATGACCAAATTTGAATCATTCACCACCCCAGCTCTGGCAAGGGCACTTCAGTCTTTAATGGAGTTGGAAAGCATACCTCAGTCTCTTAACTATTTATTTTAACCATAGGTATTTTTTTTAGTTGAACTGATAAAGTACCTCTTGTCTCATGTGCCTTTTGGCCTGTTAACATTTTGCAGCAGAAACTAGAGAGCAGATTAAGAGTAGCTCAGGGAGAAACTGAATACTTTAAATTAAGCAGTGTACAACACCTCCTCTTGGGACTTGGAAAAAGAATGAGGGGTTTAAAAGAACACTGCTAAGTTAAAGACAATAGTTGTCCTGATTTTTATAACAACATTTTGATTTCCTTTGAGTTCTAAGAATTAAAAAACTAACCATTTCCTTTTAATTCTTAACAATCTTGCTTAGTTTTCCTTTTGTAGTAACAAAAACAAGCAAGAGTTTTGTTTTCATGTTTTTGTGCTTCAGAGTAGCATTGATATATTTAGCTTGCAAATACCGCAGGAGACACATCAACACAGCAGCACCTGAGGTCTGAATAAACATGGGTTTTTTTTTCTTTTCTAACATCTATATTCTGCGTACCAGAAGGGAAGCGGGACACTGCGTACGCGTTTTTCTTCAGCATCGCTGTGAGCTGCCGTATCATACTGAAACTCCCCTGTGTTTCGTTCTTTTGAGGGGCCCTTGATCACATAATCGTGCTGACAAAAGATGGGAAGTTTCCACTGAACCAGCTGGGGCAGATCTCACAGAAGTCACCACAGCTCATTATAGTGAACATGACCAATTTTCCAGAGGTAAGGACACATTACCAAAGGCGTTGTGAGGGGAGATAATTACCACGGGAACAAGCAGGTTGATGCTGAGCAAAGGAACATTTAGACAAAATCAGTCAAACCTGGCAGGGGCAAGAGCTCTGGCTGGGCTGTGTGTCGCGTTGCGGCTGACACAAAACAGAAGCATTATTTTGCTGCCGACTGCGCGGGGTGAGCGACTCTCCAGCCCTGCCTGGGGCACAGAACATCTCACGTGCAGCGGCACAGGGTCACACGAGAATTACACGCTGCCCGTCAGGCTGCGATTGCTCTCAGGGTCCTATCCAATAAATGCCACAGTGTGAGGGGTTTGCTTTGGGGACTGGTTTCCCACCAGTTAGATCTGCAAGAGCCTGGTTGAAAAGCGGCATTGAGCATGTCACAGCCCAGATGCCTGGATTAACTGTGCCCTGCCAGGTCTCCCCATTTCCCATGGTTTTACGGCACCCAGTAGTCTTGACCGTGCACACACTCTCCTTTGGTTCACCTGAATTACATGCGTGGAAGCAATGCTGCATCTGCCCCATCGTATTTATGTCATTTCAGTTCCTTGTGAAGATGTGGCCACATGCAGAACCAGAGGTGTAGTTAGAATAGTCTGTATTTGTGCTGGGGAGACCATCACGCTCCTTTAAAACTTGCTTACTTATCACCAGGGCTGGTGATGCTTCCTTGAGAGCTCATGGAGGCAGCTGCTGATGTAGCCTATAAGCTTTTGAAAAGCCTCCCTAGCAGGACTAAGCTAGCCCCGTGTTAAGTGCTGCCCCAGGGCCTGACTCGGGCACTGCTGAGGTTAGTGAGCTCCTCCCTTGGCAGCGCCTGCAGGTCAGACCCAAATTAGGTGCTTTGACCTATCCTCTGGGGGAGCTGAGTTCCCTTAATTTTCTGCATGAGCCTTAGTTAGACTTGCCCCTAAATGAGGCAGCAAATCTGAATCCCACCTCAGGATCAAGCACGAGTGGTCCCCTGCAGCAGGCTCACAGACAGAGCTGGGCAGCCACGCAGATAGGAGCAGTAATGAGCACAAGGTTAGCTATTCATCCTGCTCCAGGTCTGGAGGTTTGCCAAAGCTTATCTCTATTTATTTTGCAAAGGCTTTCCCCAATTAATTAAGTCAGCAAAGTCTCAGAGGAGGTCAGTGTAAGGCACTTGATGCCTAAGTGTTTCTTAAAGTGTATCCAGCATGTATAATGGCTTTGAAGAATGAAGGCCCCTCATCAGCGAGGGCACCGAGGTCCCTCGGAGTGCCGGAGCTGAGAGGGCCGGGGAAGTCACTCCATGACTTAGCCCGTGTCCAAGCGGGAGCTCAGGCTGAGAAATGGGCATGTGAGAAATTAAATATCACACTATACAGCATTGCCTACATTTGCTTTCTCAGCCAAAGGACCATTTTTCATTTGAAACTATTTCTCTCAGTGCAATTGTTTTATGCCGTAACTGTTCCATGGATAGACTGAACTCTTTAAATCGTTACAGACACTTTTATTTGATGTCATTATTTACAGCATATAGTCAGTACTTCAGGGCATTGAAAAGCAAATAAAAATGCCTGAAGAGTCGGGGAAAGAAAATAACTATAGAAAAGAACTTGCAGGGCCAAATTCTGTTTGCCCGAGAGTTACGAAACCAAATAAGACTGTTTTTGAAGCACAACTATTTATTCCATGGCTGCAAGAGGAGGGGGGCAATATTGCAATATTTTCCCCTTCCACCATATCCTCCAATTTGTATGTTAAACAACACAGCTTTTACTGAGCATTTCCTTCCTACAGAGCTAGCACTTTCCATAGAATAACGCGTTTACATTCCTAACGTGCTGAGATCATCTTGGTTACATTTTCTCTGCCCTTGTTGTGTTCTAGAGGACAGCAGTTATGTCTTACAAAACACTAGTAGAGCATTCATTTCATTCAGTGATGTCACACGTCAGAGACCTAAACAAATACGCAGAGCTTTAGTTTGTGCCTCAGTTGACAAAAGCTGAACTTCATAAATACAGTCTACTGCAGTAGCCTGGAGCTAAAGTTAACAGTGGGAGAGAGTATCAGAAATAGCAACGCGCCTTGTAGGAAATGCCACGCGAGTGCCACAAGAATACAGACTCGCTCGATCTTGTTATTGTCAATGTCAAGAATGAAGCAACCTGGCAGAGCGCTGCGGGAGCTCCCGGCGAAACTCTGATTTAACCATAAAGCCTGACACGTTGTAAACGTACACCAGCGCCCTGGGATGGGGAAGGAAGCCTTTTAATCGCTCTGCGGTTACCAGGCAAACCTGCGCACCCCACCTTTTAAGCAGAGCAGAGTGTCAGCAGCAGTGGTGGAGTTTTGAGAAGTTAATCCTAAGTAATAAGCTGTAAAATAAACATAGAGCTGGGCACAGGCGCTATTTCTCAGCCAACTGCTACTGCCCTGATGTAATGTGATTAGGTTGTAGCACTGAAGTGGTTAAGTTAGTTAACGTTTCTAAATTGGCACTGTGTGATTTCTAGTGGGAAACATTCAACTGGAATTTTTAAATGCTCAGAATCTTTCATCTCCTTTGCCACAGTCAGGCTATGC